>NW_026704977.1:0-645000 GCF_029867415.1 Vicia villosa | reverse complement strand
ATAATTTTTAAAAAAATAGTGTTATCCATGGATATCTGTAAATATCCGCAAATACCTTAAAACCCGCAGATTACCCGTTTAGCGGATATCGAACGGATATGGATATCATATTTATCCAACAGGATGTACACATACTCCCTCCGTCCCAAATTATAAGAGAAAATCACTTTTTAGATTCATTGAAGAATTAATGTATCTTGTCTTTATATAGACCAAATACATTAATTATTCAATGAATTTAAAAAGTAATTTTCTCTTATAATTTGGGACAGAGGGAGTATATCATACTATCCGTCCCATGGATATCCATTTACATCCCTACACATGAATCGACTCAAGTGAGTTTTTGCAAATTCATAATTACCTTTGGAATATGTGATCTGATTCATATATTGTCATGATACGATTCTGTAGCTGCATATCCCTAGGGGGAGATATTGCTGCACATACTTATCATATGCAGGGATGAAATACCGATACGATTATGTTTCGATTGCTTGTCTTATCGCATTCGTATTTTATTTTTGCCGAGTCTCCCTCATAGATTGCTCAGACATGATTTATATATTTTAGCATGCATAAAACTTTTAGTTATGTTCGAACTAGATCAAAATGTTATTAGACAAGTGTATGAGTTTGTGGAATAAAAGCCTTGCGTGCTCTTTTCAAATCATGTGCAAAGAAGAGCTTTAAAAACATGAAAAATTAGATTTTGAAGTCTTTGATTCAAATCATTCATTTGCACATGTGTTTTGATCCGAATCAAATCAAACAAAGAGTATCAAAAGATTTTGAAAACCATCTGACTCGAATCACGGTTTACACATGATTTGAATCATACAAGTTTTTTGGTTTTCAAAAGGTTCTGGAGATAACGATTTGAGTCACGCTTTGCACATGATTCAAATCATGCAACTTTTATGGTGTTTTAAAAGTCTCTGGAGCAATTGATTCGAATCAAATATTGCACATGATTCAAATCACATGGCCTATGATTCGAATCACACATGCACTTGATTCGAATCAACTGTGAATGGGTCAAAAGTTATGAATTTCTTTTATTCCATTCACTTGCATTGAACTTGATTCGAATCTAACCAATATTTTTTTCAGTCTTTGGTGTGCTTCATCTCAATTACACATATAAGCATTTAGCTAACCTTTTCATGTAAGAAGTCACAATCATTTGTGAAAATTTTCATAATTATTTGTGAATTTTCTATGAAAATCAACCACCTCTTTGAAACTCTTGCATCATAAATCTTTCATTTTCAACCTTATTTCTTTTTTACATCTTAATTATGAGTGGATGTTAATTTATTGGGGGAGACGTTGTCTTGAAACTAACCTTTCTTGAAGATTTGTTCAAATATTTTTAGGTTCTTGCAAGATTGGGGTTATTGTCACTGATGCTGATAAATTCCAGTGAAAAAAGGAGGTATTCTCTCCAGAATTTCCTTAATAGTGATTGTGTAGAAGGCTACAGATAAGAAAGATTTATATTTACATCTTCAAACAATTTCACTGCTCAAGGAATGAGTAGGATCAAGGAGTTGATTGCTACACACAAAGGCTTGGAACAAAATTGTTGATATTGGAAGATTGGAAGCGTTAATCAATAGAAGATTACACAAAAGGGTTTGGCAGTTGGCCATATATACAAGTCAAGATCCAGAATCAAAGTTTTATTGTCTTCAACATTATTTTGGATAAGTGATTTTATGTATTCTTTGTATAATTGTCAAAACTAATGGAATTATACATGTACTTTCAATAGTGCACGTTGACTCATGCAAAGACGAAAGAGTCGAAGCACTTTAAATCATTGTGTTATCTCTCTCTCTCTCTCTCTCTATATATATCTATCTATCTATCTATCTATATATCTATCTATCTATCTCTCTTACTCTTTAATTTGCATTTCGTAGAACATGCATGTTTAGATTTATATTTTGGTAATAGAAATTTAATTTGAAAAGCTTAGGTTTTTGTTGAAATTGGAAAACCATTAAGGGCTTTAGTGGTGATTAAAATCTGAGAAACATTATGCTTTTAGAATTTGACTTATTGATCAATTGCGTAACCATATCTCGTGACTTATTCAATTGATTTAATTGCGTACATTGTGTTTCCTCATCTAATCATTACGATATTTGTAAAGTGATTTGGGTTGCTACCTAATAATTATCTATTGAGTATAATTTCACATTTTTGCTTTACAAATTTCCGCGTGCAAACTCTAAAAAAAATCGGTTGTTCTTATTTGAAGAATCGAATGACTTTTGTTTTTAAGTCTATTCACCCCCACTAGACTGTTTTATATTTCCATACTCACATCCAACAATTACCATCAAGAGCTGGTTTTTTGGTTAAGTCTAATCAACTCCAAAAGTTTTGTGAATTATGGGAGAGGATAACGATCCAAAGGGAGCGTAAAGAGAGCGACAATTTCAAAGGTAAAAATTATACTGTCTGGAAATCAATTATAAACGTGCACTTATTATCAATTGACAAAAATCTGTGGTGTGCTGTTAGCGAGGGAACTTTTATCCCCACAGGTGATGATTGTATGGTAAAAAATCCTAAGGATCGGACGGATGATGAAACCAAACAGGCTTAATATGATTTGAAAGCGATAAATATACTTATATCTGCTTTAAGTGCTAAAGTATTCTACTCGATTTCACATCATATGAGTGCTAAAGGTATGTAAGACGCTCTCCAAACTCTTTATGAGGGAATGGAAGATGTCAAGGATTCTAAAATCAATATCTTTACAGACGAGTTTGAATTATATCTTATAGAACCCGAAGAATCCGTGGAATCCATGCAAACTAGATTCCTCCACTTAATCAACAAATTAAGCAACTAGGGTAAAACATATTCCAAAAAAGATTGTCCTAACAAAATATTAAGGTCTATGTGTAGGGAGCGGCAACAAAAGGTTACCGCTATCAAGGAAGCAAATGATCTTAGTAATTTGGATATTACAAAGCTATTTGCAAAGTTAGTCGAGCATGAAAATGAACAAAAACAACTCACCGTTAGTGAAGTAAGGTCGAAAATGAAATAGAAAGGAAAAGAAGAGAAAAAAAATCTTTCTTTGAAAGCTTCATCTTCTAAAACTAGTAAATTAAAGGAAGAAACTGACAATTCTGACGAAGAAGCTCCTAAGAAAGAGGAGATGTGTTTATTCGTCAAATGTTACAATAGATATTTGATAAGGAACAAGATGAAACATACTGACAAGGGTTTAATAAACTTTAGAAACACTAACCTACCTAAGAAATAAAACAAGAAAAAGGATGATGATATTACTTGTTACGAGTGTGAAAAATACGTTCATTATAGAATAACTTGCCCAAGTCTCACCAAACATCATGAAAAGAGAGCTAAGGAATTTTAAAAGACGAAGGGAAAAAGTTCCAAAGGTCGTAGAGCCTATATCACACTGGAAGAAGAGGGCGAGAGATCATCCTCGGGTTTCTTCTCTAGTTCAGATGGTGAATGTGCCAACTTATGTTTGATGGCACGTAAGAAAGGTGATTCATCAAGGGTATATAAATTTGACTCCGAGAATGAATTTTCGTGCAATGAGTTATCTAAAGCTTTTGGTGACATGTATGATGATTTTATAAGTGCGTTTAAGAAAATTTATCTCCAAAAGGAAATGATTTCAACTATTGAACATGATATGAATAATCTTAAACGTGCTTTAGATTGTCTTAAAGATGCCCATGCATCTCTTGTTGAAAAGCATTATAATGTTTCCGATACTTTAGTTGAAAATATGGAAAAAGTGGAATTTGTTGAATGTCTAAGTTTAAGTAGGGCTAACCTTTTAATGAATTCTTAGATGACATGGAGATATGCATTAATGAACAATTTCGTTACATTATAGGTGTTTGTAACCGAAAGAGGATATTAACATGCATTATGGATACAATGTTTGAGATTATTAGGTAAGATTATAAAATTATTGAATGATACAAAGGTATAGATATATGTGAAAACCTTATTCTTTGACCTTTGCGTAATGCAAGAAGATGACAATGGGAACAAAGATATTGGTACGTTGCTCGGTAAATTTTAAGAACTATGAAGCCTCCCACAAGGTACAGTTGATTGTGTTGTTCCTAAAAAAGACAAGAAAAAGGTTATATTCAAAGTACCATGAGAGGAATATTTAAATAGTAAATGAAGGCGATGTATAGAGCTCCAAGTAACTTACAAAAGATCTCGTAAAACCATATTTACTTGCTACTTTCTACCTTCCTGTTGGGTTTGTGTGAAACTAATGCTATCAACTATCCCTATGATATCTGAAATATAAAATAGTTAGGCTATCATTCATATTATCAGACCTATTAGAACATCCTTCTTCCATTGTCCTGTTATGATATTGGCGAATGTTGTAAAGATTATAGGTTTATCTAGAATGACATGTTTGTCAATATCAGTGACTGACGCCCCTCCGGTGAACTTCGCGATATACTTGTGGTGAGAAGGCTTGTACAACAAATCATTCACCCAAACCTTGAAGTGGCATATTGTTTAAGTGTGGTCCAGAGTTAGCACGAAGTCAAACGCCGCCATACACGTCATAGGTACAACCACGTGTAGATCAGTTCCCTGCAACCGAAAATAACATCCAAATCGTGTCACAAATGATACATTCAAAAGACATATAAATGTTCTTTGTTTCACTTCAAAGAAGTTTTTCAAACACCATAGTAAACACAAATCAACAACAAAACATGCAAATGACTACAAAATGTCTTAGTTTCACTTCAACAAAGATTGTAAAATATCAAAGTAAATAGAGATCAACAAGAATGTCATTACACATGAAGCAATCAGAGAAAAAACATGGAAACAATATTAAAAGTAGAATATTCAGAATAGATAAAACCAAACTGCGAAAGATACTTACATCCTTGTCAACCACAATCATTTCAAAATGTTCCTTTGTGTTGGATATTACAGACCATTTGTGGTGCACCTTAACGACAACTGTAATACGGTGAACTGACTTTTATTTGACATGTTGCGGATAGCAAGAGTCGCCACCGACTTTTATTTTATCCAATTATAGAAAGGCTAAAAGAACAGAAAAAGACCTTTTGAAAAGATTTGAGTTCGGGGGGTAAGTTATACAAAGGGAAGGTGTAAGGCACCCTTTGCATCCATGGTTATCCATGGGCTCTTAATTGCTTAGCTCACTTGTTTGTTTGATTTGTTTGAAAAGATTTTGAATAAAAAAGAGATTTCGAAGAAGAACTTTAGCTTGTAAATAAGCGTTGTCTTTTTGAATTGGATTTTGAAAAGAGTGGGAAAAGAGTTTTGAATTTAGAGCAAGCAATTAATAGCAACTACCCTAAGTTTAGAAATTTGTTCTTTTAGCTTTTCGAGGCGAAAGGGTCTATCCGTACCATAAGAGGGCAGGAAATCTTTCAATTGGATGTTTAAGGGTCATCGAGATATCGCTTGCCACAAGACTGTCCCTTGCCATAAAGAGGGCAGGTAGTCTAAGGGGAGGATATAATAGTCATTTTGTTTAGGCATCATGCGAGGATACCTTAGCAATTGGGACAGTTATCTTTTACCGAGGCAGCTTCGAGGGAGTTTCAATAACTTTGAAGGCAACAGGCAACATTGCTTTAGGTATCCTCGGAATCGAGGGACTTTGACTATTTAGTATACTTGGAGGCAACAGATTTATAAGGCAACAAGGCAACCAGAGGGATTACCCTAAAGGTGTGTGGGTGCAACAATCACGTGGTTCAGTTCGAATACTTAATCTTGTATTGTTAGTGATCTAATTTTTGATTGATGATCTTGCACTCCCTAATTTACTAACCACGCAGTTAAAATCATACGGAAATTAAAGGCGGAAAGATAAATGTCCTATGCTATTAGGATAAACACCTGCGGGGATGGGGGAAATTAAAAGACACAAAAAAATAAGAGGGATGAATAATTATCGTGAGCCTTGATCTTCCTCGAACCCTTGACCAACTCTACAAATTAAGAGGAAAATAAATAAGGGTGAGTGCGTTACAAGTTCAACAAACCCTAGTTTAATCAAAAAGGGAAAAATAAAAGCTAAAATGATTTTTTAAACCAAAAGAGGGTTAGACACTTAGCTTTTTTTAATTTGGCATGGCGCATGGTCGGAAGATTTTCAATTAACCCTGAAAAAATTAAGAATGAAGAAAAGAAAAAGGTTAGTGCATTGACTGACTCAAGAAAACTTATTATGACCTAAAGGGTTTGTAAGGCTAAAAATGTGTTAATAGATAATACCTACCAGAGGATCCTAGGGTTACTAAGTGTATCAAGGTTAACAAAAACATTAGTTATTAATTTTCAATTAATTAAAAGCATATAGAAAATAATAATTTTTATTACTTAAAAATAATTATTGATAAATCTAAGAGAATCGAGTTCCCGATTAAAAGGAATTAATTATAATTTTACTATATATAAAAAAAACTAATTTACTAAAGTAAATGAAAATATAAAGTAATAATAACCATAAAACAAGAAAATAAATACTTGTAATTAAAATAAAAAAGATAGAAACACTCAGCTTTGATTAGGTGTGTGTGCCTCATGGAGGTGTATGGTAGACTAGCACCCTTAGGTGCGTTGGATCCAGTTAGCGAGAGATCTGATGGCTTCAGGGTTGAGGCTGTATGGTGGTCTCTCGGATGAGTGTTTCGTGGGATCTGCAGTAAGAGTTTGTTAAAAAATAAAACGTCCTGGGGATTCGAACCCAGGCTCTTCTAGTAATGGTCCTTGTCGCGTTGCCACCTGGTCTGTGTGTAATGGTTGATAAACAAACAAACGGTAATTGATGAAAACAGCAAAAAAGTAAACAAGATGCTTGGAAGATCCAAACTCTAAGTCAGCTGGGCCCACAGTTTTAACCACGAACCAATGATAACGCGCTGATTGGCCACGTTTGCGTTTGGAGATCACGTTTGCAACGACCAATCATCCTCCAAGGCTTGGACACGTCGACGGTCAGCCTCTTAGGAAACCCTTGACTTTCAGGCGAGCCACCGTGGACGGTGGTTTCAGCCTTCTTCTCCGATGGCACCTGAAAAGAAGCACACCGAACAAAAGAAAAAACCCACCTATTCCATGTAAAAAACCCTCAGGAGCTCGAATATGGTCTTAGAATTTCGAATACACCTTTGGTTCATGAGATTCGAAGGCCTTTCATGAACCGACGGTAACAATGGCACTATGGAATTCTGACGTTAGGTCTCTCATGCGATGGCTCATAACGACTGTAAACTATTAGCGGAACTCCAAAGCAACAGTTATTTAGTACAGAAAGTGAATGAATTAAGAGATTTGAATAGGAGAATTTATACCTTGTCGGTGAATTGGAGATCACGTATTCCAGGGGTCCAAGACCGTGGAGGAAGACCTGGGATTACTCTTATGATTCACAGGAAAGAGATTATGGCCTTTGTTTGCACTAATATTAGTTAGAACTCCAAAACCGACCGTGACAAATCTTTGGAACCTTTTACTCTTTTGAAATCCTAATTCTTGGATGCCCAAATTCATCCCTTATGGCCTTAGTGTCTTCCTATTTATATGGAGCACATTAGGTCAAATAGACTTGGAAAGAAATCATTTGATTGGTGTTTTAAAAATATTTAAAAAAATTGACTTTATTTGTTCTAAAATTTGGTCAAATCTTGATCTTATTCTACCAATCTTATTTTGCACGAATTTTGCATCATATTTGGAGTATCTTGATAATTGGAATTGATCCCTATAATATCTCTTAACCAAATATTTGATTTTTACTTGATTTATATGAATTATATTATTTTTAAATGAATAAAAAATCCTTTATAAAATCAACTAAAACTCAATAATTCGTGGCAATTGAATCTTGATGTCTTGGATAACTTGTGGATGAAGATTGGGCCAAAAGAGATTGGGCTCATTTGCAAAAAGATTCATTTTGGAGCCATTTACTTCACATTTTTTCTCTTAAAATCGCCCAACTTTGACAGGGCATATCTCCCTCAATTTTTAAGGTGTGGGAGAGTTCTAGGACTTTTTAGAAAGCTCAAAGAGTCCTCTAAAGGCTCCTTTTGGTTTCATCTCAATTGAGTCTACCATGTCCAAGTTATGTGCTTTGAGAAAAAAATGACTTTTTGCGATCTTTTAGAAGGACCTGTAATGTATTGGCTCATATCTCTCAAATGGTGCATTTTAAGACTTGGCGTGTGAGAGACAAAATTGTAGAGGATTCAATTTCCTTCAAATTGAGCTTTGGATGGGAAATTTCTGATATTCCATGTGGGATTTATGTCCGGTCAAAGTTCAGTTGACTTTTTTCCTTAAAACCCTAATTTAGAAACTCAGGTTCTTGATGATTCTGGAGCTTTTCTTGATGAATCATGATCAATCCTTGATCAAATGATGAATGATACTTCATAATGAGGATGTTGACCAAAAATTAGAAGTTTTGACTGTGGTTTGACCATAGTTTGACTTTTAGGTCAACCGGTCGATTATTGATCGTTTGAACTGTAGACTGAGCGATCTTATGAACCAGAGCTTGAAACTTGATGTGAGAATTCTCTAAGCATATGAGAGACCATGGGATCCACTTGAGGTATCAGAAGCTGATTTTACTTTGAGAAGATCAAAACCCTAGTTTGAGGGTTGTCGTTTAGGAGAGAGGTTGCATGCTTCCTTCTTGTATATCTTTGAGCATTTGAAAAGTCAAATGGACTGAAATATGATTAAATATGATGGGCAAATTTTGGGGTATGACAGCTGCCCCTGTTCAATCTTCTTATACCTGAGGATGTAGATTGGCTTTTGTGCCTATCGGAATCTAAAGGTAGAAGAGGATTGAACACTAGAATACCCAGGAATTTGCCCTAGCTGAAGTAGGGACCTTTTTGTAGGAGATGGGCTTAAAGATGCCATCCAAGCAGAGTATGGTTGGAGATGGGCTTAAAGATGCCATCTGTCTCGACAAGTTTTGACAGTCAGAATGAATCGTACGTTAGATTATATCTGAATTTTGAAGTGTTGAGAAGTAGTTGTTGAATGTTAATCGTGCCATTTCTGTTCGTAGTAGCAGAATTTAGATTTTGACAATTGATTGCGTCTACCTCGTTTGTGATGATAGGGCTATATCTTGGAAGGTTGATCGTGTCAGCACCGTTCGTAGTAACTGAATTAGATCTTGGAGAGATGATCGCGTCTACACCGTTCATGATGATAGAATTAGATCTTGTAAATAGAATACCATAACGGGTCATACATTAGACCATATATGATAGAGGACTTCAGATTGAGTTATTCATTAAACCATATCTGAAGGAGAATATTAGATCATATCTGTTGGAGGGTGTCAGAACGAGTCACACATCAGACCATATCTGAGGAAGGATACCAGAACGAGTTGTACATTAGACCATATCTGATGAAGGATGTCAGAACGAGTTATTCATTAAACCATATCTGAAGGAGAATACCAGAACGAGTCATACATTAGACCATATCTGAGGAAGGATACCAGAACGAGTCGTACATTAGACCATATCTGATGAAGGATGTCAGAACGAGTTATTCATTAAACCATATCTGAAGGAGAATACCAGAACGAGTCATACATTAGACCATATCTGAGGAAGGATACCAGAACGAGTCGTACATTACATCATATCTGATGAAGGATGTCAGAACGAGTTATTCATTAAACCATATCTGAAGGATAATGCCAGAACGAGTCATACGTTAGACCATATCTGACTGAGAATACCGGAACGGGTCATACATTAGACTATATCTGATAGAGAATGCTTTAGAGTTGATAAGTTATTTGATGAAGTTTTGGAATGAAAAAGGCTTGTCGGAATAAATCTTCAGCTCGATTATATCTGAGAGGAATGCTTGTCGAGGCGGAACCTGAAAACAAAAGTAGAAATATGCAATGTCATGATGCATGTATGACGAGTCTCTCCAAATAAATGAGAAACCCGTATGTTTATCATGAAGTAATGTATGCAATGTATGAATATGTATATGATGTATATGATGTATGAGTGATGTTGTTCTGAGAAAATAAATCTCTGTATCATTGTGGCTTGGATATATGATCTTGTTTTGAAGATGTGTAGCTGGGGATTTATGATTTCTGCTTGGGGTATGATCAGTAGCTTGATGTACCCTGACTGGGGATGAAGGATGTTGGAGAACCGATAGTGTTGAAGATGTAGATCTCTGTTGGGGATCCATGTATTCTGTCGAGAGTATTTGAAGGTATCTTCTTAATGATTACTCTGTGGGGATATGATCTTGTGACATTGGCTATGTGGAAGGCGTGGATGTCTTGAACGTTGCCCCTAGTGACGAGTAACTACCGTTCCTGGATTTGATTAGGACACGCCACTGAGTATTGATCAAGATGTCTAACTGGACTTGCATAGATTTTCCCCTGCTAGTGGGAACTTTGGAAAGATTCGCCTCGCGAGGACTTTATGAGGTGTGCACTATGGGCGACATGCCCCTAGTACTTAGTATGATGCCCCTGATTGTTGATGCTTCTGAGAGATTTTTGAAATTTGACCTGATTATCCCAAATTGATCGGGAAATAGTTTGAAACCCACTTGTGATGTATGCCTTTGACTTTTTGGCATTTGAGAGATTCTTCGAATCTTGACTTGATTGCCCCAGATTGTTTGGACAAAACGTGTCATGCCTCTTGTATACGTAGGAGACGTTGCTTCTCGGAATAATCTTGTCTATCGGGATAACTTCCAGTCATTAGTTATACCCTGTGCAAGTTCTTTCTGATGCTAACATTTGAAATTATGTAGCAGAATATGTTTAATAATGAATTCATGAGATGCAATGCATACGTTTGTCTTGAGTTTTTTTTTGAAAAACATTAAAGCAAGAGATGTAAAATCGTGATATTTGTAAAAACATGCTATTTTTGTAGAAGCGAAATATCGACTCAGCATTTTAGTAAACCTTAAGGAGTCGGGATACCTTTTTGGTGACAGTATGCTTTCGAACTAACCATGCTTCAATTAGGACTTTCAAGGGTTGTAACGTGGCTTGGTTCACCTTAAAATAAATGTCTATTAGGACTAACTTAATTGAAAGTCCTAATTGAAGCATGTGTGGGGGACATCTTATTTGGTTTACCTCTACTTTAACTTAGCTAATGGTAGTTTATGGAAGACTAGATAAATGACATGAAACAAATGTCTATTTTAGGTAATTTATTTACACCGTTATTGGTATTTATTTCACAATACTTGCGTTACACGCTTACTGATATTTTATCTAAACCATTTTAGGCATGGATCCTCCAGCATTTTCCAGGTATCGCAGTCTAGGAGTGTGTTGATGACTACTCTGAGAATTTACCGCGTGCATGCTCAATTATCCCACTCAGGGGGTAATCCGACGACTGAGTCGTACAAACTTTTTCTTGACCGCATCTTAGAGGATGATATTTTTTTTACACCGTATGGTGAACACCTTCAAACATGACCATTGGAGGTAATATTCTGATACTCTGGATGGCTGGCCTGTGGGTCTCGACTTATGTACCTACATTTACTAGAGCGAGTATTACGGAAGTTCAAGTATCTAAAAGGTAAGCCAGAGGAAGTATGTAGTGTGTCAACCTCTCGTCCATGGAGTAAGGTATACAATTAAACCAAATGATTTTATATAATGTCTCATCCGTACATGACACTAAATCTAGAAGAAGACCCCCTCCCCCCCTCCCCTCCCCTCCCCTCCCCTCCTAGTTAGCTCATCAGAAGTTACTAAAGAGGAACATGAGAGGGTAGACCATGTCGTGAATGTATTACTGATATTTCATCGTATTATTGCTATTGGGAGAGAGGACATAGCTAGAGGAGAGTTTCAAGAAGAAACTCATGAAAGGACCACTATACAGGAAATCTTAGCAACATCACTCTTAATTCGGAGATTGAAATCCTTATACATGTTTTATTTGGATGGAGATACTTAATAAAGATTTTGTTGTATAATTGATGTGATTGAATTTTAATATTCAGACATTGAGTAAGAGAATATTTAAATTTTTAGAGTTACAGTGCAGTGAACATCACTCTTAATTTTTCATTTTTAAGTATTGGCTGTCCATGTTTAGAATTATGAAAATTTATAATGTTATTTTATTTATTTTTCCTTTCATAGTTTTATGATTTAATCCTAATTTCTTTATTAGCTGTAGAACCTACCACCACTTACACTTGCAAAATGTTCAATTACTCTATAAGTCCCTTAACTATTTGGGAATTATCAAATAAGTTTTTAAGACTAAAAAATTGTAATTAAGTTCCTGAACTAACAATAATTTGCATTTGAGTTCTCAAATTATATTAAGAATCCATGATCAGGTGCGTAGAGGGACGTTACCATGAATGCATTGCTCAACAAGCAGCAAACATAGTGTCCGAGGCATCAACCTGGAACCATTCTCCATCCTTGAATTGAATTTCTAAGCCATTCAAACTTTTGATTCATTATAGTTAAAGATCCAGAATCTGTATAAGGATACACTCCTGCATTAGTTTCATCTACCTTAGGTGCACCTAATCAGTTTATTCAATCCAATTCTCACATTTCTTATTGTGTAATCCATAGCTCAGAAACACCATTTTCAAAATAAGCTACAATTGAGAACTGTAAAAAGAGTAAGCAAAATTTCAGAATATGTTTTAACTTCCAATTCATAATCCTTGTGTCACAAACTCCAGGACACTTATTCAAATTTGTACAACTGAGTGAAAAACAACTATCATATAGTTCTTATCTCCTATAGCTCTATGAGAAATCAATATATCACATGAAATTGACACACTTCTAAAATACAATTTGATGCAGTAAAAAGAAAAAGACTCAACCAATTGACTTAACAGATCTCTGACACTTGAAGGAAGTTAAAACAGCTCACATTCTGAACTCATATTTATCTTCGAAATCGTCCAAAGAGCTTCTGTCTCAGAGACGCCCAACGGCCTTGAGCAGTTTGACGAGAGCTCTGATCAATAAGCCTGTCAGTGTCCTCGCCCTGAGAGCTTCCACCCAGAGGACTGTCAACTGATTTTGACCGTCTTCTGAAACTAGCCTTCAGACCCCGAGGACTCAATGGACTCAGGATCAAAGAGCTTAATCCAGAGCCTTCGAAATCAGATTTTTCAGGCGTCGGATTTAAGCCGCTGTAAGACATATTAAGCACGCGTTTCCTCAGAATCGACGGTTTCTCTAAGAACACAACAATCACACTTATATCATCATGAAAAGACCTCCTGCTCGCATTACCGCGTCCCGGACTAGCAGCTTGAACATTCTGATAGGAAAATCCCCTTCTTCTAGCAGATTCCGTTAGCGCAACACTCAAAAGCCTTTTCGCAATTCCCTACAAAAATATCATATACCAGTCAAAACAGTTTAGCATTATATAGAATCAAATCAAACCGCTACTTCTCAGTTTCTAACGATTTGAAAGTAAAAACTATGAAAGAACAAGTCATAGATATAGATATAGATGTACATATACATACATTTCTTGGATTCTTTGAAACAATTAGAGCAGCTTGTTCATTTGACATGAGATCCCAAAGTCCATCAGAAGCAAATATCAGAAACTTATCATTATTTCTTAAAGCTCTAGAACGCATCTCTGGTTCTGATGATAGCACACATTTATCAGGAAGTGGAGGCCCGTTCGTATCTTTGGGAAACGAATCGTGAAACGTAAAATCAGGCCTCTTCAAATATGCATCACCAATAGTTCTACAAACCTATAAAAAAAAAAAAAATACAAGAACACATTATAACAATTCATAAACCAGCAATATCAAATCTAACTATAAAACTCTATCGTAATACCTCAATGATGCCTTTAACGCGATACGATCCATTCCTCTTGAACACAATGTTGGGATCATTTGGATGCATTGCCCTGAGTTCTTCTCTAATAGCTATATCATTACAGTTGTGATCTCTTGTCAGCTGTTCGACAACAGGTTTTCCATCAACCATAGAAACAATTATGGCACGCGAATCTCCAAGATTCGCGACGTATAGAGTCTTTTTCCATATAACTGCAGTAAGACAGCATGAGCCAGCTTTTGCTAGACTTGGCATTGCAATATATTCCGTGCGGACATAATTGATGAATTGCTTTTCAGTATCAGAAACAGCGCTGCTTAGAGTATCTTGTGTTATAGTATTTCCATTCTCGTGAGCAATCCCTATAAAAAAAGACGAAAGAAAGCTCAAAATTGATTAAAGAAAGAAAATAAGTTTAGAATTAAAGGACGAAAAGAAAGTTATACTTAAGAGGTTCTTGAAGAGATTTTCAGCGATGAATCGTGAAGCCAGGTAGCCACCGTGACCGTCGTAAACACCGAGAAAGAGTGCGTTGTTAGAGGCAACTTCAACCTGGCTTCGATCTTCCATGAATTCATTGGCTTGAACGCTCGCCATGGAAAATTCTCCGAAGCAGTGTCTTTCGATGTTGATCGATATTCCGAGAGGATCTTCCTCAAAAGCCTTGAGATCTCCTTTGAACTTCCCCCTGCACATATCGATCACGGTTTGAAGCCATGGATGCATCTTGAGAGAGAAAGGTTTGAGAGAAGGGAAATTCAGAGAGAGAGAGAGAGAGAGTGATGATTTGAGTTATGGAAAATTGTGAATGTGAATGAATGAAGAATGGATGAAGGTTTATGATGTATTTATATTCAACTAACTGGTAACTGAAAAGTGATGAATCGTAACTGAAACGTAACTGAATTTAACAAACTTTATCGTTCATTCCAGATTTTGGCGGGAACTTGTGTTGAGTGTTTGACTATGAGATATCTATGATATGGGGAAGATCAAATTTTTCTTTTTTTTTTCCTTCTCGTTTTTTCAATAGCCGTTAATTCATTTTATTACTCATTTTTTATTAGTAATAAGATAGGAAATGTGTTTTTCTTTTTTATTTTAAATAAGACTAATAAAAATAAAATTAATCAAAATATTATATTTACAATTTTATTTTACATTTTTTATATGTGAGATGAGTTATCCACTAACAACTGAATTTTTCATGTACATACGAGTAAGATATCCAACCCTTGCCACAAAACGTACTTAAGGAGTTGTATCAATTCTTTGTAGGTTCTTTTACACACTTTACTAAACAAAAATAATAATTTAGAATTTGTTTGATTCAGTTTTTGCAAAGAAATAAAAAAAAGAGCTTGATATTCTTTTTATATTATCCTCAAAGTTTATTTTTGATGTCTTAATTTTTTTTTAAAATTATATTAATTCCTTAACTTTCAAAATGTATTATTTCATGAAAAAATAACATATGTATTACACTTTTCAATTACCGCATATATTCCATCAAACCAGATTGAAATTTCAAACTACTTATATGATATGATAGATATATTTCTATTGGATGACAGTGTGAAACTATTTTACATTGTCAGTGCGTTCCCATCAAACTCTTATTTTACTTTAAAATTTTAAGTATTATTGATTAAGTTTTATAATATAATATTATTAAATGAAAATTTTATTTCAATTTAAAGAATATGTGTGGATAACTGCGGATATTGAGGATTTCACGTTGAAATTAAAACACTTGTGTATGGCGGTGCACATTGGTATTATGCGTTGAAATTAAACTCAGATTATGCAATGAAATTAAACACAGGTGCATATCGATATGTGCATGGATATTAAGCGTTGAAATTAAACAAATGTGCATGTCGATATATGCATTGGAGTTATGCGTGTTCATTTATTAAATGTGGATTGAAGACAAAAAGATGTGTAATGGCATGACATAAAGTCGCGTGTTTGCAAAGTTATTTTGTGCGCGTATTTATTGAAATTACATAAGCATTTTATCAGTTAATTTCTATTTTGTTGTCTTGTCATAAATAAATTTGTCATGTAACTGATTTTATCAAGAAATGTTACGCAAATGCTAGGTCATAATTGTCTTTTCAAGCATAAAATATAACTTTAACTAAAGTCCATCTTATTTGAGTAGACTTAAGAAGTTGATGAATCGAATCAAATGATTTTGGACTTCTGAATCAACTCATGACTACACATGAGTCGACTCAAATGCGTTTATGCAATTTCACAATTACCTTCAGAATACGTGGTCCGATTCATGCCTTGTCATGAATCGACTCAAGATTATGATTTGTATGTCTTGTCTCAATTTAGGCTATGTGATTCGATTGAAAGCCTTTTATGAATCGACTCACATGAGTAGATTCATGAATCAAATCACACATTATGAAGGTAATTGTGAAATTGCATAAACTCATTTGTGCATTGGTATTATGCGTTGAAATTAAACGCAAATGCACATTGTGACACCCTTCTAAACCCACAAATATTTCGCATATAATTTATGAAAATAAATCAAATAAAAATCACCAACTCAAGGGTGTCACACTCCACATAAAGCATCATAACCAATCCTGCTCCGTAACACATGTTACTTCAATTCAACACACACATCAGGTGATACTTCAACCTTTAAATTAAGACATCGCAATGGATTTATCGTCACAAAATAAAATTCATAATAATTCAGTCTCATCAAAAAATGGATTTAAAAACCGTTTTTAACATCCAAAAACCTCATGAAATAAGTTAATCAAAATATAGTAATCAATCGCAAAGCAAGGCATTTTCAACTCGATGTTACATATCAGAGCAAGACACCACTAATATAGCAAAACTAAATAAAACACTCTGAAGCTATCTTCGAAATTTCTACGAACTACTCATTGTCACCCGCGTGTTACCCACGTGGAGGCAACATTCAAACAGAAACAATGAGTAATCACAATTCGTTATAAAATATATAAGGAAAAGAAGAGTAGTTACAAACAACATTATCATCATATAAAGCACATCATTTATCAACACATCATACTCACAACGCTTCACGATAGCACATAAACATCTTTTATCATTTGAAGCATCATAAAATCACGCACTTTATAATTATCATTACATCACAATTCATCAATAAAATCCATGCAATGTCACCTAAGATGTTAATGCAACAACATTGACTCAATGCATGTGTTACCAAACTCTTTGATGAGCACTTGGTCATCACAATCTAAAGATCCCCACCATATGATCGATTCCCTCTTGGAACCGGAACACCTCACAAAACGCACTCAATCTTCACAATGGGATTGAGGCACATCACAGGCGGTCCACCGTCCAAAAAATATGCTATGAATGCATGATGCACAACAACGTCATATTAATATCGACCGCAGCTAGTCAATCGCATCACCATTCACATACTTATCACATAACATGTAATACATATTTAAAACATACATGTCATCATAGTTTCATCATATTACATCATTGGCATCCCAACAACTTCATAACAACGTCATAACAGAATCACAACATTGTCATATTCATCATCAAAATACAACATATCATAGCGTAACAACACAATACAATTCAATCTCATAAACACATAATGTAGCAGTTAAAAATTGAGAACAAGGCCATTGGATTGACCTAACTCGTAATTTTAGTGAAAATCGCCAACGCGCTTTATTGTTTCCAAAGGAAATAGGAAAAGAGCGAAATAAATTCCAAAGTAGTTTTTCAAATAAAAAACTTAACAAAAACAAACAGAGATCTAGGGTACGGGGGTTGATTATGCAAGGGGAATGTGTTAGCACCCCTCACATCTGTGGTACTCCACAGGAACCTTTTTGAAAATCTGTGTAAAAAGAATTGTATGCAAAAGATGAAAAGAATTTTTTTTTGGTTTTTATGTTTGTTCGGCAAGACGCCGCATCTTGTGTTTACATAACTACTTAGTACAATAGAGAATTCAGAGCAATTGTAGTTCTGCTAAAAAAAACATGATGATTTGTTTTGAAACGAAGAGACATTTTCTCATCTTAGAGGAGAAAACTCAGCTAACCATACTTGAACATGAGAACAAGTGAATTCTTTGCATCACAAGTGAAAGAAAGGCTCCAACTTGGATAGAAACCAATAAGTATGCCACTAACTATTTCAAGTGAAAAATAATCAACTATATCAATCAATATCAATGGAATAGGGGATTACATCTCCACCATGATGATTACTCGTGCCTAATCCTTAGAAAAATATTTTAAAAGAAGCATCGAATAACAAAAGATTTGAAAGAAAGTTTTACTGTCAAAAGAATTTAAAGCATACAACCAAAGAAAGATTTTGAAAAGGCACTACGCCAAATATGATCTTTTGCAGCACCCCTACGAGAGCGCTTTTAGTGAAAAGCGCTCTTATAGATTTCGCTAAAAACAAAACAAAAAAACAAGGGAAAAAGCGCTGGTAAATGGTGGGGGTACGAGAGCGCTTTCTAGAAAGCGCTGGTAAAGGGGGGGGGGGGTACGAGAGCGCTTTCTAAAAGCGCTCTTATAGGGGGTGGGTATGAAAGCGCTTTCTAAAAGCGCTCTTATAGGGGGTGGGTATGAAAGCGCTTTTGAAAGCGCTCTTATAGGGGGTAGGTACGAAAGCGCTTTTAGTAATAAAGCGCTGGTATAAAGGGGCATATGAAAGCGCTTCTGAAAAGCGCTCTAGTAGCCTTTTTTTAAATTTATATTTCATAAAATTAAAACACCCTATTTGTTTCAGAAAACAAAAAAGGGTCTTCTTCTTCCTCGCTCATCACCCAGTCTCTCACATCTCTCGTTGTCTCTCACAAACCTTTAACTCTCTCTACAACACATCTCTCGCCGTCTCTCACAAAACAACTTGCCGCCGCCTCCGTTCGTACTCCCTCCGCCGCCCACTGTTCGTATTCCCTCCGACGGTTGCAGTTGCAGAGCTGCCGTTCGTTACTCCCTCCGTCGTCGTACTCCCAAAACAACTAGCCGCCGCCGCCGTTCGTACTCCCTTCGAGAAAAAACGCAGGTTCGAACCCTATCCCTATGAACTGATTTTGGATTTGTGTTTGGTATTTCATACCTTGTTACTTTCTGATGGCAATGTCAAAAAGAAGTTCTGCTATTGTGGTTTTGTGGATTGTACTGCTATTGTGGTTCTGCTATTTTGGATTTTTATTTGGTTTTGTGGATTTGTATTTGTGGATTGTACTGCTATTGTGGTTCTGCTATTTTGGATTGTACTGTTTTGGAATTCTTGCTGGCTAGAGTTGGAGGACAGATTTTTGTTTGTTTGAAGGGTAGAGAGTGTTTCTAATGCAGGTTGATTGTTGTTTGTGGTACTGCATTTGGGATAAATTCAATTCTATCTCTTTGCTCACTTATTTCTAATGTTTGCAACTTTTCCTATTTATACTTTAGAGTTAAGCATTTGAGTGCAGTATTTCAGACTTGTCCTCTGTTGTTTTTTCCACTACTTTTAACTCATAAAAATGCTTTGAAATGTGGTTGTACGAAGGTATATAGATGCATGAATTTTGGTGTTGCTTTAGTGATTGATAATGTGAATTGTATTGCTTATTTGGTGGACATTTGATGCTGGAAATTTCTATGATGGTTGGTGGTGTTGTTAACATGTAAATTGAGAGAATGATGAGTTTCAATGGTGTTGAAATGCTGGAAATTAAATGGACAATTGATAATAGTGTTGTTTTGAGTTCATTGCAACTTGTTAGAGCATGAAAAATGGTAATGACATTAGTGTTTTGGTGCTAATTAGAGCAGGTCGAGCAGCTGAAAATTAATTGGTACCATGTTTATGTGAATTATTGTGCATTTTAAATAATTGAGTTCTAGATTGGGTTTATTTTGATATTTGTTAGTAGTGGTGTATTTAACTGCATCGTGTGTATGTTTAATTTTACAGTTACTTTGAAGTCTCTGGTTTCTACTTGTACAACGCCGATTCAAACCTACCCATCTCCCACATCAAGTCTAACTCAGGTTACTATCCCTTTCTTCTTGCTTATAATTTGTTGTTTTCTGCTTAATTTCAATTTTAATTTATATGAGAACCATAACTTGAAGATGATGGATTATTATATTAGAGGGTATTTCTCAACTGTTTCTACTTTTTATTTTTAAAAAAAATAATCTTTTCTAGTATATTACTTTCATATTTTATGATATTTTTGTAGTTTAACAAATAAATCATTTTTTTCTTACGCTTTCCATTCAATCATGTAGGAGAGAGAAAGTTCAAACTTTCTTGAAAAACAATATTGATTAGATACTAATTTTAACTAAACAATTGATTTCAATTAAACAAAATTATTATATTGCTTATAAAAAATTATTATTATATCAATTACAACTAAATTAGTTATACAACTATCAATTTATTCCTATCTAGATTTCCTCTTTTATTTATTTTTATAGATTTTTGAGCAAACAATTTGCTTTGGGAGATTTGTCCCAGTTTTGACGTATTTTTTGCAATTTAGTGTCTCTCAATCCATTTTTTGGTTTGTGAACTTATATTACCTTGAAATAAGGTAATGTCTTCTTGAAGAAATCGGGTATTCTGATTAGGTATTCTATTATTCACACTTTATAGGATCTCACTAGGTATTTTGATCAAGACATAATGATGATAGCTATTTATTATCTTGACAGAATTCCTTAGTACCTGATAGAGAAACCAAGAAGTTTTTGTTTAGCTCAATTAAGACATGGATAAGACATGGATGAATTCAAACCGATTGTCGAAAGAGTACGAGAAAGGGGTATGGGAATTCGTTGAGTTTGCGGTTGCGCACTCCGAAGACCCGCTTCGAATGCCGTGTCCTTGCTTGGGTTGCTGTTATGGGGGTAAGGTTGACGGGAATAAGTTGGCATCCCATTTACTACGGTTTGGAATTGATAGAAGTTATACATGTTGGACAATGCATGGTGAGAAAAGTAACGGGAATGCTGAGTCGAGTTGTAATAGGAAGTATGCTTCAAACGACGATTGCACAGACACATACGATTGCGATCGAGTCGAAGAGATTGCAGAAGCGCTTGAAGAAGATCTTGAGGATTGTCCCAAAAAGTTCGAGAGGTTGGTAAGCGATGCAGAGAAACCGTTGTATGATGGTTGTACAAAATTCACAAGATTGTCTGCGGTGTTAAAGTTGTACAACTTAAAGGCGGACAACGGATGGTCGGTAATATGCACTCATACATCCGGTAATATTCACTCATCCGATATATTATTTAATTAGTCCCACAATATAATTTATTTACACATTTCAATGAAAATAATCTAATGTTTATTATGTTTTTATTTAAGGTTGTTGTATGACAGAGTGTTGCGCGGGACTGCATTGTCTAACAGATTCCGTTTCGTGTCTTCCGCCCATTGCAGCGGAATGACAATTGCTTCGGAACCGGAATCAGTTAGACAGTACTTAGTCGATAGATTCATGTCCACCGGCAATACAGAAAGTCTGCATCTTTGGGCGTATAATACCCGACCAGTAGGGTTAGTTTCTCATTCTTGGTACATCTAATCTCTGTTTCTTTTGTGTATAGCAAAATTTTCATATAACCTATTGTTTTAATTTATAGAGCACACTGGTTACTGCTTGCCATCAACCCTATAAGAGAAGTCGTGTATTATCTGAATTCGGTAAATGGTGAATGGACCAATTATCCGGCTATGAAGGACATCGTTGATATGTAAGTGAGATCGTTCTAAATATATTTTCGTGTATATATATATATATTTACTTATTTGTGAGATTGATCTAAACATATGCTTTTATATATTTGTTAATTAGATCAATACAAGTGTTCCGAAGTCAACGGGACGCACAGGTATCCCGGACTAAATCAAACAACATTACATGGATCCAAGTGCAGGTACATTATTTTTCACAATTTTGCTTATAATATTTATGCTACTTGATAAAACAAGACAACTATAGAATCTTATTTGTTTTTCTATGTAGTGTCCGCAACAGCGAAACAGTTACGATTGCAGATACTTTGTTTTGAGGTATATGAAAGAAATCCTTCAGGCGAATCAATTAGAGATTCCGCTCACGGTATGAATTTATAACTTAAGATAATTTCATATAATTTATTACATTTAACTAAATATATCATTCATATTATGTTTTTGTTTTGTAGTACCTTGACGAATTTCGTGCTGCTGCGTACCCGAAGCTTAAGTTGGAAGAAATCAAAGAAGATTTGTGTCAATTTTATATTAAGCAATTTTTCATGTAGGATTTGTGTCGATTTGAACTATAATATTATTGATGTTGTAATGATGTATATATATATATATATATATATATAATTTTGGATATTATAATGGTATTATAATAGTATATATATTGTCTTACTGATGGCTGAAATAATATCGTCGAAAATATATTACAGGTCGAAAATATTACAGGTTGAAAACATATTACAGGTCGAAAATATTACAGGTCGATCTGGGAGGCTGAAATTATAGGCTGCACTTTAAAATATCTCATTTAGCAACGACATCGCTTTTAAAAAGCGCTCTTAAAGGTCCCCTTACTATAGCGCTTTTTTACAAAAAGCGCTGCCAAAGATCAAATAAAAAGAAAAAAAAATCAACCTACCAAAGCGCTTCTGGAAAAGCGCTCTAGTAGGGGGGGCTACAAGAGCGCTTTTTCCAGAAAAAGCGCTCTTATAGGGTGTCTACCAGAGCGCTTTTTCAAGAAAAAGCGCTCTTGTAGGGGGGTCTACCAGAGCGCTTTTTCTGGAAAAAGCGCTCTTATAGGGGGGTCTACCAGAGCGCTTTTAAAAGCGCTTTCGTAGCCTACGCCAGCGCTGGCTTTGGCAGCGCTTTAAAGCGCTGTTAAAGGCCAAAAAAAGCGCTTTTAAAGCCCTTCCGTGTTGTAGTGATTCCATCATGATCAGTTTGCAAATTCATTTGAAACTTGGTTAATTAGACGAATTAAGGTTCAATATTGATCTAAACATTATTATAAACCTTCCACAAGATTGTTAGTGTCTTGAAACTCAAGTTTTAGTTGTGTTTTGGGTGAATTGCAAGTCACACATTTCATGCTTCGACCTTCACACAAATTCATTCAATTTCTCATCTTTTCACATGCTTCTTGATTCCATGAGCTCAGCTATAAATAGAGGATCATTCTCCTCTCATTTCCGAAGCTTTTGATAGCCAGAATACCCCTGCTAAGACCCCATTCGAACTCTTAAGCTTATAATTCAATTTTTCATTTCCACACCTCAATCACTCAAACTCTCCATTCAGTTAGCTTCCTTGACCTTCATTGAAGCTAACCAGACCATTAGCAATCCAAATCGGGCTTCCATTGAAGCTCCTCAGTTTAGTCTTCATAACCAATGACATTGAGCCAATTGTTTTAATCTGATTGGTTTGGCTTTTATTTGCTTTGTGTGTTTCTGTTGGCTGAGGTCTATGATGCGCTGCAAGCTTATGGCCATTGGATCATGCCACATCAATTAATGAAGTGGATCCAACGCTCCTTGTTTTTTTATAGTTTTCTGATTTTATTTTAGTTCTTATTTTATTTCTTTTTTCATCAAAAATTCATAACTCTTTCATTTTAATTCAAAAAATCATGAAAAAATACCAAAAATACTTTGAATTATTTCTGAATTTATGAATATTTTTCCATATTTTTATTTTGTCATTTTATATTTTTAATATTTTATCTCATTTTCTTCATGTTTTAATTGCTTTAAAAATATTTTTAAGTGTCTAAAAATTCTGGAAAAATTTGGAAATAATCTTATGATGGTCCTTAACATATGGTGATCTTCGGTTTGAATTTATTTGATGTTTAGATGTTTGGTTTGAATTTTGGTTCTTATTTCTTTTTTAAAAATCCATTTAAAATTTGTTTTAAACTTTTATTTTGATTTGATGCTTGATGATCCATTTTGGTGAGAGTTCTTGATTTGATTCTCTTTCTCTTCATCTCTTTTCTCTTGTCTCATGGGTGCAAGTCTTGATGCATTCATTGTGTGGAGGTTATGGTTTTACCATTCCTCTAATGAATCATCAAGATGAAGTCCCATAATGACTAAGGAAAATTCATCTAGACTTGTGGTTTTATGTTTGATTCATTCCCTTCCCACTTCATCTCAATCCCTTTCTTCTTTAACTTTTGATCAATTAGACGTATAAATTCATCGTTGTTCAATCAGGGTTGGATTGGTATTGATGAACTTTCATCATTTCAAATCTACTTTAATGTGATCATGAGATTATTTTAAGTACTTTAGATTGATGATAAGTTTATCCTAAGTACTAAAAAGGTCTTGATTAATGTAATGATCTTGTATGCTCCTTGACTTTATCTTGATCATTTTTTGTGTGTTTTACATGTGTTGCAAGTTTTAAGAGAATGATCTTCCATATCATTTCTCCAACTTGTTCTTAAACACATAAATTGTTATTGATCGGTCTCTGATAGGTGCAACTTCTATATAAGTTCAATTACGCCTGCTTAACATAGTGCTAAATTTGTCCAGAATCGGATTGTCATCTCTAATACTAATAATTGACTATAATTGTACTAACATTTACTTTAATGCAATTTATTATTTTGCACTTTATATTTCTGCTCTTTATTTTATTGTCATTTACCATTCATTGCATTTTAATTTTGTGCCCTTTTCCTTTTGTTCACTTGAGCCCTTATTTTCTCTTTGCTCACATGAGATTTTATTTTGTTTGTTGGTGTAAAACACTTAATAAAAAGAAAACCCTAAAAAGACTTAATTATTGACTTTGGACTATGGTTATTATCTTTTGCTTAAGGAGTTGGACTTCTGGACTTTGAATTATCATCTGAACCTTGGAGCCCTTCATCTATGACCATTTCATTTGAGTCCTTGGAATTTATTTAAGCTTTCCTGTCTGTACTGGTTGTTTTGTTTGTGTGCAGGTGTTCTGTTTGATATAAAAGCTTTGAATTCTTATTTGAGGCAATTTCATTTGAGGCAAAAAACCATGATTCTTGAAGCAATGCTAAATGAGATTATTATCTTGGAGCTCTGGTTATTTTGGTTCAAGTGCTTTATTTGCTATATTTTGAGTTAAGTCCAAAGGAAATGAATGTTTATGTTGGCTTTATGTCAAGTGTTGACTTCTTTATTGGTCATATCGTTCTTGTCCTTAACTTTTACTTTATTCTTTAGGATATTCTCTTCATCTCTTGCCCCTCTTCTTAAATTTTCAAAAATGTATCCCTCCTCACTACAACACGGAAGGGCTTTAAAAGCGCTTTTTTTGGCCTTTAACAGCGCTTTAAAGCGCTGGCGTAGGCTACGAAAGCGCTTTTAAAAGCGCTCTGGTAGACCCCCCCTATAAGAGCGCTTTTTCCAGAAAAAGCGCTCTGGTAGACCCCCCTACAAGAGCGCTTTTTCTGGAAAAAGCGCTCTGGTAGACACCCTATAAGAGCGCTTTTTCTGGAAAAAACGCTCTTGTAGCCCCCCTACTAGAGCGCTTTTCCAGAAGCGCTTTGGTAGGTTGATTTTTTTTTCTTTTTATTTGATCTTTGGCAGCGCTTTTTGTAAAAAAGCGCTTTAGTAGGGGGACCTTTAAGAGCGCTTTTTAAAAGCGCTGTCGTTGCTAAATGAGATATTTTAAAGTGCAGCCTATAATTTCAGCCTCCCAGATCGACCTGTAATATTTTCGACCTGTAATATGTTTTCAACCTGTAATATTTTCGACCTGTAATATATTTTCGACGATATTATTTCAGCCATCAGTAAGACAATATATATACTATTATAATACCATTATAATATCCAAAATTATATATATATATATATATATATATATATATATATATATATATATATATATATATATATATATACATCATTACAACATCAATAATATTATAGTTCAAATCGACACAAATCCTACATGAAAAATTGCTTAATATAAAATTGACACAAATCTTCTTTGATTTCTTCCAACTTAAGCTTCAGGTACGCAGCAGCACGGAATTCGTCAAGGTACTACAAAACAAAAACATAATATGAATGATATATTTAGTTAAATGTAATAAATTATATGAAATTATCTTAAGTTATAAATTCATACCGTGAGCGGAATCTCTAATTGATTCGCCTGAAGGATTTCTTTCATATACCTCAAAACAAAGTATCCGCAATCGTAACTGTTTCGCTGTTGC
Source organism: Vicia villosa (assembly GCF_029867415.1). Taxonomy (NCBI): domain Eukaryota; kingdom Viridiplantae; phylum Streptophyta; class Magnoliopsida; order Fabales; family Fabaceae; genus Vicia; species Vicia villosa. The sequence goes on along the minus strand of NW_026704977.1, from coordinate 618,799 downwards.
GGACACTACATAGAAAAACAAATAAGATTCTATAGTTGTCTTGTTTTATCAAGTAGCATAAATATTATAAGCAAAATTGTGAAAAATAATGTACCTGCACTTGGATCCATGTAATGTTGTTTGATTTAGTCCGGGATACCTGTGCGTCCCGTTGACTTCGGAACACTTGTATTGATCTAATTAACAAATATATAAAAGCATATGTTTAGATCAATCTCACAAATAAGTAAATATATATATATACACGAATATATATTTAGAACGATCTCACTTACAAATCAACGATGTCCTTCATAGCCGGATAATTGGTCCATTCACCATTTACCGAATTCAGATAATACACGACTTCTCTTATAGGGTTGATGGCAAGCAGCAACCAGTGTGCTCTATAAATTAAAACAATAGGTTATATGAAAATTTTGCTATACACAAAAGAAACAGAGATTAGATGTACCAAGAATGAGAAACTAACCCTACTGGTCGGGTATTATACGCCCAAAGATGCAGACTTTCTGTATTGCCGGTGGACATGAATCTATCGACTAAGTATTGTCTAACTGATTCCGGTTCCGAAGCAATTGTCATTCCGCTGCAATGGGCGGAAGACACGAAACGGAATCTGTTAGACAATGCAGTCCCGCGCAACACTCTGTCATACAACAACCTTAAATAAAAACATAATAAACATTAGATTATTTTCATTGAAATGTGTAAATAAATTATATTGTGGGACTAATTAAATAATATATCGGATGAGTGAATATTACCGGATGTATGAGTGCATATTACGACCATCCGTTGTCCGCCTTTAAGTTGTACAACTTTAACACCGCAGACAATCTTGTGAATTTTGTACAACCATCATACAACGGTTTCTCTGCATCGCTTACCAACCTCTCGAACTTTTTGGGACAATCCTCAAGATCTTCTTCAAGCGCTTCTGCAATCTCTTCGACTCGATCGCAATCGTATGTGTCTGTGCAATCGTCGTTTGAAGCATACTTCCTATTACAACTCGACCCAGCATTCCCGTTACTTTTCTCACCATGCATTGTCCAACATGTATAACTTCTATCAATTCCAAACCGTAGTAAGTGGGATGCCAACTTATTCCCGTCAACCTTACCCCCATAACAGCAACCCAAGCAAGGACACGGCATTCGAAGCGGGTCTTCGGAGTGCGCAACCGCAAACTCAACGAATTCCCATACCCCTTTCTCGTACTCTTTCGACAATCGGTTTGAATTCATCCATGTCTTATCCATGTCTTAATTGAGCTAAACAAAAACTTCTTGGTTTCTCTATCAGGTACTAAGGAATTCTGTCAAGATAATAAATAGCTATCATCATTATGTCTTGATCAAAATACCTAGTGAGATCCTATAAAGTGTGAATAATAGAATACCTAATCAGAATACCCGATTTCTTCAAGAAGACATTACCTTATTTCAAGGTAATATAATTTCACAAACCAAAAAATGGATTGAGAGACACTAAATTGCATAAAATACGTCAAAACTGGGACAAATCTCCCAAAGCAAATTGTTTGCTCAAAAATCTATAAAAATAAATAAAAGAGGAAATCTAGATAGGAATAAATTGATAGTTGTATAACTAATTTAGTTGTAATTGATATAATAATAATTTTTTATAAGCAATATAATAATTTTGTTTAATTGAAATCGATTGTTTAGTTAAAATTAGTATCTAATCAATATTGTTTTTCAAGAAAGTTTGAACTTTCTCTCTCCTACATGATTGAATGGAAAGCGTAAGAAAAAAATGATTTATTTGTTAAACTACAAAAATATCATAAAATATGAAAGTAATATAGTAGAAAAGATTATTTTTTTTAAAAATAAAAAGTAGAAACAGTTGAGAAATACCCTCTAATATAATAATCCATCATCTTTAAGTTATGATTCTCATATAAATTGAAATTGAAATTAAGCAGAAAACAACAAATTATAAGCAAGAAGAAAGGGATAGTAACCTGAGTTAGACTTGATGTGGGAGATGGGTAGGTTTGAATCGGCGTTGTACAAGTAGAAACCAGAGACTTCAAAGTAACTGTAAAATTAAACATACACACGATGCAGTTAAATACACCACTACTAACAAATATCAAAATAAACCCAATCTAGAACTCAATTATTTAAAATGCACAATAATTCACATAAACATGGTACCAATTAATTTTCAGCTGCTCGACCTGCTCTAATTAGCACCAAAACACTAATGTCATTACCATTTTTCATGCTCTAACAAGTTGCAATGAACTCAAAACAACACTATTATCAATTGTCCATTTAATTTCCAGCATTTCAACACCATTGAAACTCATCATTCTCTCAATTTACATGTTAACAACACCACCAACCATCATAGAAATTTCCAGCATCAAATGTCCACCAAATAAGCAATACAATTCACATTATCAATCACTAAAGCAACACCAAAATTCATGCATCTATATACCTTCGTACAACCACATTTCAAAGCATTTTTATGAGTTAAAAGTAGTGGAAAAAACAACAGAGGACAAGTCTGAAATACTGCACTCAAATGCTTAACTCTAAAGTATAAATAGGAAAAGTTGCAAACATTAGAAATAAGTGAGCAAAGAGATAGAATTGAATTTATCCCAAATGCAGTACCACAAACAACAATCAACCTGCATTAGAAACACTCTCTACCCTTCAAACAAACAAAAATCTGTCCTCCAACTCTAGCCAGCAAGAATTCCAAAACAGTACAATCCAAAATAGCAGAACCACAATAGCAGTACAATCCACAAATACAAATCCACAAAACCAAATACAAATCCAAAATAGCAGAACCACAATAGCAGTACAATCCACAAAACCACAATAGCAGAACTTCTTTTTGACATTGCCATCAGAAAGTAACAAGGTATGAAATACCAAACACAAATCCAAAATCAGTTCATAGGGATAGGGTTCGAACCTGCGTTTTTTCTCGAAGGGAGTACGAACGGCGGTGGCGGCTAGTTGTTTTGGGAGTACGACGACGGAGGGAGTAACGAACGGCAGCTCTGCAACTGCAACCGTCGGAGGGAATACGAACAGTGGGCGGCGGAGGGAGTACGAACGGAGGCGGCGGCAAGTTGTTTTGTGAGAGACGGCGAGAGATGTGTTGTAGAGAGAGAGTTAAAGGTTTGTGAGAGACAACGAGAGATGTGAGAGACTGGGTGATGAGCGAGGAAGAAGAAGACCCTTTTTTGTTTTCTTAAACAAATAGGGTGTTTTAATTTTATGAAATATAAATTTAAAAAAAGGCTACTAGAGCGCTTTTCAGAAGCGCTTTCATATGCCCCTTTATACCAGCGCTTTATTACTAAAAGCGCTTTCGTACCTACCCCCTATAGAGCGCTTTCAAAAGCGCTTTCATACCCACCCCCTATAAGAGCGCTTTTAGAAAGCGCTTTCATACCCACCCCCTATAAGAGCGCTTTTAGAAAGCGCTCTCGTACCCCCCCCCCCCTTTACCAGCGCTTTCTAGAAAGCGCTCTCGTACCCCCACCATTTACCAGCGCTTTTTCCCTTGTTTTTTTGTTTTGTGTTTAGCGAAATCTATAAGAGCGCTTTTCACTAAAAGCGCTCTCGTAGGGGTGCTGCAAAAGATCATATTTGGCGTAGTGAATTTTCAATTTCGAGGTCCCTTGTTCATCAATGCACAACTCACAATGTATGAGGTTCTTTGATGTCATTATTTTCGCAATTGAAAGATCTTACTACAAGGAATACAATGTGCCAATAAAGTTTCCAATTGGAAATTTGAGCACAAAGTTATGCATCTTTGAAATAAGGAAAAATCAACTAATTTTTATACTTAGAATTTTTTTTCTAAGTATAGAGCTCCAAAATGACCTATAATGTTTTACAGAATTCCAAGGTCTTCCTTAATGATTTAGCTCTTGATCCTTGAAGATGATTTGAAGATCACAACAATAAGAGTTCATAGCAAAAAGAGGCACTAAAAAATGTTGAGAAATGAGCAAGTCATGATTCTGGGAAGTTGATGAAAAAATCTTAAAAACTACATAAATGACCTATAATTGCAATTTTTCATGACCTTCTACTCAAAATTAGCTGTTGAACCTTGAATTAATTTGAAGTATACTCACTTAAGATTACTGTGCAAAAAGAGTGGGCTCAAAATGATAAAAATTGAGCAAGTTATGACACAAAATTCTTTGGGCTTTCAAGGAGGACCTATAATGTCTTCACATCTTTGATGACTTTCTTCATAAAATTATCTCTTGACTAGTGAAGAGAAGTTGCTTATGATGTCAAGGAGAGTTATTTGAAAAAAAAGCCCTCCAAAATTTTGAAAGTTAAGAGAGTTATGCCCTTTTGACCATAGAATCAATAACTTGCCAAATTAGGTTAAACACCTTGAATTAACTTTGAATCTTTTGAATTTTGCCTGCACTATAAGGAAATAGAAGTACATAGAACCTTGGAATGATGTTATCTGGAAGAACACTTGACGATTAGGCTCCTATCTTGATGAAACTTAATGAAGAAGGCATGGAAATAAACACACGAACCTATGGAGTTTCTTGATGAATCAAGCCACATGATCTTGAGATGAACTTGATCAAACAAAGTTGAAAGATGTTCAAAACACAACACTTTGATAATAGGAGTGTTTATTTCGAGTTTAAAACCAACGAGCTTCCATGAATGGCCAGGTACTTGAGGGTTGATCCTCAAAACCCTGATTTAGGAGAGGAAATGAATGCACTTTGCTCAACACCTACAATGTACAAAATATTGAAGGACACAAGATATCTATTTGTATTTTGGTTAGAGATTAGTATAAAACAAATATTCATAATATAATCAACATGGGTGCTTGATGATCCCTCAAAGACAAGATGAGCATAAAACCAAGGGTCATTCTCAAGATTGCGATATTGATGTGTTGTATGAATGTAAAAATGATTGAGTGATCTTAGGGTTAAAAATTAGGGTATAACACATAGGTACTGGAATCATACACCAAAATATCTCATATGACTTAATTGTACCGTAGGTCTATGCGCCAATTTCCAAACACTTCGAACGACGCGTCAAACAACATTCTGAAACTCTATTTACAACATTTTAAAGAAAATGATACAGACTGCTCGCCTCGACCTCGCTCGGCGCCCTAGGAGCGTTCTGCTCGCCCGGTGAAATGGGAAATGAAGGCCCTTGCAGCTTCATTCGCCCCGCGAAATGAGCCATTGGGATGTTTCGCTGCTTCATTCTCCCGGCGACGCCAAAGCGACTGGCTCGCTCCTAGCTCACTTGACGAAATTAGCGAATCTGCAACTTCGCAGTTGCGTTTTCACTGCCATTCCAGGCCATCACAAATTTGATTACAAGTATCAATTAAGTCCTAATTGCATAATAATCATCGTATATCTCAGGCTAACATCAGAGCATATCATAGTATACGTCACATACATCAAATCATGGTATACCAACATCTCCCTCAATAATTCATCAGTACAAACATCACCATAAACAAATTCATCAATATAAACATCATCATCAACAATTTCATCATAATTCCATCAATTCTCCGTACCAGGCAACACCTACATATACCTCAAACCCTTATCAATCATAATAAACAGGGATTACCCCTTACCTTGAATCGCCTAGCAATTGGTATTTTCTTCGCGTTCTACCGAAATCCACATTTTGAGCCCAAGCCTCTCCTTTCACGTCTTTTCTCCAAAACTTCACGATTGCACAGAATGAATCCTCTCCCTCTCTCTCTCTCTCTCTCTCTCTCTCTCTCTCTCTCTCTCTCTCTCTCTCTCTCTCTCTCTCTCTCTCTCTCTCTCTCTCTTTCACCTTTTTACTCAGTTACCCCTAGGACCCTTTCTATGTTATTCTCATTATACCCTTACTCAAATATTCTTAATTTATTTTATTGTTATTAATTATTATTACTATTAATCTAAATAATAGAACTGAATCATTTAAATCAAAACCATTCTAACTCACTCTAATCTACTATTACCCCACAACATACCCCACACACATCATACATAATACAAATTCATCAATAACTTACGAATAATTAAATAATTCTAAATTTTGGGGTGTTACAAATATCCATATGTGCATTGAAATGTGTGTGTGTTCAATATTTACATGTGCATTGGAAACAAAAAAAACTATAATGGCATGACATAAAGTCGTGTGTTTGTATAGATATTTTATGCGTGTATTCATTGAAATTGCATAAGCATTTTTTCAGTTAAGTTTTATTTTGTTGTCTTGTCATAATTTAATTTATCGTATAATGACTTTGTCATGAAATGTTACACTGATATCAGTTCGAAAGTGTCTTTTCATGCATAAAATGTAAGTTTGACTAAAGTCAATCTTATTGAGTAGACTTAAGAAGTTGGTGAATCAAATCAAATGATTTTGGACTTCTAAATCTATTCATAACTACACATGAGTCTATTCAATTGAGTATTTGCAAATTCATAATTACCATTCGAAATATGTGATATGATTCATGCATTGTCATCAATCGACTAAAGATTAGAAGTTGTATGTGTAATATCCCATATCCTCTTAAGTGCTCTATTCCTTCCGGTGAAACAAATAGAGTAATTAGTGAACTTAAAAGAGATTAAGTATTACTCAATTCGACAGACCTTTACTTCTTGGTAGAAGAAAGGATATTTTGGTAACATTATAAATTATTAATTGCTCACTAGGGAACAAAAACTTCCCATTTAAGATATTTTCTTTCTTCTTTCTGATCATTATATATATCAAACAAGATAGAATCGAGAGTTATTCTGAATGGTGCTCTTAATATGAAGTTCAAAATCAAGTTAACTTACCTCTAAAGTGAGAATCGAGTATGGAGTTTGGGCACTCCTGGAGGTGATGTGATGATCCCTACAACTTGAGTGAACTCACAGGAAGGTTTTGCAATGCTTGCTTTAGTTTGAAAGTGTTTCAATCCTTCTGGCCAACTCAAGTTGCAATGATGGAAAAGTGAGATGATGAGATTTTAATCAAGGTGTTTCAATTGGTTTTTGATGCATACAGAAGTGTCTATATGCTATACGGAATGTGTTTGAATGATGAACTTGCAAGAAATTTACAATAGGAAAGAGTTTAGAAGAATTTGCTCTTTGAAGCTTTAATGGAGTTTTCAAGAGCAATTCTAAGTTGCAGAGAGTTTGGAGGGATTTAGAGTGTGTTGAGGTGTGTTAAATGATGTTGTGGAGGCCTATATTTATAGTAGATTATGGAGGAATCAAGGGTGAAGTTTCCACAACTTTGAGTTTCATGGTTTGGTAGAAATGCAACTTGAAGTTTCATGGAATCCAAAGACAAGGTACAAGGCTCCTCTAGGGTGGTTGGCACTTTAGAGGTGTTGCTTTTGAGCATCAAAGTTGTTTGAGTACAGAAGAAGCAATGTAGGAGCTCAAGATAAGTGGACTTTGTGATTAAAGCTTCTTTATGCAAAAGGAAGTGTGGTCTTTTTGGCAAAACAGTCCATAAATGGTATGAACTCTTGAATAATGCTTCAAATCAATGTGTAATGCCTCAAAAACTTGTGCAATATTATGATTAAGGAGATATTTACAAGTAATATGGCATGTAATCAATGAATATGCGGATTTGGTTTATGATTTGCTCAAGTTCATGTCTTGCAAATCACCTATAATTTAGGTTTGAAAGGCCAACTTCATCTCTCCGAATCTCATATCTCACACATGCTGTGAATGAGTTCTTGTACTTTTTGAAAAGTCAAAAACATCCTCTACAACTTTCATGTTTGGAGTTTTTCTGAATTCAAAAGAAATCATTGTTGAAAATAGCCTCAAAGTCAAACATTTTTTTGGATCAAAACTGCCTTGTAAATTTCTCTAAGTGTTTTCATTTGGGACATCATCTTCATAGCTTCATAACTCAAAATCCTTGCACCTTTTGGGAATTCATCCTCAAGGACAAAGTTGTTGTATAAATTTTCTATTTAATTTAATCAATTGAGTATGAAAAATGATGGCTTGGTGAAGAAGTTACACGCTTTCAAAGTTAAGTACTTGAACATGCAAAATCTTCATAACTTAGAAAAATTCGACAAACCCTAATCTTGACTTTTGAAACTTTTGGTTGATTTTCTTGATTAAACTTGATCAAATGACTTCAATAATCATATTTTCATGATCCTTGACCTTAGAAGTCCATAGTTGACAAAAACACCAAAAGTCAAAGGTAAATCTTGAATAGTTGATTTTTGCCAATTGAATTGCAATCTTTCCAATACCAATTGAATCAAACTCTCTAGCCAAATGAATTATATAAGTGGGCTATAATGAAGTACTTGAGATCCTTGAATCATGTTTTTAGCCATAAAACATTGCTTTGACCAAAAGTCAATTTCCCCAAAGAATTAGGTAAAAATTCTAATTGGTCTGCCAGATGAATTTGAAAGTTGATGATATTGTTTTGAAGCATTCTTGAGCTTAAATAATGATGATGGGAATCACTTGAGCATATGAGAAAGTCGAGTCCCTTTGAGAATCTCAAAACCCTAATTGCCTGAGCTTTCTTGACCAATCACATGTCTTGTGAAACAAGCAAACACATTTTTTTTTTATATTTGTGAGGTAAGCAAATCATGCATGATTAATTTTAGATGAGATGAATGATGATAATGATGATCACACTCTTTTATATTTAATACTCATAAGGAACTTGATCATAATTGACATAATCAAGCCATCACAAATACATCGAACAAAAAATAAATCATATTAATAGTAAAATAATAATAATAAGATATGATTATTATTAATAGAACATAATATTTATTATAATTAAAATAAATTTAAGTATCTACTAAGTAAATTTTATATAATTATATTCAAGATAGAGTAGATTATAATTTTGTAAATTAAGAATGATTATATTTTATTTAAAATAAAAATTTTATTAACAAAAAACAAGAAAATATCACAAATTTCTCCACAATTATAACATGAGATTGAAAATAATTATGACTAGTCTAAAAGACTATGATATTCAGCTTTTTTATAAAGTCGTTGAAAATGTAATCGCGAGAACTTAGACAATATTATGTCAAAGGTTCATGAATCAAATGTAAATCTTTACATAAAAATATAAGATTTTATTTTAATATAAATAAGAATAATGCAATTTAAATTGCCTTTTTTTTTTTTGACGGGAAACGATTAATTCATTTCATTAATAATAATATTTTGAATACATGTTGGACTATCAAAGAAATTATGAAAACTAGCAGAGCTAAATTGCCTTAATAACTGCTAAAAAAATAATTGCAATAATTATATTTTCAAGTGAACACATAGCTATCAATAATTGCATAATGTACTATTCTATAAATTTGTGTCTAAAATATTTAATTTGAAATAATTTCAAATCTAAAAATTCAAAAATATAATTATAAAAAAGTCGAATTGTATCAGATATTAAGTTTTGTTAAATATGTTAATCGAATGAATTTTAAGGATTATGTTTAAATAATTAAACACATAAAGATAGAGATTTTTAATTAAATTTAATTGAATGGTTTAATTCATTCTATTAATCAAACATAAAATTCAATCAACTAATTCATCAATAATTAATATTTAAATATTAAATAACTAAATATAATATAATTTATTTATTAATTAATCATGTCAATTTATAATTAATTAATTTTATAGGCTAGTCAAGTTTAGAGAACGGAATCCCTTGTATATTAGTTTGTATTATATTTAATTAAATTTATATAAACTTTAAAAAAAAAATATAGAAGGTAAATCACATTTTTTTAAATATATAGTAATAAATTGGATTTAAAATTTTTTCAAATAAATTTTCTAAAATTGTAAAATTTATAAATTATCAACAAATTTAAACTACAAACTAATTTCCTGAATGCCGCAGTATATCAAGAGTGAAAACCGGACAAATTAAACAGTTATTGTACGTTAAAAACCAAGAAAATCCCTTGATTCCCATATCACCAAACCAGAAGAGTTTAGAATCTATTTTCCACTTTTTTTCTCTCTATCTATCTCTATAAATACACCTCTTCACATAACCAATAACCACTTCTACTAAGAAAAAAAAATAAGATACTCCAAAAACATTCTTAGTTTCACTCTTTGATGGCTGGTCTTCAACAATACAACTTTTTCCCCACTGATCTCTTCTACCCTCGTCCGCAACCTCAACAATCTACTGCTTCTCCCACCGTGCTTCCTCTCCAAACACCAAACACTGAAGATCATCGTCAGGATCAGCAGCAACAACCAGATAGTACCATGATCAAAACCACCCCTTCAACTTCTTCTTTGGTTTGCACCCACAAGGCACAATCTTTTGATGTTGTTGACAATAGCAAATCAAAATTGTCACCAAACCCCCTCTCTTTGATGGTTTGGATTGATGAAGAAGATGAAGAATAGATCTCTAAAGCATTTTTTTGAATGAGACAAGACAACCTTGTAGTTCTCATGTTTTAGTGTAAATTATTTAAGGGTTTATTTTCTCTTTTTTCATGTTTTTTTACCCTTTTTTTAATTGTCATGTTACTCACAGAAGATAGAAATTACTAAAGCTTGTGGTTTTCTTTATTTATTTGCCTTCTTTGATAATTTTAGTCCAATTTGTGATTCCTAAAATATTTTTACTAATTAAGAAAACCGGTCAAAGATTTTTGAATCGTAAAGTTGGATTTTAATTGTATATTATGGAATGTGTTGAATTATAATATAACTAATAAAAACTGATCAGAAAGTGAAATTGTTCAATTACCCCGTATACTTGTTAGCTGAGTTAAGAAAATTGTTGGTCTAAGGTGAAGGATAGAAAAACACTTAGAAAGGGGGGTTTGAATAAGTGTGACTTCAAAAATTTGTAAGATAAAAACAATTAACACAATTATTTTTATCCTGGTTCGTTGTTAACGAAACTACTCCAGTCCACCCTATTACCTCAACTGAGGATTTAATCCACTAATCCAACTGATTACAATGGTTATCAACTTAGAAAACTTCTAAGTCTTCTAGAGTATACAGATCACAACTTGATCACTCTAGGAAATCACCACTTAGAAAACTTCTAAGTCTTCTAGAGTCTACTGATCACAACTTGATCACTCTAGGAACCTTTTACAAACAATGTAAAATAAATGATTACAAGAGTATAGATTGCTTCTTATAAAGCTATAATCACAACAGTGATATTTCTCTTAAGTTCTAAGCTTAACACTCACTAAATATTACAAGAGTTTGTGAGATTGAAGATGAAGTTCGTGAGCTTTGAATTTGACAGCGTTTTGGTATTTTGCGCAAGAGTTCTCTATCTGCTTCTGATCAAAACTTCTATATATAGGCATTTGAGAGAAGATGACCGTTGGGTTGCATTTAATGCTTTGCGTGAATAGTACAACTTTGCATTTAATGTTTCACACTTTTGTCAACTACCTCGAGCCATGCTTTTGCTGCTTTTACTGACTTTGCCTTTTGTAGCTTCTATCATTCCTTTTGTCAGTTAGAGATTAGACTTAATAGTCTGTCATCTTGTACTTGCTTCTGGACTCATATTTGTGAATAACAACGTTTGAATATCAGAGTCAACAGCTTGGTGCAGAGCATCTTCTTGTCTTCTGACTTTGAAGAGCTTGAGCGTGATACCATAAGAACTTCAGTGCTTCTGCTTCTGACTTCATGTTCTTCTGATGCTTCATAGTTCATGTTCTGGTTCTGCTTGACCATCTTCTGATGTCTTGCCAGAGCATGTTCTGATGTAGCCATCCAAGACCTTCTGAGTCAGTGCTTCTGAGCGTTGAATTGTGCATACTCTTTATATATTTCCTGAAATGGAAAATGCAAAGGATTAGAGTACCACATTGTCTTATACAAAATTCATATATAATGTTATCATCAAAACATAGAATATTGATCAGAACAAATCTTTTTCTAACATAAGGTTCAAATCTTGGCAGCAGCATTTATTTGTAAAAAAAGAATCAACAAGTTGTTGATACTTATAAATCAACAACTTTAAAAAAAATAATAATCTTTATTACTTTTTGTTAAAAAGGAAAAGCTAACCATAAAAATTAAAAATAATGGGTAGATAACCGTTGTATGAAGTTGGGTGGTTCACTTTAGTACATGGTCTCGTAATTGGGCCCTATGTGAGTGGTATCTGACATATACAACGTTGCAGTATCCTTAATGACACGTGATACATGAGTTATCGCTTCAGTAAAAATCTACTCATTTTCTGATGTACAGAACCATGCACGGCTTAGCTCCTGCGGGATGGTTGTATGATATACCAGATTCTGATGTTATGCTTGTGAGAGGATGGTCATGACTGTGCGAATGATATAGGAGCTATACAATTGTGGACTTTTGCTCGTTCAGTAGAGTCTTAATGGGTCCCATTATGTACATTCTTGATTTAGGATCTACGTAACATCACTTCATATCTATCATCTTGGTGTGTGCTTATCATATTATCGGTTGGTGGACCGCAATGTGATAAGCATATTATTTTGGTATGGGTCAGTAGGTAAGGCTAAGTTAATGGCCTCAATAAGATGATCGTGCAGTATGATTGTACTTGTTATTTGGGATAGATGTGAGATACACTAATAGACATTACAAGAAGAATATGGTCGAGTAGTAAAGCAAAGAGACATTCAATGACTTAGACCAAAAAATCTACTAAGATTAGTATCTCACTCTACGTTGTTATATTACCTTTACTGAAGTGTCAAATACCAGTAATTATCACCTCAAATGAGTATACTAGATGCATTGAGAGAATTGTCTCTCGTAGGATCAAGAGCTTACTGGGATTGTATTTGCACTCAAAGTATGGAGACATTATTTTTATGGAGCACACTTTGAGATGTTCAGTGATCACAAAGATCTAAGGTATCTATTTGATCAAAAAGAGAAGAATATGTGCCTGAGAAGGATGATGGAATTCATGAAGGATTATGATTCCGAGTTGAAGTACCATCCTGGTAAAGTTAACAAGGTAGCAAATGCACTAAGTAGAAAAGAGATGCATGCAATCGATTTGATGATGTTAAAGAGATTTTGAGATGTTGAACTACATTTCGCAAGGACTCGGTAGGAGTTTTAATCAGCTAGATGAGTATCATATGTAGTCTTAGGGAAAGGATAAGGCAAGCTCAATTATTAGATGAAGATTTTTAATCTAAGGATAGTCATCCAAGTTTCACCCAATCGATGAACGAGGTTCTTTTTATTTTTACCAGAGGTTCTTTTTATTTTTATTTTTAATTTAGGAATTTTCACCTGGGTTCTTCTAAGATGTATCAGGATCTGAAGAAGAACTTATAGTGGTCCGGAATAAAGAAGGACATTGCACAATTTGTGGTTGGATGCATTGTTGTCAGCAAGTGAAGATCAAGCATCAAAGGTTAGGTGGTATAATGTCGCCTTTGGAGATACCCGAGTAGAAGTGGAAGAGTATCTCTATGGATTTCATAGTGGGTTTTCCTCGTATGATTGGAGGCCATGATTCGATTAGGGTAATAGTGGACAAATAACCAAGTCGACTCATTTTCTACCCGTCAAGACTATTATAAGGTTAACTAGCTGGCGAGACTCTTCAATTCAGAGATAGTTTGATTCCATGATGTACCGACTAGTATCATATCCAACCATGTGATGAGGACTAGATTGAATCTCATTACCTTTAATCTTCCTCAATCTAATGGTCATACAGAGAGAACCATTCAAATTGTGGAAGACATGTTACGGGCGTGTATCTTTGAAAGTGGAGGAATTTGGAATCACAACTTAACTTTGAAAGAATTCTCCTAAAACAACTGTTACCACTCGAGTATTGGAATGGCACCATATGAGGCATTCTATGGAAGGAAGTGTGGGATGCCTTTATGTTGGGCGGAAGTTAGAAACAAATGGATCATAAGGTAGGAGATAATCTGAGAGACCACATAAAGGATAAGGGTTATTCAAGAAGAGATGAAGAAGATTCAAGATGAAAAAAGGATCATGCAGACCGATGTAGGAGACCCTTGGAGTTTGATGAAGGAAATCGTGTGTTTTTGTAGGTTACTCCTAAGCTAGGACCGAAATGACCATTCAAGAAGAGGGAGTTGAGTCTAAGACACATTTTTCCATACTAGATCATCATTCGGGTAGGTAAAGTGGCATATCAGTTGGCATTGTCCCCTTACCTATCTGAACTACATAACGTAATTCATTTATCTCAATTTCGAAAATTGTTCTCGATCCTTTCTAACATATCCTTCCAGATTCGGATGAAGTTGTAGAATACCTTACTTATCAAAATTAACCTAGACGTATAGTGAATTTATCAGTGAAAACAGTGGGAAATAAAGAGATACCACTACTTAAAGTGTTATGGGGAAAAGTCACACCCTAACAAAGTACTTGGGAGTTGGAGTCGGAAATACGGACTAACTATACTTAACTCTTTAAGTAATCTTTTAAATTTTGAGAACTAAAATTTTATTTAAGGTGAGAAAGTTTAATAACCCTCATTGTTCTTAAACCCTAAGCTAGTAGGAGATTAATGATAATTATAAGCAAAACCTCATAACTTCAACAACCTAAGAATTTTATCTAGTGACACTCTTGTTATTTAACTTAAAGATTAGGGAAAATGGGTCATTATAATAAACAAGTATTAAAGTCTAAAAACATGTTTATTGCCTCATTTTATATTTACATTAGAATCATAATTAAGAGAGATTAGAGAGAAGTTATGGCAAAGCAATTAGAGTATTAGGAATCTAATGTAGAAAATGGCATACTTAGTAATTTTAGCTAAAATTAAAGGGGTCTTTAGTCAATTCATGAAGGAGCTCATCATGTGAGAAAGGTCACCACCTATCCTTATTTTTTGCCTTTGAAGTTCATAATTGGAGAGAGAGAGAGAGAGGGAGAGAGAGAGAGAGAGAGAAAGAGAGAGAGAGAGAGAGCTTGTTCCCATTTGATTATATAATTTCTAGCATGTCTGGAGAAGAACCAAATTCTTGCAAGTATAAGTAAAGAAAGGATTTATCTAAGCTTGGGAGGAGCAAAGATCACAAAGATTCATTATTATCCCTTTCATCCTTCTTCAAAATTCGGAGTTGATCACTTAAAAGACGGGGATCCTTTAGGCTTTTTGATTTGGGATAACTCATTAGGTCTTTGCATGTTGGGTTAGGAATTTATCCATGTTTTGTTGCATGTTTTTCTATTCATGATATAAATGTGTGTTTGAAATATGTTTGCATGAGAATTATTTGTTGCTTATATGTTTCAACTTATTTCTATATGTTTTAGGTTGATCATGATGACTATTGGTTGGGATGCAATTGATGTTACAAAGTGAAAATGCAGGAACCTTCAATACTATGATTCATTACACCCAGTAATTCCCATTACGGCTTGGCCGTAATGGTCTCGAATTTTCATATAGGAAGGGTTTCCTAGGTGTGATTAAGGTTCGTAATGCCCATTACGTCTAGGCCGTAATCACCCCTAACCTCTTCTTTTCTTCATTATATTCAACCTTAGCTTGTGAGTTTGATTGATTTCTGTCTTGTCATGCTTGTATACGATGATATGCTTTGAAATTAAATGAAATTCACTTAGGGTAAGTAATTCCATTAATTGATCAAAGAATATTGTTGATTGTGTGGTGTTTGTTTAATTATCAATGGAAAGAATTGAATGATGTGAGAAACCCTAAGAGAAAATTAGTAATGAGTTATTGAGTATGTATTCTGTCATACCCCAAAATTTTCCCTCCTATTTTTGAGGTTCAAATACATCTCCATACTCAAGAAGTTCCTCAAGGGTTGATTATACAAACCCTCTCCTAAGCAATCAACCCCAACTAGGGTTTTGCTTCCCTCAAGGCAAAATCAAGTTCTAATGCCTCTAGTGGTCTTCATACTCTCTCATATGCTTCAAAGCCTCACCATGTCAAGTTTCAAGCCTAATGGCTCAAGATTGCTCAGTCAAATGCTTAAATGGTCAACAGTCGACTATGCTAGGTTAAAAGTCAACTATGGTCAACTTACAGTCAAAAATCTTGATTTTTGATCAACATCGAGAATATGAGGTCACACTTATCATTTGATTAAGTGTTGATCATGATTCATCAGGGAAAGATCAGAAATTGACAAAACTCAAGGCTTCCAAATTAGGGTGTTTATTGGAAAGTCAACTGAACTTTGACCAGCCATAACTTTCACATACTTTATCAGAAAATTCTCAACCAAAGCTCATTTTGAAGGAAATTCAATTCTATACAACTTTGTCTCTCTAAAGACAAGTCCAGAAATGCATCATTTCAGAGATATGAGCCAAAATATTACAGGTCCTTCTAGAAATTCACAAAAGGCCACTTTTTGTCAAGATCCATATCTTCAAGATAAAATCTCCAAATGCAAAATAGGTTCCAAAGTGGCTTGTAGAAGACATCTTGAGTTTTCTAAAAAGTCCAAGAACACCTTCCTATGATAAGAATTGATCAAGATATGAATGATACAAGTTGGATAATTTTTAAAGAATGCATGAAAATCTAATTGAGCAATGTTGAGTTTTTGGGCTAATGGGCCTAAGATGTTCATTTCAAACATGTCCATGACCTAAATGAGGACCTCTAAAGGAGTTACCACATTTTTATTATTTTTATTTTTATTTATTTGAATTTTATTCAATTAAAATACAAATAAACTAAATAAAAATACAAAGTAATCACATTAATTAATGTGATTTTGGTTCCAATCATGTAGAGGCCCAAATAACACCACAATAAGGTCCAAATTCGTTTGACATGGATATGAAGAGAAATTGATACAAATTTAGAAAGAAATAATATATTTTTGAATCAAAATTTCTTTCTCTCCAAATACTTAAGGTCCAAGCCCACAAATAACCCTAATGCATTCCTTATATGAAGACCAACATTTGCAGCCAAGGGACGGATTTTTTTTGCAAGAGAACATTAGGGTTTCCAAAAGAAAATATACAAAAATAGGTACAAACTACATCTATTGTTGCAACAATTTTTGAAACTTATAATTCGTTCCACTCTCTTCCTAAGGCGCTAAAGGACATGTATGGATCATGAGATGTGATCAAAACACCCCCTAAACGCACGTTTTCCATGCTTCACGTTCATATGCATTTGACCATCGTTTTCCATATTTTATCGTGTTCTAACCTGAGATAATGATTTCCTTGAGTTCCTTATATGTTTTAGAACAGGTTTGATGCATAATATAGAAGCTTGGAGCCCTAAACTAACACTTACCATTGTTAGGGTTTCAAGGATGTGTACCGTTGTTTTCTATATTCCAGGCTGTTTTAGACCAAAAGGACCGTTCCATTAAACTCGCAGCACTTGATTTAGTCGACCAGGGTCGATTTTGTTTCCAACCATGGCTGTTTTCGCAGGTTTTTAAATCGCAGTTTATTAGTTACGAAGTTTTTTCGCAGAACTCGGAGCAAATCTAAAGCTACGTTCATAGCTATTTTGCAGCGTTTTTTTATGCAGGGTGGAAGGAAGAAGACGGCGTGCGTGTCACGATGCCATTCGGCGGTCAACTTCCACGACTCTCTCTCCACACGCGTGACAATCCCATTGGCTGGTCAAAAAGTCTGAATCATTCTCTCCACTCACGATTGGCTGCAGCGAAGTACTGTGGGCCCAGTTTGACTTCATTCTTTGAATTTTCCCATGAAATGATGTTTTAATATTTATTGATTTGCATTAGTATTGTTATCAAATAATTAACGCAGCACATTTGGCAAGAGGGAGAGACTAGTAACGTTCAAAACCTGGGTTCGAATCTAGATCTTTTATTTTTCATCTTTATTTGTTTACAGGTTTGATGCACGCACCTACACGCCTATATGGTGCACCTGCGAACCTAGGTCGTTGGATCTTCTTCGTTCCATATTTGAGGATCTTAGAGACGCTCCCCCACGGTGAACACTCAGACCTCTACCACACTGGATCAACGACGTGAGGCTTGCCAGGCTATTGGACTTCTTCTGACTGTACCTCTTTTTTCAGGATGCACCCCCAGGCCCTTTTGTTTGTTTTTATTTTTTTGTGTGTTACTTTTCTTTTTAAGTTTGTTTTTATTAACTTTTTTTATCACACCACACTAACTAATATCAACCAATCAAAAAACATAACAATTAGGATTAGGTTTTAATTTTCACTTAAATGTTTTTTTAACTAATTTAATTCTATTCAATTAGGATTTGCCGTTAGTTTAATATAATCACAAATATATCAAAATTAATTATGATTAGGTTTTTAAATAACCATTTATTTTATTTTTTTCTCATAATTGTATTTTCTTTTCTTTTGTAATTTATTTTCATTAGGTTAATTAGTATAGATAATTTAATTAGGATTAATCAGCATAATCACTAACCTAAACCTTTTTCCAAACCTTAATCTCTTCTCCCGATTCTTTCCTCATCTCAAACTCCAGTGATTGTCGTATGATTGTTTAATCTTCCGTCTTTTATTTAATTATTCATTTATTTTTTTTAATTCTAGAAGGTGTATAGGTTGCAATTTTTTGAATGTAATAGTAATTAGGATTTACTTTTCCGCATTTTTACTTTCCGCACCTATAAACGGTTTAGATGTATGCTAATAGGATTGCATGGAAAGATTAAAATTGAACCGTTAGCTCACTAATTTCACACTCATTTTACTGTTCACACACTCACCTTTAGGGTTTCCCCTCTTCTGTTGCCTTCGATTATAACATTCAAGTCCCTCGAGCGTAGGGATGCCTTAGCATATGCTGCCTTCGATTCAAAATCATCATCGTCCCTTCGGAATAAAGATCATAGTCCCTTCAAGTTTCCTACGATAAAATTATCTCGTCCCTCGAGTTGCCTACGATTAATGATGATAGTCCCTTCGGATTGCTAAGGTATACTTACATGTTGCCTTCACATCCAATGCATAGGACTTCCTACTCACTTATGGTATAGATAGCCACTATGATCATTCGATGACTCTTCGATGTCCCTTTACATCTAATGTATAGGACTACCTACCCTTATATGGTATGGATAACACTATCGCTCAAGGAAAATCTTTAGAATTGGAAAGACCTCACGAACTTAGGGTAGGTAACTCTTAAGTGCTTGCTCACAACAAATCAAATGCTTTTCACACCCTGTTTTTTAACATTGTCTTTTCAGAAATTTTCAAAATTAAATTATTTTTTTAAACACACATTACACTCTTTCAAACAAACCAAACAATTCAAAAGTGAGCTAAACAATTCAAGTTAAAGTAGTGATTCAAATCAAGTTAGCTCGAGCCTAATTCTAGCTTTCATGGAAAGCTATGATTCGAGACAAGTTAATCTTGTGATTCGAATCAAATCACATAGAGATAAAATCCATTTTTTCCACAATGGTGTGTACTTAGAGAACCTGGACAATAATCCATTGTGCCTTTCTGTATCTTTATCTTCACAATTCTTGTTGTCTCATTGTCTTCTACTCCTATCATTTTGTGAAACTTTGTTTCTTCATATGTTTTTAGCTAGTAGTTTCTCTTCATAGTTAATTTATTGTTGGAATCATGTGAGGATGTCACTTATGTTGCATGCACTTCTCAAACCTAGATTTTTGCAAATCCACCCTCAACGCTTTTTTGAAGATCCATCACTTCAGGACATAATTTTCTCCTCATATGTCAACAACTATCTTAGTAAACCCTTCAATGTATTCTATGAGCGTCTCCTTTTTCTTCTGATGGATCCCACTAAGAATAAATAGTGTCTTTAGATGATGTCTTTGTGTTATGAATTATGACATGAACTTATCATGTAACTTTCTCGAAGAAATGATGGATTTGTCCTCCAAGGTATTGATCCACATTATAATGGCTTCTTTGAGGGTCAGTAAAAACAACTCACATTTCCCTACACTCTAGGCTTGATGATAATCAAGTATAATGTCACATGCTCTATATGGTCGTCAAGGTCTTTAGTACCATCGTTACTCTATAGATTTAGTGGATTTTCTAGTGACTTGGGAATCTCGTAGACAATAATATGCTTGGTGACTGAATAATATGCTTGCACCGTGCTCGTTTCCCTTTTAATATTGGTATGCAGGATATTTCCCGCCATGGTGGACCTGGAGAGGAATGCGAGTAATATCACCGCATACAGAGCCATGAGGATGATAATTATGGTCATGGCTACAAAAATGATGTCTTTTTGGTAACTTTGGTGTTCTTTTTTACTATGACACGACATTAACGAGAACAACCCTCAGGGAAGCTTCGGAGTGGTCGTGTTGCCTCACCTCTAGTTAAGTTACGGCCAAAGAAGGATTTTTTTTTGTTTATTTTCTTCTATGATAATGAATCTTTTGTTTAAGAGACTCACATTTTGTTGTTGAACTAAGTTGTAGATGCTTGTCACGAGTTCGTTAGCACTGTGCATTCCTAGTGTTGTTTGGAATCGTAGGAGGTTGTGCAACAAATCTGGTCTAAAAGAATTGAATGGAGGTGAAATATGGGGTTGATGTGATGAATGAAACTAAAAAAAATTTGCTGGAATGGTGGGTTTGAAGAGAATCGTGTCCAATCGGTTGAGAAATGAGGATTTGATGTAGTGTTGCAACTGGAAAAGTGAATAGAATCAAAGTATGTGCATCTTGTTGCTAAAGAGGTTCTTCTCCCCCAAGAGTGATGATCGATTGGACAACGTCCAAAAGCATATGGAGTGGTGATTAAACAACATGTGTACGAGTTGTGTTGTGGTGAATCCTAAATTGAGTTGCCTTAGATCATGATTATGTATTGGCATATTTTTGTATTGATATATTCATGAAGGGACCACAAGGGGCGACGTGGGAATGGAAATAATGTGTTGTCCAAATAGTTATTTCCTAGGAGTCTAAGATCCCTGCCTAGAGAGTCCAAATAGGGGATCCATTCTCATTTTACACAAATACCGCATCTACAAAGTTTCTCACCTCAATATGTGAACTAGCTTTAAAATCATACAACAAACCCTAAAAACCTTACATTCTTAATCAGTAGGGGGTTGTCACATATTATACTTTCAACAAATACATATTACATGAAGTTGTTTCAAGGAGGTTAATAATGATCATAATTTGGTAGTAAAAACGATTATAATTCCAAGAATAGTTAAAAATAAAAGCAATTATGATGGCGCAATGGAAAAGATAAAAAAAAAAACATTATGGTAATTCGTGAGAATCAGTATATGATTCCCATAAGTCGTGCCACTATTGCATACTGAAACAAAAGATGACTAATAAGTTGAGAATGACCATCGTAAAATACCTTTTGATACAATAGTAGATGTCTTCAATGATTAAAGAAGGATACAAATACCTATAAGATTAACACTTTGACGTCTAAGTCATTATAATTATAAAATAAAATAGAACTTAAATGGTTGTGGGTTGTTGACATAGAGCATATCATTTATCAATAGCATTTATTTATAAATTCTTATAAAATACTAATGTAACTAAAATATTCTTCTCTCTGATTCTATTTATAAAAAAATATTTAATTCTATATTTAAATAATATATAGATTAAATTCATTAATTTTTTAGTGAATTTAAAAATCAAAATTTTTTTCTCATAAGGATCAAAGGTTATACTACTTTATAAGTTAGTAACAATTTTAAAAAATATATGTAGTCTTGTAAATAATTAGTATTGATAACCAACCAGTCTAAACTTCCAGATTGCCGCAATATATGAAAAGTGAAAACCGGACAAACTAAACCGTAATTGTAAACATCGACAAAAAGAAAAATCTTCCCTTTCTCCAAGAAAATCCCTTGATTCCCAAGCCACCAAATAGAAAAGTTTAGAACCCACTTCTTTTTTCTCTCTATCTCTCTCTATAAATACACCTCTTAACATAACCACGTTTACTAAGAAAAAAAATAAGATACTCCAAATACCTTTCCCACTATTTCTCTCTGTTTTGCAACAAACCAAACATCCTTAGTTTCACTCTTTCATGGCTGGTCTTCAACAATACAACTTTTTTCCCACTGATCTCTTCTACCCTCGTCCGCAACCACAACAATCTCCTACTTCTCCCACCGTGCTTCCACTCCAAACACCAAACACTGAAGATCATAGTCAGAATCAACAACAACAACAACCAGCTAGTACCATGATCAAAACCACCCCTTCAACTTCTTCTTTGGTTTATACCCACAAGACACAGCCTTTTGATGTTGTTGACAATAATAAATCTAACTTGTCACTAAACCCACTTTCTTTCATGGTTTGGATTGATGAAGAGGATGAAGAATAGAACTCAAAAACACTTTTTTGAATGAGACAAAACAACCTTGTGCTAGTTCTCATGTTTTAGAGCTATGTAAATTATTTAAGGGCTTATTTTTCTCTTTTTTGAGTTTTTTTTTTATCCTTTTTCAATTTTCATGTTACTCACAGAAGATGGAAATTACTAATAAAGTTGAAAGTTTGTGATTTTCTTTATTTCTTTGCCTTCTTTGATGACTCTAATCAAATTTGTAATTCCTAATTTTTTATACTAATTAAGAACATCGGTTGAGGTTTAATTAAAAAAAATCATGAGTACCCTAAAAAATTGGAGTTAGCCAATGTGCTAAATTCAAATTGAAAAGTAAGGGGTGTCTCAAAGTCAACAATATCGTATGAGGAAAAGTCAAAATTGGTAACATTCATGGCATATTCATTCAACTATAGAAAAAGAAAAAGAAATTTAAAAGTGAGTGTAAGACTAAGCAAAACAAAATTCAATAGAGAAGAACATGGCACGCCTCACGGCGTGATACATACGCAAAGGAGCTATTTCTAGAATTCATTGCGAATATTCAATGAATATGCTTCTATAAGGTTTTAATAATAATTCCAAGTTTGCACTAACGCATGAATCACGATGCAACTTCTATCCCGAAAAATAAAAACTCATAGGGCACGTGTTACTTGATTATCAAACCAATAGGTTAGGTTAAGACCCAAAAGATCAATTAATAGGCTATTATTTTGGAGGTACAAAACGAATTTGCATAATACATAATGAGTGATATTCTTCTTAAAGTTTACAAGCATCAAGTATAATATTCTGCTCTCTTCCTAAAAATAATATACTTCTTTGCTAAAAAAATTAATTAATATGCCTTAGTTAATGATAATATTCTCTCATATTCTAATAAGTAAATTATACTTCTCTCCTTCGAAAAAATACTCAAATTAACTACCATTTTCTCTTATATTAAAATATATATTTTTGTTTACTTATATATATATATATATATATATATATATATATATATATATATATTACATTCTCCTCTATTTAATAAATATTCATATTACACTATCTAAATTTTTTATGTTAAAACACATAATCTCCTTTCTCTTAAAGTATGTTACATTTTTTTTAGAGATGTTTATTTTACACTATATTTTCCTATTATTTTTTTGCCCTAATAATTTAGTTGTTAGAATTTTATCTACTCCATAAAGATGAATAAGTATGATGTCTCAGGTTTGAACCCGTACTCATGCAATCAGATGTCATTTAAAGATGTACAAATTATACAATCACATTTCTTCTTTCACAAAACATATTAGAAGAAAAAAAACTACACTCATTTCCTCTAAAAAATAAATAAATTACATTATTCCCTTCCTTAGATTAAAATCTATATTTTCATATTTCTTTTATAAATTACTATTCAATCTATTGTTAAATATTTTAGTCTAATTTAATATATTAAAAAATTTATGAAGGAATCTTCTGAAAATAAATAGTCATGGCCACAATGATTTGTTCAAGTGGGATCTAGTTTAGTTGGTCATTTTCATTATTTGTCTTCGTTGCACCCTTAAGGTTACGTTGACGGAAAGTTTCTCCTACAATTATTATGGCTCATCCTCAATATTCATTAAGATGACTAGTATTTCTCATTCGTTGAATGTCCTCCCAGTAACATTGTATAACTGGTGATTTGTTTTTTTCTCCATGGTCAAAATGTCTATGTTTTTTAACCACTTGGACTATTTCACTCCTTATTTGCAAGATTTCTTCTTCCTAATTCTTTTTCTTAGATATGATTTTGTCTTGAGGGAAAATTTTACAATTTTCCCTTCCTGATTAAATCTTCGACAATATCATCCAGTTGTATGCATTCTTCTATGTTATGGATATTACATAGGGGAAATGACAATATAAATATTTGTTTCACTCCTGAAAGTTCTCGGAGTGGTTTTGGTATTTCAAATTGTTTTTCTCTAAACTTCATGTTGATGCGTTCTTGCAAGATGTACTATATGGATATGTTCATTAATGACGTCTAATCACTGTATTGGGAGGCAGTGCTCCCTTGGCCTCTCGGTCGGCCCATGAATATTTCTTGGCTTTGCCCCTCTTTTTATTTCCCTATTTGGTTTCTTAGTTTTCCCTTATGCTTATTTCTTCCATCTCAAACCATTTGTCATAAATTTCCTTATTGAAGACAAGTTTTATCTCGAATTATGTAAACTTTTTAGCCATTACCAGTAGGTTTTTAAAGGTTTTACGGGTTTTGATTCTAATACTTTCGGCGAATTTGGACCCTTGTTGGAGTCTTAGACTTAACTTGTACTTCTTTATCTTCTCGTCGATGCCCATGAATAGTATTGCTTCTCTATTAAACCTCTAGATGTAGGATCGTAGTGGGTCATCTTTCACTTGTATAATGGATATCATGCTTTCCACTAACATGGATTGTCTTCTCGACACCGTCAAGTGTACAAAAAAAGCACTTCATAGAGTCCAAATTCGTTAAAAGTATTGGAACTAGAAAGAGATGCCTTTCATGCACTTCATAATGTCGAGAAGGTAACCCCAAGTTAGTTGAAAGCTTGAGATCCATCAGACAAGGGAAAGACAAGTAAATATGATCCTACATCGAAAGGTTCAATGTAACGCCCCAAACTGCTTACGGGATGATCGACTGACCCCACAAACCAACACGGGTCTTTTCAGCATGCTTTGACCTCACTCGCACGCTTTCTGGGAAACTTCCCAGAAGGTCACCCATCCCTAAATTGCTCCAAGTCAAGCACGCTTAACTACGGAGTTCTTATGGAATGGGCCACCGAAAAGAATATGCTCTGATACCATTTGTAACGCCCCAAACTGCTTTCAGGATGATCGACTGACCCCACAAACTAACACGGGTCTTTTCAGCATGATTTGTCCTTACTCACACGCTTTCTAGGAAACTTCCTAGAAGGTCACCCATCTCAGAATTGCTCCAAGTTAAGCATGTTTAACTGTGGAAATCTTATGGAACGGGCTACCGAAAAGAAGATGCATCTTGTCGATATAGGTAGTACTCATCAATCCTTATAAGCTTTCCTTCAACCATGTAATCCTATACCTGCACAGTCTCAGGATCCCTCTCATTCCGATGTGGTGACCATTCCTTGACATATTTGGCCTCAAGTGTTACATGCGGTGCAACCACCCCTCGCCTTCTTCGGTCTCGGGTGTTACATGCCCACCCGCTTCCGCATGGTTCGTCCTAAGATGCATCTTTTTTTCGGTAGTCCGTTCCATAAGAACTACATACTTAAGCGTGCTTGACTTGGAGCAATTTAGGGATGGGTGACCTTCTAGGAAGTTTCCCAGAAAGCTTGCGAGTGAGGTCAAAGCATGCTGAAAAGAACCGTGTTGGTTTGTGGGGCCAGTCGATCACCCCGGAAGCAGTTTGGGGCGTTACATTCAACATAGAACTGATACTAGTCCAAAGCGCCAAGGATGAGATGAAGAAGTACTTGTTAAGTTTAGGACTTCAATAGGGATCCATACTTGCCGAAAGTGTTAGAATCATGGTCTATAAAACCTTCAACAAGTTGGGCGAGTTTCGTAGACAAGGAAAAGACGAGCCATTAAAAAGAATGGAGAATGTAATTTATTCATCTTTTAGAAGAGGAGAGTTCCATTTTTTTCTAGTATTTTTTATCGAAGAAGTGATATAAGTGTATAATTTATTCACTAATAAGTAGCGTATGATTGCATGTGAGTGGGTTTGAAACTATAATATCCTATTTTCCTCCTTTAAAGGGTGAAAATTATGTCCATTAGAGCGCTAGACAAAAAAATTAAGAAAGGAAGATCGTGTAATATTAGCATCTCTTAGGAAAAGAAAGTGTAATATATTTTGCATAAGAGAATAAGGAAGTGTATATTTTAATACAAGAGGGGAGGATAATGTAATATCAGCAACTCTCTAGGGAGAGGAGTGTAAGATATTTTGGACAAAAGGGGAAATGATTGTATATTTTAACAATAAAGGGGAGGATAGTATAATATGAGGGGGGAGAGAGAGAGAGAGAGAGAGAGAGAGAGAGAGAGAGAGAGAGAGAGAGAGAGAGAGAGAGAGGAGAGAGAGAGAGAGAGAGAGAGAGAGAGAGAGAGAGAGAGAGGAGAGAGAGAGAGAGAGAGAGAGAGAGAGAGAGAGAGAGAGAGAGAGAGAGAGAGAGAGAGAGAATTTACTCTTCTTATTTAGACTATTTACAATGGTTTCCAAATTCAACACCCTACTTTTTCACTTTTTATACGCCACATCATCTTCTCTCTCTTCCACCTAATAATTCAACACACATTCAACTTTTACTCACTACAATAGTTTTGTTTAATAAAATTCAACACCCTACCCCACTACTTTTATTTCATATTCTTATTTTCTTTTATATTTTTGTTTTATGATTATATATTAAAATTAATTATATATTAATATTATTATCAATTGAAATTATGAAAAATTATGAATTTTAATATTATTAATTATATATTAATATTATTATCAATTGAAATTATGAAAAATTATGAAAAAAGTAGAATTTTTTGGTGTGTCCAAATCAAATGAACCAAGTCTCTATTTATAGACAAAAAAAATGATGAATTTTGGTGAAAATAAAAATAAATAAAAAATTTATTTACTATAAAATAAATGACATTAAATAATTATCATGAAATAAAAATATTAACACTCACAACAATCAATAATAATTTGCCAAAAATATTATGTGGCCCCCACTAATTTCTCATTCAACATGTTGAATGTTTTCAACACTAAATAATCCACATCACTTTCAACATATGATTCAACACACCATTGTACCAATTCAACTATTGAAAAAAAAAATCAACACCTCCATTGTAAATAGTCTTATAAGAAAAAAATTATTTAGATAAATTGTATGTCAAATGTATTTTTTTTTTGCATAAATGCACTTTTTGTTCCTGGATGTTAGCGAATTTTTTATTTTTGTCTCTGTAATTTTTTTTTTTTGAGTCCCTATATCTTAATTTTTTTTTGAGGTTTAGTCCCTAAAGTCAAAATCTGCTTCATTTTTTACTAAAAAAATTTTCGATCATAAATACCATTTTTCGTATTTAAAAAATATATAGATTTTTTTTTTGGAAGAAAGAAGTGAGAAAGTGATGAATGATAAAAAAAATAAGAGAATTGAGTAGATTTGATAAGTTTGATAAAATATAAGAGTTGTATTATTTTAATAATAAAATTAAGAACTTTATGGTACAAAGATCAAAAAACCACAATTTTAATGTGGTGGTAAAAAATCAAATAAGGATATTTTTTACTTTTCCACAACCATTAATTTTCTTATATTATAGATTCAACAATTTATCTAATTATCACTTCAAAATCCTCCCATACAATTTTTTTAATTCTTCCAAATTAAAAAATAATAATTTTTAAATAAAAATAAATCATCTCCACCTAAATTTCTTTATTCTTTTTGCTCAATTTTTTTCTAATTCCACCTCTCTTCTTCTCCTAATTCTGAACAAAGCTTTAATAGTTTAATATCTTCCTCCTTTATCTCTTCCTCCAACCACATGTTAGCCAATTGGTATGATATTGCAAAACACTTTATAACGAATTTGAATCTTTAGGCGACCAAAAATAATTCCAATAGAAAATTAGAATCAGCTTCATATACCTAAGAATAAATTGATAATAGTATTTATAGAGTTGAAAGAATAATGAATAGGGTCCATTACTTCCACTAAAAAATATTGCATGCTTTCATCATGTGATAGGTGGTTAATACTAATAGTAACTAACAAGTACCTAACAAAACCAAATTATGGAAAATAAGTTGGTTTGAAAGGCAAACCTACCTTTCCAATTTTCGTGGTGCACGTCTACTTATCATTAGTTTTTAAATTAATTAAAACACTTATCATTAGTTTTTAAATTAATTAAAACACTTATCATTAATTATTTGTCACGCATTTAACAAGTTGAAGACTCCAAATATTTTGCTTTCGAATGACCCAAGCTTGGGACGTAACCTAACATTTCTATTGGATTTAAAAAATAATATTTTTATAGATTATGTATTAAATATTATATATTTTCTATTATGTCAATGTTAATCATATTTAAGTTAATTTTGTTGACAGGGATATTCAATTCAATTATAATCTAAGTTCAGCTGTGGCGGCTTTTTGTCTTGCTCAAGGGACGACGATTACTAATAATCAAATATTAAGATTCCAAAAACTTTTCTAAAATTTCTTTGGATCTTATTCACATGTACACTTAACAGCTATGTTCAAGATTAAAAATAATATTGTGAAAATAATGAGCCAAAGAAAAGCAATATAGAATAAACAAAAGGAAATTTCTTTACCCACCTTTCTATTTTCTTGGTCACCTCTGGTGAAAAACCAAAAATACTCCTAACTTCGAAAATATATTTTTGAAATGCTTTTTTTTTTTTTCAAAATTTGTCTTATTTCGGAAATGCACTTCCGAAAACACGAAAAAAGAAAATTTCTTCACCCACCTCCCAACCTTCTTGCCCACCCCTGGTGAATTTACCACAATACCCCTTGTTTCGGAAGTTCATTTCCGAAACTGTACTTTTTTTTTCTTAAAAAAGGTGTTTTCGGAAATGCATCTCCGAAAACGTGTTTTTTTTAATATAAAATATTGATTTCGGAGATGCATCTCCGAAATAAAGTTACTTTTTCAGAAAATGTGGTGTTTCGGAAGTTCATCTCCGAACGCACCCCCCTTGGGGAATTCGGAAATGAACTTCCGAAAATATGTCTGGACAGAAGAAAATGAAAAACAACAACAATTCGCTTTATTTAATCGGGTGAAGATTACAACGATAATATTACATATAATTAAAGTTACATATTGTTGATCACAGGTAGGTGGGGATGAGTCAACATTTTGATAACATCGTCCGCCGATCTTTGAAGTTTCGCGTCCAACTCGA
Source organism: Vicia villosa (assembly GCF_029867415.1). Taxonomy (NCBI): domain Eukaryota; kingdom Viridiplantae; phylum Streptophyta; class Magnoliopsida; order Fabales; family Fabaceae; genus Vicia; species Vicia villosa. The sequence goes on along the minus strand of NW_026704977.1, from coordinate 589,383 downwards.
TCGGGCCTTTCGAAGAAAATCGGTCGAACGTTGTCCACAAAACCGCCAAATCTTCGTCGTTCTTGATCTCAAAAGGTGTGAACTTAATGCCTCCCTCGTCGTTAAGCGATGGCGAGCGGTACTCGAGCTTGACAACCTTTCGATTCTCGGGATAGTGCAAAAGTGTGTTGAGCGACGGTATCAACTCCGCAAACGGCGTGTCGTGCGAGAAGCGAAATTGGAACGGCATCGGGTAGCCGGTTTCAAAGTAGACGAATGCTAGGTGGGAGTAGGTTTGTGTCATTTGTGTTTTGTGGTGTGGAGAGGATGAAGAAGAGTGTGTATTTATAGACTTATTGGAGCATTGATGGCCTAACAAACCTTATCCTGCCTCAGGGGACATTTCGGAAATGAACTTCCGAAAATAGGAGGCAGACTAGCATATTTCGGAAGTTCATTTCCGAATTATGCAGAAACAGACATAAATTTTGCATTTTGTTGATTGCTTAGTGTGTTGTCTAAATTGAACATATGGAATTGACATTAACCATAAATTAGACAAGCAAGTCATAAAACATAATTATATTATAAATGTATTGAATCGGTCCGATTTTACATGATAAACAACAATACATACAAAAAACGATCCGGAACAAACTAAAATTCACCGAACCAATCGGTGGATCCTAAGTCCAAAATAGGCTCATTCTTCGACCGCTCTCTATTTTGCTCGCGCTCTTGGCTCATCATTTCTTCAAACTCCGCCATTCTTGAAACAAAAGGATCCGGCCAAGTCTCCGCCTCATTTGAACGATGTGCGGTCCATTGATAACAAGTAGCCGGTATAGGACACCCCGGTTTCAAAAACACTTGGACGAAGTGCCGCGATCGTAGATACCCGATGCATATGATTCGGCCCGACGAGTCCAATGGCGGTCGACTATGAAGTGGAAAGAAAGTCTCACATAGTCCAAACCTCGGAGGTTCGGAAGCTTGAAACATATTTGTTATCGCCTAGTAGTTTCAAAAGTTGTTGCATTTCCGACCGAGGACCCATATTCAACACTTTGAGATTGTGCCGTTCATTGTAAACTTGCTTGATATTTGAAACGCTATCCGGTTTCTTACGCTTCATATCGGCAAGTATGTTGCGAGGCGCCACTTTGACTATCGTTAAGTCCGATATCACATTCCTCTTTTCGCGGGACAAACGACACGCCATTGGATGTCCGTGTAACTTCACATCCAAGGCATGATTATGAATTCCACAGATTACGGTTAACCGCCACAAATCATCAATCCTCCGAGTAGCACGCAACTTAAAGGGACACCCGCACTTTCTCGACCCCGTGTCCTCGTGTTTTAGCACCCGGTTTGATTGTACATAACTACCACCCCGTTCGCAATTCAAAACAACGAAAGCTTTCCGCCTACTATTTCCGTTGTCCGACCTTAAAATAACAATTGCAAATCCATTTTTGTTAGCTTCCTTCCGAACCCAATCAAGCAATTGTTCGCGACCGCCGAAGCTCCGATCAATTGTAAAATGTTGCCGAACATCGACCGCATTGATCATAGGAGTAACGTCAATAACCGGATCGTTATTATCGTTGACAATTTCTGGAACTAATACTCCATCGTCTTGCACAATGTTGTCCGGATGCACCATACCTAACAAATGAATAAATTATCAAAAGTTGGCCAAAACTTTTTTTTTTACTGCCAGGCCTATTTTCGGAAGTTCATTTCCGAAATATGTTAGGTAACATATTTCGGAAATGAACTTCCGAATTATATCAGTGTTCAGCAGAATTTTGTTGAATCAATGTAGTGAAATAGGGAATGAAATAAGTGATGTTTACCTGAAATTGTAGCTTTCTATGCTCCCTTTAACGTGATCAACGGTTTGAAACTTGATTTTAGGACGAAAAATGGATGGAGATTGATTGGGTTTTGGAGAGGGTTTGGAAAAGTGTTGGAGAAAAATGATGAAATAGTGAAGGAGGGAAATTTGTATATGCAGAAATATTTTCGGAAATGAACTTCCGAAAATATTAACGGTTTTGACATTTTCGGAGGTTCATTTCCGAAGACAAAAAAAATTCAAAAAAAAAAGCGCTTCGGAAGTTCATTTCCGAAGCAGGGGTAGTTTTGGTTTTTCGCTGGGGGTGACCCCCATAGGGAGGTGGCTAAAGAAATTTTCGAAAAAAATGTGTTTTCGGAGATGCATTTCCGAAAACACCCCTTTTTTGGATTTTCGGAGATGCATTTCCGAAAACACCCTTTTGGGAGAGGGGTGTCTGAGATGCATATCCGAAATATTCCAAGACCAAATTGGTCTTGGAATGTTTCAGATATACACTTCCGAAAAAATTCAATAATTATTATAAAATTAAAATCAAGGTGAATCAATACAATTAATAGGTATAAAATCAAGGTGAATCAATAAAATGAAGGTGAATCAATAAAATCAAGGTGAATCAAAATTTCCTAAACAATTTTAAAGTTAAAAATTATTTTACTAACTTATATAAATCAAAAACATTTTAATTTCATAAGTAAATTTTGAATTATATATAATTAAATATAAAATTTATTCAATAAATAAAATTAAAACAAAATCTTTTTATAATTTTTTTAAACTAAATAAAAAATTATAACTTATTTTTAATTATGAATCAAAATAGAAATATATAAATATATAATAATAATTATTAATTTTGAAAGTGAAATATATAAATATATAATATATAAATATATAATAATTATTATATAAATATATAAATATATAATAATTATTATAAATTAAAACATTCATTTTTTTAATTTTTATAATTATTATATAAATATATTTATAATTAATATATAATAATTATTATATAAATATATAAATATATAATAATTTTTATAAATATATAATAATTATTATAATTATTATATAAATATATAAATTAAAACACTCATTTTTTTAAATTTTTTGTAAATATATAAATATATAATAATAATTATAAATATATAAATATATAAATAAAAAATTATAACTCATTTTGTAGGTGAAATTATTTTAATTTTTTAATTAAAATTATTTTAAAATTTATAATATGAATCAGAATAGAAATATATAATAATTATTATTCATAACTCATAAATTATATCAAAATATATAATTATTATTATTCATTACTCATAAATTATATCAAATTTATGATATGTGAATTAATTAATATCTTAAAATTTTTAATTTTTGGAATTTTTAAAAAAATTTTGTTTTTTCGGAGATGCATCTCCGAATTAATCAAAATCCCAATTTTTGGGATTTTTTCGGAAGTGCACTTCCGAAATCTGAAAAAATTTTAAAAAAAAAAATATTTCGGAAATGCATTTCCGAAGCAGGAATAAAGTGGGATTTTCGCTGGGGATGACCCCCATAGGGAGGTGGGTAAAGAAAAAACCTAAACAAAATTATGTGATCAAGAACCTCTTGCTAACATCCATGAAATCGTCTCACCACTTTGATTTAAAATATAAGTTATAATTTCACACAACTTAAATAATGTAATTAATTTGATAGATATAGAATTTTTTAAAGCTATTTTATAAAATTATCATTTATTAATAATATGAAAGAAATAAATTAAAATAATTTTAAAAATATAATATAATGAATAGCATAATAAATTATTCAGTGAAATAACTTAATTGATAATGTTAGTTGAATTAAATAAATATAAGTTGATTTAAGATTCAACTCCTAACAATAATATTTATTTATATTTATATATCAATGTAAATAAATTCTTAAGTCATGCAAGTGCAAAAGAATTAGAATGCAATAATTATTAAAAGGAAGCGAAGACTATGAAGACGTGTTACTTACAAATCACTAAGACCATCTCCAATGGTGCAACCCATTTTTGAGTTCTTTATGGATCCCATCAGCCATATCATCTCAAAATAATTTATTTAATATTTATTTTATTAATGTAATTCAAATGGGTCCCACAACTTTACCTCATCAATTAATTTGATTGGGTACCACAATTTTTTACTAGTTGCATTGCAATGCAACTCTACTATGACATGGCATTTTGATTCAATATTTAATTATTATATTGATGTCTAGTTGGAGAACTCATTGAAAAATACCACCATTGGAGATGCTCTAAGTAACTTCAACTCACTTGTGTTAGAGATATGCAAAATATCTTTCTATAGTGTGTATGATAAGGAACAAGGCTAGTAGTCTCTCTATAACTCAGTATATATACTTTCCCTCAATGTAACAGCGGTTATGATGTTTTCCTTTGTTAAGACCTTACAATAAACACAAATTGGAATTTAGAAGTACAGAGTGTGTATACTTAGGACCCTCACCACAACATAAAGGTTATAAATGCCTTAGTCCTACTGGGAGAATCTATGTGTCTAAAGATGCGGTCTTTAATGAAAGTTGTCTTCCCTTCCCCACTTTATTTGGTGACAAGTCTGACTCTGCTCAGGATATGGTACATAGGTCCTTGTCTTGTCCATCATATGTGTCCCCTAATCCTAGCACAACTAGTACAACTAGTGAAGGCCCCACCAGTACAGCACATATGCTACCTCAAATAATACAACAACCTTTATCTCAGTCACCATCTATTTCCATTGGAAATGATAACATTACTACTCCTTCAAACATCCAAGTTGAGTCTGTTTCCACCACTCCTGTTGAACAAAATAATGTTTTAGCATTAAATAATTCTCCATACACACCATAAGTTCCAACCATAAACTCTCCTTCTTTTACAATTCCCATAACAGATTCAGACCAGTCTCTTTCTCCTTCTTTTCACAGTCTACCACCACCTGTTTCTCCTCCACAAAATACTCAACCTATGCAAACTAGAGAAAAAACTAGACACTCTAAACCTAAAGCCCTCACAGCATATATAGAACCTACAAATGTCAAACAAGCCCTGTTGAAACCTGAGTGGGTGCAAGCCATGAAAACTGAATATAATGCTCTCATGGCTAATCATACCTGGAGTCTCACTAAACTTCCTCCTCATAGACAGCCTGTGGGTTGTAAATAGGTGTTCAAAGTGAAGGAAATCCAGATGGAAGTGTAAACAAGTACAAAACCAGGCTGGTAGCCAAAGGCTTTCATCAACAACCATGCTTTGACTTTACTGAAACATTCTCACCAGTGTTCAAACCTACCACAATCAGAATTATCTTGAGTCTGGCTCTTACTTATAGGTGGAACATACAACAAGTTAACATCAACAATGCCTTCTTGAATGACACACTTCAAGAGGATGGCAAACACGGTACAACCCCCTGGGTTTACTCATCAAAACAGATAACTGGTATGCAAACTTCACAAAGCCCTCTATGGACTCAAATAGGCCCCTAGGGCTTGGTATGACAAGTTGACTCAAGCTCTCATGAAGTTTGGATTTCTTCACTCCAGGTGTGACCATTCCCTCTTTGTGTATTCCAAGCAAGGTATTACACTCTATGCTCTAGTCTATGTTTATGACATTCTGGTTACTGGCTCCTCAGCAAAGTTAATACAGGATCTCATTGATAAACTCCACAAAGCCTTTGCTCTCAAGAAGCTTGGCACTCCAAAGTACTTCCTGGGCATAGAATTTTTCCCTTAGAATAATGGCTCTCTAATTTTAACTCAAAGAAAGTACATCAAGGATCTACTTGCTAGAGCTTACATGCCTCAAGCCAATGGTGTACCAACACCAATGCTTAACACATGCAAACTGAGTAAACATGGTTCTCCAGGGTTTTCTGATCCTCACTTGTACAGGTCCATTGTAGGAGCTCTGCAATATGTGACTCTCACCAGGCCAGATATCTCCTATAGTGTAAACAAAGCTTGCCAGTTCATGTCAGCTCCCCTTGACACTCATTGGGCTGTTGTTCGCAGAATTCTCAGGTACTTGAGTGGCACTATCTCTCATGGTATTGTATTCTCTCCATCTGTTACAAATCATAAGCTTTCCTTAAGGGCCTACAGTAATTCAGAATGGGCCAGTGACCCTGATGATCGCAGGTCCACGTCTGGCTCGTGTATTTTTCTTGGTTCTAATCTGGTTGCGTGGAGTTCCAAGAAACAAACGCTTTTTGCAAGATCAAGCACATAAGCGGAATATAGAGCTCTTGCTCATACAACCTCTTAATTGATTTGGATAGAACCCTTGTTGACTGAACTACAAATTTCCTTTCATCCGCCTACCCTATTGTGTGACAATCTGAGTGCTGTTATGTTATCACACAACCCAGTTCTCCATGCTCGCAACAAACACGTCGAACTTGACATTCACTTTGTCCGTGAACGTGTTGTGGCTAAGCAATTGGTAATTCAACATGTCCCGACGTTTGCACAACTGGCAGACACACTCACAAAACCTCTTAGGACGGCTGCTTTTCAGGATCTTAGGTGCAAGCTCAAGGTGTTCCCTCCTTGATCTTGGAGGGGCGTGTTAGAGATATGCAAAATATCTCTCTATAGTGTGTAGTGTGTATGATAAGGAACAAGGCTAGTAGTCTCTCTATAACTCAGTATATATACTTGCCCTCAATGTAACAGTGATTATGATGGATAATACATTTCAGAATGCAAAAACTTTCTCTTGTGCAATTCTGTAAATTCTAATAACTTGAGTCACTTTAAAGTTAATTAGACCACTTATAATAGGGGTGTTGAATAATTTTTTCTATAGTTGAATGCCTCTAATGATGTGTTGAATGAGATGTTGAATATGATGTGGATTAATTGGTGTTGAATATATTCAACATATTGAATGAGAAGGGAATGGGGACCACATCATATACTTTGCAAAATCTTATTGGTTGTTTTGATTATTTTTATTTTTATTTTATCATAATTATTTGGGACAATTATTTTATAATAAATCTATTTTTTATTTTCACCAAAATTCATCATTTTTTGTCTACAAATAGAGACTTGTTTCATTTGATTTGGACTAAAAAAAATCGACTTTTTTCTCTCTAGTTTTTCTATTTAGCCTCCAATAAATTCTTGTTTGTAGTTCTAAACATCTTTTTAATGAAATGGATCCCAACAATAACCCTTTTAATATCCAAAATTCTACTTTATTGTATTGTATTGCATTTTAAGTTTCTTATAATTTTATTTGTTTTGACTATCTCTATATCTCGTCTTTATTACTTGCAAGGAAAAAAATAATTAGAAATATAAAATTATAAAAAGTAAAATTTAAATGAATATTAAATTGGAAAAAAAATTTAAAAAATTATTTAACTCTTAATTATTTTAATTTAATTTCAATCGATAATTTTTATTAATATATAATCACCAAAAGAAAATATTAAAAAAAATAAAAATATGAAATAAAAGTGGTGGGGTAGGATGTTGAATTTTATTAAACAAAATCATTGTCAGGGCTGGCCCTGGGCCCGGACAAACAGGCTTACAGTCCAGGGCCTCAAAATAATAGGGGCTTCAATTTGGGAGTTATGGTTAAATAATTAAATACTGAAAAGTGTTATATATATTTTAGCGACAATAGTCAAAGATTAGTTATTCGTAGTCCAGCGGAGTAGTTGCTGTGCTGGAAGGTTACAGTCAACGGTTCGATGCACATCCGAAAGTATCCCATATTTTGAAAAAAATTTATTCCTTCCGTAGATGCATCTACGGAAGCGTATAAAACATAATTAATTGGGAAAATCACAAGTTTCGTAGATGCATCTACGGAACACTCTGTTGTAAACACTCTATTGTCAAATCTATCAAACCTTTCCGTAGATGTAATTACGGGAGATTTTTCCCAATTAATTTAGAATTTGGAATTTTCTCAATTAATTAAACTCCATCAAACCTTTCCGTAGATGTAACTACGAAAGATTTTTCTCAATTAATTGAAATTTTGAGATTTTCTCAATTAATTTATAATTTAATTGGAGATTTTCCCAATTAATTGAAAAAATCCCAAATTGATTAAGTTTGATGACATTCTACGTAATAGTGAAAGTTGGGATTTCCTCAATTAATTGGGAAAATCACAAATTAAATTACAAATTAATTAATTGGAAAATCTCAAATTAATTTCTCAATTAATTGAGAAAATCTAAAATTAATTAAGTTCATGAAATCTTCCGTAGATGTATCTACAAAATATTCATTGTGTTTTAAGGGGTTCCGTATATGCATCTACGAAAAAAACCAAAAAATTTTTTTAAAAAAAAGTGCTTCCGGAGATGCATCTAGTGAAGCACGAGAACAGTTTTGTCAATTCGGTGGTGCGCATAATGTCTTTGGGGTGGGGTGAGAAATTTTCATAAATAATGCTGGCTCTTCAATAAAATTTTAATTATCACTTTTTTTTACAGGAACACTTATATTATTTTTTATAACTTTTTAAGATTATTTTAGTATAAATTTTAGTTATAATTATTTAAATATTTTAAAAGTTTATCATATAATTAATTTGTTTATTATCTAATTTTTACAATGAAATTAAATTTATTATCATTTCTATTTTGATTTATTATTTTTCTAACTATAGAAATAGATTTTTTTTTTCCAGTTACGTAAACCCGTGTATTAGGGCTAGGACATGGTTTATGCCTACTCCTTATTTGATTTTCCACAATTGAAGTAAAAGAAAATACCACTTTCATTTCTTTGAGATCGTGATTGGCACCTAGAGATGGTGAGTTAATCATATTGCGATTTTGAATTCTTTAAGGATTTGCAGATGATTTTTTATCTGCATTAAAATTTTTGTGGTTGTTAAAAACAATCAAGACTTCATATTTTTAACCTTGTTTCCAAAATTCTTCTTCATTTTGAAGGCGAGTAAAAATTCAATTTTTTTTATACGGGTCCATTTTTTTGTGTTGCCCCGGGCCTCTAAAAAGTCAAGACCGGCCCTGACCATTGTAGTGAGTAAAAGTTGAATGAGTGTTGAATTATTAGGTGGAAAAGAGAGAAAATGATGTGGAGTGTAAAAAGTGAAAAAAGAAGGGTGTTGAATCCATAAATTATTGTAAATAGTCTTATAGAAGTATTTAAAACAGGTAGTTTTTACCTAAGGAATAATAATATGTAGATAAAACATGATAGCTTACCATAGAAGTTACATGGGAAATATGAGACGTCGTTAGCCCCTAACACACTAAGGGAGTCATCTCGCCTCCACATACGGGAAAACTTGTCCTTCCAATACTTTTAGTGATTCACTACAAGAAAACAGCATTTTAGCGTCGTCCAGAAGCCTTCGCTAACAACAAAAAAACCAACGTTAATAGGTTTTAGTATCGCCCTAGTGTCGGTGTCGGGGCGGTCTCCTTAAAGCTCGAAGCTAACAGTAGCGTGAAGCCGGCGCTAATCTAATGTCGACCTTAGTAGACGCTAAAAAGACACTACCCATGATCCATAGGTCTATGCTAATACGAATTTAGTGTCGGCTTTTAGCAACTCTAATGGCTGACACGTGGCGTTATGTGATTGAGTTTCCCCTTAACACATAAACATTAGAGTTTCCTGTAGCGTCAGCTTTTAGCGTCTCTATAGTGTGCCACGTGAAGATACCCATCCACCCTTTGTCGGTTTTTTGGTGTAAAGAGAGAACAAAGACTCCCAAGCCTAACTATCTAGGTCCTCACAGACCATTTCGAAGGCCATGATATTAGCCTAACTATTAAGGAACAACTAGGAAGGTGAAACATTGAGAACTCGTAAGACCTCTATTGAAAAGGGGAAAAAGATAAAAAACACCCCTCATATCCTTGATGAAAGGGGGGTAGAAGTGGAAGTATAGAGAAGGATGATCAGAGGAGACGGACGTGGTCGCTCTCTCTTACAGCAAACAAGCCTCCATAATAACTCGGTCTTCATCCTCTGAAGAGGAAACCTCCATTCCTGGTCAAAAATAAGGAATTTAATCATCGAAATTATAACACAATCCAATATCTTTGACGAACTTGGACACGAAGGATGGGGTAGACATTGTCTCTTAGTTCTTGAAAAAATAGTAAGACTACAAGAAATCACCATTGCCGATAAAGGGCAAAACTAATAACCTCAAAATACACGACCGTACACTTAGCCCAAGCCTTATTTTGAATGTTTTTTCACACACCTTACTCACTAGAGAAAGCGAGAGAAAGGGATATTCATATGTTGAAGAAAGTTATGAACGAGGAACTAGGAGAGAAGAGGAGTTGGGAAGTTCAGATGAGTTTGGAGAAGTGGGGAGCAAAATTGGACAAATAAAATGAAAGAAGAAATATTTTATCAGGGGTTTGAACCATAAAGGATCCTTTAGACTCTCCCATAATTTTGAAAAAACTCATCACATTTCTGACACGTGCCACTACCGTTTAAGGTGTCAAAAAACAGACCATTATTACTTGCATTAAATGGAAGTAAACTTGACCAGCAGAATAATTGGTTGATATTCCCAACTGATCTTTTTAGCTAATCAAGAGACATTTATAAGGCATTATGTAATTAAAAATATCGTTTTCAACTGAGGTACTCCTCCTAAGCTTAGGGACTCACCTCTTGATAAAATCGCCTTTAACTCAGAAACTCGTCCCAAGTTAAGGGACTCGCCACTTACTAAAAATTTGTCATCCATTGAGAGACACGCCCTAGGACGAGATACGCATCTCACAAATGAAAGAGACCTTGAAAACACTTTTCCCTTAACAAAGTTTTTATTATTAAGGGACTATGTAGTGTTATATTTGTGAGAGTCCTAAATAAGAGCAGCACTGACGTCCTAATCTCGGAGAAAGTCGCTTAGGCGATGTCTGCATAGGACAGAGGGGCTCGCCCTTGGCACAAGTGACGTGTATAATATTGTTGGTAAGATGAAAGGAAGTCCACCATGATTCCATGAAGAAAAGGTGGTCAACAACTTCCTCTGGTCATGAGGGAGCGGTTGTCTCCCCTAAGGGTTTCCTAAAACCCTAGGCTCAAAGCCTATATAATTTCCTCTCCTCCAACAAGAGAGTGGAGATCTTAAGTCATATATATCACGCTACATACAGAGTCTCTCACCTCACGCGAGTAGGTCCTCTAAACCTCCACAAAATCACCATCATACAGGGCTTATTGCCGTTGTGGGCAAGCTCTAACCATTATACAGCTTAATATAGTTACTAAGGCCTCTAAGTATCCCTGCCCTTGTAGGGGTAACACGACACTTGTACATTTTGACCAGTACATATTACATTCCTTAATACATGTGAAAAATACCAAAAAGACTTATAATAAATATACAAAGGTAGTAGTTGTTAAGCGTGATTGTGCCTTTGAAAGTTGCACCAATATATATTGCACATGTGATTGTTAGATGTGTCAATAAGAAGCTGAAATAGGGAAACGTGTAAGCCACATTGAGAACTCAAATAAGCAGTTGCTAAGTGTGATTGAGTCTTTTTGGAAGTTACACCATCATTAATAAGGGATTTAGGATATTTTTTATTTTCTTTTGTTTATTCTTTTCTATTTAATCATTAATTTATTGTATTAATGTTTGTAATTTTTTTTTAGTGTTTATCAATATTTTATTTCATAAAAATCGACCATTTTAATATCCTTTAAAAAGATTATTTTTATATCAATGTTAATAATATTAAAACAAAATTAACAAATATATTTAATTATTATCAATAAATTGATATTAATACTTTAACTTAGTATATTGATGCTTTAGGAACACTAAAATTTTAAAATCGAAATATGTTATATAAGTTTGTATAACTAATAAGATAAATATATTTATGAGGTAATAAAAAAATCGCTAGAAGGAGGGGTTGAACCTCCGACCTTGTGGTTAACAGCCACACGCTCTAACCAACTGAGCTATTCCAGCTATTTTGATAAAATTTAAGTAGTTATATATATATATATATATATATATATATATATATATATATATATATATATATATATATATATATATATATATATATAGAGAGAGAGAGAGAGAGAGAGAGAGAGAGAGAGAGAGAGAAAAATGACACATAATCTCCAACATTTATTTTAAAATCTAATGGTTCAAATTCATTCTCATGTTTTCAAATAAAAATGTCATTCTTATATGATACGTCCTATATATATATATATATATATATATATATATATATATATATATATAGAGAGAGAGAGAGAGAGAGAGAGAGAGAGAGAGAGAAGTTATAAACATTTTCAAAAGGTACTCATTAACAAGATTTATTTCACGTGAACACACGACTTTGAGAGGACATAATGGAAAGAGAAAAACAAAAAATCTATGAGAAAGGGAAAAAAATTGCATAATCAACTATCTCAAAAGTATCAATTGTTAACCACCGATGTCTTTCAGTTACAGATTTAGAGGTTATTCGTTGTAATGATATTTTTTAGAGAAATTATGATTCAGGGTGGTGGAAGAGATTTAGAATCGGGCTTGTTTGCTTGGTATCATAGGCGGTGGTTCAGATGCTCATTATATCGAAGCAATTAAATGTAAGGAAAATGCTGATAGGCGTAAAAAGAGTGTCAAGGATGCGATTAAGGCAAAGTCTCGATGATTATTGTGTCCTATAATGTTCGTGGGTGTGGGGCAGTGAAGAGAAGAAGTTTTTGTAGTTTAATTGTTCTACTCAAAATGATGTGTGTTTTATTCAAGAGTCTAAGTTGCTCAATTTTTCTAAGTTTTAGGTGGAGGCTTTATGTGATAATAAGGAGATTGTGTGTTCTACTCCACCCTATTGATACCATTACTTTGTGGAAGCCAGGGTTATTTACCACTATTTCTAGTTTTGTTGGGGAAGGTTTTCTTGGTCTTCATGTGTGTTGGCAAGATAAAAATGTATATTTGGTTAATATTTATGCTTGTTGTGTTTTGGCTAAGAAGATGGAGATATGGAGTAGATTAAGGGTTTTGAGAAATCAATTTTTGCTTGGTGATTGGTGCACTGTGGGTGATTTTAATGCGATTCAGATGGATGGTGAAAGGAAGAGGGTTAGTGATGGTATCAATAGGGTGGAGTTGAAGGATTTTAATGACTTTATTTTGAGTATGGACCTAGTCGACATTCCTGTTGTGGGTTCTAAGTTTACTTGGTTCAAGCTTGATGGTAGTGCTTGTAGTAGGTTGGATAGGTTTTTGGTATCGGAAGGTCTCATTGATCTTTCGAAGTTGGAGTGTCAGGTGGTGGGTGATAGATGTCTTTCCTACCATTGTCCTATATGGTTGAATGCGAGTTCGCGTAACTGGAGTCCTAACACTTTTAAACTTTTCAAGTGCTGGTTTGATCATGAGAAATTCATTCCTTTTGTGGAAGTAATTCGGTCTAATGCGGTGATTTGGGGTAGAACGGTGTTTATTCTTACTAAGAAGATAAAGATCCTCAAAGCTAAATTGAATTTTTGGAATAAGGAAGTAGGGATGTTATCGGTCCGGTCCGGATATTTGCTATCCCGAGAACCGGACCGAAATAGTAATCGGGTAAATCCTGACCGGACCGAAACTGTGATGAATCATTTATTGGGACCGAAACCGAACCATTACTTCGGATATCCGACAAAAGTATCCAATAAATATCCAATATAGTATCCATTTTTGGTATCGGATAAAAAATTATCCATTCCCGGACCGAGTAACATTTTGGCCGGTCCATTCGTCCGGTTCCAATGGACCGGTTCTCGGGTGGTTTTCCGGTTCCATAGGTCTAATAACAGTCCTATAAGGAATTTTTTGGGATTATCGATTTGAAGGTTGATAAAGCGGTTAGTGTTCTTAATTCTCTTGACTCTTTTGTTACTAACACTTCTTAGGATTGAGTTTGGAGGTGTCCGAGTCTAGGAAGCTTTCTTCTAAGAAGGTGTGGGATTCTATGTTTAATAGTCTTTTGAGGTAAAAATCTAGGTGTCAGTGGATTTTGGAAGGAGATGCCAATTCCAAATTTTTTCATAATTCATGAGAGGAAAATTTAGGAAGAATGCTATTTTGTGTCTCAACATGGGGGGTGGTAGGAGGCTTATGGAGGTGATTGATATTAAGGAGGAGATCAAGAGTTATTTTTGGAAGAGGTTTTCCGAACCGTTTCTTAATAGATAGGTTTTGGATTGGGTGGATTTCAATTCTTTGTCGAATGCGAATAGATCTTTTCTTGAAGCTCCCTTTCTTTTGGAGGATGTTAGAGAGGTTATGTGGTTAAGCAGTTGTGATAAGAGTCCGGGTCCAGATGGTTTTTCTCTTGGTTTTTTTAAAAAGTGTTGGGTGTTTATGAAGGATGAGGTTGGGAATTTTGTTAATGAGTTTCATAAGAACAGGTTTCTTCCTAAAGCGGTTACAACTTCCTTTATTGCTTTGATTCCTAGGACGGATAATCCGCAAGACATTGATGAGTTTAGGCCTATTTGTCTTGTGGGTTGTTTGTATCGTCTCATTTCTAAGCTTTTGGTAGCTAGATTAAAAGTGGTTATTAAGAAGTTGGTTTCTCCTTCTCAAACGGCATTCATTGAAGGGAGGCAAATGGTGGATGGGGTTTTGGTTTTGAATGAGGTGTTGGATTATGCTAAAAGGTTCAAGAAGGAATGTTTAGTGGTGAAGGTGGACTTTGAAAAGGATTTTGATTGTGTGTCTTGGGATTACTTGTGTTACATTCTTTCTATAATGGGTTTTGGTCTTAAGTGGTTGTTCTAAATGGAAGCGACGATTTTTTCTAGTTTGTTATCGGTTTTGGTGAATGGTAGTTCTACGGGTGATTTTATGGCATCTAGAGGTGTAACACCCCTCTAATACCCCACGGTAATTAACAAAATTAAATCAGAGTAAACATGCAAAGGGTGTCACAATTCAAAAATAAAAGAAAACATACGTTCGGCATATGCCATGCATTCACTGAAACATCTGAATTATAACTCATTATATAAAAATCATGTTTACACAGCGGAATCAAATCATCAAGTCAACATTACATTGTTAATGTATTAGACTTCAAATAAAATAAACAATAGAGTTAAAATCGAAACTCAAAACATCGCGTTCCCAGTGTTACATCTATCAGAGCATGACACCGACACAACAACTAAACCGACTTATGAGCTAATCCTCACCAAGTCGAAAGCAGCTATCCTCAATCTGAAAATGTCAACAGTAAGGGTGAGTCTCATCACAGTTAACAAATGTTATTGCATCTTAAATAACAACACATCATAGTTATATTATTCACCCAATTTCATCATATTCAGATTATCAGGAACATCTATCATTTACACAAACGTCAACAAAACACATCTTTCAAACAGACAATCATACTCAACATTAATTCAACAAAACATACAACCAACACGTCATCAATATTTATAACACTGGAATACTTCCAATCATGTTATAAAAGTATGCATATGTATGAACTGACACTATGCATGTGGTACCAACCTCATCAAATGGGAATAACCCATGACCGATCCAACATCATCAAGATACGGCCCTGCCAGCACAGATTCCACACAATGGGAATCATGCCCTTCACTGATCCAACACACCCTTATGGATACAGTATCATCAATGCACATGAATGAATGCAACATATACAACATACTTATACCATCGTCAAGTCTAATGAGTAACATCATCAAATACTCATTTCATCATCATCATTAACATCATCATCATCATCAAAGTATGTTTATATACATTAGCATCATTCAATACAATCAATCATCATCATCATCATCATCATTATTAAAGAACACACATGTACCCACATCATTCCAAAACAAATCAATCAACATCATACAATTCTCTACAAATCATCACATCATAATATTTTCAAAACAACATCTTATATTGTCACATTTCATCATATATGTCAACAATACATCGTCCAATCAAACAAATCGTCACATGATTAATATTTCAACATAGCATGTATTTAACACATCTCATCACATATATGTACAATACATCATTCATCAAGAAATAAAATCATATTTAAAAATTATTGAATTCACACCTCATTTCATCATTTAAACACGTAGGCTATCTTATAAGATTCATCGTGCTCGAAACGGCACTAAAAACGGACCTACGGTTCGAAAGTTACACATCATTTAACTCTTCCAAGAAAACAACTAACGCTACAGCACGCGGCGCAACCAAAGCTCGCGGCGCGACCTGAACCACAAAAACACGTTCGCGGTGCCAACCTATGCACGCGGCGCGGAACGAGAAAAAGTTACGCCTTCGCGGCGCCAACACGAGGACGCGGCGCGAACTGGCGATTTCGCAGACTATCGGGTCTGCGTCAGATCCTGCGATCTGACTCAATCTGAGTCCAAAACTGACTCTAAACATCATATGCAGGCAGTTAATCATCAATTGCATCACTATTCATCATCACACACCAAAACAACACATAATCAACCAATAATCCATGCAATTTTCATCAATTCATAACCTCCTTAAACCTAACATATGATCCAATTGACTCAACAACATCCCTAATCAATATTATTATCTAAAAACACGATAATAGATGATAACCAGAGAGTCCCCCCTTACCTTAGCCAAGAGTTCTTGATCTTTGGTCCTCTTCCTCTTTGGTTCCTCTTTACGTTCCTCATCCCTTCTCTTCCACTTCTCATTTTTCACGTTCTGACTCCTTTTCTCATTTCTCAATTTTCCTTATTTTATGAAGCATAACATTTTAATTAGTAAAGGCTTTACTAACATAGTACCCCCTCTTTACTAACACCACACTTGGCCCAATAGCCTATCTCATATTTCTTTCCAAATAATTCCACAAAATACTGAATAATTCTAAATAATAATTTAATTTCCAATTAAATTAAATTTAGAAAATATGGGGTGTTACAACTCTCCCCCACTAAAAGAGTTTTCGTCCTCGAAAACATACCTCAAGTAACCAGCTCGTATAAGAGTCCTTCACCTGACTCTCCAGCTCCCAATTAACAGTACCATCAGTCAAACCTCAAAATCCATCCAACATAACCAACAGGAAACATGTTTCATACATTCCAATCCCAGTTCTTACGTCACATTTGACCATCCCAAAAGTATACCACTCGATATAGCTCCAAAAGGTTAACAACAACAGAACATTGAGATACAACCTATACAATACGCTCAACAGCCGATTAATACAATTTCACAATCTATAGTATGATCACACTGATCAACACTGCAGTAATGCATACCATCTACCAAACACACCAACCTTAGGCATACTCTTCCATTTGAGCGATAAAATAATACTTACACTTTTCACCAACCGCTTCCTTCAAGAAACTCAATACTCATATTCCTATACCATTGAATTCCAATTATCTGTCTCCTCTTAAGTCACACCAGCAATTATCCAACTCGTTGCATTCCGCTTTTTCCGCACTACTCTGATTACTCATCACAATCATCTATACCAAATAGATTTCTGAGTTTCACCCGATTCCGACTCTCCCTTTACTAATTCGTTCAAGAATCATTCTTCATCATTCATGGTACCAATTTACCACTTAGCAATACTTACTCGTACTCAAAAACAAATTCTTGAATTACTACATCTATCAAAACATTCTAACCATCAGAACGAGTATACACAAGCAATTATAATCACACTCATCAGCTTCAATACACGATTTCTTACAAAACAACTCAAATTGAGTTTCGCTCTTTTCTAAGAATCAAATCAACTTCGTCCTTCATAGAGTGTAATTACTCATTATATCTGGAATCTACAATAACCCCTTAACAACAACACAAAATTATTACAACGTCATATAGCATCAACTCTTCGTTTTAATTTCGCCGAATACATACTCGTTAACTACGTACAACCGTAATAACATATTCATCATCTCGACAATTATTCAAAAGAGTCATAATTCTTCGACACGACATCCTTACATCCATTGGATTTTAATTCCAGCAGATAGATCAATACATATTCTCTATGTAGGCTTCCGACATATTAATTCCTTACTTCCCGCGAGTAGTACTCATAACACTACTTCACATCACACTTTCGCTGCGCGACCCTGATTACCCATCTTAAGTCATCATCCACCATGTTGCACTCTTTCCTATTCACTTCTTCATAAGTTCACACAACATAGTGAGTGATTATTCTCACGGCTTAGTATTCATCACATCTTAAACCATTAAGGTAACAAAACAAGCTTATCTCTTCTATATGATTCCATCTACTACCAACAAGAGATTTAGGGTGATCAAGTCCTAAATTTGTCAATATTAGTTGAAAATCATATTTAAGCATAAACCGTCGTTACTACATAATAGTGTCCATTTCCGAGTTTGCACCCAAACTCATTAACATCGTCATAGTTCAATAATCCACTACGGTGTCCTTCTTCTAGAATATTCTTCCGAAGTTCGAACATCAGTCACACAAATCCAATCACTCAACCTCATTAAATTATTCCCGTCGATTCTGAATCCACCGCCTTTACCTTGGTAATTCAAAGTCAACCTATCGATCGACTCAACATCATATTTCTGACCTCCTCTAATCTCGTCAAGAACACCACTAGTCATCTTCTAGCATACCCAATCTAACATTGTTACGAGTGCCTCCACATACCAACTCAAGTCTGAAAATTGTCTAATTAATTCCAACTCATTCATCATTAGCACCGACATATTTGAAGACTCCCTACGCAACACAGTAGCACAACATTTTCCTTACCAGGATGGTAATTCAAACCAAAATTACAATCCTAGAAAAATACTCTAATCATCTCTGCCGCCTCATATTAGGCCCTTTATGATCAAGAGGTACTTCAACTCTTATAATCCCAAAACACTTCGAATCTTAAACCATACAATTAACCTGCAAGACCAAGAAACATTCATAACTCGTGGTCCTACTCCAAATCCTATGACATCCTTCGTGCTCAAATACCATCCCACTCGACATTTCAACAAAGTCTTCCTTAACCGACTCCACAATATCTCCTTATAGGATCAATCTACTGTATTTATAACTCTCCCAATAGGTAGAACATAATTACACCTCTTCGTAGGTTCAAACGGCACATTAATCCGACACTCGGAACTCAAGATATGAATTTTCCAGTCGTTGCCGGAAAAATGCAACACCGACATCATGCAGCGACACTCTATACGACATATCCAAAACTCTTCAAATGCTACATTCAATTCATAAGATTACTCTTCAACAAACCTTCTAATTATTCCTTCGATCCATTCAACACTGACACTGACATCCCGTGCAGCACCAATAAACAAGTCTAGTTATAAGAACAAGAGTAACCGTAACTTCACCTCTTTCCAACGTCATCCTGTCACAATGGATTATGTTACAGCTGCTGCAACCTTTTTTATAACAAAGTTCATCTCGTTAGCTTTCCGACGCTTCAAACGGAACTCAAATCGGATGCCCGGAACTCCAGTTATGAATTTTCGAAGTTCTGGAGCTATTCAGCAATTTTCCTGCGTTTTGCTTACGAAAATCTCACTCCAAAACTCATTTTCTTCAACTCGATCACATTCCAAACAGCTCCTTATCATATCTCTTCACTCCCAAACATTCTTACAACTTGAGCAACACATCCTATCGCCGAAGTGCGATTTCCAGAACATTACGACAGTAATCCTCTTCGCAAACTTGCAACTCATTCTCTTCCAAGACCCAAGACTACTCAACTGACAACTTCGCAGCACATCAGCAGAGCTGACGCATCGCAAATTTCCAATTTTCCTCTCCTACAAATGATCACCAAATACCTCTAATCATCTTCCTTCAAGATGTTCCAACTCAATTACCAGTCAAATCTTAATTCCAAGTCACCTTCGATGCGGAAACAACAATCTCCAACAACGCTCGCACTGTTGCCAACAACAGCCTACTGAATCAATCTTCTTACAACTGAAGCATAACCGATAAGCCAAGATTCTTCCCCACTTGTCTCAATCCAACACCGTAACAAACAACCAAGTACCGACAGTGATTCACTCACATGTCGCATACCAAGGAATAAAAATGCCGACAGTATTCAACCGTCGTGCAACTCAACTGACTCAACAATTGGCCGGACGGACCGACCTGCTCTGATACCACTATTGTAACACCCCTCTAATACCCCACGGTAATTAACAAAATTAAATCAGAGTAAACATGCAAAGGGTGTCACAATTCAAAAATAAAAGAAAACATACGTTCGGCATATGTCATGCATTCACTGAAACAT
Organism: Vicia villosa; assembly: GCF_029867415.1. Classification (NCBI taxonomy): domain Eukaryota; kingdom Viridiplantae; phylum Streptophyta; class Magnoliopsida; order Fabales; family Fabaceae; genus Vicia; species Vicia villosa. The sequence goes on along the minus strand of NW_026704977.1, from coordinate 569,162 downwards.
CTGAATTATAACTCATTATATAAAAATCATGTTTACACAGCGGAATCAAATCATCAAGTCAACATTACATTGTTAATGTATTAGACTTCAAATAAAATAAACAATAGAGTTAAAATCGAAACTCAAAACATCGCGTTCCCAGTGTTACATCTATCAGAGCATGACACCGACACAACAACTAAACCGACTTATGAGCTAATCCTCACCAAGTCGAAAGCAGCTATCCTCAATCTGAAAATGTCAACAGTAAGGGTGAGTCTCATCACAGTTAACAAATGTTATTGCATCTTAAATAACAACACATCATAGTTATATTATTCACCCAATTTCATCATATTCAGATTATCAGGAACATCTATCATTTACACAAACGTCAACAAAACACATCTTTCAAACAGACAATCATACTCAACATTAATTCAACAAAACATACAACCAACACGTCATCAATATTTATAACACTGGAATACTTCCAATCATGTTATAAAAGTATGCATATGTATGAACTGACACTATGCATGTGGTACCAACCTCATCAAATGGGAATAACCCATGACCGATCCAACATCATCAAGATACGGCCCTGCCAGCACAGATTCCACACAATGGGAATCATGCCCTTCACTGATCCAACACACCCTTATGGATACAGTATCATCAATGCACATGAATGAATGCAACATATACAACATACTTATACCATCGTCAAGTCTAATGAGTAAAATCATCAAATACTCATTTCATCATCATCATTAACATCATCATCATCATCAAAGTATGTTTATATACATTAGCATCATTCAATACAATCAATCATCATCATCATCATTATTAAAGAACACACATGTACCCACATCATTCCAAAACAAATCAATCAACATCATACAATTCTCTACAAATCATCACATCATAATATTTTCAAAACAACATCTTATATTGTCACATTTCATCATATATGTCAACAATACATCGTCCAATCAAACAAATCGTCACATGATTAATATTTCAACATAGCATGTATTTAACACATCTCATCACATATATGTACAATACATCATTCATCAAGAAATAAAATCATATTTAAAAATTATTAAATTCACACCTCATTTCATCATTTAAACACGTAGGCTATCTTATAAGATTCATCGTGCTCGAAACGGCACTAAAAACGGACCTACGGTTCGAAAGTTACACATCATTTAACTCTTCCAAGAAAACAACTAACGCTACAGCACGCGGCGCAACCAAAGCTCGCGGCGCGACCTGAACCACAAAAACACGTTCGCGGCGCCAACCTATGCACGCGGCGCGGAACGAGAAAAAGTTACGCCTTCGCGGCGCCAACACGAGGACGCGGCGCGAACTGGCGATTTCGCAGACTATCGGGTCTGCGTCAGATCCTGCGATCTGACTCAATCTGAGTCCAAAACTGACTCTAAACATCATATGCAGGCAGTTAATCATCAATTGCATCACTATTCATCATCACACACCAAAACAACACATAATCAACCAATAATCCATGCAATTTTCATCAATTCATAACCTCCTTAAACCTAACATATGATCCAATTGACTCAACAACATCCCTAATCAATATTATTATCTAAAAACACGATAATAGATGATAACCAGAGAGTCCCCCCTTACCTTAGCCAAGAGTTCTTGATCTTTGGTCCTCTTCCTCTTTGGTTCCTCTTTACGTTCCTCATCCCTTCTCTTCCACTTCTCATTTTTCACGTTCTGACTCCTTTTCTCATTTCTCAATTTTCCTTATTTTATGAAGCATAACATTTTAATTAGTAAAGGCTTTACTAACATAGTACCCCCTCTTTACTAACACCACACTTGGCCCAATAGCCTATCTCATATTTCTTTCCAAATAATTCCACAAAATACTGAATAATTCTAAATAATAATTTAATTTCCAATTAAATTAAATTTAGAAAATATGGGGTGTTACCAGAGGGATTAGACAAGGTGATATGTTATCTCCATTTTTATTCTTGCTAGTGGCGGAGGGGTTGGCAGGGTTAATGAGGAATGCGTGTGAGTGTGGGAGTTTTAGAGGTTTTCATTTCAAAGATCTTATTCACTTTGAAATGTTACAATTTGCAGATGATACTGTGCTTATTTGTGACGGTTCGTGGTCGAATTTATGGTGCATTAACGAAATTCTTCGAGGTTTTAAGTTTGCATCTGGTTTATGTATTAATTTGTGCAAGAGTAGTATATTTGGTTTGAATTTGAAAGACGCCTTTCTTGATGCCGCTTCGGGTGTTTTGACTCCTGAAATCAGAAAAGTGTTGTTTCTTTTTCTCGGTATTCCGGTGGGAACTAATCATAGACGCAAAGCTACTTGGTATTTAGTGATTTCCAAATTGAGGAGTAGGATCTCTTCATGAAATGGGAAGAACCTTTATTTGGGTGGCAAGGCAACGCTCTTGAATTCTACTCTTAATAACATTCTCATCTTTAGGTTTTCCTTTCACAAAGCGCCCTTATGCATTTTGGAGGAGATTATGAGTATTCAAAGAAACTTTTTATGGGGGAATGGTGATGGTAAGAGAAATATGTGTTAGGTTAGTTGGGATAAAGTGTGTTTGTCTAAAGAGGAGGGGGGTTTGGGAGTTAAAAGTGTGGTGAATTTTAATCTTTCGTTGATGTATAAATGGGGGTGGCGGTTGATGTCGAAAAAGGAAGCTTTATGGTCTAATATTCTAAAGTTTAGATATGGGAGTTATTTTGTCAATCTTCTCTGGGGAAAGGTTCACCATAATGTTTTGAAATATTCGCTTTGGTGGAGGGATGTGGTTGGAGTATGCAATCTTTGGGTAGGAGAGGAGGCTTAGTTTCACAAGAACTTTTCTTGTAAGTTAGGGAATGGGGTGCAAATTAATTTTTGGGATCATTGTTGGTTGGGCCCGAGGCCCTTGAAGGAGCTTTTTTCAAACGTCTATGAAGTTTATGAGCCGTGTAGGAGTAAGGTGGGTGAGGTGGGGTTTTGATTGGACAGTGTTTGGCATTGGGATGTGGGGGTGGTTGATTTTCATATTTCCGAGGATTTTAGGGAGGAATGGATGGAGTTGTTATCCATTTAACATGACATTTAACCTAATATGGAAGAGTTGGATAAAGTGGCGTGGTGGAGGAATGTGGATGGCTTTTCGGTGAAAATTAGTTTTAAGCGGCTTTATGAGTTAAAAGCTCATAATTCGATTGTGAGTGATAGGTGTCTTCTTGAATTGGGTGAGGTTTGGAAAGCACTTGTCTCAAGTAAAGTCAAACTTTTTGGTTGAGAGGTATGTCTAACCCTTTGTTGAATAATTTGTGTTTGTTGTGTGCTTATTTTGAAGAATATAGTGGGCATTTGCATTTTTATTCTTGCCTTTTTTCTAGTTCAGTGTAGTAAGCAGTGTTTCGTTGGTTGGGAGTGGTGATAGGGGAGGCTTTTAAGGTTGGTGGTGTGGTGGATGCTTTATTGACGATTGACTTTTTGTTGAATCTTAAGGATATGTTTCGTGGTTTCATTCTTACTTCCTTTTATTCTTTTCTTTGGTTGCTTGTTTATTGGAGCTTGTGGTTATTTAGAAACTAAGTGGTGTTCAATGCAAAAGTTTGGAAGTGTGATGAAGTTTTATCTTTTATTAAAAATCTTGGTTGGGATTGGTTGTTTTTTTATAAATAAAGGGTGATTGAGTTTTGCTAAGGAGGTTTGGTTTTCCACTCCTTGGGTGTATGTTGGTTTGTAGTACTTGTTGGTTGGGTGGGCTTTTTTTCTTTGTTGTTGGATAGTTTTGGTGTTGTTTTGGATTCCTTTGTTCTTCTTGTATTTTTTTGCACTTTTTGTGCTTATTAATACATGTTGCTTATAAAAAAACCAGAATAGCCAACCTTACACACCTTATATATGCAAAGTAGGCAATCCTCATCTCAAGCCCTTTAAGAGTAAGAGTTGTTCATCAAATTTCCATATATTCACATCTCTGGTTAGCATTTAACAATAGTCACTCCTTGCTCAACATTCAACATTTTTTAGAAAAAGAATAAAGTTATTACGGGCCTTACAGATATACTATATAACTTAATACCATATCATAATCAAACCAATCTTAGATCTTTTTAATCACATTGACTAAATATTATACAAAATATCTAAGGAAAAACAAGTCGAAAACAAATAGTGTGTTGATTATATCTGAGTTGCAAAAAACACAGTAGAAAGCATTTGGGTCAATGATTACTCTTTGACTAAATAAATTTAATCTCTATTGAGTAGAAGTTCAATTGAGGAGAAAAGTGACGCACTTTCTATGACATCCTTCATTATCTCTACCATCAAACTAAGGTAAAACTCCTTTTTCAACCGGGGTAAAAACCTAAGCATTTGGATCTTACTAAGGAAGAGATTTAATCGTGAAATGTACATATTATATTGTTGATAAAAAAGAAAGAATATTTTTTTAGTTTAGATTTATGTGAACCATATTATATTCAGTTCTACTAATGAGTCTTTGTGTAGAGAATTTCTAGCATAATGCAGGGTGAATTTAAGATACCTCTGAAGGGAGAACTCAATTAATTTTTGGGCTTAAAAATAAATAAAAAATTAATAAAGGTGCATTCATTCATTAGCCAAACAAAATACACAAAATAATGCTTGAAGTTGCTATAAAAGTATGACATGAACCAAGTGCTTGGGCTCGAGTGGCAAACGAGTCTCTGCGAAGGACGATATTCAGGGAATACCGAGTTCGATTCCTGGCAGAAACAACGCTTGGCCAGTGCACGTGCCTCCGTAGCACGAGCCGGATTAGTCGATCTACTAAGTAGGTCGGAACCGGTGCGAAAGCAAAAAAAAAAGTATGACATGAAATATTTAAAATATATCTCTACCGAATGGCTTCAAGTCTTCAAATTTGATAAGGATGAATAATGATTGGAGATTGATATTACAAAATGCAAAGGTATTATAGAATCTTTACTTTATTTAATTGTAAGTCGACCAAATATAACGTTTAGTATGTGTATGTGCACTCGATTTCAAGCTTTTCCGAAGAAATCTCATTGTAAACCTGCTAAACACATTTTAATATATCTTAACGAAACCTCAAACCATAGTCTTTGCAGGCTACCAAAATTTTCAAGATTATGTGAAAAATCTGATAATCTCTAGCGTGTTTGAAAAAGAGTGATAAATCTTTACTCGCATCGATTTTGTAAAAAAATGGTTAAAAAGCATTCTAAATTTTATTATTGACCCACTAAAAATGGTTAAAATGCATTCAATTAATTGGGAAAATCTCAAATTAATTTCTCAATTAATTGAGAAAATCTCAAGTTCCGTACATGCATCTACGGAACACTCTATTTTCAAACCCTATCAAACCTTTCCGTAGATGTATATACAGAACATTCTGATTTTCCTAATTAATTGGGAAAATCTCACGTTTCACTATGTTTTAAGGGATTCCGTAAATGCATCTAAAAACATTTTTTTTAAAATGGTGTTTCTGGAGATACATTTACGGAAGCACGGAGACAGTTTTATCAATTCGGTGGTACGCCAAATACCTATGAGGTGGGGTACCCCAAATACCTACGGGTGGGGTGAGAAATTTTAAATTTTAATGGTGAGAGGACCAATCTACCCTTTACGAAATTGATGTGTATGTTAACCCACCCTACATCTAAAGTTTCTATGCATTATCCAAGCCCCACGCCCCCACCACCTCCTCTCTCAACCAACATTTGTTGTATATACTATTCTATGTTTTATTAAATATTAAATTTGTTATTTATTTTAAGAGTCTCTTTTTAACATTTCCCTTATTAAAGAAAATCTATGTTTTTCGGTATTTTTCATGTAAATATTTTTTTATTTTTTAGGGTGAACACTCAGTATTTTGAATTCAGTTAGATATCGACACCTTCAAACAATTAAATATTATAACTTAATGCCATGTTATTTTTTAATTTAATTTTATTTTAAAATAATTTAAAATTTTAAAACATTTTGTAATAAAGGTATATCCAACTTAACTTTATGGGTATCAAAAAACTTCCCTTTTTTTTTTATTATTATTGAATCACTTAAAGGCTATTGTGATTTTGTTAGGGTGCATCATACATTAAAAGCTAAAAATTGTAAGGAAACAAAGAGAAACATAATAAAATTAAGTGTTTTTTAAATATCATGGATATATAATAATATATTATAGTGCATGTACATACATTGAGTGGTAGTAACTAGTAAGACATTTTTTATCAATAGTACTCAAGCTCCATGCTCTAGACTTTACAATATTTTTCCATAAATGCGATCGGGAGGAGGCTGAATCCACTTAATGTTGGAACTGACTCCGAACCAGAAGAAAAGAAAAGAAAAAAAAACAAAAAAGAGTTTACAATATTTATCATATAGACTTAGACAATATTACAACTTTTAAGGGCATTTGGGTCCTCCTCTTTTGGTCTTCCAATTGTTATAGCAAGGACAAACCTGCTTATTTCCATAAGTTCCAGGAGGCACACACAAACATTTAGCACAACACTTTTGACAGAAGAACAAACATGGTTTCTTGTATTGTGTGTTTGAGCATCTATCACTGCAACGTGGTCCACATTCTGAAAATTCATGCATTAAAACATTAACAACATGTTTCAATATTAACTTAATCATCAAAATTCTATTAGATCATTTGTTACCTTGTGGTTGAAGACTTCCTTCAGTGATTCCTTGCTGAAATTCATAAAAGCAAGCAAGAAATTAACATTAATTTTTTATTTTAATTTTGGAAAAAAAACTGAAAATTTTCAAGTTGAGTCCAAAATATGAACTAACATTGGGAAATTGAGTAGTGTTACTGTTTTTGCTAGGTTGTGGAGCTGGAACCTCAACAGTGGATACAATAATCTCTGCCTGAAAGCATGATGTCAAAAACAATAGTTACAACAACTACTAAAGCTTAGAAAAAATGAGGAAAAGAGTTATAAGACATTGTTTGGCTTACATGGTTTTGTAGAGGAAGAAGTAGCATTTGAACTAGGAAGAGTAAAACAATGCACATTTTTGTTGCCATTGCTCAAAAGAGAAGAAGATATCACAAGTGTGGTCTTCAAGTTATGAGATTTATGTCTTTTTATAGATGAAATGTAGGGCATTGTAATTTGTAGCTAAGTTGGATTTTATTTTAGATTGTAAAAAAAATCTAATTTTTGTCTTCCCCAAGAAAGAGACATAAAGTTATATACAAGACAATTGCATGTTACTAGTTTGTCCTTCCCTAACCGTTTACATCATTAGCGTAGTTTGGCCTTCCCCGAGAGAGTTGGTCAGTTGGTGAAATTTTAATATTTACGAGTGTGTTTCTCGATCAAGATTTTAATTTAGAATTTTGTAAGTGAACTTTGCATTGATTTTAATTAAACCTCTATTATCAGACGATAGAATTGATCTATTGGACTATAAATTCTAGAATCAGATATCGAGTTTTCCAAAAGAAATAATCTTAAGAATAAGAATTATTTTCATATGACCACAAAAAAATCTTCCTCTAAATATGATTGTATACTAAAGAATTTTTTTCAGTCCATTTCTTTAACTCTCTCGAGTCTCGATTCACTAAAATTAGGTATAATTGATCATGTGATTTTGATTCAACGACTATTGTTTGTAAGAGAATTAAGTTAAAGATTAAAGAATTAAAAGGATGATACTGAATATTTGATCAATCTTAAAACTATTCTTCATGTGATTGAGAATTGTTATAATGAAAATGACATGTGGCCACCTCACATGTGCATTCCCATGTGAATTCTTTGGAGTAACTAACTTAGAGAGTGACAAAAGAACATTGAAACACCATACACTAACCTATCATCCTAGCTCTTAATTGTCTTTTACACACACTATGCAGTATTGTATAGTATACATTCCCGTGAACTCGTTCATATATCTTTTATTTATTTTGCTCTTTAATCTCAAAAGTGTTTCAAATTTTCACACTTTTTATATGGAATACATATTAGTATTTGATATGATGCATAGAAAATGGGGGAGAGGAGTTAGCCGTCCATTTCAGCCAGTGAGAAAGAATGTGTTCAGTTAATTCAGTTGGATTTGATTGCTCCCGTGAAGAAAGTATTTGTTTGTATTCAGCACGGTTCCTAATGTTTTGACTTATGCCCAAATATGTCACAAGATTTCATTTCTTAATTAATGCTTTAAATAATGCAATCACAAATTTGGCACCTAACTTATTACATACAAGAACAACAAATTTTACACCTTGTTGTTTTAAGATCTGTGCACTGTGCTATATTTACACAAGATTTCTACACCTATCCAATTTACATAGTAAGAATACAATGGATTGCTTTACACAGATTTCAAAGTAGAAGAGAAAATTATTTAAAAAATGAAGAGTATTTATTTATGGTATAAAATACAATGTAAATGTAAGTTTGCGTGTCAAAGAAGCATTTCTCTTGTTTTACTCCATAATGGTAGAGAATTTCGCTCTGTATATTTATTCACTTTTGTGAGAGTAAAAAATAATTTTAATTTTTAACAATAAGTCACTTTAAGTGGTAGCTCTGAAGATTCATCTGATATAACAAGTTTGAATATTTAACATTCTATTTAACTTTGATTATTAGGTTATTAGAAAAAGTAAACTTAATTCTTTGATATGTTTAGAATTTTTTATTAGAAATAATTATGTTGCTGGAAATTATTCTAACTCCAAGTGACATGTTGCTTCTTAGTACGCCAAGATTTTGTTGCATCATTGTACTTGAACACATACTTTAAAGTGTCCCTGCTATCAATTAGGTTTCCACATTAGTTGGAATTTGATTTACATAACCATGGTTAATAATAACAAACCAAGCTTCATAGCGTCTTTTATGTATCTAAGATTCCTCTTTGCATTTGATAAATAAGGTTTCCTAAGTTTATTCATAAATCTACTAATGATGCTTTCTGCTTAGGAGATGTCGGGTATGCTATTGCATAATTATTTTAATGAACATATAATCTTCTTGAACATGGTTTCCTCTACATTCTATTGATCCCTACATTCACGAAGCTTTGCAATTGTTTCCGGTGGGTAAGCGATTATGTTATAATTAGTCATTTGAAACCTACCTATAGTAACTCCTTTATATAGTTTAATTTATTCATCAGTATGTCTTCCTTGACTTTCACAAATTCCGTGCCAAAAAAGTATGAAAGCTTACCTAAGTCAGTCACCTCAAAATTCAGCCTTCACTTTTCCTTCTAAGGTCTTAATCCCAGTTGAATTGTTGCTAGTGATGAGCAAGTCACGCATATACAAACTTATCATCATTATGCTCGAGTTGCTTGAACTTTGAACTTTGAACATAGACATCAATACTCAACTGTACATTTTTAAATCCAATATGGATTAAAGACTAGGCAATCCTTTTGTTCCATGTTCTAGGGGCTTGCTTTAACCCATATAAAGTTTTGTAAAACTTGTACACCATGTGTTCTTTTCCTTTCACTTCAAATTTAGGTGGTTCATTAAAAATACCATTTCTTCTAATGGTCCATTTAAAAAGGCAAACTTGACATCTAAGTGATCATAGAACCAATTCCTACTACTACCTAGTGTCGCAACTAGCCTTACTGTCTCAAGTCTTGCCACAATGAAATACAATTCACTATAATTAATTACATATCTCTACAAGAATCCTCTAGACACTAATCTTTCCTTATGTTTTGTGATAGTACTATATTCTTCTTTACCTTAAAATCCACTTTACAAAAATGGTTTTCTTCTTTTCAAATAAATCAACCAACTATAAAGTGTGATTACTTTATATTGATATGAGTGCATCAATAATAGCCCTCCTTCACACACCATTCTTCATTGCATCTTTGTAATTGATTAGATCAACATCAACTAATAATGAAAAGTGAATGATTTCTCCGTCATCAATCACTATGATATTAAGTAACACCTTGTTGATAAGTGTCAAGGTGTAGTTATTCTTGTATATAGTTTTACGGCACTTATCATCTCTTTTTTCTCAACTTGTGCGTGAATGCATACATTTTCGTTATATTTGTATATATTATGTATTCTTGGAGTTTTCAATTCATTTATGTACCATTTGATAGTTTTCTATTTATTTTGTAGGTATTAATGCGTATTTGGAGAATGAGCAATAAAGTGTCAAAGATACCGCTTCAAATACGCGATTTTGAGCAATTCATCAACAAAAAGGCTCAAAACAAATATGATAAAAATCATAAATATTTTATATATTTAGTCATTTTTAGATAGGAAATTGAATAAGCTTTCCAACGCTTCGAACCGAACGCAAATCAGAGTTACGGTTCTCAAGTTATGGCAAAAACACGAGTGCTGATTTTTTCATGACAGCATAAACCGCGCGAAGCGCACTTTGAAGACGCGAAGCATGGCCTGCAACTTTGGAATTCAATAAATAGGGGAAAGATCAGATTTTTTAGGTATGGGTAGGTATTTTTGAGTCCAACACCATCACAACCATTTTTTAGTAGAGATAGCTTGAAAACAACAATGGAGCTTTCATTTTGATGATCCGGAGTCAGATTGCTCATCAATCGGAGTTAACAAACCAGGAGATTTGTGATTCTTCTTCTCTTATCTCTATGTATTCTCCATTTGTTTGGTTTTTTTGTAAGTTTACTCTGAACCTATGTATATTTGTTACTCTATTGTTGTATAAAGTTTACTTTACAAATCTTTATCGGTGTTTACTTGATCTTTTTGCTTAAATGCTTTGGATTTGTATTGTTATAGACATATAGCTCATGAATCTTGATTAGGGGGATATCTTTTAGCTTTAGATTCTATAGATAGGTTTGGGATTAACATCCACATAATATTGGAGTTTAATACCTATGTGTTGTTCGACCGGTTGAGACATCGTCGAAAGAGCAATATGGTTGAACTCTCAACGGTGTTTTAGAAATGGACATTGATGTGAGGGATATGTGGTGATTCTGACGAGTATTGTAAGTTGAGTGCAACGGAGTGATAGGTTTAAGTTTATGACAAGTAGTTTACATTTGTGCCTAATTAGTTTCTCCTCTCGAAAGTGCATTTATTTTCTGTTTATAATTTACTTTTATGCACTTTACGTTAAAACTCATTTAACCCGAACTCAAGAACTAAGAATCCGTCGAAGGACAATTATTTCCATCCAGTCCCTGTGGAGACAATAATATCCCAAATAAATATTTCCAAATCTTTTGTTACTTGCGGCTTTACCGCTTCAGCACTTATACTCTGCAACTGTGATAAGAACTTGCTTTATTTAATGTGGCCTAGAATGTGTTCTAATGTCTTCTAGTCTATCATGACTACTTTAGTACCTTTTGCATCATTATTTTTATCTAACTATTTACTTTGATTGGGTTCAACGAAATTGGTTGAGATCACTTCTTTTCTCTAGTGTATCCTACCATGACTCATTGACAATTACATATATGCTAATATGCACCTTTTAAGTTATAGGATTGTATATCTTATAGGCTTATATTGAATGGTATCTTATGAACATCACGATTTCAATTTTATATTTAAGTTTACTCCTTCTAGCATTGGGTATATGTTTGGAACATAGTGAGCCAAGCACTTTTTGGTGTTTCACACTTGATTTTATTTCACTTCATGCTTCTTCTTGCCCTTTCATATTCAATTTCTTGGCATAATGCTTATAAGAATATAGGAAGATTTGTTGACTGACTCTGTTCAAAACCTATGTGACACATTCTTATACTTTAGCATGCTTCTGGCCACATCAAGTATGGTTTTGTTTCTTATTTATGCTAAATCATTGTGTTGAGGAGTGTAAGGTGAGGTGACTTCATGAATTATGCCTTTATTTGCACAAAATGGATTAAACTCTTTTGGTTTAATCTCTCCTCCACCATTAATTCCAAAAATCTTAATTGATTTTCTACTCTTTTCCCAAATGATGATTTTGAATTTCTTGAACACATTAAGAGTCGCACTTATAGGTTTGATGGTATATAGCCACAAAATTATGGTATGCTCATCAACAAATGTGATAAAGTACTTGTTTCCACCTAGCCATGGTACTTCAAATGGTCTTAATATATGAGATTATAGAACTTCATGTGCAACATATCTGAGGAAAATGACAATCAACTTTGTTTGCCTCTCAAACATGCTTCACATGACACATCTTTGTTTGAATTCAGTTTTGGTAGGCTCGATACTAAATTTTTAGACGTCAATTAACTTAAGCTTCTAAAGCTCACTTAGGATTCACCACAGGCTTTCATTTGATTCACCACAAAAAATAGCTTAGAGAAGTAATCATTTATATCTTCTAAACTTCTTCCATCAAAACTTCTTCCATCAGCATCACCTCATGTTTTCTTCTCAAAGATTGAAGCTTTAGTTGTTTCAACTTCTCTCCACCATCATGATAATTCTCCAAGATATAGATATCTCATGCCTCCTTTGATATTTCTCAAAATGATGAGAATACAATTTTGTTTAATGCATAACAAATTTTTGCAATCAATTTTGTCTGAATCTTTGAAGGTTGCCTTTTGTGTATCTATTGAATTTTCCCCTAAATCCTCATAGTCATCCTGAACGGTTTCCAGCACTTCTGAAGCACCAAAAATCAATTTCATAAAAGCACTTCATTATCAATTTGCTTCCATCAATAACTAAGATGTTTGATGGAAAACCATCATATTTATATTCATGATTGCTTAGCAAGAACACTACACCCTACTCAGTGTTTCTTAATTATTTACCTCATCACTTTTCTCTAGCATTTATCAATGATTTAGCCCCTCATTTTCTCTTGCATTTCCCAAAATCAAAATTAAACTCTTGATGTCAATTGTTAGTACATCAATTGATTTTTTGTTTTACAAGCAATCTATGAACACTCATACTAAAAGAATGGTATTCTACTTCATTTCATCTATTTATCAACAATTCAAACAACTTAATGAAAACTTGTTTCATTATGTATCATTTCATTCTATTCCATCTATCTAAATATTATTTTAGGAATTTAATTGGACCTTACGGCAAATTGTTAATATATTTAAATCATTTTCAGGACTTGAATCTTGTACCTACAATTTCTTTTAACGTTTACTCAATTGTTTTAAGCCAGTTGAACTACTCTTCTCACCCATAGACCTCAATTTTTATTATTATTTAATATTAGGTATTAATATCTTGTGAAAAAAGTCACTTGTGTGACTATGAAGAAAGAAATACTAATTTTGGTGACAATAATTAGGTTTTACTATTCTGCTATTTTCTCATTTAGTTTTGAATATAATAATTTTGTTATATCTTCATATATATATATATATATATATATTACTTATTAAAAAAAACGAATATCTACATATAGTAATTTAATAAATAATAATTTATAACATAGAAAAAATTTTAAAAAATAAATAAATAAAAATTTATAACTTTACTAAATTACTATTAATTTTAGTTACATTTTTATTTAAAAATAATAGAATTAAAATCAATTTTAACAACTGTAAAACCGAACATTTGAGTTAAAAATTGAGGGTGATAGAACACGTTGTGGCCAATAATGATGGCTATTTTATTTGGCCATATTCTCGTTTCAGGCAAAAGGAAACAGAAGAATAGATAAGTGAAGAGATAAAGAGATAAACATTAAGTGATTGGCAATAAACTACTAGAGTGGCATGCCAATAACACCAACTTGTTATCTTTAAAGCATCAAGTGATGTTGTTTACTTATACCAACATCATTTTCGTCCCTGCAACTTCTTAAAGGGTCCAAAATTATGAGGGTGTTCCCTCACATGGTTTAAGTTCTTCCTTCAAAAATAGCATCACTATTTGACAATTGACACAAGCTTGTGATTGACATTGAGATAATACAAAATGAGGCAAAGGTAATTTGAGATAAAAACTTGTTATTCTAACTTACAAAGACTAAGAATAATATTCTTTTCTTGGTTGGTAACTTGATACCCAACTTACAACGACTAAGTTTTCTTAGTTGATAACGGTGTTACAATGATACAGTTAGTTAATTATATAATAGTATACTTTTAGGCTTTGTTTGCAAGTTTGGAGAAGAATAGAGGGGAAGATTTTAGAAAATAGGAAAGATTGGGTGAAAAGAATAAAAACATTTCGAGTAGGAGGATTTTTTGAGGGTTTGATTTTATTTATAACACCAAAAACCCACTAAAATGAGGGAACTCAAAAATTATATTGAATGAGGGTTTTGAAGGATTTTGAAGGATTTTGGAGGGTTTATATAAATTTTTCAAAAATCTTTTAGGTTGTTATAGTATTCTGAAAATTAAAATTTTAGTAATGATACTGACTCTTTTATCATTCTAAACGAAATCATTTTTTCAAAAAATATCAAATATTTTTCTATATTTTTTAAAAATTTTGTTTGCGAAAACCTTCCGCTCCCATCCCCTCCAAACTCGCAAACAAAGTCTTAAGATAGAAGAGAAATTGGTAAAAATAATGAACAAATTGATAAAGAATAAAACTATAAAATAAAATAAATCAGTGAAACTTCGATAAAAGAAACTTTTCAAGAAAATTTTGTAAAAGAATGTGGAAGATTATATATTTGATATCATCTTACTATTCTTGATCCAGAATAAAACTTTATTTTCCACACGTTGTTGGTGAAGGAAAATCTAGTGAGAAACTTTGGAACAATCTTTTGCTCTAGTTCGACGGCGGTGGAGTACCTATAAACACTCTAATACTCAAGTCAGTGACGATCGTAAATGTAATTTTTTATATTAGAATTTTGTGTAGCTAAGACTAATTCACCAATAATTTGTTTATAATGAGGTCTATGGTTTTAGATGACTTAAAACCTCTTTTTTTCACAATCTTTTCATATAACAGAAGTCAAGAGATCCCCTGAAGTATGATCTGACTATTATTATCCTCTTGCCAACTATAGTCATGTATATGTAACACCCGAGACTAACAAGGGCGGGGAATGGTTGTCTGTGCATGAAGTATGACAATGAGACACGCCCGAGGTATAAGAGGGCGAGGATTGGTCGTCGAATTCACATCGGAATGAGAGGGATCCTAAGGCTATGCAAGTATAGGATTGCATGGTTGAAGG
This sequence comes from Vicia villosa, assembly GCF_029867415.1. Lineage (NCBI taxonomy): Eukaryota > Viridiplantae > Streptophyta > Magnoliopsida > Fabales > Fabaceae > Vicia > Vicia villosa. The sequence continues at coordinate 553,985 of NW_026704977.1, read as the reverse complement.
AAGGCTTATAAGGATTGATTGGTACTACCTATACCAGCAAGATGCATCCTCTTTTTGGTAGCCTAACAGATAAGAACTCCATAGTTAAGCATGCTTTACTTGGAGTAGTATTTGGATGGGTGACCTTCTGGGAAGTTTCCAAGAAAGAAAGCAGTCTGGGGCATTATAGTATACGTCTAGGACATGTCCATGTCAAGGTTTTGTAGTGATTGAACCTTTTTTGTGGGTACATGCATTAGAGGACTAATGTTAGTAGGTCTAACTATCTTCCCGATCTAATAGTCCTTCGGCGCTTGGTTGGTCTATATCCAATATGATAATTGGTTGGCCTATACCAGCAAGATGCATCTTCTTTTCGGTAGCCTAACATATAGGAACTCCATAGTTAAGCATGTTTTACTTGGAGTAGTATTTGGATGGGTGACCTTCTGGGAAAATTTTCAAGAAAGCATGTGAGTAAGGATAAAGTATGCTAAAAAGAATCAAGTGAAAGCAGTCTGGGCATCACATTATACGTCTAGGACATTTCCATCTCAAGGTTCTGTAGTGCTTGAACCTATTTTGTGGGTACATGCATTAGAGGACTGATGTTAGTAGGTCTAACTATCTTCCAAATGTAATAGTCCTTGGGCGCTTGGTTGGCCTATATCTAGTATGATATTTGGTTGGCCTATACCAGCAAGATGCGTCTTCTTTTCGGTAGCCTAACAGATAAGAACTTCATAGTTAAGCATGCTTTACTTGGAATAGTATTTGGATGAGTGACCTTCTGGGAAGTTTCCAAGAAAGCATGTGAGTGAGGACAAAGCATGCTAAAAAGACTGATGTGAAAGTAGTCTAGGGCATTACAGTATACGTCTAAGACATGTCCATCTCAAGGTTTTGTAGTGCTTAAACCTTTTGTGTGGGTACATGCATTAGAGGAGTGATGTTAGTAGGTCTAACTATCTTCCAGATCTAATAGTCCTTGGGCGCTTGGTTGGCCTATATCCAGTATGATACTTGGTTTGCATATACCAGCAAGATGCATCTTCTTTTCGATAGTCTAACAGATAAGAACTCCATAGTTAAGCATGCTTTACTTGGAGTAGTATTTGGATTGGTGACCTTCTGAGAAGTTTCCAAGAAAGCATGTGAGTGAGGACAAAGCATGCTAAAAAGACTCATGTGAAAGTAGTTTGGGGCATTACAGTATACGTCTAGGACATGTCCATCTCAAGGTTTTGTAGTGCTTGAACCTTTTTGTGGGTACATGCATTAGAGGATTGATGTTAGTAGGTCTAACTATCTTCCAGATCTAATAGTCCTTGGGCGCTTGGTTGGTCTAGATCGAGTATGATACTAGGGCACGATCATTTTTGTGGACTTATGGACCTTAAGTAGTCCATCGAATATGGATGTTGAGCAAGTGTCTCTTAGGAGCGTTTATTATATCTCATAGTTTAGGTACTTAGGTGTTTACTAGATGTTAGTTTTTGTTTGGAAACATGTGGATTGTGCCTTATCCAGAACCAAAATATCCCTACCAGTGTATTCTGCATATATTGGCTTATGAATACAAGGTTTAATTCAAAATGTAAATTGCTACATTACCTATGATTCATATTTAATTGTAACAAATGTAATATACTTCCTCTTAAATGTTGCAACATCTAACAATTATTGGAATCCAAGTGTTACAACACTTCTACTTAAGACTTGGATCATCTGTTGTAGTTGCTTCCCCAAATTTTATGTAGTAGGTAATCCCAGTCGTACATATGTAATTCAATGGTCCTACTTTACTCTAAGATAACTTCCTACTTTAAAGTTCAGTTGACCTCCTCCTAGTTGGATATTCTCGCCCTCACAGCATACAATGGTGAGATAGTCAATAAGACTCAGGGTTAGCTTCACCTCTCCTAGGCTATTTTTAAATATTTGCTCTAGAGAAAATGTGTATGCGTCTTTTGATATTAAGTGGGTTTAGTCCCTTAGAGACATATTGGTCCACAGTTCTTCAAGCATGAGGCATATAAAAACGAAGTGATTAAGTAAAATATACGGCGATTCACAATTTCTCAAGCATGAGGCTTGCAATGGCAACATGATTAAGTAAAATATTTTATGATTCATAGTCCCTCAGGCACGAGGCTTGTGGGGATAAGTGATTAAATAAGAAATTTTATAGTTCTCAGTCTCTCAAGCATGAGGCATAGAGGGATGAAGGGATTGTGGAAGTTGAGTTTACAAGATTGTTGGTCTTATAAGAATAAAGACATGGTCAATATAAATCTTCTAATTCAAGAGAGATTATTTAATTTAGTAAGTGAAAATATTTGGAAAACCATTTGAACTTCATATAAGGTAGTGGTGGTAAAGTTTATCTTGGTAATGACCACTCGATCTTGTCCATTCATTAATATGCATGTCTGCAAGTCGAGTCATTGATGTTCTATCATGATAATGATGACTACTAAGCTAGAGGAGTGTACTTATGATTTATAAATATTAACAAAATGGGTTAAATATATCAGTTCCCCTGTAATGTTAGCGAGTTTTGTTAATCTCCCTCTTGCAATATTCAGATTCCTTCAAATACCCCCTAACTGCCACAATGCAACAAAGATTCTCTCTAGCTGCCTACGTGGCAGTCTACGTGGTATTTTCTTTTATTTTTTAATTCCACGTGGAATAAATATTTTTTAATTTTTAAAAAAAAAGAGTGAAGGTCCATTTTAGTCCCTCACAAAAACTGCAGAGGTCAGATTAGTCCCTGATAAAAAAAGTCTCTATTAAATCCCTTACAAAATTTAACCGAGCCATGTTAGCCCCTCTATTAATATGTTTTTCAAACTCATTTTTTCTTACTTTTGAACCATGACTGCACTGTCAATGAAGACTCATTTTAGTCCCTCACAAAAATGAGAGAGTCAAAATCAGTCCCTAAGAAAAAATGTCCCTATTTAATCCCTTACAAAATTTAACTGAGTCATGTTAGTCTCTCTTTTAATATTTTTTTCAAATGATTTTTTTCCTATTTTTAAACCGTGACTGGACTTGACAAGATATATCTGCTTTCAGAAATTGAGCACGGGTCAGAGGTTAAGTTCCTTTGCACATTGTCTTCAGAGTCTGAGTTTCCACCGGAAACTGGGTTACATAGTTGTGAAACATCAAAATCTTATCATTCAGAATTTGAGTCATCAGATTCTAATATTTCATAATCTGAGTCTCAAGATTCTCTTCATATGTTCCAATCAAAGTCAGAGCCCGATAAATTCTTCGACTAATGATCCTGCACACTTGAACATATGTTAGTACACCTAATTGTTCATTAAATACTTTATTATCATCAAAACCTAAGGAATATGGTATAAACCTATTTTCTTCCAACATTTCATGTGTATTATTTTTGCCACAAGTATTATTTACAAAAGTAAGAAATTAGCCTAAATCACTCCTGTAGTAGAACTAAACCTTCCTAAAAGATCATTAACAACTGAAACAATAATAACACCTAATACACAAGAATACATAACAAGAAAAATCGTAGTCACCCATCCATAAGCCTGATAATAAACCTAACAAAAAATAAAATCATGGTATCGCGATGATTTATCTACAATCCCTTCACAGATAATTTCAAATCAACGGTCTTAAAATAAGAGTTTAGTCACGGTTTAAAAATAAGAAAAAATCGTTTGAAAAAATATAAAAAGAGGAACTAACATGCTTCAATTAAATTTTGTAAGGGATTAAGTAAGGTTTTTTTTTCAGGGACTAATTTGGACTCTCTCTTTTTTGTGAGGGACTAAAATGGATCTTCACTGGCAGTCCAGTCACGGTTCAAAAGTAAGAAAAAAAATCAGTTTGAAAAAAATATTAGAAGAAAGACTAATATGACTCAGTTAAATTTTGTTAGGGATTTAATAGGGACTTTTTTTTCTTAAGGACTAATATGACCTCTGCAGTTTTTGTGAGGGACTAAAAAGGACTTTCACTCTAACATTATAAAAAAAATTCAAGAAAAAAGTTTAAAATTAAAAAGTTAAAAAAATATTTTTTAAAAAAATAAATATTTCCGCGTGAATTTAAAAAATAAATAAAAATTAAAAGAAAATGCCACGTAGACAGCAAGAGAGAATCTTTGCTGCAATGTGGCAGTCAAGGGGTATTTGAAGGAATATGGAAATTGCAAGGGAGAGATTACAAAAAAAACTTTACCATAGACTAAAAACAAAACTCGCTAACATTATAGAAGGAATTTGTATATTTAACCCTAAAAAATTTATCTCCGTTTTCACCATTCACTTTTATAATAACTGCTTCCTTTTTAAACCATTACCCCTTATTATTAGTTCATATTTACAAGTTCAATTTCCTTTATGTACTCACAAAAGCCTAACTACAAGTATGCCCTTCTTCCATGTCTTTATATTTTCTATTTCATATTAATAGGATGGTATTCATTAGGCATTATGAGACTAGCAGTAAAGTAGTTGAGCCAAATACTCACAAAGAGAGATGAGAGTTATGACACAATTGATAGTTTGAGGCAAGTATGGGTAAAGTGGATTGGAAATTTGATGAAATGGAGATGTTAGGGAGTTACGATTATAACTATATTAGTTATTATACCGGAAAAAGTAGATATACTGACGTTGTTTTGGAATCTTCTTATCCAAGATCGACGAGATCTTTTGAGGAGACTTCGGATAGAAGTACGGATGCCTTTTTGTAAAGCGGTTGTAAACAATAACTCTTTTGTGAGGGCTCCAATAAGATATCTTCTTCATATCTCTCTCTCTCTCTCTCTCTATATATATATATATATATATATATATATATATATATATATATATATATATATATATATATATATATATATATATATATATATATGGAGCATATCAAGTGAGAGCATTTTATAATGAGAGATGAGAGAAATAAATATTAACCATTGGATTCATCAAGAGAGAGAATGTTAATACATTAATGTGGCTATTAATTTCTCTCTCTTAATGAATCAAATTGTTGATATTTATTCCTCTCATCTCTCATTTAAAAATGCTCTCACTTGATATGCTCCATATATATATATATATATATATATATATATATATATATATATATATATATATATATATATATATATATATATATATATATATATATATATATATATATATATAGAGAGAGAGAGAGAGAGAGAGAGAGAGACGAAGAAGATATCTTATTGGAGCCTTGCATGGAAGGCGAGAAAGCATGTATGATGCGGCCTCCAAAAGTGGAGAAGGAGAAAGCCATAAGAGGTGAAGTGGGGGATCGTAACTAGAAAAGAGACCTTATTGGTGTGTTAACTAGAGTTTCCAAGAAGAGGAAGGTAGAGGCAGATATTTTTGGCATCCATGCCACACGCGTCTTTGTTGTGAAGCCATCCCCACCCTCTCCCAAGGCCAAAAAGCACAAGGTTGATTTGGGGATGGTTCCAATTGACTTGAAGGCAACTGCCTCAATATATTAAGAGGGAATAACTTTTCTTGAAGGTGGTATGGCGGGTTCCTCCCATGGTGTTTCTTCTATAGTTCCTTGAGAAGATTAGTAAGAGCTCTCTTTCTAAGGTAAAAACTTTGATGGAATGGATTTTGTTTATGACAACTTGGAAACGCCCAGTAATGCATAGAGGGTAAAAAATATAAGTATAAAGGAGATGTTTCAAATTCTAGGGACCTATATGATAAGAAGTGATGGGCTAGGCAAGGCAATGTTCAAAGAGTTTAACTTTGTGAAGAAGAATAAGGAACGTTAGAAATCCGACCTCGTCAAAATGAAGGATGGTTTTGAGTTGAGTCAAACCCTACTAATTTCAGAAAATGAGAGTTTGTCTTCTCTTGAGAAGAAATATAAAAAATACTTAGCTTTTAATATTTGGAAAAGTAGAAGTAGAAAATGCAGGAGGAAAAGAAACAATGGAGGAAACTTATAAAAAATAAGGTGATGCACTGTCTTGGCTAAGGTTGAACTATAAAGTCTCAAGGAGGCATCTAAAAGTCATACCTCTACTGTGGAAACGCTTAGGGTGTTTGTTGGTGCAGTTCGATCTGCGAACCCACAGATCCAAACTGAACCAACCTACAAATTACATGAACCCCATTTATTTACTGGTATACCCGATCCAACATGCATAGTTTTGATTCGATTATCGGGTTTGAGTTTCTCAACTTGTGGGCCCGTTGAATTGACATTACTGATTTCCTATTTTTTTTAGGCTTAACTATAGTCTTAGTCTCTCTATTTTAACTTATTCATGAAATTAGTCTCTGTTTTTTAAATTCAACCAGGTTTGATCTCCCTCTTACATTTTTGCACTTAGATTTGACGATATGTCCATTTTTAAATGATGTGTAACTTGTGAAAATAGACAACTCGTGATATAGAAACATTTTGTGAAACTTTATTGATAAAAAATATAAGTTAAAAAATGGATGCATCGTCGATTTTCAGAGTAAAAAGTGAGAGGGGACCAAAATTGTTTCAATTTTAAAATAGAATGACAAATTTCATGAACCAGATAGGGGGATCATATGGGTAATTAAGCATATTTTTTATTATTATTTTAAATGAAATACAAAAGTAATATATCACTACAAACTATTATTCTTCCCAAATATTTTATTCTCCACCAATACTACTACTAGACGAATGAGTTTATTTAATTTTAAGACTAAGTGTTGTTTCTTATTTTATTTTGTATCATTTTCAACTAACGTATTTTATAAAAATTATTTGTTTTGTGGGTTTTTTTTAATCTTATTAAGTGCTATGGGTGAATTTTATTAGACAATATATGATGCATTTCATCAAATTTAAGTGTTGGAAATATGTGTAAGTGTATTGAATTATATTACAATTTTCTATAGTTGAAAGAAATTATCAAAAAATAGTTTTTAATTTGAAATACAACTCGTGAACACAACTCAACTCAATTCATAAATGAACGGGTCAGTTTAGTTCGATTTTGGCTAAGAAATTATGGGTTGGGCGATGAATCCAACCGATTGAAATTTGAACGGGTTAGGTCAAATCCAATTCAACACAACTCGTGTACACCTCTAGAAATATTGCAAGCCGACTTTGAGGAATTACGCATGGAATCTCTTCTTTCTTCTAACCAATCCTTCGAAAAAGCAAATGACCAAGTGCTATGAAAATTATTAGACAATCCTTCGAAATGGCAAATGACCAAGTGCTATGGAATATCTTCTTTCTTCTAACCAATCCTTCGAAAAGGCAAATGACTAACGTATTTTATAGAAATTATTTGTTTTGTGGGATCTTTTTAATCTTATTAAGTGCTATGGATGAATTTTATTAGACAAATGCATTTCATCAAATTTAAGTGTTGGAAATATGTGCAATTGTATTGAATTATATTACAATTTTTTATAGTTGAAAGAAATTATCAAAAAATAGTTTTTAATTTGAAATACAACTCGTGCACGCAACTCAACCCAATCCATAAATGAACGGGTCAGTTTAATTTAAAATACAACTCGTGCACGCAACTCAACCCAATCCATAAATAAACTGGTCAGTTTAGTTTGATTTTGGCTGAGAAATTGTGGGTTTGGCAATGAACCCAACCGATTGAAATTTGAACAGGTTAGGTCAAATCCAATTTAACACAACATGTGTACACCTCTATAAATATTGCAAGCCAACTTTGAGGAATTACGCATGGAATCTCTTCTTTCTTTTAACCAATCCTTCGAAAAGGAAAATGACCAAGTCTTTTTCTTGTACCCCGACCTCGACCTTGATAAGATTAGGTTATTCAAGATTATCTAGGGGAAGCTAGCGGAGGAACTTCACGAGAAGGATAATGAGAAGTTTGTTCCAATGTATGAAGTGAATAACCCCAACAAAGAAATGATGTCATCTCCAAAAATTAACGCTAACTCCATGTCAGATAGAGTGATCATTCCTATAGGTCAGAAAATCGATATTGTTGTGTATTATTTGATTATGTGATTGCTTTAATTTTTTTTGTATTTTTTATTATTCTTGTAATTGCACCCTTTTAAGGGTTTTTTAATGATTTTTTGTCATGTTCACCCCTAAATTATGTTTGCCCAAATTTGGAGATTGCATATTTTTGTTTTTGGAAGGTTAGTTTCATGTTTACACATTGATTGTTTTAGGAGAGATATTCATCTAAATTTTAAGGTTCCATTGAGGGTGTAGTGATACCTCGAAGGGTGCAACGAACCCCTAAAGGAAAATAATACTCTCAAAGGATACAATAATACTCCGAAAAGTGCAATGATTACACGAATGATGCAATAATATCCTAGAGGATGCAATAATATCCTAGAGGATGTAACTTGGATACTTCAAAACAAAAAGAGATAATTTTAATAAATAAAGTGTCTCCTTAAAAACCCTTGTCTTTGGTGGGAAAAAGATTGTCACCTTATCATTTTATTAATATTGATGAGTCAAGAATACAACTTTAAATACATCGTTGAAAGATTAATATGAAAAGACAACATTAATAAACCTATCAAAATTATTATCCATATTTTTGTATTGATATAGGTTATACGCATACATACACTTATCAAACTCAACAAAAAAAAAGGTCTAGTTTAATCTCAACTCAAGATATAAGTGAAATATCTCATGTCCGGAGATTAATATCCTAATGGGATATGCAAATAACACTGCAGACAGTTGTAAACCATACTTTGCAGACTCCCGAATCTTAAATTTTTTTTTTTTTTTTAAGTAAGATGGAATTAAAAGAGAACTAAGAGTTCTCAAAGCCTGTTTACACAATATGGCGGACACATACAAAAAAAAACCCGCCGAAAAGAAATTACAAACCAAATACAGTTATGAGAGAAAATACAAAAGATCTTTTGTAAACTCATAAAAACTATATATTGGGTGCGTAATTTCTCCAAAAAACGACCACTTCCATAACAAATCTTAACCTCTAAATCAAACAAAATCAAAAGAAAATTAATTCAGAAACTAAAAATGTCGTAGATGAAATATAATGTATAGTAATTCAAAACTAAAAAAACATTATTATATCATATTAATGTTTTGAAATGGATTAACGTAGTTTGAATGAATAAGAGTATGAATTAAGAGATTTTGATGCACAAAGAGGAGAGTTAGAGTATTTGGTCTTTGTCTTTAAACGTTTCTGAAGGGGTGGGAAAATGAACTGTGTATTTTTAAGGTGTCTTTATATTTAACTATCTTGATGGTTAGTCTAAATGTTAATATTTGAACTCACTCATTTAATCATTTGATTTGATGCGTATTAAACACAATGGTATACACTATATAATTAATATGTCCAGACTGTATTAACAGCAAAAGGGTCATTTTAAAATTTCATAGAATTTATGAGAAATACTAATGGTGTATTTTTTATAAAAAAAAAATAAAAGCTGAAATTTTAGTAATCATCTTTCAAAGAATTTATTGTTTTTAATGACATGCGTACAGAAGTTACAAAGCGCACACCCCATGCGTAAAGCTTTCAGCTTTAATTTTACTTTAGATTTGCATTATTTCTGCTACGTAGTTTATGCATAGTAGTTGAGCAGAATATGTATATGGAAGTGGATTTGACGCAGTTCTATAGGTTTTAAACAACATATAGCAATGCAGGTTCTTAAAAATATATTGCACCAATACTACTGGTTCCAGACCTGAGATTTTACTCCAATTTAAGATGCATTAAGAGTATTTGACCCCAAAATAACGATACAGTTACAGTAAAGAAGATGCAGTAGCAGTAAGAAAGCTATAATTTTCATCCCAATAACAAGCAAAATAAATAATGGCCAGTGACTCAATCAAAAAATCAATGGATAGTAACACTTATATGCTCAGCATGAAAGATCGTTAATACATTTACAAAAAACGCTACTTTTTTCTAGTAGAATAAAAATGCTACTTTTATGGAGCTGGGACTGGGATCATACTCAATATGGGTGGGGCAAACCCCCTGGAAAAAGAAAAAAAAACAAGCCACTCCTATAACGAAGAATTCTCAATATTACCCGTTGAAAAGAGTAAAAGTCACCATTTGTCTAAAAAAAAAGACTAAAAGCCACCAACATGAGAGAAAGGCAAGTTGGATGAAATCTGTGGGGGAAATAAATCCCAGAACTAATGCCTGATTGTACACCACCAAAAAAATCCGATCTAAAGCGACTATGATCTGAAGCAGGCAATAACTGAATCATGACAGAGGCGCCAATACTCTTTGTAGGGCAGGGACATCCATGGCATTGGTGAAGGAAGAAGAGTTCCATGGATATATGGCATTCTGGCAATGAGGAAATAAAAGCAAAATTGAAAAAAGAAATGGAAAAGAGTAATTAAATTAAAACAACTGAAGAATCATAAAAATTACAAGAGAAACTAGCACTAGTCACTACAATATCTTACCTTTGCCCAATGAGAATTCCATAAGCTACTGTGGAGATGGATGACCCAGAAACTCCCAAAAATGCATTTCTGAAGTGAGGCAAAACAACTTCTCCTGAAATATAATCCATTGAAGTAAGCACGTAATGTTCTCCCTTGCAAACACAGCGGCACATAATGCAAATTCATACTGCTCCCATATCAGTTATCACAATTGATATTTCAATCAAGCCTTCAAATTCATTTTCAATAAATGTTTGAAAATATTGTTGTCTCTCATTTATATATATGTTTATTTTCAATAAAAAAACAATTAAAAATATCACTGCCTGGTTTACTAACGTACAGATCGACAAGGATAATTCACAAAAATATTATACATCCAAATTCTTCCAGTAAAAGCAAAAGCCTAAGACATTAATAGAGAAAATCTACAGAGATAGAACATATTTTCGGATTCACCACATAAAGTGTTAAATTTCATTACTTTACCAACATATAGACATATTTTGATAACCAAAAGGAAAAAACCAAATAGAAGAATCAATCTGAACCCTAACGTAATAGTTTCAGGCCTCACCTATGCTCAAATAGTTGCTGTGGAGAATTGAAACCAACGTACTAGATTTTTCTCTATTGAAATCCTTTGGATGCAATGATTCCTTAGATGAGTTTATTTTATCAGTAAAATCCTGATTTGTAGATGCGGTATGATTACTCTGACAACCGAAAATTTCAAGCCATATTCCACAAGGGAATCTTCCTCGTCTCATCAACCAAAGTAATATCTTGATATAAGGTGTAGCATAAATTACCGAAATAGCAACTTCAATAAGTATGCAGATGAGGTTAATGGTCGTGTCAACAATACTAAAGAATATGTAGAAAACCGAAGTAGTTGGTAACAGAAGTAAAAGTGGTGTGAATATAAGTGATCCAACAATATGCTGCTTCACAGTGTAGTCAAAGCTATCCAACCTCTGGCGAAGAGGATTCCACTTTCGACCCCTGCCAAAACATTTAGCAACTTATAATTTAAAAATATGAGAAAGCAAAGCAAGTATTATGCAAAATGTTTGTGCATCTATGACAAATATTCTTTAAAGGGATGCTGAATCACAAATGAAGTAGTTCAGCAAATATAAAGGCTTTCAAAAAATATAACAGATATAATGATCCACATTTCTAAAGTAAGTTATCTTCATTTTTTACAAATCCCTCGAGTTCTTAACAGCTAACAATAATTGGCTCTTGCTCCCGCAATTCACTGTCAATGTTCAGACATTATTAGTTTAACAAATCAAGGATTATCAACATATCATAGTAAAAAGGACAAATATGACATACGAGGCCAGTAAATATTCAAAACAAATATTTGGTTTAAAACGAATAGTGCTAGGTCTCAACTCACTGTCACTGTTCTTATTTTGGTGAGTATAATATGTCTTTGCACCTTTTAATTGTTTCAAAACAAATAGTGCCAAACAGTCAAAGACCCATAGGTTAACAACTTATAAAATTTACAAAACAAACTATAAATATAATACTAGAATGTTCCATTTATGAAACAAATACTAGATTACGATGTTCAGTTCTCATTCAAATCAATGCCTTACTTTCAGCCTATCATGTCAAAGAGAACCAATATTGTTACTCCCCGCACCCCATCTCATTATAATTGTCTCTTTAGCAATATTTATATCTCAAATTATTTGTCACTTTCGAATATCAAGATAATATTTATTAATTTATTCCATTAAATACTCTTATTTATTGTATCTCAATTCACCTAATCATTTTATCACTGAAATCAACACAACTAATCATTTTCCTAAAAATTGTGCACAACTCAAATGAGAAGGAGGAAGAACCTGAAAAGCCGCCACAAAGCTGCTAGTGCCTGTATTTGTGATGAATATACTAGCGAAATAAACCAATGAAGAGTTGAAACATGCAAGGTTCCCAACACAATCATATCTATGATCAAAGAAGCGGGTATAGTAAATCCACAAAGAATTCCTAATATAGAAAGGCCTCGAATAAAATATTTGAAGATGAAACCCACAAAGATCCAGAGTGTTGACCATACTTGAATTGCATTCAAAGAAAGTAAACCAAGTACACTTGCCAGTTCGGCATTCAATTTGAAGCCCGCAGGGTTTCCCATTAACCAAACACACCCGGAGCGCAAAAAAGTAGCAAACCAATGAATAAAGTTCAAACCAGACAAGCAAATTGATTCTTCGTGATATAACAGTGACCAGCCAACCAAGTTTCCCAGGAGAATATCAACAACCAAAGATGACCACATAGAATGTCTATGCATTGCAGCTTTCTCTGCATATTCAACACATGTTTGAGACCTAGCACACAAGAACAGTGTTAAACATAGAGGAATATTCAATCAATATCAAAATTCACAGATTGTTATGAACAGTGAATAATTGAACATCAAAAAAAAATTAAAGCATTTAATTTTATAACTTAAATTTATGTTACATATATAAAAAATATCTCTAACGTAAGTTGAAAGAAGAAAAGATACTAAGTGATAACAACAAAATGTCAAATATCATTTTCAACTTCAACCAAAGAAAAATTGTTTAAAAGTAAACATTAGTGTATTGAAAACTAGGGTGTTCCTGGTCAAGTTCAGTTTGACAACTTGTTATGTTCAGCTGCAAGGTTAACCTTTCTTCACAGCTCACAAATTTAAAAAACGAGACCAAACAACGGGTTCTCAAGGCATTACATGAATAAAAACACTGTTCAAAAATTGTTAGATTCAAACCATAGTTCATTGGTGTTTCTGGTCACACGAGTATCTTATTATTTCTTAATACACTCATTTTAAAAACAATAAACATAAATCTAATATTTCAATATAAATAAGCAACATTAAGCAAGCAACTCCAATATTATATTTGTAATATAAAATAAAACCATGTGTTTCTAACATATTGATGAGAAGCAAATTATAAGAGAAGAATGTGGGAAAAGCAAAGTGGAAGAAACTAACAAGGGAAGTAGACTTGGAGAGAGAAAACACAATAGCGTTTCTCAATTCAATCACAGATTCAAATCAATAAATTTCCCATTATGTAACAATCCTGAAGTAGGCAAACCAAACTTGACAAACAATTAGACGACTATCCTAAATTTCTAAAAACCTAAAATACGATTTTATAAAAATACTTCACCCAAAAGACACTGAAAGTCAAAAAATTACAATAAGTTTTCAATACATATTTCTCTAGACTGCACTTAACTGTGGAAATACCAATATTCTATATTATGTTATTCTAATCCCATAATATCAGGTGAAATTTCTATATACAAGATTACTGAGCCCATCTGGTTCAATCTAACCTCTCATATTTATTTTGGGTATACAGTACAGTAAAGAAGCTGAACTGAATTACAGTTGGATTTCATTTAACCATGTTAGTTAGATTTGTTTTCTTGAACACCCTTGACAAAATATCTCCTTTATATGAAACTGAAGTGTATGAATTGCATATATTTACACATGTGATATGTCCAAATTATGAAACAAGCCACAAATCATATAGCTCAAATTAATACTTTACCAAAAAAAATCTTATTACCTAAGGTCATTCTCCTGAAGAAGAATTGGCCAATACAATATCTGACAACAACGGATTCGGATGTTTATCCATGCCGTCTTCTTGAATACATTTTCTGATGTCACATACAACCATGATTCTGATTCATGATTAAAATGTGATTGGAAAAACTGAAGAACAATATAGAACATGGTGGAGAACGAAGCCAAAAACTTGCAAAACAGATGCCCTATGATAACAAAAAACCTGAAAAATCACAAAATCGTCAAAGCTTGAATAAGAGAGCACGAGATGGTTCATTGGTATTTGAAGTGTGTACATTGAAAATAGGGATAGCTGGCCCAAGAATCTTCTTGGGAGCACATGTCTGTCAAATATTCTTTTAGCAGCAGATGTGCAATTAATTGCCAGAATAACTGTATCCTGAGGTGAAATTCAAAAGGCGCGTTATGTTAGCATATAGAACAAAATCTGCATACATAAATATGAATAAGGCAAAAGTTATTACCAAATCTGTGAATTTCTGCTTTTTATGAAGCTCATCAACCCACTTAGGATTCTTAATGGGTGCTTTCACTTGCTCATTTGAACCAAAACGACATAACGAGAAATGATGAGCACCATAAGAAGGTGTTTCATAAACTATTACCTACAATTGTACAAATATGATACATCTCTATTAGAGAAATGGAAAAGGTTTAGACAACAGCTACAAGCAGAAAGGCAAGATGTAAAAGAAGAAATTGTGACTTACATACGTGAACATCATGTTCTGACAGAGTTAGTCCATTGCAATGAATGTGGTGCAATTTAGGAAGCCTGTAAATTCCTACATCATTCTGTTTAGAAGAATCAAACATCAGCACGACCCAATTACTTTTTCCAATAAAAGATTGGGTACTTTTCCTCAATGATCCATCTAACTGGAGGAAACTGCAACTCCTACAGTTATTATTTTTGTGTACACTTGTACTTCCCTCTGCCCATGCATTGCCACAATCAGAGAACTTTTTTTTATCAGCTTTTGCTTCAGCTGTCGAACTATTGCTAGTACTGTCAGTGATACACAGACCAAGTACAGAGAACACAGACCTATCCTGAAGAATTGCGGGCATGCTCCCGTGTGTGTCATGAACGATCCCCTGATACAAAGCAGCAGTTCATGATGTTAGTTATTCTCTTTACACCATACCATTTCAGAAACCATATGGGATAACTTGTATTGAAGAATCATTAGAAGACTTGACAGCAGGATTTATCCCACAACTACCACAAATGTGAAGCAGTCAAAGAACCGAGATTTTTACGACTAACAAAAAAAAATCAGTAAAACAACATTTCATGTAGGAAATGTACCCAAGAGCACATCCTAATCAATTTCTTGTCCCAACAAACATTATCTATTTTTCTCGACAAATTTCCAATAAGCTGGCATAAATTACATTTGTACCTTATATTTAGGTGAGAATCTTTCAAGATTTAAGAAAATGATTCCTTACTAAATATCCTAAAATTTTTAATCTTTATTCAAACATGACATTGACAGCTATTGCAAGATCTTGTATAGTATAAAATTTATAAATATCACAAAAAAGGAAAGCAAAATTTCATCCGCAATTAATGGTTGCAAAAAAAGAAAGACATATAATCAATTCATTGCTTTGATTGTTATTTTAGTTTTTTCGCTCTAAACTGCATGCAAGAGATTGTGAAGTCGAATATATTAATATTGATATACCTCAATGGCAGGACTAGAACTAGAAATCAAAGCTTCACTAGAAGTAAAGGCTACAACAATGTCAATGGATGACGGTGAACAGGTGACAAACCACCCGAATAAAATACTGGAAGAGGATTCTTGGTTTGATAAGAGCTGCCTTGGCCACCAAAGTCTACAATGTTTTTTCATCTTCATCTTATGATCTTCATGTAAACTAAACTACTAATCATGAAGTCCCTGCACTGTCGGAAAAAAGCATGATTTCACTTGATTATAAATTCTCAGACAAAATATTGATGCAAAATAAAAATAAGAAGATTTACATGGAAAAATAAAATGACAGAATTAAAAACCAGAGCCATAAATCCATAAGTCATCAACAGGTAGAATTAAAAACATATAAACAACCAATCCGCAGTTTCCAATTACGACATACTTACTTATTACGTACTCTCCAATCCCTACATTTCCATTCTAAACCAACATCAGCTTAATTTGCCGGATATGCGACCGTTAGAGTGTTCAAATTGAACTTGATCTTAATTTATTTTTTTTAAAATTATTGCGTAGCATTTTTCTTTAACCGGTAAGCTCATTTGAGAGTACATACGGGTGATATTACTGTCGCGCAGAATAAGCTATGATATTTGTTACTTAAAATTAAATACTCTCAGAAAAAGAGGTCAAAATTTTTTCATACCTATTCAACAGCATATCCATCCAAATCGAAATAACCTTATGCGTGTTAACCTTCTTTGAATATAATATAATGACAAACCTATGAGTTTCTAATTACTTTATAGCATCATCAATTCCTAATTAAAACATAGTTAACTAAAAAAGTTTGAATAATTGAACAGAACTAGGGTAATTAGTAATTACTGAAGCTGTGTTAGTTAAAACTCGACGAAGGATCTGCAATTTTCCTATTTAGGGTTTGGAGATTCATAATTGAAGTCGATAGTAGCGAAGCAAGAGGATATGCGTTTCCCACTACTCATAGATGAACCTTAAACACAGAAAGAAAAGGCAAAATCTCTATAACATCGACTAAACATAGAGAAGAGAGAGGGAGAGAGATTAGTTGCGAAGATGTACCGGCGGCGGAGATGGCGAAGCAACGATCGACGGCAGCGAAGGCGATGACGTGCGAAGGGCGACTAGCGCGAGGCAGAGTGAGAGTGTAAGAGACGAACATTCGAAGACACAGGTGAAAAGTTAAAGCTAAATGAGTGTGCTGTCAAAATGGTATTTATTTTATTTTTTTGCATTTCGAATTTTATATACTATTTTTTTACTCAACTCAAATTTTTTATTTTTTATTTTATATAAAACACAAATATATATATATTTTTTCTCTATATTAAAGTAAAGTAAATAAAATTAATATATATATATATATATATATATATATATATATATATATATATATATATATTAAATCCTAATAAATAATTATTCCAAAACCCTAATTAACATAAATTTTAAAATTTCTTTTTTGACCTGCTTATTGGTTTTCACAACAATTTTAAATTAAATTGAATTCTTCTATAATATAAAATTATTTGCTATTAATATATGAATTTAATTGATATACACAGATGGTGCAGAGTAGTTTTTCACCGTCATTTAATTGTAACTGTCCGATTTTTATAACTATTTGATTTTTGTTTTAATCACATCTAAAGTATTATATATAAATGATTGTGATGCATTAATGGTGTAAAAAAATTTACACTAACAGTCCATATCAATTAATCTCTCAATATATTAAAATATCATTTTACTTTTATTGTTTATTGAATTTCTATTAATTTAATTTATATTTTTTTCATTATTTCTTTCTCTTTCAAACTATTTACACATATTGTACTTTAAATTATTTAAATAATTTATTTATAATACTTTAAAAAATTAATTAAATCTATAAAAATTTCATTTCTTCATTATTTTTTTTATTTCATATAATAAATTTATATTCATATTTTTTATCAAATATATGTTATTATAAAATTATTTAATTTTAATAGAAATATCATCTAAATACAATAATATATTGTGACTATATTAAAAATGTCATTTAATTATAATAATATATCATGACTAAGAATAAATTTTAATTAATGTATTTATTGTTCAATTTTTGGCAAAAATTTACATTAATATTTATCTTTTAATTACAACTTTTTATTATTAATTACTAATAATACCTTACTTTAAGTTATATTTAAATTTTTTTAAATCTAATTTGATAATCTTACAATAAAACACAAAAAATATTACAGATAAAAATTACAATTTTATTGTTCTAAGAGTGAAGGTTCATTTTAGTCCCTCATAAAAACTGCAGAAATCATATTAGTCCCTGAGAAAAAAAATCCTTATTAAATCTCTTACAAAATTTAACAGAGTCATGTTAGTCCCCTATATGCATAAACTGACAAATAAAAAGCCAAAGTATTAAGTACTAAAAATTGAAAGGAATTTAATTTGTTTAAACATTTCAGAAAACAAAACCAACGTATAAGATATATATATATATATATATATATATATATATATATATATATATATATATATATATATATATATATATAGGACGACTCAAGCGAGAACAGTTGGTTATTATGAGGAAATGAGAACAATGAATCACGACCATCAAATTTGTATTTATTGATTATAATGGACTGGATTGGCTTCTCTTTCTATGATCCTTAATAAAAATTTAATGGCCGTGATTCATTATTCTCATTTCCTCATAATAACCAACTGTTCTCACTTGAGTCGTCCTATATATATATATATATATATATATATATATATATATATATATATATGAGAATGTGAGAATAAATACTTACTCTTGGAGTAAATATATCCCTCCTAATAAAGAGGAGGATATATTTACTCCAAGAGTAAGTGTTAAAGACTTACTTCAAATCTTAACCATTGGTTAACATTAATTTAACAGTTTTAATTGATCATTTAATCTAATTATTTTTAGAAATATTTTTCTATATAAAAAATTAATTAAAGTCGTTAGATTAATGTTAATCAATGGTTAAGATTTGGAGTAAGTCTTTAACACTTACTCTGGGAGTAAATATATTCCTCCTCATATATATATATATATATATATATATATATATATATATATATATATATATATATATATATATATATATATATATATATATATATATATATATATATATATATATATATATATATATATATATATATATATTGATAATGTACTGAATATGATTGTCTCTAGTAAATGTTCCCTATAAAATATCAAAAGTATAAAACTCTATCACTTTCATGTTAAAAAAAAAGTGAATTTAATTTTTTTTAGAAATTGCTCTAAAAATTGTGAAAAAAATCAGCATATTAGATACTATGCACATATAAAAAAGTGAATTTAATTTATTTTTATGAGAAAGCATTAAACATTATTATCCTCAATATGATTATATCATATAAATGTAATATACAAAATATAAAAATGGCTAAATTACAATTTTAGTCTTCCTATTTTTGTTTTTTCATCATTTTAATCTTTTGTTTTGTTTTTAAATATTTTTGGTCCACTACCCCCACTTTAGTTAAAAAAAATGTTTATGTGTCACATTTTAAAATACATTTTTTTTGTCTCCACTCTCATTTTTGGTTCCCCATCCCCACTTGAGGAGGAGCTTCATATTTTAAAAAGTGACACATAGGCATTTTTTGTAGTTGATAGACCAAAAGTGTTTAAAAACAAAATAAAATGACTAAAATCGTGAAAACACAAAAATAGAATAATCAAAACTATAATTTAACCTACAAAAATTCATTATATTAGATATTATGTGCATAAAAAGTGAATTTAATTTATTTTATACAATGTATTAAACAACATTTTTTCCTAACTACGATTATCTCCAATAAAATAATTTACAAAAAACAAAAAAAGAAATATAACAGTTCTACATATTTTTCTGTGATTTAAATATATATTTTCCCTTTATGTATAATATACTATCTTTTTTATAAAAAATATTTTTATTTTATTTTAAACTTCAATACAAAAGAATTAGTATACACCCACATATTACATGGCCATAGTCTAGTTTATGATAATAAAATATAAGTATTTGATTATAATTTTTTTGTCTACATAGTTTTTTTAAAGGTTAATAAGTTGAATGTCACGTATTCAAATAAACTTTAAAAATATTATATAGATTAAAATAGAATTAAAAAAAGTAGTTATAGCTACTAACATTTTATTTAAACAATAATTAATAGAGGCTAGTTTGATAAATATGACAAGGTAAAACTTTTTGTGAATCATTAATGGGAAGAAATAAAAAGAGAAATATATAAAATTAAATAATTAGTTAAATCGCCAAACATATTTCACTTTATTATATTTTTATATATTTATATAAGATTTTTGGGTTTTGGCTAATATGCATAAGGATTTACTTATGCACCATGCATAAGCCTACATAAGTCATTGGATCATGTTTTTAATTCAGTATTGAGTATTGAATATTGAGTATTGAGTGGTGAGTATTGAGTTTTAAGTAATAATAATTGATGTCTAGAATTTAATCCAAGGGTCTATAATAATCTATGCATGGTGCATAGATTTTTATCTATGCACGGTAACTGCACCCAGATTTTTGTATTTAATCTATCTATTTAGTATATTTGTATATGAAATTAGTTTCTTTGATGATTTAAATATAAAGTTTTAAGTTTTTTATTTTACTATTTACTGAGAGATTTGAAATTATCAATGAATGGAAATGTTATTTTAATTTTCTGAGATAGTTTTAGTGTTTATCTCATTTTTACCGATTGTGAAACAAGATACTCACTGCTCGAGAAAACTTGTTGTGCCTTGGCATGGGCGGCTCGCCGACTAAGACAGTATATGCTAAACCATACCACTTTGCTGATCTCCAAAATGGATCCTATCAAATATGTGTTGCTCTCTCTGGAAGAATAGCAAGATGGCAAATGATCTTAACAGAGTATGACATCAAGTACACTTCGCAAAAGGCAATCAAAGGAAGTGTGGTAGCTAATCATCTGGCTCATCAAGCAGTGGATGATTATCAAGCGTTGAACTTTGACTTCCCAGATGAAGACATTATGCTAGTTACTGACTACGAACAACCCGGACCAGAGGAAGGACCCGAGCCAGGGTCCCGATGGACTATGGTTTTTGATGGAGCCTCTAATGCGCTTGGCAATGGCATCGGAGTTGTGATCATTTCTCCTGCAGGAGGACATACACCATTCGTGCCAGACTATGTTTCGACTGCACTAACAATATAGCCGAGTACGAAGCATGTATTTTGGGTCTCAAAGCTGCAATCGATCTGAGAATCAAGTTCCTGGAGGTATACGGGGACTCGGCCCTTGTAATTTATCAAGTTAAAGGAGAATGGGACACAAAGCACCC
This sequence comes from Vicia villosa, assembly GCF_029867415.1. Lineage (NCBI taxonomy): Eukaryota > Viridiplantae > Streptophyta > Magnoliopsida > Fabales > Fabaceae > Vicia > Vicia villosa. Next base: position 532,783 of record NW_026704977.1, on the reverse strand, counting down.
GAATCTAATTCCTTACAAAAAACATGTGCTGAGTTTGATTCCTTACTTCGAAGAAATCACTTTTGAACATATCCCGCGCGAAGAAAATCAACTGGCTAATGCTTTAGCTACCATGTCATCTATGTTCAAAGTCAGGTGGGACAATGAGGCGCCTATGATCACCATTTACAGACAGGATGAACCAGCCTATTGCAACGAGATCAATACCGAAGGAGTGGAAGAAAAACCATGGTTCCATGAAGTAAAAAGATATCTCGAAGCTCAGGAGTATCCTGAAGGGGCATCCATTAATGACAGAAAGTTTCTAAGAAGATTTGCTGCCAAATTCTTTCTAAGTAATGGAACCCTGTACAAACGCAATCATGACTCGACTCTGCTTCGTTGTGTGAACAAGAAGGAAGCGGAACAGATTATGGAAGATATACACGACGGTACCTTTGGTACTCATTCAAGTGGACATACAATGGCTAAAAAGATTTTGAGAGCAGGTTACTATTGGTCTACCATGGAGACAGACTGTCATCATCACTCCAGAACTTGTCACAAATGCCAGATATACGCCGACAAAGTACATGTACCTCCAGTCCCATTAAACGTTCTGACGGCTCCTTGGCCTTTTGTAATGTGGGGCATCGATATGATTGGAGAAATCAAGCCTACGACTTCCAACGGACATCGTTTTATCCTGGTCGCTATTGATTACTTCACCAAATGGGTAGAGGCAGCCTCGTTTGCTTCTGTCACCAAGAATGTTGTGGCCCAATTTATCAAGCACAATCTCATTTGTCGGTATGGCATCCCTGAAAGGATCATCACAGACAATGGCACAAATTTAAACAACAGGATGATTACTGAACTCTGCACGCAGTTCAAGATTAAACATCATAATTCCTCCCATATCGGCTAAAGATGAATGGTGTCGTGGAAGCTGCCAACAAGAACATCAAGAAGATCATACAGAAGATGACAGTAACCTACAAAGACTGCCATGAGATGTTACCTTTTGCTCTTCACGGTTATCGCACTTCAACACGTACCTCAACAGGGGCAACTCCATTCTCCTTAGTCTATGGTATGGAGGCAGTTCTTCCAATTGAAATTCAGATTCCTTCCCTAAGGATTATGAAAGAAGCCGATCTAGACGAAGACGATTGGATTCATACTCGGTTGGACTAGATAAACTTGATTGATGAGAAGAGGCTTACGGCTATTTGTCATGGTCAGTTGTACCAGAAACGTATGATCAAAGCTTTCAACAGAAAAGTCAAAAGTCAAGCATATCAAACCGTTAATTTGGTTGTCAAACGTATCATCATACCACAGGGTGATCCCAGGGGCAAGTGGACTCCCACTTATGAGGGACCATTTGTAATCAAGAAAGTATTCTCCGGCGGAGCCATGTTGCTTACCACTATGGATGGCAAGGATTTCCCACACCCTGTGAATGCGGACATAGTCAAAAGGTACTTCGCTTAAAGAAATAAAAGCTCGCTAAGTTGAAAACCCGAAAGGGCGACTTAGGCAAAAAATGGGCGTCTCGGTGGATTGAAAACCTGAAAGGGCGATCCAGACAAAAATTAGAGACTAAAAAAATATTTAAAAATTATCCCGGTAGGCTGAAAACCTGAAAAGGCGGCCTAGGCAAAAGTTAGGGAATAAAGCGTACGACTATGTCCCATTTGACTACTGATTCACATTCAAGGTTCAACACATCAAATTCCGAAAGGCACCAATCAGTCCAATCATTTTCTTCCAACAAGTGAGGGATGAGATACTCGAAGACAGATTGGCAATAGCACAGTTGAAACTTGACGGGATTGTTTTCACATAGCTATTTTCCTTTATAAATGCTTTTCAAAAGATTTATGACAACTTCCTACTACTAGGATTTTTGTCTCCTTGTACTAATCAGCCTATTACGGCTATCTTTCAAATCAATACAATTCACGCTCAAAATCAATGTTTTTTACTTTCTCTGTTTTGAATGCGTAAACGTCCCAATGATAATTTTGAATGAACATATGCATTTAAATATGATTGATGTTTATCAAAAACATGAAAACAGGAATAACATTCAGGTAATGTCCCAATCATCCGGACGTTATCCCGAAACCGGCAACATGGGAATATCCCCCACAAAGCAATCTTCAAGAGGTCAGCTCCAGATAAGCAGGGCCTAATTAATTCCCCAACGGAGTGTTTCATCTTCGACACTGAGTACGAGCATCAGAAGATTATAAGCGAGTTTTCAACGCTTGTAGTGTGCATTCACGATGATCACACTGTCAAAATAAATCCTCTAATATGTTTCATCTGTCAACGGAAGCACTTCTCCAACAGAGATACATTCCTCAGCAAGAACCTCGACATGATTCTTTTCTCCAACAACATTATTCAAGGGACCCAATCCCCAAGCTCGGACAAGATGTTACATCGAAGGATTGTTCATCTCCTTCACCCCCCCAGCAGGGCTGTTCAAGATCACTATCTCCAGAAGGTCGAATCCTCCACAAAAACCTGATCAAATAGTGCATTGGAGGATTATCCATCTCTCTCATCCTCAATCAGGGTGCATCAAGATTAGATCCTTCAAGTTAATCTCATCCCCAAGTGGTAATCAATAATCCTCAACGGAACATCCTGGTTCGTAAGGAAGATTCCCCAGCTGGGTACGCTCTAACAAGATAGCAAAGATCATCAACGGTCATAATGCCATCATCTCCAAGCAGCATACAGAGATTTACTTTCTCAAAATTGATAGACAAAATCATTGACACGCTTCCATCACATAGTCGTATCCATACATCATACAATTGCATACATGTTCATACATAATACATAATGTATCGCGACAAATGCGTACATAACATGAAAGGTTCTCATTTATTTTGAGAATCCCGTCACATAAACGCATTACATGCATCATGACATTGCATGTCACTAACTTGGCTTTTCAGGTGGACGAATATCCTAAGCAAGTTATTCTCAATCACATGCAATGTTCTCCCGGGTTCTGTCCGGACAAGCATTCCTCTCAGATATAATCGAACCAAAGATTTCTTCTGAAGAGTTCTCCCTTTCCAAATAACTTATCAACTCTAAACAAGCAAAACAGATATGGTCTAATGGTGACTCATTCTGACATTTCCAGGCTATCCCACAGTCAAATAAAGAACTTCAAACCCTTCACATCTAAGTCGATACCTTGGACGGTTCCTTAATGATCTACCTTCGGATCTAAGTCGATACCTTGGACGGTTCCTTAATGATCTACCTTCGGATTTAAGTCGATACCTCAGACGGTTCCTTAAACGATCAACATTCAAAATCTAAAGCGGAAACCTCGGACGGTTCCGTAACGATCAACATTCAAAATCTAAAACGGAAACCTCGGACGGTTCCGTAACGATCAACATTCAAAATCTAAAACAGAAACCTCGGACGGTTCCGTGACGATCAACCTTCAAGATTTAAAGCGGAAACCTCGGACGGTTCCGTAACGATCAAACATTCAAAATCTAAAGCGGACACCTCGGACGGTTCCATAACGATCAATTTTCAAAAATCTAAAAGCGGTAACCTCGGACGGTTCCGTAACGGTCAACACAGAAGTTTAAATCCTTCATCAAGATATAATCAATGGATTTATTCTGATGAACAAACCATCAACACATCCACTAGATGACATCTGAAAGCCCGTCTCAGGTAATGTCTTGATTCGCCAAACGGTATTTCTCAAGCCGCACTCAATACAATTTCCAACATCACTTCTGGTGGAGGTAAGTGCAAATTTCAGGGCATCTAAATATTCAATCATCTTCTACCTTCAGATTCCAATCGGCCTCTTCAGGTTTAAGAAGATTGAGTAGGGCAATTGTTATACCCCAAAATTTGCCTGCGTCTTTTTTTCAAAGAGAAGTCAATAGACTTCTGTCTAAAAATTTGGAGTTTTATACAATCTTGGATTTTTATTTCATAAATATCCTGATTTTATGAATACTCAATTTTTAGAATTTTTTATACAGTATTTTGGTTCGCTGTTGAATTTATTCTTACATAAACGTCAAATACTGTTTATCACTTCATACACTGTTTATTTGAGATTTATTTTCAGATAAATAATGCTGACACAGTTGGTACATAATTAAAATTTGCAGGCGCAGAGTTCGGGGTTTCAGATTATACTGGTAACAATTAAATTATTATTGTTTTGTTTCCCACTAATTTTTATTTTATACTATATTATTTTTCAAAATCTCTTTCTTTCTTTTCAAATATCTTCTTTTCTTTTCAAATCTCCTTCTTTCAAATCAAATCTTAACTTTATTCTATACCTCTTTTTTCAAAACCTACCATATTTTTTTCAAATCCTACTACTATTCAAATTTTCCCTTTTTACGGTGCCACTCTATTCCCCAACGTCTCTATCTCTCTTTTCACTCTATAGATACTCCTCATTTTTTCCGTAATTTCTCACATCAAATTTCACCCATCTCCCAAATTTCTATCATATTATCTCCTAATCATTTTCTCTTCTTCCTCGGCAAAAAAAATGGCAAAGTGGGTGGATACGTTTCTTCTTGTGGTCATCACTGTTTTTGTGGTGATCATGTCCTTTTTCTGTCCGCATAGTCCTGAAAAATGCGGACCTGGGATGTTTACACTCCCGTACATCTATATACTGTTGTTTATAGCATGGATCTTTAATCGTCATACTTAAAGTTTGTCGTATCTGTCGCTTTCAAATAATGTACCGTTCATTATATTTGTCGTACTGTTCGTTATATTTTTTGTTATGTAATATTTGTATTGTCAGTATTAAATATTGTATTATCTGTTGTACCGTCGTTTAATTATTGAGATGATATTATGCGTGTTTATTGCTAGTTAAATTTTTATTTCTATGCATTAAATCCTTTTCAATGTTATTATCGATAATTTTATTCGCGTACAGTATATATTTTTATGTTTTTGTTTTTCTAACAAACCATGTAAATAATTTTTCACCATTAACACAACAAAAACAAAAAGAAAAATTAACTTTAACTGTTAAGTTTTCACTTTAACTGTTACGTTAATACCCGGACAGCCAGTTACCAATCAAACCCGCTATCAGCGCAATTCTCCGTGTTTGTACCATCAGTCAAATCAATCTTTCGCACTTCAAATTTCCAAGATTTTTGTTCTAGAAGTCTTCTGATAATCACGTGATCAACAGAGACTCAACACTGCACAAAAATCAGGTACGCCTAACTGTCTCCTACACAAATAGTCCCTAACTAGGGTTTTTGTTTTTTTTCAGGAGAACGAGTTTTTGAGACCTCAAATGGATTTCATGGATCTCCATATGTCTCAAAGTACCACCAGACAAATTTTCAAACTTCGATTCGCTCGGACGCACAGTCAACAGCTCAAACAGTCAACAGACGACCAGTTTGACCAAAAAGTCAACAGACAGTCAAAAATACAACTTTTTGTCAACATCCATATTTTTTCAAAAGATTCATCATTTGATCAATGGTTGATCATAATTCATCAAGAAAAGTTCAGAAATCGACAAAATTCCAAGTTTCAAAATTAGGGCTCTCTCCTAAAAAGTCAACTCAACTTTGACCGGCCATAACTCTCTCCTCGTTCATTGGATTTACCATTTGGGAGATATGGGCCAAGACATTACAGGTTATTTTCAAAGTCAACAAAAAGCAGTTTTTTGTCAAAACCCATAACATCAAGATAACTTCTCCAAATGCAAAAAAGCTTCCAAAGTGGCTTGTAGAGGACATCTTGAGGATTCTAAAAAGTACACGAACTCCTTCATATGATCAAAATTGAGAGAGTTATTCCTTGTTGAAGTTGGCCATTTTTTGGGAAAATACATGAAACCAACATTGACCAAACTTGTTTTTTTCCAAAAGGGCCCAATCTTTTGTGATCCAAACATGTTTCTAAGATTGCTTAAGGCCATCCACGACCAATCTTAGGCCCATGACCTTTTTATTTCATTTTTGATTTAATTTTATTTCATTTAAAATTAAATTAAAAAAGAAATAATCAAAGATATTATCTAAGGCTCTTGTTTCTAGTGTGAGTTGCCAAGATTGATTCAAAGATGGTGCAGAGAGTACAGAGTGACTTATTGGCAAGAGTGGTTGAAGAAATTTGGAGCCATGGCCATTTTTTTCAAAGTTCCATCCATGAAAGTCAAAGTACTCAAGTATGCAAGACTAGGCTTGTTTGCTTGAGTTTATCTGCTTCAAATCATTGCTTATATATACATAAGCTTATCAGCATCAAAGGAGGACGAATTCAGAGCCAAAGGGATACCATTTTCACACTTGAAATTTTCAAAGAAACTCAAAATTCGAATTCTGAGTTTAAGCTCAATTCAAGTCCAAATAAATATCCAAACACGATCCTTAAACATCATTGAACCTATCCCGACCATAATCAAGCATTGAAACACCCTAAACTAAGCTATATTGCTCACGGTTTGTTCAAACAAAAACTGACAAAAATCCATTTGTACATGCATATTTAACACGATGTAATTGTATATTTAAGTTTGGTTTGATGTTCTGATCATTTCTGGAAGTTTAATTGATGTTTGGACTCTTGTACGAGCACTTACCATTTTAGGGTTCTTGAGCTCAAAAATAGGGCTTCATGATTTAGGTAAAATTGCAGGGTTTAATTGGTACCATCGCACTCGTATGAACGAGACGAATCGATTTGTGGCCTCGCGCCAAATTTATGTTGCGTTTTACCCTTATTCGCGAAGCACAAGTGTAATAGAGTGGAAGTTTTTACAGCTCTCTATAAAAGAGCATTGTAAAAAGCTTCTTGATGAAGAAGATGAAGACGTGGCTCCCTCCCATTGGCCGGAGGGACGCGCGCGTTTTGGTTTCAAATCCTTGGATCCTGTGCTTTGCAGTCCAAGCTCTTGCCATGTGCCTCACTCCATTCACCATCAGATGCATCTGATCCTCCATCCAACACACGTGAGCATGCAGTCCACCATGCTCCCTCAGAGGAGCACCACACAGGATCCTTTTATTTAATTTTTCTATATTTCTTTTAATTAATTTAATTTCTCTTTTAAATTGATTAAAAATAGTTTTAAAAATCAGAAAATTATTTTAATTTCAATTTTAGGTTGATAAAATGTTTAATTAATTTTTTACATGAAAATATTTTATTTTTCTTCACAATTAATTTATTTTAATTAATTAATTAGTAATTATGTAAATATTTGCTATTAATTAATTTTCAGCCAATCAAAAACTCAAAACAATAATTTTCTCTTTTATATTTAGGTTTAGATCTTTATAATCTAATTTTTGGACATAATAAAGCATATTTTTCTTATTAGGTTAATTATTTGTATAATTATTTGTTTAATTAACTTAAAAACAATTTCAAAAATCACAAAAATTAATTTTATTTTAAAATTAATTAACAAACAATTTGGACATATTTTAGACTTAATTTTTTAGGTTTAAATTTTATTTCAAATTGTTGACCTTTTAATTAGATTAATTATGCCTTTAATTTTAATTAAAACACCATCCAAAAAATCCAAAAAAAAAAACCTTTTCCCTTTAACTTATTGCAATTTAAATTCTTAGATAAGTGTATTAGGTTTCAAATTTCATGTAAATAGCGTAGTTTACATTTCTCGCACAATCGATGTAATAGCGTAGATTTACTTTCCGCACTTTACATTCCGCATTTTAATTCCTGTACATATAAAACTGCGTGTATAACAAGAATAAAACTGAAGCGCTAGATCACTAATCTCAAAGATAATATATCTGAAAACAAAACACAATCACACTTGCACCTCTTAGGGTAATCCCTCTAATACTCTTTTCAAATTACCTGATTACAAATTCAAATTCCTGTTTGTATCCAGTTAGAGAAAATTTTATAAAAGAAATGGGAAAGGACCTTACAAATTTAGGGTAGACCTCCTAATTGCTTGCTCAAACAAAACAAAACAACAAATGTTTCACACACCACTGTTTTTCCAAAACAAACTTTCAAAAGACTATACTTTGTATATATCCAAACAAGGATTATTACGAAGTTAAAAAATCTTTTTTTCAAACCATCAAAACATCTTTCAAAAGATAAACACTTTGCATACATCCGCAAAAGGATCATTACAAAGTTAATTCTTTACAAAAGGTTTTAAAACTACATACAAGCATTTCAAGCAAATCAAACGATTCAAACAAGTGAGCTAAGCAATTAAGAGCTCATGGATAACCATGGATACAAAGGGTGTTAACACCTTCCCTTTGTATAACCTACCCCCCGAACCCAAAATCTCTTTAAGGTCTTTTTCTGTTTCTAAACCTTTCCTTAATTGGATAAAATAAAAGTCGGTGGCGACTCTCTGCTTTTTGCAATTCAAAAAATAAAAAGAAGAGTCCGTTCACGTCCAAAAACCGAGGTGACAGATACCTAGTTGTTGCTATATTCCTTTTCTTTGACAAAAGTTAAGAGTCTATAACTGCATTCATAAGTTGGTATTGTTGTTATTCGTGGTGGTTGTTCAAAGGCAACCTTGTTCAACATTGGAATATCATCAAAGCCATTTAATATTCCTTTAATAGTGAGGACAATATTACTTTCTGAGGTATTGGTAACAATATGACAAGAGTGCAAAAAACATTGTTGGAGGAGAAGATACGCAAGATATTTACTATATTATTTTTGCATCACTATATGAAATTAACCCCAATATTATAATGTCATTCATTGAATAACTCAGCGCATGGATCGTATCATACCCATCACTTTTTCTCAACTTCTTACTTGAAATATCTTCGGTGGATGCTGAATGACAAAAATGTTGGTGTAAGAAAGACTTCAATATAAACACTACAAAATCCTTATGATATGCATGATAATGTACTGACATTTAATATATTTATTGAGATATTTTTTGGCTGGAGGATTGAGCTTGCTAATGACATTGATGTCGTTATGGTTGTTTCGGTCATAGGCCTTGTCAAACAATTGTTTAAACATTAAGTTAATCCTAAAGATGATTTAGTTCCTTTATATGATTTCTTGATTGAAGATCCTCCAAAAATTATGCTTGTCATTAAAGAATTAGTATATGATCACTTGATTGCTCAAAAGTTTAATAGCTTAAATCATGATTAAAAGGTGAAAATGACAATCTTTTGAGATCCATCTTAACAGAATATTGTAAATTTTGGATGAGTTTCCACCCTTTCCAATTTTGAAAAATTATGTTATTGATAACATGTGCAATTACATGAAAGCTATGAAGGATTTGAAGTGCATCATATACATGCTCCTTGATGAAAAATCATCAATCTTTGAGAAAAGTGCAACAAACTTTGTTTGAATTTTGTATGCATTAATAAAAAGGTTGTAGGAAATAACATAAAGTAGTATTACAACAAAGCCCCTAAAGAAGTATTTGAAAATATTAAATAAGATATAATTGTTGCCAAGATGAAGAGTTACCCATCACTCTTATAGAAATTTGTTTCAACCAAAGTTAAAGTGTCATTACTGGTTGAGATTGTTTTGCCTATGAACCGTGAGTTTTAATGTCTTTTATCTTATGAAAGAGACACTTCTCAATCATGGTGACATGGACCCTCTACGAGCATGTGTGAAGGTAATTAATTTTTGTTGCATAGAAAATTAAGGGGGAATTGCAAGATTTTGCTCAAAGTAAGTTAATGGAACTTAAAGATGAATTATTTTTTAGTTGGACTATGCAATTAAAGAAGTAGTGGATAAAGGGTGATAAATATTCTCTTGTATATTTGAGAAGGTTGTGTGAATTCTAATTGTATAGATATGTGCCTATTGATGATATATATATATATGAAGAAATTGTAATTGTGTTATGTGATTTTAAGAATATGGAGGATGAGTCTGTTGGTTTCCTTCTTCAGATCATGTATTTTTCTCTGATTTGGTGATTGCATTCCATAATAGGTGGAGAAAGTATTTCAGCAACATCGGTAACTTCTCTTTTGTCTAAGTGTGATACATAGTTGGAAGAAATTTGTTGGATCACATCAAAGGAATGAATGTTAATGGTAACACAATTTATTGTGAGCACTACCCTTGCTTGCACAATTATTGGAGAATTTAGTGTGGGATGTCCATCTATTACAATTAATGCATCAAGTTTTGCTAATTTGATAAATTCATTTGAACTTGTAATGTTTCTCGTTGTTGATGGTAGTGAATATTGTGAAAGGTGAAAATTTAGTGTTTAAAGTCCATAATAGGTGGAAGAAATTATGCATTTTTCACCTATGGTGAGAATTTGAATTTTTCTAAAGTAATTAAATGGTCCTCTTCTAAATAATGGGATCCAAGGAGATTTATTTAAGAGTGTGAATTTAATGAGTAAACCATAAGGACGGGGTTCAACGTGAATCGGACGACAATGAAAGAGTATGTAATTAATTTTTAAACAATTTAAATATCTAAGTTAGAAGGAGGATTTATCTTAGTTGAACTTTTAATTTAAATATTGTTTAGTTGGACTTTTTAGCTTTTCAAAATTTTTATTTTACTATTTACTAGTAACACCATATATGTACTCTCATCTAGAGATTTGAGATTATCAATGAATGAAAATTTTATTTCAACTCTCTTAGATAGTTTTAGCGTTCTTCTTATTTTTAATATAGAAACTCTAATTTCATTTGGTAGGAAAAACTTCATACCCCATTCATTTTATATTAAAAACAGAGAATATTTTAACTTAAGTATATCGATGTTTTAGATTAGGCCTTTTTTGGCATTCTCAATATCGATTGACACTTTAATTTTGCTCAATAATTATGGAGATATCTCTGTATAACGAGTTAGCAAATAAGTTAATTTAATCTAAACCATTGAAATCATTAATTATTACATGGCAAAGATCTATTAAAGAAACTAGATTAAATGAAAGCTAAGCAAATGGAAGGGATACATACTCTTGTATTACTACCTCCATCCTTTAATATAAAAATCTATAGAGAAAGTTATAAGAATTAAAAAAGTTGGTTGAAGTAATGAATTTGTTGACTATTTGTATAATTTTACAAATATATCTTTAGGAGAGAGAATCATTTAATATTTATATAAGAATATTTAGTGTGAATTGTAGAAAAAAATGCAACTTTATAAGGGATATATGGATAGAAAAGTCATTAATGCAGCTTAAAATTTAAAGAGAGTCTTATAAAAAGATATCAAGAAAAAAAATATAAAAGGGTATTATATCTAGAGACAAATTAGTATTATTTTGTTCAACAAAATATTGTACTTCATTTGGTCTTAAATATAAACAAAACTAACTAATTGCACATTAAAGTAATGGCATTCAACAAATTACTATTTCTTTTTATTTAATTTTGTATTGAAATTAGTTCCATTAAAAGATTTTTTAGAATAATATTATTAATTAAGTTGAATGTAGTTAATTTTTACTTATATTTTGAATAATAAAATATGATTTTATTTTTATTTTAATTAAAACTGAAGTGATTGAAGTTGCATGACTCTTATATATTATGGGAGAGAACCCCAATACATTTTGTTACTTGTCTCATAAGCTTTCATTTTGTTTATTATTGAGTCTCATTTTTCAATTGCATGTCTTTGAATTAAATTTTGAATTCATTCGTTTTAGAATGCATAATTAAAGTGTTTGTATTTGAGTATGACCGTTATGTTATAAGTCAATTGCTTGTTAAGGGAACAAGAACCGTATTAGGTGTTGGTTATAGTTATGTGATAAGTGAAATCTCAAACTATTTTGAAAATTTGAGATTTATTGTGTGTGATTCGAGTCACTCACAATCTATGACTCGAATCAAATCAAATAGATGAGAACAAGAAAATTTTGGTTTCAGTTACTCCAATCATAGTTTACACATGATTCAAATCATGCAACCTTGTGACTCAAATCAAAGATTGCACAAGATTCAAATCACACAACTCCTGTTAGCCACTGTCTCATTTGACTTAAATCACACTCTATACATGACTCGAATCACAAAGTTGTTCATGTTTCCTGTTTGGTTCTGACCAATTTCATTCGAATCAAGCTTTGTACATGACTTGAATCATGAGCCTTTACGACTCAAATTAGAATTACAACATGACTCGAGTCATGGGAAATGGGTCACTTTTCTATATGTCGATCTTATTCTATTGTACTTGCTCATTTGACTCAAATCAACAAATGCTCATGAGTCGAATATAACATCCTTTTTTCCACCTATTTTTGTGCATAATCTCCAACACATATAAATTCGTTTTATCATTTCATTCCCCATAAGCAACATAACATTAATCAAAGTGATTGTGTAAAATCAACAACCTCTCATTTTTGAGACGTGTCTTGAAACTAACATTCCTTGAAGGTTTGGTAAAGATTTTCAAGAAGCTTGCAAGATTGTGGTTGTTGTGACTTGTGGTGACTAATTCCAGTGAAAAAAAGGGAGGTTCTTCTCTCCAAGTTGACCTTGGTAGTGCTGTGTGGAAGCCTATAGACTGGGTAGAAGTCCTTCTCAATCTTCGGACAATTCAACGCTCAAGAAATAGGTGGGATCAAGGGTGATTGCCACACATGAAGACTTGGAGCAGATTGGTGAAGCTGGAAGATTCAAGAAGCGAGAATCGAGTAAAGATTTCTTAGAGTTTGGCATAAAGGCTGTATACGAGTCAATCTCTAGATAGGAGATTTATTTTTCTCAATATTATTGTGGATTGGTAATTGTATGAAATCGTGTAATATTTGTCGAAACATAGTGGGAGGAAAAATTTCAATGGGAAACCATTTTAGAGTGGAGAAGGCGCATGCAAGGACGATAGAGCCAGACCACCATACTCCCACTCCTCTCTCTCTCTCTCTCTCTTGCATTTTAATTTTCGTAGATTATTGTATGTTTAGATAACATTACCTCTAATTTCTGTTGGTATATATTTATCACATAAGTTTAAGTTTTGTTAGAAGTGGAACCTAATTGTGTTTTCATGTTGATTTAAATCTGCGGACTAGTGATATTAGAATCATGTAGCAGTTGTCAGTTTTTAAAGAACACATCTTGTGTAATTTATGAATGGTCAATTCTATGTAATTTATAACTCTTTGATTATAATCTCTAATTGATCTAAGATATTTGTGAATTATGTAAATTATATTCGTGATTGATTTCCAATACAAGCATAAAGTATCTATTTTCGCTTTAAAACTTCCGCATTTGAAAAACTCTGATATTTTTATTTGGAAATCGGTCAATTTTTAAAAAGGGTATATTCACCCCATCTAGATTGTTCCCCTACTTCATATTTCTATCCAACAATTTGCCTCAGAGCTGGTCTTTTAATCGGGTCTAAACAACTCAAAAGTTTGGGAATATGGCTTATGATGACAATCCAAATAAAACATATAATAAAGTACCAACTTTTAAAATCGAGAATTATGCTTATTTGAAGAAAAAAACATGTACGTACATTTACTATTAGTTGACAAAAATCTATGGGTTGCGGTTATCGATGGACCTTTTATTCCTAAAGGTAAGGAAGATGCTATTAAATGTTAGATTAATTATTTTAATTAATCAAATATGGATTGACACAATTAATTATTAGTAAATTATATTATGGTCAATGGATATTAAACACTAATTGTATATGAATTATTTAATTGGGCTTTATGCCTTAATGGACCGTGATGGGTTGGACCATTCAGTTAAGCCCAATGAGAGGTCCCTGCCCTCAACCGCTTAGCTATTTAAGCGTTGCCCCATTAGACGATTAATATACAGTGAAAACCATATACGGCAATGAGGGTAGTAATCCTTTCATACTCACTATTTGACGGCAATCTCATCAATCCTACAAGGTACACCGTTCTTCTTATTATTCTTAATAATTGATTGATGAAATAATATGCTATAATTTGTATCTATTCGATTAAGCCAATTTTTTTGTCTTCCTTTATTATATGATAAATCTATTTTTTTTTAATTTCAATCTTGAACCTATTACAATGAAACTGAATATATTTTGAGGGAATACTTGAAAAGTTGTTCGATCACACACACACACACACGCACGCACGCACGCACGCACGCACGCACGCACGCACGCACGCACGCACGCACGCACGCACGCACGCACACACACACACACACACACACACAGATATATATATATATATATATATATATATATATATATATATATATATATATATATATATATATATATATATATATATATATATATATATATATATATAATTCTGGGATCGCATACATTAATTTTTTATTGAGTTTCATAAAAGGTCTTCATAATTTGCCGAATAATAGTCAACTATTATCCGAAAATTTTGGAGCTGAATTTAAAAAAAAAAATTGTATTTGATTGTATAATGTGATTCAAATGGGTCATGTTGTGGAAATCACTAATTTTTCACAATCGTTTTTAATAATGATATTGTAATTATATTATATTGATTTATTTTAAGAATAAATTGTATTTTAATATCACATTCTCAAAATTGTGTCAAATGTTTTGTAGAGATTTTTTACTCTTATTGTGACATCTTGATATTATGTGTCATTAAAGATATCAATTTATTTTGATTATATAATAAATCGATTTGATATTTCATTTTATTTATGGAATAAAATTATGATTTTATTTATGACCGGAATATCTTTTCAATTATCAGTAATTTAAAATTGAGATAAGGGGGTTGAAAAATTACTCTACCACACTTATAACATATGCATTGTTGTGTACATCTGACATTTAATTAGATTGTGCACATAAAAATCAGTTATACTCGACAACTATTTTTTGGTATGTTATAATAGAAATTGGTGTTATTCCATGTTGATACATTAATTTAATATACTAATATTATTTAAAATAAAATAAAATTATGATTTATTGATAATCTGGATATAATATCCTTGTATTGTATGAATTTTTTATTATCATAATTTATTTTGTTATTATGGTTTGTATTGATATGTGGACCATTTGAGATGATATTGTAATTCTTTAAAAATCATCAAAAAGTCATTAAAGTTTACTAATTCTATTTACAAGAATAAATGTCACATTCTCGTTGAGGTTAGTCATGATTTGATTTTGAATCTCTTATTACTTATTATACAATTGCATTTAAGGAGAAATTTGTTTTTAATATTATCTACTCCTTTGAAAATAATAAAATGTGTATTTATATAAAGTTATTATTTTTCTAGAATATTATGAAAATTAAAACTCTCTATTTACTATCATAAATTGATTTTTTTTTATACTCAAATAAGTAAAATTTAATCTTATGAGTATATTTGAAATCTTATTAATTTGAGAGTTTTATTCTAGAAAATATCACTTCATTTATATAATTGTAATCTCACCTATCGTGGATACAATTATACAAATTTTTCTATTTTGAATAAAATATAATCAATATTAATTTACATGATTGTAACTCACCTATCGTGGGTACAATTGTATAAATTTTGTTTACTAAAATAATTAAAATTATTTTAATTTTAATTATAATAAATATTATATTTATTATATTTATATCCTATTGGATTTGTTATTATTAATATAATTTATTTTATTCAATGTACTTGTGATTTATGATTATGTAAGTTATGGTTCGAATACCCTATCGGTATTAGAATTTTGGTGACATAATATTTGTATATTGTTGTTATATTTCCTTTTAAAGACATATAATATTTTGATTTATGAAATTCAATAATTTATTTTAAATTTTTTTATTCAAATGAATTTCAATTTTTTTTTGTATTATGTAAGTGATGGATATACTCTATCGGTATGACGCTGCTTGACATGATAATTGTGTGATAGATAAAATAGTTGAATATATGTTTAAAACATTTTATAAACTCTTGAGTTAACAATTCAACTATTATTATCTATCAAGTGGGAGAATTTAACATGTCAATTGTATAGAAATGAAAAACAAATATTATTTTATAGAGACTTATATATATTATAGTCTTGTATTAGTAATATAAATTTATGACTACTTGTGTTATATCCTCAATATTAATTGAATTAAAGTCTCGTATCTTTCCGTTGCGTATAACATAATATGTTTCTCGAATGTGTGTAGTTATATTTGTAGTATTTGAGTTTTGAGTGAGTGATTAAGATGTTGTATATAATCCTATATTTAAAATTATAGGGATTTGATGTCACTCAAATGATGGTAAACCTTTTATATGGCCATCATACTATACTGTTTCATGTGAAATTATATCTCTAATGATATATTCTGTTTACATGCAAAATATGTGGTTGAGTTTGTTAAACTCTAATGATGATATATTATACAACCACTTCCCTCTCTTTAGTTTTACACTAAAACTAAAAATAAAATTAGTATCCCATTGTAAAATCAAAGTATTTAATACTAGTAGACTCTGATAAATCTTTATCCTATTTATTCATGTTGGATCAATGGGAGTGCATGTGTACACAATTACAAAATCTGAAAAAATTTAGATTATTATTCTCATATTGTCATATATTCTTGTGCGCACTGTAAATTGACATATTCTAAGAAGACTTCAAAATATACAATAACTCTAAGAAGTCTTATTCTAGTATATTGAGATATATATTATTCTCTTCATCTCGGGAAACATCAAAACTTGATGTTTAGGTCGCTATTGAAAATACACAATAATTCTTTGACATGCAATAATATTGTGTTATTCTATCTTCAATAATCCACTTTTGTCAGGTCATAATATGAAAGTACAAGTAAATATCAATACTCCTATCGAGTATGATATTGTATTATGAAGGTACTTATGGTTAAATGTAATTACTCTTGTAATAGGATATGCCTATATGTAATTACTATTCGTAGACCTATGTGGATATTCTATGACCTATAATTTAAAACTCATTAGTATAATCACTACCCAAAGACTTATACACATGAGTAAGTTTTATGATATTTTGGGTTAGTGGGAGTTTATTATTAGCATATTCATATGCTTGGGCCATTCTTTATAACATATTTTTCTTGACTTAAATATGTTATTCTAAATTCATCATTGTTTAAATAAATTTGAGTCTTTAATATGTATAATTTGTTTTCCCTATCGGATACAATTTCTGCACTGTTGAAGCTTATTTATCTTTTTGATTGATTAGTGTTTTAACCATTATTGATATTCTAATATTGAAATTAATATTAGAATAATTAATTAGTGTCATCCAAATGGGAGATTGTTAGATCAATTATTTTAATTAATCAAATATGGATTGACACAATTAATTATTAGTAAATTATATTATGGTCAATTGATATTAAACACTAATTGTATATGAATTATTTAATTGGACTTTATGCCTGAATGGACCGTGATGGGTTGGACCATTCAGTTAAGCCCAATGAGAGGTCTCTGCCCTCAACCGTTTAGCTATTTAAGCGTTGCCCCATTAGACGATTAATATACAGTGAAAACCCTATACGGCAATCAGAATACTAATCCTTCCATACTCACTATTTGACGACAATCTCATCAATCCTACAAGGTACACCGTTCTTATTATTCTTAATAATTGATTGATGAAATAATATGCTATAATTTGTATCTATTCGATTCAGTTAAATCTATTATTAAACACCAAAAGGATAGATAGATGATGAAACCAAAAAGACTTCATATAATATGAAAGCAAGGAACATGCATATCTCAGCTTTAAGCGTGAAGGTATTCTACTCAACTTTACATCATAAGAGAGCACAAGCTATGTGGAACGCTCTTTAGACCCTTTATAAGGGAACTGAAGATGTTAAGGATTCTAAAATCAACATGTTAATAGAGGAGTTTGAACTTTTCCGTATGGAACAAGGAGAATTTGTGGATTCCATGCAGATTCAGTTCCTCCACTTAATTAACAAACTAAACAACTTAAAAAATTTATTTTCTAACAAAAATTGTGCTAACAAAAAATTATAGTTTCTGGTGTCTTTTCTTTTAATTTTTAATGAAAGGATATAGAAATCGTCATATTTTTTAAAAAATAACAACTATCTGACTTATTTAAATACAATTATAAGAAGTTAATTTCACATTCATTTCTTTTATTTATAATACTGTATCATTTTCTGGACAAACATTGTATATGAATAACGTAATATTATACTTTGATTCTAAATATAGAATTCTCTAAAAAAATCTTAGCTATTTTTATGAGATATACTTTCTATTTTAAAGTTCATTAATTATTTTTATTAAGATATTCATAATTATATTATATTTTTTATAATAATTTATAATAAATATTTTTATATAAATATTAATTAATTTTCTCATTAGATATAAATTTGTAAGATTTTAATATTGCAAATAGGTTTAAATTTTTATAATTTATTCCAAAAAAAATTATAGTTATGAGCGGGTGGAATATTTTTTTCAATTTTCTAAGAGCAACTACAAATGAAACTACTTAGTTTATTTTAAACTCCACATCAAAAGATGAAAATTTCTTTAGCCACCTCACTATGGGGTCACCCCCAGCGAAAATCCCAAAATATCCCTGCTTCGGAAATGAACTTCCGAAGCGCTTTTTTTTTAAAAAAAATTTCCATAATTCGGAAGTTCATCTCCGAAAACACCTCATGGGGGGTGTCTTCGGAGATGAACTTCCGAAAACACCTCATGGGTGAATTCGAAAGTTTATTTTCGAATTATGCAGAAACTGTGTTTTTTTTTTATGTTATTTCTTAAACAGTCTCGCATTTTAATTAAACGCAAACGCCAAATAAAATAAGCAACAGATAAACAGAAAATACTAATACGATAAATAAAATCCAAATAATATATACAAGCCGAACCAAATAGTAATAGTGTGCGCAATATACAATCCGAAAACAAAAAATAAATAAAGCCGACCACTACTGGGTGTGCCTAACCCTCTCACCCTGAGCCCTCCTCTGCCGCCTGTACCCCGCCGCACGGCCCGCATCAGTGACGATCGCCTCCATCACGGCGACTGCATCTGGACCGCCCTGAAGAACGACACCCCGATCCAAAGCGTCCCGCCCAAGCATCTCTATCCGCTGGCAGATCGGCAGGAGATCAATGGCGTGGTCATCCTCGGCCTGCTGGTTCTCCAGGATCTCCTCATGTGCTGGCCTAGGAGCGCCGGGAACGTCGGGTCTCAGTAGAGGATGGGACACCCGGTAGAACCATGTGACGTACCCCTCCTCACTGTGCCAGTCCTGTGTGACCCGAGTGAGACGGTACTCCTGCGGTACCACATGATGCTGCCAGTCCTCCCATATGGCAGTGAGCTGCACTCGGGTCACTGTGTCGGGAGCTGCCTCAAAGGGTGACCTGGGTATCCGCTGCACGAATCCGAACTGACGCATGCACCGCTCAGGGAGATACCGGACCATGATGTCGGTCCCGCATGCCAACCAGCCTGAATATAGAGCAATGTCGTCAAAGGGGACAATCTGAGCGTAGTCGACGAACGGCCTCCAGGTGACGTCGTCGTGCATCGTGCGGTCCAAGTACAGACGGTATGGTCCCACCGCATCGTTCCCCCTCTAGAGAGCGTATCTGGCGGCCCTGGGCATGGCGTCCACGTACGCAGGATCGATGTGAAAGCCGTGGATGCGGGAGAAGTAGGAGATGATCCAGCTCTGAAACAGAAACACGATAATGTATTAGAAATAAATACGAAACATAAATAAATAAATAAATACGATAATGTATTAAAATAAAACGTACCGTAAGCAGTGTGCAGGATCCGACCAACTGCCTCGTCCTCTAGTTGGAGGCCTCATTCAGCTTCTGGTAGAGATATGCCAGAGTAGCTGCCCCCCAGTTCCACTGGTGAACGGTATCCAGGTCCATGAAGTAGCGGAGGTAGGTCACGTCGACGTACCTGACACTCTTATCCACAAAGCATGCAGCGCCTACCACATGCATGTACCAACACCAGAGAGCGCAGCCGCGGTGATACTCTGTGAACAGCTGGTTACCCTCACCCTCAGCATCGGCAGCCGCGTCCAGATGGTGGTCAAAATAAGTGCTCAGTGTGGTGAACCGGACATGAGGCCCAGAAGTCGTGGCGCACTCATAGTGAGCAACCTCGTGCTCCATGCCCAAGTAAAGCATCATCCACTCAATGGCCTCCACCCTCTGGATCTTGGAGTGGGTCAACAGCGACCCCCTAATCGGCAGGTGGAGAAGACACTGCACGTCGTGCAAGGTGATCGTCATCTCCCCAACCGGCAAGTGGAAAGAGGACGTCTCCTTGTGCCAGCGCTCCACAAATGCCCCCTGCATGCCGGTGCTGATCGTGGTGTACCCCGTCATGCAGAGCCCGCTGAGCCCTGAACCTCGCACATGATCGTTAAACCACTCAGCTGCTGGTTTAAACAGACCGAAAATCTTGCGGGCGTGGTTGACCATTTTCAGCGGCTCTCTCTCCTGTTACAAAAAAAAAACAAATAAGCGACATATATTAAATAAGCGGACATATATTAAATAAGCGACAAATAAACGGTTAGATTATAAAAAATGGTGACAAATAAACGGTTAAATTAAAAAAATACCTCTCCCTCCCAGATCCGCCGAGCGACGTGATCGTGGTAGTGAATCAGCACGGAAGTGTCAAAGGACCCTCCCGGATAGCCATCCTCCTGCTCATCCTCCTCTCCGGCTGGAGGGTCAACATCCGGTACACCCTCCGGCTCGTGGTATGGCACTGGCACCTCCTTCTCCTCCTCCTCTCGCTGGCGGGAAGAAGATACCCGAGCCAGCCGACTCCTAGATCCTGAAGCAGATGTACCCTCTCCCACGTCCACAGGAACTCGCACGGCGTCCCCGGTCCTGCCCCCGTCCCTGGGTCGACGCCAGCTGCGCCGCCGCCCGCTCGCGTCTAGCCGACGCAGTCTGAGACTCTCTCCCCTGTCTGATGCGTGCTGGTTGGTTGCCTGACATGTTCCTGTAAACAATTGAAATCGATTAATATGCGAGACAAAAGAAGAAACAAAAATAATTGAAATTCTGATACAGTTCGGAAGTTCATTTCCGAAAACTAGGATGGAGGTGTTTTCGGAAATGAACTTTCGAAACACCCCTGCGATGGAGTTTTCTGCAACTCCCTTGGCAGACCCCAAAACCAAACATCAAACCTATGTCTACACATTCTAAACATCCTAAATATCAGTATAAACCTAACCTAATACATTTTTTGCTATTTGTAAACACCCTAATATACATTTTAATCATAGATCTTAAAATCAAAATGCTTACCGATTGAATGGATTTGAGGACTTTTGAATGTAATAGAGCAAGTAGTTGGAGCCTTTGAGGTAGCTTGGAACTGGTTTGCACAAAAATCTCTTGGGGTGTGAGTTTGGAAGAAGATTAGGGTAAATGATTAGGGGGAGGGGGCTGTTTTGCTTAATCTGCAAAACGCGCAGTATTTCGGAAATGAACTTCCGAAATGGTGTTTTCGGAAGTGCATTTCCGAAATAAGTCAAATTTTTTTAAAAAAAAAAGCGCTTTCGGAGATGCATCTCCGAAAACACCTTTTTCTTGCATTTCGGAAGTTCATTTCCGAAGTCAGGGGTATTCTAGGTTTTTCACCAGAGGTGAGCTAGAAGGTTGGGAGGTGGCCAAAGAAATTCTCCAAAAGATTGATAATTGAACGACATGTGCATATTTATGATATTTGTAAGCATAACATTTATAGTTTGTTTAAATATCTATATTATAATTGTTTTTTTAATATTATAATTGTCGAGAATGACATATTGTTTGATCATGGTGTCTAAGTGTCTTAATTTGGTGGCCAAGAGCAACATGGCATGTGCAATGAACAAATTATTAGGAGATTTTGGATCGATGCTTCCCAATTGTTCCCACATAATCAAGACATAGAATTAACTTAGTTGAGCATTCGTAACATCAAATATAATTGAACATGTAATAAGATATTAAGAAACAAGTAATTGAAGGTGTCTTTCAATACTTATCAATTAAAGAAACTCTTATAAGAAACATTTTTGGCTTAATTATAACTTTGGTCCCCTTATTTTGTCTTTTTCTTGATTTTGATCCCTCCATTTTAAAAACCATTATTTTAGTCCCCTTTTGAATTTTCTGTTGAAAAAGAGACTAAAATAGGGACTAAAATTGCAGAAAAAACCAGAATAGAGGGATGAAAATTGCACAAAACACTTAATAAGGGGACTAAAATAGTGATTTATAAAATGGAGGGATCAAAATCAAGAAAAAGACAAAACATGAGGACCGAAGTTGCAATTAAGCCAACATTTTATTATTGAAAAATAATGATTTTTTATTTGGGCCGACCAAATATCCAATAAAATAAAAACTTAATATCAGTTCAAGACTATTCTGCCAATGCCAAAACGAGGAATGTATAGTCCAAGCATGATGCAAAGTCTCACACCTGATTCAGACCATGAATATCATATCACTGTTGGATATAATTTAATGGTCTCCTGCATTTTAAGTCGTGAAGCATGAGATACATGAACTAATTTTTAATATAAGGTGTCCCACGTGAAGTGAAAAGTATGATTCTAACCATAACTCATTATGTTTTTTGAGCTCATCAAGATTTTAATTTTAGAAATTTTCCACCATTATCAGAGAAAAGAGAGACAATAGGCAAGTTAAACTTTTTTCAACAATGGACTAATTAAATTGAACAAAGATGGTAAAGACATCTGATTTATGTTTCATTGGATACAACCAAACATATTTGGAAAAATAATCTACAATGATTAAATAGTACAATTAACCATCAAAAGACCTAACGGGAGCTGGTCCCCAAACATCAGAGTACAAAAGTTCCAATGGTTTTCTACTTGTGAGATGGTGATTTGAGAAAGGAAGTTTGTGACTTTTTGCACAATGACATGAACTACACTCATGAGATGTTGGAAGCTTTATTGGTAGATGATGATTGTTAATCAGATGCTTTATTATTTTGAAAGAAGGATGATCTAACTTATGATGCCATGTAGATGCAGAGTAGATGCTTGTATGCAGTGCTTGAGGTGGACGTGATGACATGATAGCGGCACGTAGTTGATTGATATCTTGTTTAAGTGGACCTTGGAGTAGTGCTTGACCGGAATTCAAGTCCTTAACAACAAAATCGTTTGGAAAAAATTCAACAGAACAAGAATTAGATTGACATAGTTTGGAAAAAGATAATAAATTGGACTGAATTTTAGGAACACACAGGACTTGTTTGAGATAAAGGGGCTTAACAAGGGTGTGAATGATAGAGTTACCAGTATGAGTAATTTTCAAACCTGTTTCATTGCCGACAATGACCTGATCTTCTCCAGGATATGAATAAGCTAATGTAACTTGTTGTAGATCTTGTGAAATATGATAAGTTGCTCCAATATCCATGATCCAGCTGGGCCGCTGATTCTGAGCCAAGTTTGCAGTCGGTTTTGTGACATTCCTTTTTGGAAAGCCCTTACTTTTGTAGCAGTTCTTCGCAACATGTCCTGGCTTGTCACAAAACTAACATATACTTTTTTTCACCATTGCGTTAAGTAGGGGAAGAGTCGCAGTTGTTGTTGGTCCTATATTGATATCCTTTATTTCTTGTCATAACATTAGCTGTGGAAACAATATCAGCAGCCGTTTGATTTGCACGAAGATGAATGGTTTCAAAGTCCATAAGCTTCTCATGTAGTTTAGCAAAATTTCACGATACTCATAGGGTAGCCGAAATTTCACGATACTCATCGGGCAAGCCATTAAGCGTGTGAATCACAAGATCAATCTCATCAAAGGGGTGATCTATGATTGATAATTCATTTGAGATGACTTTAATTCCTTAAAGGTATTTAGCTATAGATTGATTTCCTTTTGTGAAATTGGAAATCTTTTGTTTGAGTGCCATTATACGCACGCGAGAGCGACCAACATACATAGTTTTCAGAATCTCCCACGCTTGATTGGAGGTTTTGACGGTGCCTAAGTGTGTGACCACTGTTGCAGCCACAGAGGAAGTGATGTTGTGTAGAATGAGTTGATCTTGTCTAACCCAATGCGTAAAGACCGGATTAACAGTTGTAGTATTGTTCTCCAATACTTTTGATGTACATGGTTTACTTCCATCAACATAGCCCATGAGATCATAGCCTATTAAAAGAGCCATGAACTGAATTCTCCATGCGGAATAATTGTCTCCATCAAGCTTGATGCAGAGTTGAGAACCAGCATTCAAAATAATTAACTTGTCAGTCGGTGATGACATAATGGGTGTCCCTTGGGGAGTTTCGACATCAGAATCTGGTGATGCCATGAATGAAGGATCGAGAAAAAAAGCTTTTAAGTTAATTTGCTCTAATACCATGAAAGGGATGATCGTTTGATGATTATAATTGCTCGTACCCATTTTTTGAGTTTTTATCCTATTTGTTGTAGATAATTTTTTACGGGTATCCACTGAAAATGGGTCAAGTTATCCTCCCTACTTTGTGATTTATCCATATTAGCATGGCATAAGGTTTTTAGGTATCTAGGTTGGGAGTTGGTCATGGAACTTGTCATGTTTAGTTTTCTCTGTTTTTGTTTCTTTAGTGAGGGCTAGTCATTGTTAAGAAATGTGGTTGGGCCTAACTCAATCCTACAAAACCTGCTAGTAGGGTGAGGATTGTCCCTACTTATAAGCATATGTTCAGGCCATATATTATCTGATGTGAGACCCTTAACACACATCCCTCACGTCCTGGACTAGACAATTGGAGCGTAGAAATAAGTGATGGGTGACCCGATATCGAAAACCTGATAGTAGGTGGTCAACCAGATCTTAAACAAGACTCTGATACCATGTTAAGAAATGTGGTTGGGCCTAACTCAATCCTACAAAACCGGCTAATAAGATGGGGATTGCCCCCCTTATAAACACATGTTCAGACCATATATTATCTGATGTGAGACTCTTAATCGTGATAAACAAGGATGGTCAATGTTTTGGTATTAAGTTGTGTTGTCATGTTTAGAAGCACCATTCCAATTTTTATATTTTTTAATCAATTTCGAATATAGAGTTCAAAATATCAAAATAACTTTTGTTTATATTTTTAAATACTATTTAAAAATTACTAATCCAAAACATGCATTCGGAATCATGATTGGTTGGCTTATTCTATGACATATGTAACAACATAATAGTATGTCGTAAACTATTTTAATTATTGATAAAGCTAATTTATATCGTTATATTATTTAGAAAATATGAAAACCTATAAATTTGTAAAAAAGAAATGTTAGAAAATTTTCTTGACTTACGATAATTAGATTATTTAGAGGTTTCTAAGATATTTAGTTTAATTTTGGAGGAAAATGTATAAATAAATACTAATAAAAGTTTATATTCATATATTTGAGCGTATACATTCTCCTTGGACTAGCTTTGACTTGAGTTAAAAATTCAAAATTGATCGTTTATTCTTTTTTATAAGAGGAAACTCATTTTTTAGGTTTATTGAATAATCAATATATCTAGTTTATAAATCAATCAAATACATTAATTATTCAATAAATTTAAAAAATAAATAAATTATCTCTTATATAAAAGAAACAAAAATAATATATTACATGTTATTTTTATTGTAAATCAACATTAAGGTTAGCGATCTCTCTAATCTCTATCTTTACGTGGAGTGTGCATAACATAAATTTTATTATTAATATATATATATATATATATATATATATATATATATATATATATATATATATATATATATATATATATATATATATATATATATATATATATATATATATATATATATATATATATATATATATATATATATATATATATATATATAAAATATGGAAATGCACACAACTATACTCGAAACGTTGACAACATTTAAAAATATATGTGATTTTCAAGTATATGAAAACACTCACATAAAAATGTTCATGTTACAATAATTTATTCCTTAAACTAGTCCTTATCGTAAATATTCATATTCAAGTGATTTGTTTTGGGAAGTAATTCGGTGGACATTGATTGTTTTACCTCTACAAATAACAATTTGAACTTCCTTTATTAAAATTCTTCCAATTCTTCTCCTTCAATCCATATTGATTCACCCGTGCAAGCCTACTTGATAGTTGATGATGGCTATGGAGAAATGGAGATGATCACAAGCAAGTTGGACTTGCAATCACTCCATATTATTCCTTTGTCTTTTTTCTTGGCGAGGAGGGTGGGGAAGGAGAGAGAAAATGAGAGAACATAAAGGTGTGGAGAAAGAAGAGAGGGAGTGGATGCATTTTTTATATGAGATTGTGAGAATGAATCTGAACCATTAGATTTTAAAATAAATGGTGGAGATTATGTGTGAATCCTTTTTTTCCTCTCGTTCAACTAGTAAGATCAATGGCGCTGTCTGTGGGAAGTTATGTTCTCCCCATCTTTTTTTCCCCGAAAACCAAAGATCGAAACACTTTTTCAAGATTTCAACCATAGCCAGTCACAACAACGACTGCAATGTTCACCCCTCCATCATCTCCCCGAGCACCGGACCAACTTCGGCGGCATGGATCCCTTTCTGGAGGATGTAGTTCCCCGGAAAAGGGACGAAGCCACCGCATCCCCCTCTCCGAACGACGCACATGATCTTGGCGCTCAATTTGCTGACACTGGCAAGATCAAGAAAGTTCTGAAGGATGCGCCTGAAACATCCCAGCAGATTCCTGTCCCGACCAACGCTGACCATATCCTAGCAATCTTGGTCGAAGCACTCAACAAGACAAACTCTCTGATCCTCCAACAGAACGAGAGGATCAGGGCGTCGGAGAAAGAACTCCTTTCAAGATCTTCTCCGCGGAGGCATCAAAGAGAATCCCGAAATCCCAAGCTAGGCTTTGCCAAGTCTGAGCCTGGCCTGCTAAAAATTACAAAGCCTAAGTCTGGCCTGTGGCTTATCATATGCTTATTTTTAGGCTTGAGACTGACCTTTTCGAAGGCCTGTTTGGCCCATTAGCCTACATAAAAGCCTATTTTATTTGAACATTTATAAATAAGTAATTCAACTAATGTTTAAATAGACTAACAAATTAAAATATCAATGAGAATAAATGTTTATTTGCATTTACTTATTCAAGTTTACCTATTAATATAAGTTTTACGATAGTATTCGTTTAAGAGAACTTATGAAAACAACTAATGACATTGTTCATAAGCTTTTTCAACCCAAGATAACCAAGATTTATTTTTGTATTTTATTTCAAAGTACAAATAAAATATAATAATAATAAATTTATTCTTATTTATTTAAATAGGCCGATCTATTAGACTTTAAAGGCTTTTTTACGGCCCGTAGTCTAGCCTTTTTAACTATATGGGCTTATAAAAAAGCTTAGGTCTTTTCTATTAAAAAAAGTCTGGCCTGACATGAGCCTGTGTAGGTTAGGCCGTAGGACCTTGTTAGTCGGCCTGACCTATTTCCACCCCTACTCCTATATGCGAGCATATACTCTTTTGTTCTCTTTAAATACCTCATAACCTTTTTGGTTCCTTTCAAATAACCCATTCTTAGACTGCTCTACTATTTTCCTAACACCCCAACTATGAACGCAATATCAGGACGCATACAAACTTGGACATACATTAGACTCCCTATAGCTGACGTGTAAGGAATATTATGCATTTCTTGAATTTCTAAGTTTCTTTTTGGGCACTGATTGAGACTAAATTTGTCTCCCTTAGCAATTGGAGTTTCCCCCGCTTTACACTCTTGCATGCCAAACCTTTTAAGTACCTTTTTGATATAGCTTCTATGTGGTAATCCTATAATACCTCGAGATCAGTCTCGGTGTATCTGAATTCCTAATACGAAGGAGGCGTCACCAATATCTTTCATTTTGAATTTTTTTGATAGGAATTTCTTGGTTTCGTGAATCATGCCAATATCATTGGCGACAAGCAATATGTCATCAAAATACAAGATCAAGAATATGTACTTGCTCCCACTGGATTTGTGATACACACAATCTTCAACAACATCCACCTCAAAACCAAATGAGAGAATTACTTCATGAAACTTGTGGTACCATTAACGATTCGTCTACTTTAGTCCATAAATAGATTTTATCAATTTGCAAACCATATTATTTGACTCTCCCAACACAAAGTTTTATGGTTACACCATATAGATTGTTTCATCAACATTGCCATTGAGAAATGTCGTCTTGATATCCATTTGATGGAGTTCATAATCATAATGTGCAATAAGAGCCATGATTGGCCTAAAAGATTATTTCGATGAAACCGGAAAGAAATTGTCTTTAAATTCAATCCCTTTCTTTTGAGTATAACCCTTAGCCACAAGACGAGCCTTATACCTCTCCATATTACAATTATAATCCCACTTGGTCTTAAAAATTCATTTGCAACCAATGGTTTTCACACCTTTTGGTAACGGTACAAGTTCCCAAACTTTACTGTCTTGCATGGACTTATACTCATCCTTCATTGCTTTAATCCACGTTTTTAGAGTTGGAATACTGCATGGCTTGGCATAATTTGATTGGATCATCTTCATCATACCATTATTCTCCTCGTGTTCTTGGATAAAGACTATGTAATCATCCAGAATAGCATTTTTCCTTTCTCTAGTGGATCTCCGTAAAGGTATTGGTTCTTGTAACACTTGTTCTTGAGGATTTTGAGTTTGTTATTCATGAATTACAAAATCATCTCGAGTTGGAGAAAATTCAATAATGTCTTTTGGAGGTTCCATACTTACTTGATCAAAAGCAATTGTATGAATTGATTATGGAATTGTTATTAATTCTTCCTCTAAAACAAAGTCTCCAACCTTATTGTTCCCCTAAACTCAATATCCTCAAAGAATGTGGTTGTGTCCATTTCAAAAATTAAGTTTAATTCGGGATTGTAAAATTTGTAGCCCCTAGGTCTTCCAGAATAACCAATAAAGTAGTTGCTCACTATTCAGGACAATTTATTTTCATTTGGCCTATAAGGCCTTGGCTCAGCTAGAAATCCCCATACGTGAAAATGTTTCAGACTAGGTTTTCATTCAATCTAAAGCTCATAAGGTATTTTGGCATCTGCCTTTGTTGGTACTCTATTTAGAATGTAAGTTGCAGTATTTAGTGTCTCTCCCCCGAGTGACTATGGCAAGGTAGAATGACAAATCATACTCCTTACCATATCATTTATCCTAGGTGACCTTGTTGTGGTGTACTCTGGGTTGATTCCACATTCTTCTAGGTAAAGACCCCTCTTAGGGGCCAAATTGTTTCAAAAGTCAAGGAATCAACCTTGTTGCTTGTTCATCTTTCTTGTGAATCAAGCTACCATGTTTATGGATAGCTAAACTCTTAATGTCCGGATTGGATGTAGTCGATCTTGATCGTATATATTTTTTTTATCCTTATTTTGTGAACTAGTTATGAATTAATATAGATGTTAATCTTTGTTTTCATGTTAATTTTATGGTTTGATTTACTATTGACAAATATGTAATTTTCTTCTACAAGTAATACATTTCTTTTTATAAGTAATATATAATTTATTCTAATAATCAAAGCACCCTACACATTATTGTTAATTTTGTTATTCATAAACATATAAAATACTCATAAACATATAAAATACTCGAAGATTGATTGTTACCACACCCGAAAAAGAAATCCAGCTAATTTGATGAGGTTGATTTTATCGTTTAATTTCCAAATTTAAAATGATAAATGTCTATCATATTCTAGTTATATCACTCGCATTTCTAGCATTCTTTCACACTCATTGAAATTCAGTGTTACTTTTTCAGTGTTACCCATTCATACATTTATATACCTTCTAGACATTTTACTCATCCCCTTTTCATACCAAACTAGTTCACTCACAACCCATGTTCAATAATTATCCATGGGAAACATAGAACATGCATCACACTATGTGGGATCCAAAACGGACACGCATGCATGTGTATTTTCTAATTAAGACATATCATTCTCTTTTTTTAATACCTTAGCTTATACAATTATTATTTTTCAAAATCAAAACAAAAACATAATTACTAAAAAAAACTAATAAATCATAATTCAAACACTAAAATAAGGTTGATAACAATAATCTATGGATGGCATAATGAATGACGAGTTGAGTTATGAATGTTAATCACTCCTCTCATGTTTAATTTAGCTAATGTTTAT
Source organism: Vicia villosa (assembly GCF_029867415.1). Classification (NCBI taxonomy): domain Eukaryota; kingdom Viridiplantae; phylum Streptophyta; class Magnoliopsida; order Fabales; family Fabaceae; genus Vicia; species Vicia villosa. Next base: position 502,487 of record NW_026704977.1, on the reverse strand, counting down.
AAAGCATTAGATAATAAACCAGTTTAGTAAATTACATGCTAAATTTTGGGAAATAACCTTTAATTAACCTAGAAGCAATTAATAACCATAGAACAAGAAACGCAAACGAGAAATTTATGAATATTAAAGATTTGAAAATGGTCAAGAAATCAATAAGATAACGCGCACAGTTACATTGACTTTAGAAAGAAGCCACCACCACGTTGCGTCCGAACCAAGACGCACACTGGACGGTGTTTTCACCTAACCTAACGGTGGGTCCCATTTCATTCCCGAACCGAATTAGGTTCGGAGTTCGCTTTCCCCTTCTATAAATTCACGTTTGCGATTTCGTTCAACGCGTAACTCTCTCGCTAAAGAAAATTTCTCAGGTGAGTAATCCCTTTTTCTTCGTTCTTTCGTAAATTTGATTAGTTTCTGTTCTTTGTAGTTGCGTGAAAATTGAATTTGTGATTTGTTGAATTAATCGCTTAATTTCATAATCGATTATCAGAAACTATTCGAATTCAACTTTTCATGTTTGAATTTTAAGATTCGCGATTTTTTATTTGTGATTATTTTATTGCTTGAATTTAACCGATTTTTACTCCGATAAGTCAAAAGAGAGAGGAATTTGAACTTTTATATCTCAGATCTAGCTTTTTTGTGATCTAATTTTAATCACAATTTTCGATTATAATCGGTGAATCATCAAGATTTTTGAAATTAACGGAAATTGAATGATGATGATGATCTTGACATAAATTTTATCTAACAATTTGTTCATAATCAATGATTATGATTGAAATTTGGTGTTGTTTTGTTAGGTTTGATTTTTAGGGTTCTTGATTGTTTATTAACATTGTTGATTTGTGGTGCAGACAAAGGAACAAGATCAAGATGGCATTAGTTTCTGGAGGAAGATCAACCCTAAACCCCAATGCACCTCTTTACATTCCGGCTGCTTTTCGTCAAGTGGAGGATTTTTCTCCGGAATGGTGGCAGCTGGTGACAACACTGACATGGTACCATGACTACTGGCTTAACCAGCAGCATGATGATGAAGGATTCTACGCCGAAGAAGATGAATTTGATGGAAATGATGTGGTTGATTTGCTTCCTGATGCATTTGATCTTGATGTGGATGATGATGATCTTTCTATTGAAGCTCAGCTTGAAGAGTTTATCAAGTCTTCTGAAGCTCAAGAAGAAGCTTATGCGAAGAAATTTACTGGATGAGGCGAAGATGGAGGTTCCAACATTTCTAGTACCAAAGAGGCTGAATGCGTTTGGCTTTCGGTCATTTAGATAATGTACCATGTCAGTTTTAACTTTCTGTAACTTTTGTATAGGCAAAGTTTCGACGTTCCTTCTTTAGTTACCCAAATCTATGGTAAAATAGAGAGAAGGAAAAGAGAGAGAAAAATGTAAAAAATATTTCAAGTATTGTTGTAAGTGCTGCTATTAGTAATATGACAAAATGAAAAGAAAAAAAAAATCAAAAATGAAATCTGGATTTGTTATTCACTTATAATTTTTTCTTGTTTCAAATTTCGTTTGACTGCACCATACCAGCTATGTCTAGAAGCAATCAATTGACCAATAATAATTCGATACAGATCATAGGGACTCAAACATAATATTGTATTATTGAACCCTTGCTATTATGTATCAAGAAGCTGCTTGGGCAAATTGTGTAATTTTTATTATCATATATAAAAATAAAGCCATAAATATTAAAATTATAAGAATTTAATGTATCATCTAACTTGTAGAGAGAATTATATTAATGTTCCTTTGAGACCAAAAAAAAAGAGTGTTTAATAGCTATGCACTACATCCATTCAAATGAGAGCAGATCCTCTTATCCTTGTGTGTGAGAAACACTCTCAATTAGACACAAGACCAATGTCAATTACAGCTTTGCTGAATGATTTCTCGCGAGCAAAGGCGGAAACAGTTTCTAAAATCTCCAAATTTATCCAATTCTCGAAATACCTTTATCAGCCTTCTTGGCTGAATTTGATATGATAACCATGATTATTTTTATGTTGCGAATGAGTGCAGGTACGACGTGGTAAGCAGGTGATTTTAGAACCTCTAAAAAGTTGAACAAAGGCCAAAGAAAATTTTGGAATTCATAACTTAGAGGAAAGAGCCACCAAACATGCAAGACCAACACCAATCCACAAAATCGGCTGAATTTGATCTTACATTTGAACAAAAAACATTTTCAAAAAAGAATGAAAAAAGAAGCAAAAATATTTTGAAGATAAAATGACGCTTTAGAAACCGTATATATCATATTTCAGAATCGCAGAACATAAGATCACCCGCACAAACCTTATATATCATATTTGAGAATCGCAGACCATAAGATCACCCGCACTATCAACTATTGAGCACTCTAAATTAAGAGAGACGTCTTGACCAGCACAATGAGATAAATTAATCATGCCTAACACCACAATACATCTTGATAGAAAACCATTTAACGTGCTCATTTTTTAGAGCGATGACGTTCTATCAATGTCCTCCACGTCCTCAAAACCCTTGGCTGTACACAAGCATTTTTTAGAGCGATGACGTTCTATCAATGTCCTCCACGTCCTCAAAACCCTTGGCTGTACACAAGCACATGCTGCAAACCTCGCCCACAAAGCAAAGACGGAGACTTGAGGGACATTTGTTTAGGGTTGCTCATAATGCTCAAAGATACAAAAACCCAATAACAGCATGGAGAAAGTTCAGCAAAGAGCCTCTTCTCCCTCCAAACAAACAATATCAAAGACATGTCTCAAACTTTACTTTCAGTCGAAATATTTCAAAATGAAAACTTGAGCAGAGAGTACAAAATTTTAAAGATCATAATGGGACCTCAAAAAAATATTTTTAAAAACCTACAATTAAAACGAACTATAGTGAGTAAAATACACTACATCCTAAAGTCTAGGCGTTACTTTACCACTATAACTGTACATGAAAGACATAACAAGTCTTATAACTCATCCCAAAACTGCATACAGTCACAGACTGTGACATCTAAACAACAATGAGTGTATTCATTCTCTATTCTCTTTGCATACGTTGGAGGACTCAATCACATTCACACCAACTTGGTGGAAAAAAATGGACACAAAACCCTCCAATTGCAAACAAATTATTGCCTCTACAACAAGTCACAGTTCAGTTACAGCTTCTACCATCCTTTTCAATGAAAGCTATATGAAACCAATTCAATTCATTTTGATGCAGATATCTCTGTCCTTGCCCCTATGTATTCTTCATCTTCGTCTTCAAGCTTTTTCTTTCTTTGAGCTTCAAGTTTAGTTTGGTTGCCAATAGCTTCAGATAGAGTTTTTGGTAACCAAAAACCTGGTTTCTCCAAAGACGGGGCCCGGTCAAGGACCAATGGTTCTCTTAAAGTTATTTCAATTCCATCATAGGTCGATAATTTCATGGTTGCTTCACCTTGGATACATACAGAGAACCAACCTAAACCAGATATTGCTATGTCAATGCAGTTGACATCCCAACTAGATCCAGATACTTTTATTTCTCTTTCTTTCCATGTACCTAGTTCAGCTCCGCGCTCATTACCAATGGGAGGCTGAAATAATAACAAAATGAAAACAAAATTAGGGAAAACATAGCATTGGAGTAGAAAACCTGGCTCTAAAGTAAATAAATGAATAAACGCACAGAAGACACAAACAACTGATCATGAAGTTTGGTCAAATGTGACTATGTAGTAGAGTGATTGCTGTCATTTTTTATTATGAAATGCTTATAGTGATTGCGGTCTCAATTGCAGGCAGAACACTGCTTACGCTCGAGCACTAGCCATACTCAATCTATAGATGAATTTAATTTCAGAATAGAGAAATAATTTGTTTTATTCCACGCAAGCTTGGCACAAATTTGCTAAGCAATGCATATATGCCTTAAAACCAAGTCAGCCTACATCTCCATCAATGAATCACAGATACATCAAAATCTCTGCTGTATGATATTCAGTTCGAGCATGTCAATCAAATGGATTGACAGAAGACTTTGTGTAGACTTTGTTCATTTTCTAAATTATGTATAAAACATAAAATTAATTGATAAGTATGTCATTTTTGAAAATAAAATAAAAAGTGTAACGCTAGAAGTCCGCGTCTTCAAATTTCCCGTTGAATTAAGGAAAAAAAATATGCAATGAAAGATTAAAAAACAACGCCCACCGTGGGGCTCGAACCCACGACCACAAGGTTAAGAGCCTTGCGCTCTACCAACTGAGCTAGACGGGCATCTTGCCCTGGCATCTCAACGGCAACATTATATTCTTATAACTCTTTTCAGCCTTTGGTCTCACGAGCATCTTTTATTGCTAACTTTACCATAATATAATTTTATAATAAAACAAAATATGACTGCATAAAACTATTGATACTGATGGAAGAATATTTAGTTTTGTATGAGAACAGGAAAAGGCTTACCTGCAGCCTGACGCCAACGTGATTATTCCAAATCTCATTAGCATTTTCTGTCTTTCCCATGTGTAAAGAAACATTTGGTGAAGCCCAGACTGTGACATATAGTGTTGTAATGTTGGCTTCAATGAGGTCAAGTCTTGCCAACCCACCAACATGTATAGCTTGTCCAGCCTGCAAATTAAAACCAGCATATAAGATTCAAATAGCATCTTTTTGAAACATATATTAGTGTTGTCGATCATAGATTGCAAAAATATATCTTAGTGTTGTCAATCACGGATCCGCTACGCTACAATGCTATAGTATATAGTGCCGCTATTTGACAAACTTTGTGCTAAAAAGCATATCACTGAACTATGGCAATTTGTACAAAACTACGCTACATTGTAGCCGATATTTGACAACACTTATTTACATACTAATGCACATAAAACCTAACAATCTCATCTCATTTCAATTCAATACAAATATCCATGGTTCATAATCTCCAAAAAGCAAAAACCATAATTGCTCGAGTTTTTAAGCAGTAAACGAAACAAAACACTTAAATAAGAACTATACTCATTTGTTTGCTATTAACCGATGGGCATGCAAAAAAAAAAACACATATAAATGTATAATCCAGGCAAGAGAATGACAGTAGCAAAAAATAACTCACCTTAATTCTATAGGACCGAGGACGAAGTTCCTTCCGTATCTCAACCATCTTTTGTTCCTCCCGATTCAATCTCATTGACAACAAATATGGATGCAATAGCCCTGGTGTATCAAACATCTTAGCCTTAGCCGACAAAATTCCTGCAATCCTCAAGATCCCAAGTGTTGTTCCAGGAACCGGAGCTTCCGTGAGCTTCGTAACTTTAGCTCCTTCTTTCTTCGCAAACGCATTGATTAAAGTAGACTTCCCAGCATTTTGAGCCCCAATCACCCAAACATTCCCACGAGGACCAGCCAAAGTCTTCACAAAGGACAACACATTCCTCACACCTAAATCCTTCCGAGAACTAACCAAATAAACCGCGCTTAACTTAGGCGCTCCTCCAGCACTCGCACGATGTCGAACCCATCTGTCCAACCTCGTAGGAGAAACCTGAGACGGAAGAAGATCAACCTTCGTAGCCACAAGAACAAGCTTCGGCAGTTTCTTACCCTTCTTCGAATTCTCCTGCATTCCCTCCAACGCCTTAAACAACGACTTCACAGCCGTTCTCGGGAACGAACCGTCAAAATCAACACAATCCACAACCATGACAACAACAGTAGCACTGCCACTACCAGCAGGATTCATTAACCTAGTAGAAATCAACCTATCGAAATCAAAATCCGGTATCAAATTCTCAGCCGAGTGATTCTTCACCTGCCCATAGTTTCTCAAGGAATGACACCTAGCACAAACAGTAACCTCTTCTTTCACCTTCTCAGCTTCCCTAGCCATTCTCTTCTTCTCCGCCTTCGAAACCTTCTTCCTCTTCGCCCTCTCCAAAACCTCTTCAGTAATATTACCATATCCAACCCCTGGAAGTGTAAACCCATTCAAATCAACCTTATCATCCTTTTCTTCACCAAGTAACATAGCTTCTAACTCATCAGAATCCAAATCAAACTCATTAGCTTCTTCAACATCATCATTTTCTTCATCTTCTTCATCATCCTCATCCTCATCAACCCCATAATCCTCTTCTGTAAAAATCTCAACTTTAACCTCTCTTTGTTGGTAAAACCCAGGAAGATTCTGATCTTTATCTTGCATGAAAATTCCACAACCAGGGCAAATGGGTCCAAGAGCTTCATCTTCATCTCTCCCTTCACTCAAAAGCGGGTTTCTACTATCTCTTCTGGGAGTGGTTTTTCTAATGGCGGGTTTACCATTCACGGCAAAAGCAATAAAGGATGAACCTTTGTGAAACCGTATAGCAGTATCTATAATGGAATCATGTTAAAACATTAATGGGTATGAGAAAAAAAAAAGAAGAAAAATAGAAAAGGAGTTACCTGAGAAATGGCGGAGAGCGTGATAATGGGGAGTGTTGTTGAAGATGGGGAATTTGGAAGTGAGGTTAGTGGAAGGAAGTGGAATTGTAGAGAACAGAATAGACATGGCTTTGATGTGTAGGGAGAATGAATGAGATAAAGTGGTTCGGGGCAGAGCAGAGGCACCAACACAGTGTGCTAATTAGCGGTTGTCTCTAATGTAATTGAGTAAGGTTGTCTTCAATGGAAAAATTCATTAAATTTCATTAAGTAAAAAAACATTTAGTTTAACTCAAAATAAAATAAAAAATTAGGTAAATTTTTATGTTTAGTTTAACTAAAATAAAATAAAATGAACTAAAAAATAAGATAAATTCTTAAGTAAATGTATTAAAAAAATTTAATTTTTAAAATAAATTATCATAAAAAAAATTGACATTTCATAAAAGAATCATATTTTATATTAAAAGAAAACTGAGTTTCGAAACGCTAACATTCAACTTCAAAACCAAAGACTAAGTTGTTAGGTTGGACATAATGAAGTATTTATTATTTTCGCTAATATACATTTTAGTATTTTAGTATTATAATTTCTTTAGGCCCTAGGTTGTGGACTTGCTTGTCTGGGTCCAGGGTCAGCCATGATAGTTATGTTATTAGCAACAACTTTTGAATAATAGAGAAGTTTTTGCATGGAGTCTTTTGTTTTCGTCGCTTCCACACCGTTGTCGATGGTCCCCACCGGATTGAGGTGCATCTAAGCCTCTTAGACAAACATTTTAGGATATTTTCGCAGAAGGGCAAGAAGCCATTATTGTAACGAAGAGAGTGAACTTAATTGAAAATAGACTTATAAATGTCTCTTTTGAAGAAGAAAATTGATTGCTGCCAAAAGTCGCGATCAATGAAGAGCTTTTTCAGAAACTTTGCAATCCTTGGAAGGAGGTGCTAGTCATAAAACTCTTTGGAAAGAATGTGAATTATCATTTGGTGAAGGATATGTTGAAGAAGATGTGGAAACTTACCGGAGCTAACTTGTGATTTTATTGATAGGATGGCTAGAATTTTTTTGTCGAAAGGTAATTTAAACTCTAGTGTGCATCTCGTTGGCTGAAATAAAATCACTAAGTCCGAAAAGTTGAGTGGTCTTGGGATTCAAAAAGCAAGAGATATAATACTTTTATATTGGATAAGCGGATTTGGGGTCTCCATCAAAGTTGTAATTCTCTACGACTTTGTTTAGGAGTTTAGGGGAAATGGAAATGTAGGATTTTGAAAAATCATTTTTTTTAATAATATAAAAAACTTTAATAATTATGAGAAAACAAAATTGATATAGAATGATAAGATAATACTTATCATCAACTTATTTTTAATTTCTCTAAATTAAAATTTTTTATACTATTAATAAAAACAAATCATCTACAACTCACTCAACCAAAATTCTTATATTTTTTTACTAAAAAAACTAATTTAATAACTATTTACTACTCTCTCTAATAAGAAAGTTAATTTTTTAAATCATTCAATAATTAAACGTGGTTGGCTGACAGCGATATCAAAGCAAAAGTGATTCGCTGACAGCGATAGAAACACTAAATTTTACCATATCAAAGCGGTGCAAAGACGGTGGAGAAAGATCATTCGGTGCATAAAAAATGAGCAAGGTGTGTGGGCTGAAGATGCAGAGGAAATCAAGAGCATTTTTAAGAATTTCTTCTGCAACCTTTACACTACTAAAACTGAAGTTGCTAACTGGACTCCCACAGTATGCACTTATTCAGCCCTTGAAGATAGTGTCGTGCATAATCTGTCAAAGGAGCTAAATGATGAGGAGATTAAGCAAGCGTTTCTGGACATGGCACCATGGAAATCACCAGGACCAGATGGCTATCCTGCTGGATTTTACCAAAAATCTTGGAAGGTGGTGGGAGAAAGCACCTGTCACTTTATTCGACAACTATGGAATCAACCAGACAGGATAGAGGAGATTAAACAAACCGAACTATGCCTTATTCCTAAAGTCCCAATTCCTGAACATGTCAGTCAATTTAGGCCCATAGCCCTATGCAACACCATCTACAAAGCTATTGGCAGAATCATAGTTAACAAGATGAAAGCGTGTATGAACAAGGTTGTCACGCCAAATCAGACTGGCTTTATCCCAAACAAGAACATTCATGAAAACATTGTGGTGGACCAAGAAACTCTCCACAGTATACATAAACTTAAAGGCAAGAAAGGTTGTTTCGCCATTAAAGTGGACTTAGCCGAATCCTATGACAAAATGAGCTGGCAATTTGTTGAAAAAGTACTTACAGAACTTAGACTGCCGCAAAACTTGAAATAGGTTATTCTGGCAAACATCATGACAATACACATGAGAACCGTATGGAAAGGTAAAAAAGGCGAGTACTTTAGATGCAAGAAAGTACTTAGGCAAGGTGATCCTCTATCACCCTACCTCTTTGTCCTGTGCATAGACAAACTATCTCACGTGATCATGGATGCAATAAACAACAAGGATTGGGTGGGTGTGAAGATGGGGAGGAAAAGGCCTCGAATTTCCCACCTCATGTTTGCAGATGACCTGTTACTGTTTGGTGAAGCCAGTCTCCAGCAAATCAATAACATCATCAAAATTTTAACCATGTTCTATGATGCATCTGGACAAAGGGTAAGTGTTGAAAAATCCAGTATCTTGTTCTCAAAAAATACTCCAAATCACATCAGGGGCCAAATTATTCAAGCTTCTGGACTTAAAGAGACATAGGATCTTGGAATGTATCTAGGTGTGCCACTAACAGGTCAACAAACTAAAGCCAAGTACTATCACTATCTGATTGACAAGGTAAGATCCAAACTTACTAGTTGGAAAAGTAATCAATTATCATTCGCTGGAAGAGTCACCTTGACAAAATCAGTTTTGGAGGCCCTTCCCACTTATGCAATGATGAGCAACAAGATCCCCACCATTTGCCTAAAGGAAATACAGAAGGTCCAACAAAAATTCATTTGGGGGCATAATGAAGAGGACAAGAAAATGCATACCGTCAGTTGGAAAGAGATCACTAAACCTAAGAAGAATGGTGGCTTGGGGCTGCATAAACTTAAAGATATGAACAAAGCTTGTATAGCCAAACTCGGCTGGCAGATAAAAACTGGTGATGAGGCTCTGTGGTGCAAAGTGATGCGTGGCAAATATGACAGAAAGAACCTAAGTAAGAATGAAGTCCAACATCAAATATATGATTCAAGCTTGTGGAAACAAATTATGAAACTATGGCCTATCGTCGATCAAATGACAGTGGGAAGTAGGAAATGGCCAAAATATCAATGTATGGTTGGATTGTTGGATAGAACCTGGTATCAAACTCATTGACTATCTGGACTCGAATACTGTCAATATGGAAAATACCACTCAGAAAAGTATAATGACAGATTATGGAAAATGGAATTGGGCTTTGCTGCGAAATAACCTTCCTCATGAACTAGTGGAAAGAATACGCGCTATTAATCCTCCTAACTTGGACAGTACCGAACCAGACTTGTGCACATGGGGAGGAACCAATTCAGGATACTTCACCATTTCTACTGTCTATGATATCTGTGCAGGTACGGCAACACCGGACAACACAGAACCTTGGCGAGAGATCTGGAAATTGAGGGTGCCTGAGAGAATTCGTAGTCTAATATGGATGATGCAACACGAAGGACTCAAAACCAACAAATATCTTAGCCGGCTTAACATAACCGATCCTTTTTGTGCAAACTGTTATAGAGAAGAAGAGAGAATTATTCATGTTATGAGGGACTGTCAACAATCAAAGTGCGTGTGGCTGCAACTACTATCTTCTACCGCAAGCAACTCCTTCTTTGATGTGCAGATCCAGGACTGGATAAATCTAAACTTGAGAATGTAGGTTGATGGTGTGGAGAACTGGCAGTCAACTTGGGCCACCGCTTGCCATCAACTATGGTACTGGAGAAACCAAAGGCGGTTCGTGCTAGAGTTTGTTGCTCAGAGAAATCTTACTGAAGACATCAAACATCTAGTGAAGGATTACAACCAAAGCATGGCTTTGCAACATATGGTGATTAGCACAGGAAACAACACAAGTGCGACAACTTGGAATGGCCTGAGAAAGACTGGATCTGTCTCAACACTTATGGTGCCGTAGCTAGGAACGCCAAAGTAGGATGCGGTGGGCTGCTAAGGAATAGCGAGGGACATTGGGAGGGAGGTTTCGCCAATCATGTGGGGAAGTGTAACGTCCTAACTGCGAAGTTGTGGGGTATCCGGGAAGGTTTACGCTTGGCCCAAACAAAAGGCTACACTCAGGTAGAACTCCAGGTGGATAATCATGAGGCTGTTAACATTATAAAGGGCAAGAAGGTTAAGCTAAAGGACATGAACTTAATTCGCAAGTGAGAACATTTTTAAATGAGAGATGAGAGAAAAAAATATCAACCATTGAATTCATCAAGAGAGAGAATGTTACTACATTAATGAGACTATTAATTTTTCTCTCTTGATGAATCCAATGGTTGATATTTCTTCCTCCCACCTCTCATTTAAAAATGCTCTCACTTGATATGCTCTCATATATATATATATATATATATATATATATATATATATATATATATATATATATATATATATATATATATATATGTATATATATATATAAAACAAAACTCTAAAAGATAAAATTCCTACTAGAGGGAGTAATATTCACCCATAAAGAATAACTTAAACAAAAAAAAAATAAAACCCTCCCGCTTCTATAAAGTTGAACAAGCAAACCCAAATTAACACCAAAAACAAAAAAACATGGCGCCAAAAAGAAAACATTCCTCAATCTTCATCGGTGAATCTTCAAACCCTAACAATCCTTCATCACCCGCTTCTTGATTCACGACTCAAGTCCTAATATCTAGTTTCTGTATTCTTCTCATTTTACAGGTAATTGTGAGGTTACTGTCGAAGCCAGCACTTTCACATGCAATTCCAGTTCCAACAACCTCTTAATCTCTCTTCCTCAAAGCGGAAATATTAAAGTATCTGGTAAATTATTTTCAACAAATAACTCTTCTCTTTGAGTTCACTTTATTCGATTTACAATTAACCGTTTTACTATGTTTCTTTGATTCCAGTAGCGGCACAGGACATTTCTGCAAACCACAAAAACACTTCTGAGTCTGAAAAAACAGGTAAAACCTCACGCGATTTGATATATCATTCATTTTAGTGTTGGCTATTGTGATTATAATGCTTGCTCATTGGTTAATATATTTGTAGAACACGAGTTCCAGCTGCTTAATCCGAAAGATGTTGACGATATTAGCAAATCCTACCTCCAGGTAACACCCATTGGTTTGGAAAAATTCATGCTTGTATAAATGTAGAAATTTCTGTTGGTTTGGTACTACGAAGATATTTAATCCTTATATAAATTGTAGGCATTTTAAATAACTAATGTTTGAGTGTAAATTGTTCGGTTTACAGGAAGTATTGCAGATGTATATGACAGAGCTACCTGGAATGAATTATGCTGCAAATACTGGAAAGCAATCAAAGTTTCTTGAGAGATGTGTGACTAATGGGTATTAGATACTTACTTTTCAATTTCTTTGCTTCTCCTGTGTGATAATTATCTGCAACAAGATAGCCCACTAACTATGGTGATTTTGGTATATTATTTACTTACAGTCTTTTTGTGTGAATATTGTTTGATCATATTTTACCGTAGGTTTCATTTTGTATTGGTACTTTTGTGGCTACTTAAAATTTGTAAGAAGCTTTGATTTATTCGTTGGTTAATCCTGCAGGAAATATCGAACACTACTTCTGAAATCCAGTTTGGCTAGAGATTCAGGAAAGGTATTTGTTCAATGACTATACTTCTGTCACAAATCGAAAGGCTCCTCTTGTATTGGTCTTTTATTTGTATAACTTAATTTTTACCGTGCTGCCATAAGCAACGTATGCTGTACTATTGTATAAGTTAGTTCTTAGGACAATGCTTTTAGTCACAGTGCATTTCCAAATTAAGCAGGGCTTGTGCCTATTTCTTAAACTGAAAACCTAACATTTTTAGCCCCAAGATATTTAAGCCCTTTTGACTGTGTATAAAATTACAACATGTATTTAGTCATCATTTGATGGAGTGATAGTTTTACAAGTGGGTCGATATTGTGTCTATAATAGTATTGGTTGCTCTCTTTTTTCATCTATGACCATCTGGTTTAGAAATAAAAGAAAGTTATAATTTTGTGCTGTCATATCATTTTCAATACAACAATGCATAGGAGTGGAAATTAAATAAATATAATAACAATGTGCATTACAACATCTTAAATTACAATTCACTTTCATCATTTTACAGGTTATAGCTGCAATCACTTATCAAATCATCCCTGCAGATACAGAATATGCAGAGATCCCACTTGCAGCTGTCAATGCAATCTATCAACGGAAGGTCTGCATATATTTTTAAATGATCCTTTTTATTCCAGTTTAAAGTTTTTTTTACTAGTAAATGTCACATTTTAATCCAATTTCAAGAAATAAACTTGCAAATGTTAATCACGGTAACATTTTTTTGGTTTTATTTATAAGATTTTATATAAATCTTATGCTTTAGATTCAATTATTTTGAGCTGCAACTACTTATACGAAATGTTAAGCCTTTCCAAATTCTCCTACTCATGTAATTTGTTGTCCTTTTGTGTATATTTTTAGGTGCTCACGATAAATAACTATTATTTACGCTCTTAAATAAGGTTTCTTAGTTGATTATTGGTTAATATCCCGCAGGGTTTTGGTCATCTATTGTTTATAGAGCTGAAGAGGAGACTTCAAAATGTTGGCATTCGCTCTATTTTCTGTTGGGGAGACAAAGAATCTGAAGGATTTTGGCTTAAACAGGTAACTTTTAAACCAAAATTAAACCAAAATTCTTTGGAGTCTTGAATAGATCATATAATTACTACAAGTATAGAAGCTGAGGGAATTCATAGTGTAGATCTGAAAATCTTCTATGTATTGACATAATGAAAGGAATCTGCTGGGTGGGTGGGGTAGCTCAACTGACACTTGTTAGTTGAGTTAAGGGTGTTGTTGGTCCAGGGCTCAATACCGATCCTTGGGCTCCGCACAACTCGCCCTCTACCACACAACCGAATCTATATTACAAACAATACAATGTATTCCTAATACATAGCTTTGATTATGGTTGTTTATTATATGCATGATTGTCATTCATTTTTGAGTTTAGAATATTCTACAAATTTGTGAACACCCTTCAATTTACATTTGTGCAAAGAGGCAATTAATATAGTAAGATAAATATTCAATGATATTAGTTTGCGAATAAAAGAAGCTTCTTTAGTTCTGATGCTACAACTTTTCCCCCACAAATGTAGGGTTTTTCATCAATAGCAGAGGTGGATACCAGAGGTAGAGCCCGCAGGTTACCTATAAAAGCTGATATTCGCAAAACATTATGCTTACCCGGTGGTTCAACACTGATGGTTTGCCACTTAAAGAAGGAATTGCTAGATGACAATACTAACTCTGGGAAGCGTCTCCTCTCACAGCCTCATCAGAACTCATCTCCACCTGCAATTATTGAAAATGAGCAGTGTGAAGTTTCAGATGAGCTACTCATTGATTTTATATCATCCCATAGAAGAGACACAGCTCAAAGTAAACCTAAGGCTTTGGCAAAAGACGGATCTTCACGGGGACATGGAAAACTGAGTGGTAATCTGTCAATCTGTCTTCTCCCATACTCCCAATTAAGATTATTTTCAAAATTTTAAATTTTTTTTCTGGAATTAGGAAAAGGTAAATAAAATATTTTATAAAAACTATTTGTTATTTTATTGTATATTTATTGTGAGTTGTGATCTCTTGCACAATGGATTTTGAAGGCCACAACTCTAAGAGCTGCTGCAATGACACTGTTCCCTCTAACACAACAAATTGTTCTCAATCTACAAAAGTTGAGAAGAGGGCCTGGGAAGCCTCTTTATCCTCGTTGAAGTCAAAGAGAGTGAAGGGAAGCCAGTTAGTTGACTGTCGATCAGATTCTAGCTGGGGTTTTATGCCGGAGGCTGAAAGGGCCAATCCTTGTTATGTAGAAGCCTCTCATGGTGATACTTTAATTACAAAGAAGTCTGAAAAATGTATTGGAGACCATATGCATTTTGAAGCTCCGATCAACCTAGAACCGCCATCAACTAAACAATGCTTTAGAATCATGTTGATGAATATCAATGATGATGCTAAGAAAACACAGCTTGCAAAGGTTTGTTTAATTACCCATGCATTTTATAAATCCTTTAGTAAACTGATGAGTAACATTTTTTTTAATTGTAACTTTTTATTTAGAGACCCAGTCTCTACTTTTTGAATGTAACACTGTTTGTTTATACGGTTTGGTGTATTACAAATTGTAGGAAAAATAATAGGGGTCTAATTTTGTGCTTCATAGTTTTTCTCAGACATTTGTGTTACGTATAGGTGATTGAAGACCTTGGTGGAACTGTTGCCGCTGATGGAAGCACAACCACACATGTTGTCACAGGAAAAGTGAGAAAAACTCTGAATTTCTGCACCGCTCTCTGTTCAGGGTAGGTTCAAAACTTCCAAAATGTCAGCAAGCCTAATTTTAAAATTGCAATTTTATTTGTAGCTGAAATCAAGTTAATTGTCTACAAATTTGCAGTTAATTGAAATCTTGTCATCTCTTGGTTAAATAATTTTTTTGAAGTGCATTTCCCAAATCTCTTGAGTGTTACGAATTTTACTCACGTTTCTCTACTACTACTGCCACATGTGCTCATCTTCTTTCACTTTCTCTTTCTATATTATTTGTAATTTATAAAGAATATTATTTTTGTGCCATTAAAACCTAACTAACTCACCATCTTTGCCAGAGTCATTATTTATTGCTAACCTTCATATTTTTGAACTATCCGTTTTTCTCCAAATTTCAGTTGTATTCAATCTGTCAAACTCTTGATTTTTAAGCAGATAAATTTTGGTCATTTGAGAATTCATTTGAAGTTGGGAAAAATATTATACCAGTTTAATATTATACGAGTTTTTGAATTTCAAATTTATTGTTGGAATGTCCCGTAGGTAAGTGGTTCATACTTAGAATTGAAGATGTTCTTTAGTGTTGCTGGTTCCATAGGACGTGATTAGTGTAAGTATAGTACTATTTTTACTGTCTAATTCAACAGGATTGATGTCATCTACCAATTTATCACATTTGGTATCCATTACTCCTTTTATCCAAGTTGAATAAGTAAAATCAAGTATCACTAGTGGAGGTTGTAACTTGGAGTATTGGTCATTAGATGGAAACTATCGGCTAGTTGTATTCTTTGGAGTGTCCAGCTATTGAGGGATGGGGTGATGGTGCAGTGCATGTGCTAACAGATGGAATAAGTAACTAGTGAAGACCATTTATAACTTTATGTTGAGCTAGGGTGCATGACAATGAAGTAGGAAGAGGGATACTTACATAAAGCTTAACCTTTTTTCTAGTGTTACTAATGGCTGCTTTCAAATGAATCCTTTTTCTGGGGTGGTATCTTGTGTTCATTTTCCACTAACCATGAAATTATTTCATATGAAACACCACACCAACTCCGTGAAATGCAGACACATCATCCTTTGGATGATTAGTTGATCCTTTCAGTGGGGAAGTATATCAGAGCACAATGCAACTAAGTAGTCTTAATGCATTTTAAAAATATTTTAGTATCATGCTTGTGTTATTGTTTATTAATGGCTGCTTTCAAATAAATGCATTGTGGTGATTATTTATAATTTATAACAAGGAGATATTGTTAACTACGCAGTGCCTGGGTGGTCTCATCAAGTTGGTTAAAAGAGAGTTTTCGTACAGGCAGATTTGTTGGTAAGATGGACCGCACTATCTTTGTGTATATTGATTGAATTATTATTCAGGATATCGCTTACACAATCTTAAAAATATTGCTTACACAATCTTAAAAATGAATATGCAGATGAATCGCCTCACATACTGAATGATGAGGATTATTTGTTGAAGTACAAATTGGATTTAAGAAGTGCAGTTTTCCGAGCAAAAGCTTGTCCCCATGCTTTATTCAAGGGGTATAATATTTGTATTGCAGCTAATGTTCAAACTCCTGCAGAAACTCTGTCTGCTATTGTTAGCTCTGCTGGTGGTAATGTAAGTTCCATTATTTTACTTGAATTTAAACTTCTAGCACCCCTTTAATAAGAATCCAAGAGATTAACATTTTCAATTTTTTGTTCTTCATTATTTGTCAAAAAACTTATCAATTTTTGTATTATAAATATCATAACTATCTCTGGTGTTTGGTCAAAGTATTGTAATACAAGTGACTAAATGCTTTTAAGAGTGCCTAATTTCAAGATAGATATATATATATATATATATATATATATATATATATATATATATATATATATATATATATATATATATGTTATTCACATCACTGTTAATACTTCTATGAACATTCTGCTTTCTATTTTCCTTCTGAGGAACTGAACCTTGCTGTTAACAAATTTCACTATTTCTTGTATTAGGTTATTAGTGGACTTGAAAAAGTAACTGAAGTATCAACAACGATCTTTGTGACATGTGAAGAAGATATAAACGAAGCAATGATGGCTTCAAAGAAAGGTATAAGAACTTTCAATAGTGAGTGGTTTATGAACTGTGTCATGAGACAAGAGCTTGACTTGGAAGCCCCTCAATTTGTAGAGTCCTTATAAGTATGTTTACATGCCTTTTTGATATTTGGTATATGGGTATATCTGTATTTAACAGTTTATATTTCATTTCTATAAATGACTAATTTTAAGACTTACCGATCTAAATCTCAAACGAGGCTTCAAAAGATATTGTAATTATGCATATGTTGGCTACAGCCTACAGCAGTGATTTTAGGAATTACTTGCAAAGGTGTTCTTTTTATTTGGTGCAAATATTAGGCTTTTCTATGTGTTTTTGATCATTCTTTGCAATTTCACTTTTTTTTTTTTTTGTTTATTGAAAAAATGACAATTATCTTAGACTCTCAACATAGATATTTATCGGTTAAAAAAGGGTAATAATTAATAGACATAAAAAAGCTGTGAGTAGTTATGAAAAGTTGAAGCAATTTTTCATAGTTTTATATAAAGTCCATTTTTATTTAGAACATTGTTGCACTGAATATTTATGGCTATTGCTAACTTGTGGCACATGCTAAGAAATCGAATATGAAATATTCAATTTAAAAATCATGCATTCAATTATTAAAAAATAAAGAATATTAAATTATTCAATATTAACATTTTTACTTTTAAATTTTTTAAATGTGTTTTTAACACATAATTTAACATAACTAAAAATTTATTTATTTGCAAGTTAATTGTAATATTAACATAATAATATGTAGTATTGTCTTTAACAGTCCGCTAATATGTTGTACATAAAATTAAATAAATTTTGTGTTCAGATATGAAAGATTTTTTTTTCTTATTTTATGATTAAATATAATATATTTTTAATTTTCTCTTTCAAGTATCTAGTAAATGATACACACATTCAATATGAATTTGGCTTAAGCGAAATTTGAATTTGAATGACTTTGTAACTTACTCTCTACAAAAAAATTAATCAGTATCTCTTAACAAATAATTTATTTTAATTATTTTTTTCATCTCTCAAATACAGTCAAATATACTAAAGTTACAAAGTCAACATAAAAGCAAAATCATTCATTTCTCTTCCAAATTGATTTTATTTTTTACAAATTAAGTGACAATGAAATATTCATGTTTAAATTTTATAGAACTTATATTCAATTGGCTAATACGTTGACAAACATGGATAGATTTGATGACTTGAAGAAATTTATTAGAATGGAGAGATTTTTTTTTGACTAAATAAAATATTCATACATTCCAATCGTTAGAGTACATTGTTGCAATACAAATTAAAAATCGCCAAAAATAAAAAAGGATGAATCTGCAAACAAACTCACAACATCCATGTTAATAGCATAAAACGGCAAATTGCATATGCCTACGAATATAACTATGACTATATTGAAATGTCTGAAATATTCATGCCTCCAGATCTGTAGCGTTATTGGCACCAAAGTCATAGATAGGATCTGCACTAGATCGAAACTCATCTTTCAACCTGAAACAAATGAACACTGCGCACAACGACAGAAAAACAAAATACACCGCACAAAGACGGAAAATCAAAACAAACAACGACGCACTAAAATGACGAAATCACAAAAAAAAACACTAAATATATGTGAAAACCACTTATTTAACTAATAGAGAAACAAGAACGATTTAGGAGGTGATTTTGGATCAAAATCGATCCTAAATCACCCCTCTATAAGGGATAAAGAAGAAGAAAAGTGACGACGGCTTGATTTTTTTAATATACCAAATACACTAGAATGGAGAGACTTTTAAACAGGAATGAAATGGTGTACTATTGTAATTATTTTTTGAAAAATCATAACTAATTAAGTGTTGGATAATAACTTTGATTGGAACGTTTATAACTAACTGTGTTGAGTTGTAGTTTTCCTCTCAAAATTTATAAATGTGCGTTGAATTAAAATTTAATCAAAAAGTTTGTGATTAATTTTGTGTTCGGCATTGACTTTAATTTGAAAGTTAGTAACTAGGGCTTGTAGAAAGTAAGTTATTTGACTTAATTAGATTTTGTTGAAAAACTTGGTATACAAGTTATATGTATCTTATATATAAATGCAAGGTTGTCATGATGGTAACCCTAGCCACATGTCAACCTGATAACAACTCTAAGCACAAACCCTAATTTCAATTTTACTAATTTGACCTTACACTTTATTTTAATTTTACTAATTTAACCCTACATTAAGAATAAATATAATAATAATATTAAAACCAATAATAATAAATAAAATAATAATAGCATAAACCCTAATTTCAATTTTACTATTTTGACCTTACCTTTAATTTTAATTTTACTAATTTAACCCTATATTAAAAATAAATATAATAATAATATCAAAACTGATAATAATAATAATAATAATATAAATAATAAATAATATTATAAATAAGTATTCAGTGTTATTTTTTTCATTATAGATAATGTCAGATTTAATTCACTTTATATTTTATATTTTTGTCTTCAAACTTCTAATTACATTTTTTAATTTCAATTTTGGAAATTAATTTTTTTTTACAGTTTTACAAGTCTTAACGTGTTTGATTGCATGAATTGCAAATAAATTTGTTTGTTCAATTGATTTATTACAAATTATATTTAATTAAATTATTTTTTTATATTATTATTATTATTATTATTATTATTATTATTAATATTTTGTCAGGTGTCTATGCAAGTGTGCTGAAGAAATTGTTTCATGTTTTATCATTTTGCCTCGACTTATCTTTATGATATTTAACTTCATAATAGTTATTTTCTTTTTGTATTTTTGTCTTCAACTTATAATTGCACTTATGTTATCAATTTTGAGAACTAAAATACTTTCTTTCCTTTTTTTTATTTATAAATTTTGCAAACATTTGATTTATCTGATTGCACATAAGCAAAATGAATTTCTTAGTTCAATCAAGGGTTAGAGGGGTTATATTCAATTAATTTATTTTTTATATTATTTTTGTTAATTTTTTAAGGTAGATAGTTTTTTAATTCTTATCATTCATTCAAGACTATGTCTCCTATCATTCATTTAAGATTTTATAATCGATAATATTTGTTCTTTAAGACAATGTTTATAAAGTCTGAAATTTTAATCAAAACCATCGTAACCTTTGTGCTCTATAAAAATATTATATTTTTATTTATTTACAAGTTTATTATGTGATTGAATAAAATCAATTAGTAGAGATCCAAATAATTGAAATTTAATTGTACTTATATCTACTTAATCTAAATGCAAGGTTGTCATGATGACAACTTTTGCAACAACCCTAGACCTAAAAATGATGTGTCATTCTAATATAACACTAATGCTGAGGTGTCAATCTCTTAAAATTTCTAATATTAATTAACTATTTGTATTATAATATTTTGGAATAGAAAAAATAATAATAATAATAATAATATTCTATAAATCCACCTCTTAAGTAACCTACGTAACCTCTCCTATAGTAACCCCTTCCCAAATATATCCTTCTAATGAATTAATAACTTTAAGTAAATTCCTATAAACCCACCTTTTAATATACGTAACTTCTCCAATTAATTAAATGATAATGATAAATAGCATAATTAAAATAATAATAATATTCTATAAATCCACCTCTTAAGTAACCTACGTAACCTCTCCTATAGTAACCCCTTCCCAAATATATCATTCTATGAATTAATAACTTTAAGTAAATTCCTATAAATCTACCTCTTAATATACGTAACTTCTCCAATTAATTAAATGATAATGATAAATAGTATAATTAAATGATAATGATAAATAGCAACAATAATTCATTAATTAATTAATTATATATAAATTCACCTTTTCAGATAACTTCCACGTATAAACTCCTCCAAAATATATCTGTCTAATGAATAAAATATTATTATTTATTAATTATTTATAATTAATCAAAATAATTAAAGAGATTGGGTTTAGTGGAAAATTATTAATAAATAGGTTTAGTAAAAGGTTAGTAGGATACATAGCAATGGTACTAACAAATTGGAATCTCTTATACTTTATAAATGACTTACTTGATAAAAGAATAAGAGATGCTCTCATTTCCTCTTAATTTTACACTCTTCTCATTTGCTTTATTTTTTATTTATAATTATTAACTTGAAAGTTTTTCATGTCTTTAAATTCATCTATATATTTCATACATTTTAACAGGAAATGATTGTACTTTTGATGCAGAGAAATGAAGACATGGAAAATAAAGACATGTTAGCACAATACTATAGTATTTAATAGTTTATTGTTTATTCTCTTTTGTTTTACTTTATTTAGAACAAGTAGTTTATTGTAGAATCAATCTCACACTTCCACTATTTTCAATCTTCCAGCCACTTTTGAGGCTCTTAACTATCTATTATAAAACCAATGAACATATTTTTCTTAACAAAGAGATTGTAATTGATAAAACATGTCATGAAACACCAAAAATATATGTTCCATTAACAAACATATATGTTCCTCTCTCTTTCTCTTATTTTTATTTATTCACATATTTTTATGTATTATTTTAATTAAAAATCTAATTCATCAATTTAATTTATTAATTTTATATTGCAGGTATCTTCATTTTAATGATCGAAGAATTTCACACAAAATTAAGATCTTCACTATACATGTTTTTTATACTTTACAATTAATTATAATATTGTTTTATTTTCTTTTTTAAAATAATTCAGAAAAACTTACTCATGCCTACCATGTCTTCTACTAAATATTCTCCTCAAAATTAATAATAATAATTTATTTTAATGATATTATTAATTAATATCAAAATCATTAATTCAAAATAATATTTAATTCATTAAATCAATATAATTAATTAAATTAAATTGAAACACTTTCTTTTTTATTTATTTAAGGCACCTTAATTGCATACCAACTATCATGTCATTATCCACTAATACATTATATAAAATATTTATTTTTTCATTATTTAATAAATCGATAATTTATAATTTATCTTAACGTAATCAATTAACAAATAATATATTCACTCTTTTATGTAATGGTGAGTTTCTTATTTTATGTTTTTATTTTGCATATAAATACTTAAAAAAATAATATTTCTAAATTTATAATTTATATTTTTTCACTCAATTTTTAATTTTTATTATGATTAGTTTTTCTTCTATCTCAATTTCATAACTCTACTTATTTTTCATTTCAATTATTAATTTGGCATTATTTGTAAGTGGTTTATTTTATTTATTTATTTATACTATATAGTTTTATTTTAAATAATTAAACAATAATATAAAACATCAAATACAATTCACTTATATTGTATATTAGAGATACAGTTGATATAAAATTATTCATATTAATATATCTTAA
Organism: Vicia villosa; assembly: GCF_029867415.1. Lineage (NCBI taxonomy): Eukaryota > Viridiplantae > Streptophyta > Magnoliopsida > Fabales > Fabaceae > Vicia > Vicia villosa. Next base: position 479,949 of record NW_026704977.1, on the reverse strand, counting down.
ATTATTATAATTACCAATAATATTATCTTAAATTATTATAATTACCAATAATATTTAAATAAAAAATATCCGTACATCGCACGGGTGTAGGTCTAATAGCTTAAATTGTTAAATACTTGTATACAATAACTAGTAAAAAACCCGTGCGTTCGCACGGGTTCTGGTACGGGACGCGCATTTGTTTTAAATGTATATTTTTTAATAGAAAAATATCTGGTACCTGTGAAAAAATAATAATTGAATGTATAGAAAAATGTCTGGTGCCCGTGAAAAAATAATAATTGAATGTATAGAAAAATGTCTGGTACCTGTGAAAAAAAATAATAATTGAATGCATAGAAAAATTTTCGGTACCCGTTAAAAAATAATAATTGAATGTTTTGAAAAATGTCTGGTACCCGTGAAAAAATAATAATTGAATGTTTAAAAAAATGTCTGGTACCCGTAAAAAAATAATATTTGAATGTATAGAAAAATGTCTAGTACCAGTGAAAAAAATAATAATTGAATGTTTAGAAAAATGTCTGGTACCCGTGAAAAAATAATAATTGAATATATAGAAAAATGTTCGGTACCCGTAAAAAAATAATAATTGAATGTTTAGAAAAATGTCTGGTACCCGTGAAAAAATAATAATCTAAATATATAGAAAAATGTCTGGTACCCGTAAAAAAATAATAATTAAATGTATAGAAAAATGCCTGGTACCCGTAAAAATATTTAGATCAATAAGATTTTTTAATAGAAAATATTATTTTATTATAATATATGTGAATAATAGAAGCTAAAGAAATGTAATAAAAAAATAGAAAAAAGCAAATATTAGAAGCAAATAGAAACTAAATATTTGTCTTTCCAAGATGGAAGATTTTTAATATTTTAGATAATATTTGTCTTTCCAACAAATAATTTTTAGATTTTCTAGTATTAGTGATATCATAAACAAAGATTGACCAAAGAAAAAAAGAAATCATAAATATTGAGATTCTGTAACAGTGAAATCATAAATTTTAATTAAACATTATAGAATTAAATCATAAATTATATAAATTTTCAGTTTCTTGTACTAAAAGTCATTGATTGCATGTAATCCAATAGTATCAGCACGTAAACAAATATTATAATATGTATGAAGTATATTCACTGATTTTGAATATACACACTTCTATACAAGTATCTTTTCATCTCAAAAATTGGTAAAAAAAATAGTTTTTTATGCAAATTTTTTGAAAATCTAAAAATACAATTTTTTTTTGCTAAATGAATGTGTATTATCGTATATTAATGCAAAACTATCAATTTGACTATATAAACATAAAAGCTTTCATAATGTTAGTGTATCACTCATTTTCTCTTATATTAATAACATTGTTTATTTTTTATGTATATTTTCTATTTATTTAATAAGGGAAGGTAAGATTTTTATTTTTATTTCTATCACAAAATGATTCGATCTTTTTCTCTCAAGATATATATATATATATATATATATATATATATATATATATATATATATATATATATATATATATATATATATATATATATATATATATCATTTTTCTTTAAAACTTAATATTTGTAAATATTGTTTTAACTCTATAAATAATAATAATAATTAATAATTAATTAGTGTTTATTTTATAATAATAATCATTAAAGACCGTGTTTAAAATTTATAATTGGAGAAAAAATTGTGTAAACTATTATCAAAACATTTGATTTACTCATGATCAATAGCAAGATACCAATTCATTATAGTCTTTTTTTCAAAAGATAACACTTCTTTACAATATAAATATATTGTAAAAATTAAGCTTTTTTAAAAGTGAAATTTTTAAAAACTGTATATTAAAAATTATTAATTGTGAAAACATTTTTTTTTGGTAACTAATTGTGAAAACATTTAATAGTGAAGAGTAATTGAAAATTTTCAATTCAATTAATTATAATATTCAACATTAACAAAATAAGATCAAATCATTAAATCAAAAATATTTTGATTTTTATTAATAATTCCACTAACAGATATTTGATAAAAAAATCAACATGAATCCAATGCAAACACCATTATCAAATAGACACTTACTTCTCCACCTTAACCATTGCCAATGCTATTTCTGGAAATAGAATAAAAGACCTCACTGATACATCTCTAATTTGATTATTATAATATTCTACCCACAAAATATTGCAAGGATGGTAGAGAGATAGGAAGTGAGTTGAGTAAAAGTAGCTTCTCTTTCCAATGAAAACATCTTTAATTACATTGATATGTTTTACAATGATTTAACTGATGACTGGTTCCATCAGAAGGGTAGTAGTTATCATTATAGTACCTTTTTAAAAATTGTGATAATAAAATACCAATAGATGTCATAACAAAGTAATATAGACTTCTAGAGTAAAAGAGTTGATGTAATATTAGACTATTTGAAGCTTTAGTTTTAAGATCACAAAAGAAAATGTGTGTGGCGTAGAAAATTAATAGCTATTTTAAATGATCCACAAACTTTTCCACCTAACTCCTCCATCTCTCATAGTCAAAATTTTGTATAACTTTTTTCTAAGAATACCTAACTCCTCCATCTCACATAATCAATTTTTTTTTAATATTTTTTCAAAGAATCTTATAGCATGAAGTAACAAAATTTTATTTTTCATCCACCACACATAATTTTTCATTCCAATATATACTTACCAAAATTAATTAAAATCTCATTAAAATTATCTCACAAAAAATAGACATTTCATAGAAAAAAATCAACAAAAATATAATTAGAAATCTAAAAAATTAAAAGAAATAAAATAATTCCATCAAATTTATTTTGTCCTTAAACAAAAACGTAGACCAAAGCTTATGAATTCAAATAAAACTTAATTTTTTTTTACACTTCAAGAATCCTATATTGTAGTACTCCCTTGCAATCAATTATATTGGGATGCTTTGACAAAAATTGTGACAAATCACATATTATATATATATATATATATATATATATATATATATATATATATATATATATATATATATATAGCAACAAAGTAAATGATAAATAATATTTTATACTAATAATGATAATAATAAATGATTATTATTGACTAATCTAATTATCAATCATGTGTCAAACCACAATGAATTTTTTCTTAAATGCTTACCAAATTCACACTATTCAATTTAAATACAGACCAAATTTTCTAATAAATTTGAAAATCAATTTAAGCTGAAAACATGTTGCACCAATATTATGATAAAAGAACCAAGCGGTTGAGCTCCATTGGCAAGGAGCCCCGTCCAAGGACGTACTCGGGGAATACCGAGTTCGATTCCCAGACGGAACAATCTTGCTTGGCCAGTGCGCATGCCTCTCCGCACGAGCCGGATTAGTGGCCCACCTGTGGTGGGTCGACACCGGTGCAAATAGCAAAAAAAAAAAAAAATATTATGATAAAAGAAATGACTTGAGAAATAATTAAAAAAAAATTAATAAAGGGATATTTTTGAAAATAAAAAATAAAATTATTTATTAAAAGAAAATAATGTAAAAGCAATTTAAAATTATTTATTTTAAATTTAATAATTTTAATCCTACATTTTAATTTTTAAAATTGAAAAATATTATTTATAAAATAGAGAGAAATAAAAGTTAGGGATGTCTTTTATTTTTTATTTTTTATTTTTTAGGCTCTAGAGTACATAAAAGTTAGGTTATTGTGGTAACATATTATACGGTCCTATCAAAATTATATATATGGTCTAGTCTAGTTCATATAAATTTACTATTTCATGCTGTGGTAACATACAATCTAGTTTATAAATTAGATTTAATCTATTTAATAGTCATATTTGTGACACATCTATTCCCTAGTTTCTTGAGACCACAAATGGTCAGAAAATTATGTGACACATCTATTCATAATTTCTTGAGACCACAAATGAGAGACATGTCAGACAAATTATTCAAAGTCTATTAGTATTTTTTATTTTTTTATAAGCTATTCAAAGTCTATTGCTTAAATCATGATCCTTGCCTAATGGTTATACATTTATGACAGCTTTTCATTTATATTTATTTATTATAATAATAAATGTTCATCATTTTTTTCCTTAAAAATTAAAACCAGAGTTTTGAAGAACCATTAGAAGGCCATTGCATTTTTTATGCATGTCTCTTTCTCTTTGAAGCACGATAACAAATTACAGAAGTACAAAATAAAAATCAACCATTTGACAATCTTGCAAATAATATTCACTCAATGACATAAAATGCTTTAAGAAAAACTTGTTTAAATGGAGAAATGCTCATCAAGCTAACTTTTTTTTTAAGTATTTGGAGAAGCAGATTTTTTGGTGGATGAAGAATGAAAAATGAAATCTAATGAAGAAGTTAATAGATCTGCAAGTTAAAAAAAATTAAAAAGAAATCATAAAAGTGTAGATGATACACATTTCAGTCAATAAAATATAACAACCATTTCAAATCCGACCACAACCACACTTGGCGCCGGAAACGTTCTGCTGCCACCACAGATTCACACTGCAAAACTATACATCACTGTAAAAAAAACAACAAATAATAACATAAAGACGAAACAGAAAAATCAACATAAAGACTAACGATGATAAAAATGTTAATTTTTTTCAAAACAATAACTATAAAAATGATAACTTTTTATGAAACAATAACCATAAAAATGATAACTTTTTCTGTTAACCTCATCAAACCATAATATAAAACTCAAAAGCATCACATATTAACTATGAAAAAGATGAATAAAATGTTGATGAAGATGAATGAGTAGAAGCAGGGAGGTTGTGGGTAAAAACATATCTGAAAAAAATATTACCTCCATTAAAAGGTCAAGAAGGTTGTAATGGATCCAAAAAAATTGTTCTTCTTCTCCATTGTTTGTCCTTGCATTAACCTGCAAATCCTAAATACAAAAGGTTCAAATTAGACAATAAAAAGAGGGATGAAATAAAAAGAGAAAAAGAGAGAGAGTTGGAAGAAAGAAGAAGATAGAGGTAGAAGATAGAGACTTTGAGTTTGAGAAAAGAAGATTGTAGTTGTTAAAAGAAGAGAGAGAGAGAAGTCTCATGATAGCTTTAGTAGGGAGAAGAAGGTTGTAGCCTTTTGAAAAAGTAGCCTTTAGTCTTTAGAAGATAGAGAGTTTTAGTTTGAGAAAAATAAATAAATTAATGTAAAAAATTGCATTACACGCTTCAAATTGGAATGGTAGAGCTGAAGGTGGCAATAAAACATCCCACGTGGCAGCACAAAAAATCAGCAGGGACAATTTGGAACTTTCCAGACCATCTTATTTTCTTATATTGTAGATTACCTAAATCAATCAATAAAAATAATTTCAATTATTAGAAAATCATTCTCCTTTATTTTGCATAGATTTTTCAAGCTCGTAAAGTGTAGTAGCTTGAGTCACAATAGCAAATAGTTCCAATAGTTATCAATCCATTTTCAATATATAAAAGCCATAAATAGATTCATAACAATACTCTGGAAAAGCTGAACCATGTTTGGAACTTCATTCAGAAAACCTTGAAACTCACCTTTTCAGTGCTTCTAAGTTCTATCAACGTTGTTAAATAGCAACTATAGTAAGCTATGGGAATATGATGTAGCAGAATTTGAACACGCTAGTTCTTGACAATCTCCCGGATAAAAATCCTCGGAGCATTATAAAAAGAAAAGAGAAAGACCGGAATTGCATTTAGGACCGCGCCCAGGAGCACTACGCGAGCCCCTATATACAGAAATTTTCCCTTCCAACCAGACAAACGAGAGCAAGCTTAGACAACAGAGGAGACCATATTTCCTTCCTGCGCGTACTAGCGCCGATTAGGATACCAAGGAATAAAAACGGAATAAAGCTCAACCTGCAAGAGAGAAAAGATGAAGCAGCAAACAAGAAACTATCATTCAAATTAATTCCAATAACTTCGATTTTACATAAGTTAACACATAAACCCGATGGCAACTTAAAACCACATAATATCGCTTTAATGCTCCACAAGTTGTGCACCGAACCTTCCTCTAACAAAACCTTATCGTCTGTGAATTGAAGGATGTCAAAAGAAACCTGATCTGAAACTATGAATGGAAGAAACTTACCTAACCAGACAGCGTTACACATCAACCCAGCAAGGCCTTCAGCAGCAATGATAAACAATAAAGGAGACAGGATCCACTTGGCGAAGAACCCTTTGAGCTAGAAAATCCTTAGTAGGACTGCCGTTCACTAGAACTGATAAAGAACTTGAAAAAATCCAGGCATTGATCCAATTCATCCACCTACACCCCAAACCCATTCTTCCCATGATATAACGCAGATAACCCCAAAAGACCGAATCATACGCTTTTTCGAAGTCAACCTTGAAGAGAAAACACTCTTTCTAATTCCTTCTCGGCTTCTCGCATAATCAACCAATTCAATGAGAACCAAGATACCAATCACTTTTTTCAAGCGCCTTGCCAATAGCTTAAGCAAGAATTTTGTACAAACTTCCCCACAAGGCATAGGGGCCTAAATTCACTTATATGTTGAGGATTCTGAACTTTGGGAATTAAAGCCACAAAAGCTTCAGTGTAGGCCTTGGGCAACGAAGCACACACATAGAATTCTTTAACACAAGCAAAGAGATCACTTTTGATAATGTCCCAACACCTTTTAAAGAAGCCCAAGTTAAAGCCGCCCGGTCCTGGACTCTTCCTGCCATCGCACAACCATACTGCCTCCTTAATTTCTTCTTAAGATAATGGTTCCTTTAGACTAAGGCAATCAACAACTGAAAGGTGCTTAAAGTCTACCCCCTCCAAATTTGGTCCGAGAGCCTTGGGTTCTTAGAATCTACTTTCGAAATGACTCAGAACTTCAACCTGCTCAAGCAAACCCCTCTCTGACTTAAGAGCTAAAATACTATTTCTTCTATATCTCTTCTTCATGGTTGCCTGAAAAAACTTTGAATTAGAGTCTCCCGCATTTAACCACTTAAATATAGATTAGTCCCCACAAGCTTTCAAATCTTTCCAAAGCTTTCTTTTATAAAGTAAATGACAAGAAGAATAAATCTTAACCAAATACAAAGCCATTCCTTTCCACTCCAAATTAGTCCCCACAAAAGCATCCCCTGATAAACTGAAGTTGACCTGAGTTATTGTGCAGCCACAACCAAAGTTGTCACGTAATGATTGTTCATGTTGGAAAGGTTGATCCCGCACTGAGACAGACAGTTGTTTGGTTGAATTCTTGGACAAATTTTTGAGCTACACGTGCCAAACATCTTTTTTTAAGAAGGTTATCGTAACATGAACATCCTCTTGAGTTCTTGACTCGGTAGGGTATTCCCTCCATTCAACAAGATTGCACATCTTTGCAAAAATTTCAGGGTTACAACTTGCTTCAAACGGGCTTCAGATAGATTTAGAACCAAAGCTTGAGTGGAATCACTTGCCTTTAACAACATGATAATGAAAACAACATAAATAATAATAAAAGTAGATTCCAAATTCAGCATAAATTTAATAAAAAAAACTTACTTTATCATTTCTCAGTACTTGATCAATTTCTTTGAAAGACCTCAACCTACTCCACTTACTGGCGTCATTACAATATTCGTGGATAACAATATTTCTTGAAGCAAAAGTCTTGCATCCCCTAATGCCACGCCCACCCATCATAAGTTAATAATGATTTTTCAATATTTTTGTAACTCTGTTACATGATCTTTGAAGCTCCCTTTGAAAAAACAAGCAATATCTATAAATTTAACTTTTTCTATATCCCTTAATCCCATAATAAAGTGATAGTTGTGATGCTACCTAACTACTATTCCTGACAAAATATAATATAGAATTAGAAACTAACAACCAGAAGAAACACAAGTTATAACTACTGTTCAGGAATGTGAACCTTGATTCCGTTCACAATTCACAATTTTTCCCAAATTAAACAAGTTTTTTTTAATTTACCTTGATTCCGGAACAGAACATGGTAGGAAGTTGAAATCTCATCCCTTCTTCCGTGATCGGTCCATGAATGTCCTTCTTTGAGCTGAGCTTTATGGTGTCATCATCTCCCTTCTCTTGCCTCTTCTCCCCCCAAAGATTGTTCATACCTTCATCACTTGACTTGCTTTACTAAAACAAAACCGAGCCTTTAGTTTAGAAACAGATATATCTAACTTTTGGCTTTTTGTCTACTTTGTTTCTCTTGTAAAGCTCCTTCAGTTTCCACGTAATAGAATTGTGACACGTTTTCTTATCATATCGGACTTTCTCACCATCTATCTATATAATTTATTAAATAAAATTCATTATTTCATCCATCAAAAATAATAATTACTTTTGTTTCAATTTTTTTTTTCAAAATTGATTATTGTGTCACGTTCTCTTATTTAATGGACTTTTTTAATTTTGAAGTTGAAATAGCATGACGAATCCGATAGACTCGCCGTGATCGAAGTTGACTTTTCTGAAGCTCATCAAATACAAGAAGTAATTATGATGAATTAAACAAGCAAACCACCAATACAATGTCATGTCATTCGACCAGAAGAAATTTGAGACAAAGTATTAAAGACTGATGAACAAAGTCTTTTAAGATGAGATAGACGAAACATTAGAAGTGTATATGAACGACATGATTGTTAATTTAAGTGAAGAAGAATTGCATGACCAACATCTCACCCACGTCTTTCGAAGAGTCCGACAACATAATATGAGGCTAAATCCTAAAAAATGCACGTTTGGGGTGAGAACCGGGAAGTTCCTGGGCTTCAGAATTGGGGGGGGGGGGGGAGATAGAAGAAAACTCGGACAAGCAAAGCAGTGATGCGGATGAATGCACCTATATCAAAGAAAAAGTGATAAAGTTGGAAGAGATGCTAACAGCCGATTCATTTAAAAGTCAACACAACATGCACTCCCATTATATAAACTTTTGAAGAAAGAGAGCCATTTTGAATGGAAGTTCCTTTCTTCTTGCTTGCAGATCTTTATGCCATTCTTTGTTCATGAGATTCAAGCATCCTTGAAGCTCTTCTTTTGTCATGCTTGACAAGTCATTCGATTCTTCTATGGTTAGTATCACGTGATCAAATTTTTGAAGCAGTGGCCTCAAGATCTTTGCAACTATCGATTTTGATGTCAACACTTCTCCACACATTTTGATTTGATTCACTATTCTCATTACTCTAGTGAAAAAATCAGCCACATTTTCAGTTTCTTTCATCTGAAGCAACTCATACGCTCTTTTGTGAGTTTGTAACCTCATCTCTTTCACATTCTCAACACCTCTAAAAGATTTCTCCAAGATGTTCCATGCTTCCTTCGATGAGTCTACATCACCAAATTTCTCAAAGTTGTTTGGATCAATGCATTTATGGATTATAAAGAGAGCTTTATAATCATTCTTATTTAGATCTTTATGTGCATCCTTTTGTTCATCGATAGCATTCTCGCTAATTGACGTTACTCCATTCTTCACAAGATCCCAAACACTTTGATAGCAGAAGACAAACTTCACCTGCTTACACTAATTATCATAATTCTTGTCATTCAAGATGAGAAGATTTGTTGGAAAATGCCGTTTGGATGAGAAGTCATTGCTCTATGCTTCTCAAGAATCGCAACCAATGCTCTAGATACCAGATGTTGGAATCAATCTTAACGAAACAAGATTCAATCACTTTCTTGATTGATTCAAGATTTTTGTTCTTCACTCTTCACTTGAGTGAGTCAACCACACTTTGATTACAAGACGATTCCCTCATACAAAGATTTGAGAAGAGAGAAGATAACTTGAAGGAGAAAAGGGGAAGAGAAGATGAAATTAGATTTTTGAGAGAAGAGAAGAAGAATAATATTATTGTTTCTAATTGAATAGAGAGCTTCTTTCTATCTAAGTTCACAATTGTGAATTCTCTCTATTTCATCTCATAACAAACAATAGGTGCCCTCCTATTTATAATGAGATTATTTGTACATCAAACAGTCTCAAGCTAATTAACTGACTTACTAACTTTGATAGACTGTATTCAACTCTCTATCAAATACACACATCTTCTACTTGTTGTATTTAACTTTCAATTGAATAGACACAACTTGACTACTACAAGCTGTGTTTAACCTTATGTCGAATACATACAGATTCAACTACTATGAACTAAATTCTATTCTATCAACTACATACTACTTCGACTCTGTCGAATTTACAAGTATTGCTTAACAAAAAGAATTATATTCTTAACAGATATGAGTTTTGTTTTGCTGGAGAGAAACTATTCGGTCATGTCATGGCTTCTAAATGAAATTTTCCTAAAATTTCTACCAGTCTTATATTTAAGACATCGGCTAAACAGATATGGTCTAAAGGAGCTAGAATCCTTAAAGGCTATTCTTGACCGATTCCCTTCCGAAGGCTGCACCACCAACTTAGTCGCACGACTCAGGCCAGAGAAGTCTCAAAATCACCAACCACATGAGCCTGATCATGTCATGATCTATGCCATCCTGTGGTCTTGTTGTAAGAAGCCCCTACCACATAAAGTGATGCACTCGATTGGCATCACCGTGCCTCTTGAACATCTAGAGGTATTTTCATACCACTCTTCATTTAATTTCCACTTGCATGTAAAACAATGTATATAATACTATTATTTGTGCAATGCATAGGTGTTGGAGGAGAGCTTGGACTGGGAAGATATACAATGGTCGGAAGATATACAATGGTCGCAAGCAAGTGTTTGGATTGCAGGAAAGGAATATACCCCTGCAAGGGTGAATTTCTTGTCAAAGAATACATTTTCTTTTGTTGGGATAGTATTTATGTTTTTCATGTCATGGTGAGATGAAATAATCAATGTAATGTATGTGTACTTATGTGGAAAGTTATTTGAAGCAGTTTAGTTTATCTAGCATGCCTAAGTTGTCTTGAGACCGATAAAAATTGATGTTATGTTGTCAATATTTTTTTAAACCATGCTGATTGCTAGGGGCTTGGCTCATTCGATTGTTTCTTTAATCTAGATTGCATATTCAACAATCAATCAAGTACTAGCACATTATTTACATATTTTATATTAGTAGTAATCAGTTTTTCATATAGCAAAAAAGCAATACAAGAACCTCTAGTGTACAATGTAAAAGAAACGCATTAAGCTATAGAATATGCATTATCAAATACAAAATCCACCCATAATTTTGAGATAAGTAAAACAAACTGAGGAACCTGTGACAACAGTTGTTATGTATTACACCACTCCAAGGTAATGAACACTGATACTGACAGATACATTACAAATTTAACCAAAGCATCCTTTATACATTTCAATGTAGAGATTTCCTGACAAAATAAATGCAGTGTACACAAAATTTCATGTTTTCTTTACTACTTGTAAATGAAAAGGACAAATAATGTATCCAAAACAATATCTTCAGTCATTGCAGCATGTAGATATGAAATCTTTAGGAATTTGAGAGAAAATAAGATCTTGGTAATTGTGAGTCTGAAGCAGACCAACCAAGTTGGATAGTATAATCAGCAGCTCAAATGTGCAAGCTGGCAACTCATGATTGTAGCAAGCAGCAGATGTATCAAGTTCCATCCCGTCCATTTCAAGGTCAACTGCACCAGCCTGACCAGTGCATCAGTAAAGACAAACCTCGACAAAAACCAAGGATACATTATCTCGTAAAACAACAATCCAAGCAACAGAATTGACAAAATACTCCATTAGCATTCAAAAATTTGAAATCTATATTTGACTGTACAAAAAGTTATGAGACCTATTCAACATGATAATCAACAGGAATTCCGCAATCAATCTCAACTAAATGGAACACCACACTTGCTCTGCAAACATGGCAATCTCAATTAAATTGGTAATATAATGTTAATTTGTGACAACTCTAACAACTGGCCCATTAGCTCAGTTGGTTAGAGCGTCGTGCTAATAACGCGAAGGTCGCAGGTTCGAGACCTGCATGGGCCATTTATTATTATTTTCGTTCATTTATTTTTTTCTCCAAATAAAAAATCACCATCCTTACAAAGAACTAGAAAAGGAAATCCTTGAAACATTTTTTTGTCAAGCAGAAAAGGAAAATGAAATAACAAAGAACTTGACAAAGGAAAATGAAATAACAAAGAACTACATGGAAGGAAGTTGAACACGGAGGGCATCGGCAATCAATGCCCGCTGAAGCTGTTGTGGTGGATAAGCATGGAAGCAATAGACCTCGTGCTGCTCAGCTCCAAGTCTCGATAAAATATCTGCACAAGCATTATCTTCTCTGAGAGAATGGACCAAATTTAGGGACCAATTTCTTTTCATGAGAGAGCGTATGTCAGCCACCAAGCTACGATAGGCATCATGCTCAATATTGGCCTCTTCAATGTGATTGATAGCTTCCAAAGAATCAGTTTCAACTAACATATTTTTGTAACCCAAATCCCAAGCAGTGATCAAACCTTGACAAATGGCATAAAGCTCAGCTTTCATGTTAGTTGCAAAGCCCAGAGAGCCATAGAACCCACCAAGCCAATTCCCCTCCACATCACGAAAGAGACCCCCATAACCAGCATTTCTAGGATTTTCCATGCAACAACTGTCCACATTCAACTTAATAAAATGCCTGGTAGGTGAGGTGTGTTCTTGTACTAGAGACTTGATCATAGAATACAAACCATTATCTGTTAGAGAATCTCCCTCAGGGATGGAATTATTTCCATCCTTCCAGAGAAGAAAAGTGGTGACTGAAAACCTCAAGCAGTCAGCATCATAGTCTTCACAGTTATTTGGCAACCAGGACTTCTGAAGGAACCTATGCATCCAATCATGAAGAGAAATTGAAAAAAACTCTTCACGCACTTGAGGAGGAACCATTTGAACCCAAATTGCACAAGCTCGCCTACAGTCTCTTAAAACATGGATAGTAGTAGTCGCTTCCATGGTACAGAACCTGCACTTTGCAATAGTAGGCAAGCGTTCACATAGGACTGCCAACAGGAAAGTCTTGAAACATCGGGGAACCTTGAGATGGCTTATCCATCTCCAAGATGTTAAAGGAGAAGATAAGCAATTTCCTCGTGAGACACATTGGTTGGCAGAAGAAGTGCTGCATTCAGGCAGACTTTTGCGCATGAGTTGTGCATCTTCCTTACATAATACGCGCCACCCACATTTCTTTATAACTAACTTACTCTTAAGACTAGAGCTGAAAAATATTAACTGAAACTTGTCTTGAACATAACACCAACGGGAAGAAGGAACAGGAATATACAAAACCAATAGATGAGGGTGCTTGGAATTTGGTACCCCAGAAATGAAACCATGCTCCAACAACTTTTGACATAGCTGACCCAAAATATTATTTGTAGTAGCAGGAACTTTTGAAATCCAACCGACACGATAGTCCTGGGAAGGTGTAGAAGAAGCCACATCTTCTACGACAAGACAGACTAACATTCCCCACCATTCACTTCTATCATACCGTTGACAAAGCTGAGCTATATCCGTTGATATTGACACAGTAGAATCAGCCCATATGTAGTTATCTTTTAAATATTGTATGTCCCGATCAAAATAATTTTGATAGAAAAATGTCGACGGAATTTCGTTTCCAGGACTTACCAATAAAGTTTTAATTGGACTTGCATCTTGCAACTGTTACAGGGAAATCAGAATGTTAAAAAGTGAACTACAAACTGTGTTATAAAAGAAAGAGATGCATGGTTATAGTGTAGTGTACCTTGTCAAAGGCAAATGATGCCAAGTGACCCCATATCTCTTGTGGATTTGATAAGGGTTCCATTGAACCACAATCACTTGCATTTACAAAATGTACATTTGGTGGTAACTTAGGCAATGATTGCAGGTTTTGGCAACTCTTCAACTCAAGTCTTTCTAGCTTTGATAGTTTAGATATGCAGCCATCACGAAGGTTCACAAAATTGTTCCCACTTAAATCTAATGTTACCAATGATGATAAACAGCCAAGATCATCCGGAATTGATTCATCATAGAGATTGCAATAGCTTAAATCTAGTTTCTTCAATGAGGATAAACCAGAAAAAGAAGGTAAGATCAATTTCTTGGGCATTGTATGAGTACCAAACCTGAAAAACTTACCCAAAGGGAGGCGGGAGCTCTCTGAGGTCCATGCAATTCCTTTGCATCCATGAAATAAAAGTAATACAAGATTTTTCAAATGGACAATGGATGGAGGAACTTCTCTTATAGCACTGTCACTCACATTAAGACACTCCAAAGCCTCATTTTCATGCAAATTATCAGGAAGCTTGGAAAATTTTGAGCAACCAGATAGGTTGAGCCTTTTGAGAGATTTCAACTTAGAAAAGGTATTTGGAAGGGAAACAATATTTTTACATTCCCGTAAAACCAAGCTATGAAGACCTGTCAAGTAACCAATAGTTGGAGGTAGTTCAGCTATGGAAATCTCATCCAAAGCAAGTATGGATAGATTTGTCATGCTTTCCCCAAAATCAGGAAGCTTTCTAACTGCTGTGCAGCCTGATAGAATGAGAAGCTTCAAAGAATTCATTTCCAATTTTCCCGGAAGGCTTTTAAGATTTTTGCAATCTTCTAATGTCACATATGAAAGCTTTTTAAGAAGTCCAAGAGAAGCATGAACCTCAACCAGGTTTATGCAGCCTTCAAGATCCAATTTTTCAAGATTTGGAATTCCAGTGAAATCTGGAGTTTGATGTAGATTTTTGGAATTTCTCAAATTAATGGTCTTCAAATTTTCCAGAAGCTGAAAATATATAAATTAATACATTATCTACATTTTCCTACGGAAAGATCTTGCATTGACTACATGTATGTATGACTAAAGTAGTCCTTATATAAGGCTTGGGGTTGGGGAATCATTACTGCCCATATATGTATACACACACATGCGTACATGTTATCTCTTAAAATTTAATAGGATGTTGAGATTAAATGTAAGAATGTTACCTTCATTCCTCTCCAAAGGTGCTTTATTTTGCTATGACACATATCAAGGTCAACAAGTTCATTCGATTGGTCTCCAACTGGCAATGACTCAAGAGGATATTCCCTCCACACAAGCACTTTTAACCCACTGGGAAGACATTTGAGACCAAGTGGAAGTTGCAATTTATTTAGTATCATGAGCAATCTAAGATTACCCATCTTTGCAAAAGCTTCAGGGTTCCAACTTGCTTCGAATGCTTCAGGATCAGGAAGACTTAGAACTACAGCTTGAGTGGATTCAGTTCCCTTTAACATATGACAATAAAAACAACATAAGTAACAATGAGAGTAAGTTATAAATTCAGTACAATTTTATTAAAAATCTTACCTTATTACTTCTCAATACTTGATCAATGTCCTTGACAGACCACAACCTACTCCGCTTACTGGCATCATTAAGAGATTCATGCAGAACAATATTTCTACCCATTTCTTGCAGCAAATCGTGCATCCTCAAATGCCACCCATCATCAGTTATCAATGATTTTTCAATAAGAACATCTATAGCTATCAATGGATTAAGACCACATTTTTTCAATATTTGTGTTACATGATCCTTGGGCTTCCCTTTGAAAAAACAAGCAATATCTAAGAATATTGCCTTTTCCATATCCCGCAATCCATCGTAACTTATTCTTAATGTCTTGTAAACATCATTTTGCAGATCCTGCTGCAACATTTTCAACGCATCTTCCCATACAGATGCCCTTCGTCCACAAAGGAATGAACCCAACACTTTGAGTGCCAAGGGAATACCTCCAGCATATTGAACCACCCGTTTTGACAACTCAATGAAATCTTCTTTAGGTTTTGCTCTTCTAAAAGCTTTTTGACAAAAAAGTTGAAGGGATTCATCTCTGTTTAAGATTTGAGCATCATAAGTTTCACACACGCCTAGTGATACTAGGAGATGCCTGTCTCTAGTTGTTATTATTACCCTGCTTCTAGGACCAAACCATTCTTGCTTTCCAGCTAAATTCTCTAGTTGGATATCAGAACTTAGGTCATCAAGGACAAGGAGAACTTTTTTGTTGAATAAAAGATTCCGTATTGTCTCCTTTCCTTGGTCCAAACTTTCAATTCTCAAGCTGCTTATTTTTAGATTTGAAAGCAATTTTCTTTGTAAGCAAAGCAGACCATCTCTTTCGCTAGAAACCTCTCTAACATTCTCAAGAAAGCAACTGAAATCAAATTGGTTATGGATTTTCTTATACACAAGTTTGGCTAGAGTTGTCTTTCCTATGCCGCCCATGCCCCATATCCCCGCAAAGCGAATTTCCTGAGACTCTGTCCTTAAAAGTGAACACATGGTGTTTATCCTCGAATCAATTCCAACCAATTCATCATCATACTGTGGCAATTTAGGTTGTAACCTTTTCCATACTTCGGCAACAATTTCTTTAATGAGTTCTGTTTCACGTCTGTAATGAATAAATTTGAAATGAGTTTTTTTTTACTCAAATAATCTAAAAGCATTCATTATAATAGAAGAAATACAATCACAAATGTATGGAAAATTATTGCGAGGAGCATAAGAAATAGATGCCCTAACTAAAGAGTAAGCACTACTATTTGTTGATCACCTAGAAAAAACAATTTGATAGTTGCTGTACAATTGTAAGCACTACTATCTGTATTCTGTGTGAATAGATTTAGTCTTGAGCATATCATGAACTAGTGTCTTGCAATCCATGTAAAGAGTTGCAAGTGCATGGCCCAGAGAAATCATTCATTGAATTGCTTGAAAGAGACCCCAAGCTTCCCCTTCCATGGCTTTCATTTTCAGAGGTTTCCTATTTGTTTCAGCTGCCAACACTCGGTCCTCATGATTTTGCAAGCAGAGCTTGACACCTGTGCTCCGCCCCGGTCTTTAAAAATAGCTACATCAAGGTTGCATTTAACATAACCATACACTAGAGCAACCACGACCACCTAAGGCTGCTGCTGCAGCTGAGTTTAAAAATCACCATTCCGCTGTCTGTTAGCAGCCTGTTAGCAGCCGTCTCATGTACCACTCGCTCAACCGGATTACAGATGTCCTCCCATAACAACTGGTTTCCCTTCTTCCACAAACTCCATCAGCTTTGATTTGGAAACAAGAGCGTTTATGTGAAAGATGATGCAAATGCTCAGCCGGGGCACTTAACGGGTTTCTATGGTATTCTTAACCGTAGACAGAGAAAAAAATCCTTGGAGCATCCTAGATTTCTTGGCATCCTAATCATCACTTCCATGGTGCATATTAGGAGATTTTAATGATTTACTTTAGCATGATTATAAGAGACCTACTACCCATCTTAAGTGGTTGCATAGTGGTTTTTAGGAAGATACTCTAAAGCGAGCAATTCAGAAAGGATTATTAACTTTTGATCAACAAATCGGTTGTGGTATTAGATGCACAACGCATAAAAGGAATTTGCGGTAAGTAAACCATAGTTTGTTATAAAGCTTGAATCCAAATCTGAAAAAAATAAATGAAGAATATAGTCCCACACCGCTAAAGTTCGGAGAAAATAGTAAGTTTATATAAGCCACGCGTAGAGCGATGGTCACGACCTTACTTGAACAGGATCTGTTCTATAGGCTCGTACTACTGTGTCCTTGATTTCAAAGGAGACAGGAACATAAATCTGGCGGATGAACTATTACCGTGCGATCAGAGCGTGATTAACGGCCCTGATGATCTCAGTTTGAGCAATCATCCTGAGGCTGTAGATGATCGTTCTCGGCAGTGTGAAAACACTATCGGGGTGGTCGCACGGTGTTCTGACAGATTAACCCTTTTTTTGTCTCATACAACTTCCATTCACAATTTTTTTATCAAACACACCCAGAATACATACTACTAATAGTAAACAAGTGGTTTTTTTATTTACCTTGATTCTGGAACAGAACATGGTAGGAAGTTGAAATCTCATCCCTTCCTCCATGAATGTCCTTCTTTGAGCTGAGCTTTATGGTGTCATCATCTCCCTTCCCTTGCCTCTTCTCCCCCCCAAAGATTGATCATACCTTCATCACTTGACTTGCTTTACTAACCACTAAGTAAGAAAATGAAGCATTTAGTTTGGATTCAACTAAGAAAACTTTTGGCTTTTTGTTAAACCTCCTCGATTTGCCACGTAATACAATTGTGACACGTTTTTTAATCATCATCTTTTTATATATTTATTTCAAATAAAATTGATTATTTGACCCATCAAATATAATTATTATCTCATTGTTTCATTTTTTTTTCAAAATTATTCTTCCATTATTAAATAATGGTTTTATTTTAATGGACTTTTTTTAGTTTTGAAGTTGAAAGTAGACCTATCGTGATTAAAGTTGACCTTCTTAGAACTCGTTAGAGAAGACATAATGAATTGTTTAAGAGCTAACACCGATCTTTTCGTTGTTTTTCCTACAAGATGTATGAGATAGATCTCAGCGTGGCTCGTAACCAGCTGAACGTGATGCCAGTGCTCGATACGTATCATAGAGACGATCGAGGCAATTAACCGAGAAGGCGAAGGCAACTGTGAAGACGGTCCAAGGGTTACTAGATTCTAATTTCATCTTAGAACTCAAGTATACTTAGTGGTTGTCTAATGTAGTGATAGTCAAGATAACTTTTAGGAAATGGAGAATGTGTGTTGACTATACTGTCTTGAACAATGATTCTTATTTGCTTCCTAACATAGACAAGTTGGTCGACATTTCTGTCGGATACAAACTTCTGTCCTTCACGGACGTATACTCTAGCTATACCCAAATATCGGTGTATGAGTCAGACTACCTTTATGACCAAACACGCAAACCACCAGTATAATGTCATGTCATTCTGCTTGAAGAATGTCAAGGCAACTTATCAAAGAATGATGAACAAAGTCTTTCAATCATGCGGAGGAATACACCTACGTCAAAGATAAAAATTATGAAGTTGAACGAGATGCTAACAACTCTGAACTAATTCATTTAAAATTCAGCACAACATGCCATCCCCTTATATAAAATGTTGAAGAAAGAGGTCCATTTTGAATGAATGCCACAATGTCAGCAAGCATTCACTTCCTTGAAAGAAGCTTTATCCACCCCAACCAATCTTAACTAGGCTCTTGCTAGGAGAATCCTTGTTTCTCTACTTTGTTGTCTCTCAATAAAAGGTTAGCACCGTCCGCGTCATGGAACCAGATAGTCAACAGCACTCGGTGTATTTCATTTCAAAATTTCTAGCCGGACCATAAACACAATTTCAAAAGAATGTATAATTACTCGTACTAAAATAATATAAAACATAACTAGAATGCATAATAGAAAATGGATAAATATATAGTAAAATAAATATTTTGAATATGTAGAAAGATACTTGTAAAGTATTTTTCTCAGGATTTTTTTTGGAAAAAACTTTTAAAAAAAAATTTTAAAAAAAATTAATTTTCAACAAAATATTATTTTTAGGAAAAAAATAATTAATTTTTTTTATGGTGCAATGCAGTTCAATTTAAGTATACAATTCAATTAATCATATTTTTGAACACCCCTAGTAGGGATCCCTCGTAGGGATCCAACAATTTGATTGCCTTAGAGGGCAACAAGGATCCCTCGTATGAATCCGGCGTTTTAATCTCCTTGGAGGGCAGTAAAGATACCTCGTAAGGATCCAACAATTTAATTGCCTCATAGGGCGGCAAGGATCCCTAGTAGGGATCCAACATTTTGATCGCCTCGGAGGGTGAAAGGATCCCTCGTAGAGGTCCATCGTTTTGATTGCCTTTGAGAGCGGTCTTCTTTAATACCCTTAGGTTTCTTGTAGAGAGAAAAAGAGGATAGCAACGCAAACAATTAAGAAATAATTTCATGAGGAGCCTCGTTAAAAACCCTCGCCCCATACGAGGCATAGAGGGAAAATAGTATGTCCTCAAAAAAGCAACATGTCATTACAAGCGTCAAAGATATGGTACTCACCTAATAAGAAATAGCAGCAAAGCAAATTAAAATGGTAAATAAAATAAACACCTGAAGGGCATTCATGCCCAGGATTCTGTCCCATATCTTCTCTATCTTTTGAGGGGGAGCCCCTTCATCTTTGCGAGCTTCTTTTGGCGGCTTGATTCCCGAGCCGACCTTCCTGATATTCACGCCCAGGTGTCGCACACTCACGAAAATAAACAGAGTCGCCACTAACATATCTATCCTAAAAGGAAAGGAACGTCAGCAAACCTAAGATGAATAAGAACGAGGTCTTTCGACCAGAGATAGGGTACGGGAGTCGGTTACGCAAGGGGAAGGTACTATCACCCCTCACGCCCATCGTACTCGATGATATCCACCTATGTTTGTTACTATCTAAAGGGTGTGTACTATAAATCTAAAGCTTAATGCTCAGGGAATGCATGCAAAATAAAGAAAAGGAAATACGGAGAAAAAAAGGTTTATAAATAGGTGTGCTCGCTTAGGCCCCGCGACCTAATGCCTACGTATCCTTTTCAGGAATCAGAGCGCCGTAGTTCGGCTCACATGTTTTTGCTTGTTTTTGTATTTTTTAGTGGACGGAGTTACATTCGCAATCTAGCATCAGGATAGCAGCTCGTTGAATGGAGTCTTATGCGTTACCAGTCTGCGATCGAAAGGAAGCAACATGTCCGATTAAGGGAAAGAACGCCCTGAAGGCAAGAGAGAGAAAAGAGAAGATTGGTTTGTATTTTTTATGTAACTTTATGATGAACAAAACCCAATACAAGGCTTCGCACCACTTCATTACTTTGTTTAGGTCTGAGCCTTTATTAAGTGTTTTAGATGTTTTTTGATTGGTGTTTTTTAAAGGGGAATTAATCTGCGAGTTGAATCACATAAGAGTGTATAATAGTAGAGAAACAGATTAGGGAATGAATCCCACTCATTTCTCTCCCATTATATAGTGATCGAGAAACAGATTAGGGAATGAATCCCACTCATTTCTCTCCCACTAAGTGATTGAGAAACAGATTAGGGAATAAATCCCACTCATTTCTCTACCACTATTAGTAAAATGTGATCCGCCTCTTCCTTTATTAAATGTTTTAAAGTTGAAAAGAAAAAGGAAAAGAAAACTAGCCTAAAATAAAGTAACTAGCCTAAGTGTTTAAAAAGGAATTTCTAGATCCTAATGTTATCATGGTTTCTACCTAAAGTTAGGAAATAGAGAGACATGAAAATAAAGTCACATTATAAGCAAAAATTGAGAATGGCGGAACGGTACAAAATCACACATAAGCATGAAATATCAAGTCAAAAATATAGTACAAAAATGAAATAAAATACTACTATTTTTATATGGTTTTTATGAAGGAAATTGAATTCTAATTAACCAAAAAAAGAATTAAAAGAGATAGCCTAAACTAATATTTTTTATGACTATTTTCTATGTCAAGATTTAATGTATTAAAAGTCTAAAAAGAAAAAGTGAAGATTAGTGTTTTTATTACCTAAAAGAAATAGGAAAAAATCTAATTAAAACCTAAATTTATACTAATGGAAACAGGGGTACAAATAGCAAGGCGCTGGGCCCATTGAGTCTGGCCCAACAGCACTGTTATTGTTTCAGAATTCAAATGCAAAAAACGAGAGATGGGCCCTGTGGGGGATGAGAATAGAATCAGGCCCAGAGAAAGTTTGTTTAGCCAAAAATGGCGCATGGGCCTTCAGAGGGGTGTGAGTCAGAACTTCGCTAGGCCCAATGATGATTTCGTTTTGCTCCAAGAACAGATTGCTATTATTATTATGATTCAGAGATAAAACAAATAAAAAATATTATTTGAATAAAACAAAAGGAAATTAAATTAGGAATTAGGGTTATCATGTGTGACGCTCCCAATCCCACTCTCTCGGATTCTCTCTTCTCACTCCCGCTCTTGCGAACGACGCACCTCCAACGGGGATCATCGGCGCGCCACCGTGAACCTACACGAGGTCTCGTCTTCCTCGCTCGTTTCTCCTATCTTGCAACTCGGTTATCAGCTTAACCACAAATCTAACTCACAATACTCTACCAAAATTCAAAATCAAAAACTGAATTGAAATGGAACATGGAATAGCAGAACGAGAAAGATTAGAGAATTCCAGAGGAGCTTCCCAATCGGAGTTGACAAAAGATCGAAGCTTTCTATTAGAGTTGATACGGAATAGGAGTTTTCAATCAAAGTCGACGCGAAATAAACGCGAGCACGGAGGAGAAGATGATGATTCAGGTAATGCTCCTTTTTCGTTTTTTAGATTCCTCAGTTTCTTCTTCTTCTACTTTTTGTTCTTCTATTTTCTTTGATTTTTCTGTTGAACTGTTTTGTTGTTGTGCGTGAGATTGAGGGATGAAGGTGGCAGAGAGTTGTGATTGAAGGTTCAGAAAGTTGGTGGAGATGAAGTTATAAAGATGGTGAGGTTGCAGAGAGACTGAAGTGTGAACTGAGATAACGTGTGATGTGGATGATTCTGGAGAAATGGTGAAGATGATTGGATGATGATTCAATGGAGTTTCTCTCCGAAAATGAGAGAGAAAGCTCTCAGATTTTGGATGATTTTGGTGAAGTGTGGATGAAAAAAAAACGGTGAAGTGAGAGGGAGAGTGGTTTATATGGTTGCTGAAGGAGAGAAAGCAGTTAGAGGTGAAGAGATGTGAGCCCTTAGATTGAGGGAGGAAGTTATAAGATCAAGGGTGAGATCTAGGCGGTTATGAGTTGTTGAGAGTTTGTTAAATTTCTGTTATGTCAGTTATAGGTTTCACTTGATAGAAGTTAGTTATGTGTTGAAAGTTGGTTAGGTTTTTTATTGTTTGGTTTTCTGTTATTGGGTTAGAGGTTAGGGAATTCTGTTATGGTAGTTATAATTGGTTAGGACAGGTGGTTAAAATTTTGTTTGATGTTAGTTTAGAAGTTAGGTTAATTAGTAACTGTTTTTGCACTGTATGGGATCATGAATGATGCTTTGTTCTGTTACAGACTGGGTGAGTAGGTTTTACAGTGCATCTTTTGTAAATTGAAGTGATATTGCCATGGTTTATATAATGTCACCTAAGCATAGCTTAATTAGATTGAAGGTAACCTGGACATGGATGTGGTGATGAATGGTAATATATTTTTTATTTTGGTAATAGCTGTATGGTTTAAAGTCTGCATAGAATTGAATGAATGGCATGATTTGAAATGTGTTTGTTTATAGGTTATGTTGTTTGTAGGTTATGAATTGGTTGAAAAAGTTGTGGGATTCTGACTTATGCAGGTCCATTTTGAATGAATGCCACAATGTCAGCAAGCATTCACTTCCTTGAAAGAAGCTTTATCCACCCCAACCAATCTTAACTAGGCTCTTGCTAGGAGAATCCTTGTTTCTCTACTTTGTTCTCTCAAGAAAAGGTTAGCACCGTCCGCGTCATGGAACCAGATAGTCAACAGCACTCGGTGTATTTCATTTCAAAATTTCTAGCCGGACCATAAACACTATTTCAAAAGAATGTATAATTACTCGTACTAAAATAATATAAAACATAACTAGAATGCATAATAGAAAATGGATAAATATATAGTAAAATAAATATTTTGAATATGTAGAAAGATACTTGTAAAGTATTTTTCTCAGGATTTTTTTTTTGGAAAAAACTTTTAAAAAAAAATTTTGAAAAAAAATTTAAAAAAAATTTAATTTTCAACAAAATATTATTTTTAGGAAAAAAATAATTAATTTTTTTATGGTGCAATGCAGTTCAGTTTAAGTATACAATTCAATTAACCATATTTTTGAACACCCTTAGTAGGGATCCCTCGTAGGGATCCAACAATTTGATTGCCTTAGAGGGCAACAAGGATCCCTCGTATGAATCCGGCGTTTTAATCTCCTTGGAGGGCAGCAAAGATACCTCGTAAGGATCCAACAATTTAATTGCCTCATAGGGCGGCAAGGATCCCTAGTAGGGATCCAACATTTTGATCGCCTCGGAGGGTGAAAGGATCCCTCGTAGAGGTCCATCATTTTGATTGCCTTTGAGGGCGGTCTTCTTCAATACCCTCATGTTACTTGTAGAGAGAAAAAGAGGATAGCAACGCAAACAATTAAGAAAGAATTTCATACGAGGCATAAAGGGAAAATAGTATGTCCTCAAAAAAGCAACATGTCATTACAAGCGTCAAAGATATGGTACTCACCTAATAAGAATTAGCAGCAAAGCAAATTAAAATGGTAAATAAAATAAACACCTGGAGGGCATTCCTTCCCAGAATTCAGTCTCCTATCTTCTCTATCTTTTGAGGGGGAGCCCCTTCATCTTTGCGGGCTTCTTTTGGCGGCTTGATTCCCGAGCCGACCTTCCTGGTATTCACGCCCAGGGTTCGAACTCTTTTAAGCTTAAGACTCTCTATATAACATTTCTAGGAAATTTCCTAGTCTTCTTGGATGACTCCAACCCACCCATCAGAGAGCGGGTATTTCATGCCTAAATACAAAATAGACAAGGTGGCACCAATTGGTTAAAATTTGGATGCCCTATAATAATGTTATAAGAATTGAGCGCGCTTAGCCTGCTGCCACTTATTACAAAAATATTTGGCTTAGGAAACTAGACCGCGCTAAGCGGGAATAGCGCGCTTGTGAAGTTGGCTCTGCCTCTGCTAGGAAAATTGTAGCGCGCTAGAGACGTAGCTTAGCGGACTTAGACATAATTTTCTCCAAAATTTGTATTCTTGAAGCCATGTTTTCGGCACTTTATTGCTCGAGGCTTCAATATGCACCAATACTTGTAAAATGTATGAAAAACTATCAAACGGTATATAAATAAATCAAAAACTCAAATAATACATATTATGTACAAATATGATGAAAACGTACGCATTCTCGCATAAGTTGAGGGAAAAAAGTTGATAAGTGCCGAAAAACTATAGTAAAAAATAACTACAATTTGACACTTGTCAAACACTCCCCAACTTAAAGAAACAAAAATAATAAACTAAAGAATCAGAAATTAACAAGTTTCGAAAAACAAAAACAAATGTATGGTTCAACACAAAAATGCACAAACAAAGTAATACTAACCACAATCCTACAACGACAACATGTAAATGAAACAAATCCTAAGTACAAAAATCATACCAAGCATTCTAAAACTATACAAGCTTAATCATGAATCACGCCTAGGAAAAATTCATGAGGGATGCAAAACACACAAAAGTGAGGGACTTTGACACTCATCCAACAATCCTTCAAACAAAAGACTAAATTATGCATTCATCCAAAAATAATATTGAAAATACAAAAGCGAGAATCACAAGGACTTTTCAAGGTTGTAATATGACTTAGTTAACAAACAAGAGGCAATTTCTAAAGCTAATTGAAACAAAAAATTTTCTAAACCTAAGGGAGTGATCAATCCAAAGTTTCAAACAACAAAATCTCAATCAAATTTTTTTCTGCATTCCCACATTGTCACACCAAACACAATACTTATTTAGCACAATTATTTGATTTTTTTCTTTTCTTTTTCACAACTTTTCTCTTTTTTCTTTCTTTTTCACATTTTTTTTCTTTTCTTTTCTTTTAAACATCATAGAAACAACCAAATAAGTAGCAAAAATTTCTCTCCCCAACTTGATTTTAACCAACATCAAAGTATGAATACTCCATACTTTCTAAGGCAAGATAAAAGTTCAAATAAAAAATCATGGTTGATGGTTCAAGAAAATAAGAAAAATCAACATCCATACAAAACAGAGAACTAACTACTCATAGACAAGCATCAAGTTCAAATGAAAAATGGGTATTGATAATAGCTCAAAGGGGTTAACAAATGATCACACACTTACAAGGTGAATTGACTATTTAGTTAGGGTGGTTATGCTCAAAATGAAACAAATGCCTTGATCATTTTCATGCTTTCATATAATCAACATAAATAACAGATTAAACATAATAAAATCTTGTTAAAACAAAGATTGTGGCCTCCAACATATATGAACAATGGAAAACTTCCTCTCGTTTGGGGTTTGGTAACTAAAGTGATTTAATCAACAAGCAAGCAATGCAAAAGAATGAATGACATGATAATTGTACAAATGAAAATTTTCCTTAACATGTTATGCTATAGGAGGCGATAAACTAGTATCATGAATGATACAACTTCAAAAATATCATTACCATACATCCGTAGGTTGAAACACTCAATCTTGGAAAATCACCTCAAAAATCTTTGATTTAACAAACCAAAATTTGAGTCCAAACAACCAACAAAAGAATTAGAAAAAAATAATACTATTATCCACTACTAAATAGCCTGGTGAAAGTGGAAAAAAGGAGGGCCAAGGGAATCCACTGGCACAGAGCAAAGAGGTTAAAATTTCCTGAGCGCACTAAGCGGGCTAGACCGAGCTTAGCGGCAACAGGAAAACTCAGAAAAATTAGACAGAGTCTGATTCTTCAGCCTACCTCCACTAACACTTATTTGTCTTAGATGCAAAAATTACAAAACTTACAATCGTTGGGGTGCCTCCCAACAAGCGCTTGTTCTACGTCGTTAGCTCGATGCCTCTATTGTTTTGGTACTTGGCAAGTAGCTTCCTCTCGCCATGCCAGGTGATGTCTCACCGTGCAAACCTTAAAAAAGTGCCCTAACCAAAACAATTAACAAATGTTAGGGTACAAATATATACAACACTTGCACGAACATAAAAGAAGAAAAATAGATGAATGTTGGATACGCAAGTTGAAAAGTGAAGATTTAAATTTAAGAACTGATCCAATTTCAACTTGTTTAGCCAACATTCACCAATAATGTATATTCATGTGTAAACATATACAAGTGAACATATATAATATATACAATATATATATATATATATATATATATATATATATATATATATATATATATATATATATATATATATCTCAAAACCATAGGAACTATTGCGATGCAATTCTAACACAAAACACCATTCTCCGGTAGCGGCGCCATTTTGTTGACACATTAAAGTGGCAAGAAAAAGATCGGAAATATTTTGGGATTTATCGTGTCCACAGAGAATGGTGGAAGGGAAAATGTCATTCAACGCTTTCCGCGTTTTTGAGCTTGGGTTAAAATGAATTAAAAGTAAAAAGATATAAACAGGAAAATAAATACATTCTTTGGAGAGAAGATAACTCTCGGGATTGAATTTCATCTACTTGTCAAATACTTAAACCTACTGATCAATTGTACTCAACCTAAATTACTCATCAACATAAATCGGTCATAACAGAGGTTATGTCTAACATAGAGTTGAGATGTCAATCGTATTGTTTCCTTGTGGATGTCTCACACAACTAAATAACACAAAGCATTAAGAGTCGACACTCACAGTGAATATTAAACCTAAATCTATGTCTAGAGTTTAGAACCTAACAAATATTCATCCAAGAACAAGATCAGAGAAGTATATGTCTATAACAACTTAAATCCTAACAATAAAGCAAAAACAAGGATAAACACCGATAAAGATTTATAAAAGAGATTTCATACAATGCCATGATCAGTACATATACATACAAGACAAATAAATTACATACAATCCTCAATAAATGAAAAATACATAGATAAGAGAGAAGAGAAACAAACACAAAAGTCCATTTATCCAACAAAAGTGCACATCCTACTCCCAATCATCAAGATGCATCATCCATTGTTGATTTCCTAAGCCTAATCTAACCTAAGAATGTTAGTGATGAAATGTGGAGATAAAATGCCCAAAACCATTAACCCTAACTATGCTTAAATGAGAATGATATAGGCAAAATTTACGCAGGCCCGCTAAGCGGGCTCACTGGGCTTAGCGCGCTGCCACTTATTACAAAAATATTTGGCTCCAGAAACTGGACCACGCTAAGCAGGAATAACCGCTTAACGGGCTTGCGAAGTTGGCTCTGCCTCTTCCCAAAAAGCTGTAGTGTGCTATAGACGGGGCTTAGCGTGCTCAGACATTATTTTCTCCAAAATTTGCATTCTTGAAGGCGTGTCTTTGGCACTTTTTTGCTCGAGGCTCCAATATGCACCAATACCTATAAAATGTATGAAAAACTATTAAACGGTACATAAATGAATCAAAAACTCAAATAATTATTTACATATATGATGAAAACATGCGCATTCACGCCCAAGTTGAGAAAAAAAGAGTCAATAAGTGCCGCAAAACTATATACAAAAAATAACTATAATTTGGCACTCATCACCCTCTCATTTCCAATCACCGCAGCGATGTCTCACAGTCTCAATTACTGATATTGACAGCCTTTCACCTAAGATTTCAAATACAAAGCAATACTAGGTTAAGAAACCTCTTAATCAAAAACAATTCTTGATCTTGCTTAAAAGCTTCGATCAAGAACAATAACTTGATAAACAAGCAACACACACTCAACTCAATGCATCAAAAGATACATGAGTGATACAAAATCATTCAATACTTAAAAAGCTTATGAATGAATGATAGAACTTACAATATAATAGAAACAATCCTACTCTTATATCAAGATGGTATTAGAGAGGCTCACAATTAACACACACAAATCCTAGCAAAATACAACGTATGTTCCACCTAAAACTAGGTTAGTGACAATCTATTTAAAGCACACATCTGGATTGGATTTCGGCTTCAAAAACGCAACAAGGAAACTACTAAAAATCTGCAAAAGCTTCTCCATAAAAATTTGTCTTCAATCATTAGTTTCCTAAATAATCTCCATATTTAGAAACTAAGAATACATCTTGAAAACAAATCAAATCTTTTATCCTTAAATTAAGCGCCACATAGGATTGTATAATATTCCTAAGATATTCGGCATTTGCAACAAACTAACATAATCCAAACTGTAAATAGTAACAAACACGATGTCGAAGGATCAGGATAGGACATCTTGTAAAACATGGTTTCTTCAAGTTAGAATATCCTATTTAACATGTTGTTGCCTAATTTGTTTTACTAAAATCAATTTCAATCATAAATTGAGAATTAACACTTCACTTCTATCTCACTAGGCTTGATAAGGCATCTTGATATATACCATCATCAGAGATATTTCTTGGGTGAAGATCATAAGCGATTCCACCAAATACGACTTAACATTAGGTATTATCCTTAGGAGTTTAGCTTGGATTTCTTGATCTCCCAGGCATAACAATTTGATCACCAGTTCATATGAAGAATTCACTTCATACATGTAGCGATATATTTATGTGGGCCCGAAATAGGGCGATATATGTCCTTCACTGGGCGTCCGCTGTAACACCTTAAAAAGCCCATGCGTAAATAATACAAATTTAAACAACACACATAGGGTGTCACTAGACACAACAAAAACGTGCTCCGTAACACGGATTAATAAGTATCATGCAATAATTTAACACATGTCACCACGTACTCGCCTTTACTTAGGTTGATCGCCGCAGAATTATTCAAATAAAATAGTTCAACCAATAATTAACTCTCATAATACTTTATTTTCAAAATAAAACTTAGTTATGGCAAAATATTTTCCAACTTAAGCAACACATAACATAACAACTTTAATTCTCGCAACATCAAAATCAAAGTAAAAAATAAGAAAACATAATTGTTCGCTCACCCAGTGTTACAAATCAAAGCAACACAAATAAAAATAATCACAAAAATAACATGAAAGAAGAACATCCTCAACGCCATCCTTCATCTTTTAAGCATCTACTTATTTACCTGCTCGTCAGTACTCTACAGGAGTACATACACCACTACAAACAAAAGGGGTGAGAATACACTCAATTTAAGTTAGGGGTACAAAACAAAGCAATGGTAGCATGATTACACAATCATCACATACACTCGCTAATCGCAACCAATATCAATCACAACAAGTATTCTCAAACAGTCAACAATACCATGAATAATTAATCAAATATGCAAACATATATGCAAATGTACTCTGCAACTAAATATGTATGCATGCGGTGCCATTATAGATCACACAGGTCCATCTCACTCTTGAATCCACACCATCGGACCAGACCATGAAAAATCGCTACTAACACCTTTAGTAACGGTTCACCAATTCCCATCTAGAACGAGCTAATTGCTCCTGAATCCACATCATCGGACAAGAGCCCACCAAACTGAACCGAAGTTCGTACACCATGATGCATGATATTCAACAACATGCAAATACACATATGCACTTCTGGTTCCTCATTTGACCATGCATACCACCAATAATGCCAACACACAATCATAATAGGCATACAATCAAACATGCAATATCACCAAATTTATCACCATTCATAAGTTGCATATCATGTACACACCAACAATTCTTAATTAATTAACGCTTCACCAATAATATCACAACAAATAACATGCACATAACTTAAGTGCAACATCAGTATAATTCAACAATAATCATAATTTTGCACATAATACACATACCAATATAATCCATTATTTAATCATGAAATAATTGATTCATCATCACCTATGATTAATATTTTCTCACCCATTATCACCCAACAATAATTCAACATTGCCTACGCTCAAAAATAGACCCGAAAAGCCAAATTGCAAGCTCAAAACGAGTCACCGAGGTGATGGCGTCATTTCTGGGCCCGTGACAACCTGGTTGTCACCAACCTTACACTTAACCTGTCACCCTGGTGACGGTTGGCTTGAGAAAACAAGCATGGGGTCCATGACGAATCGCCCGTCAGGATGACGACGCCTGTCATCGGTCCAAAGCGCATTACAACCTCGTCGTCATGCTAGTGACGCCCGTCACCCAATCGTCAAGTGAACTCTAATTTGACTCCGTGTTACTCCAAAATCATCCAGCAAATTACAGCATACATACTATATAGTAAAAATAATGAATTAATTCATCAATATAACACATGTACTTAACGAATTTCATTACTTTACAATTATGCATAAAACCTTCAAAATCCAAACAATGGCAAAAGCATAAAAGTGACTCAAAATAGAATTAGTAGCACATATTAATACACAATTCATTCATTGAAATCATCATACAACATCAAAACAACACAGATTCTACATATTTCATCTCCAATACACAAAATATTATTTGATGTTAAGGACTCCTCTTCTACCCCTCATGTAATACACCCTTAAAGAAGTAGTTTCTCCCCCTTACATTGGTTTCCTAGCAGCAATAGAATTCTGAATTGATTGGTGTTCTTCCCTCTCCCAAGGCTCTGAGTTCCAATGGCAACTCTTTCCTATTGTCTCTTTCTACGTTTTGACACTTCCTTTCTCCAAAAACTAGGTTAACTATTAACCTTTTATAATTAAGGTAATTACTCTAATATTTAAAATTTTAATTTCCTCCCCCACTTACATTCATTTTTTCTTTATTCCATATATTCCTTCTAATTCTCATTCTAAGCCCAATTCTATTATTTTCTTATTTTATTAATTAATCAAAATACTTTTATCTTGATCATCAAGCTAATTCTAAATCAATTCTATCAACCTCTAACTCTCTCTTCACACCCCAATCTCGAGGACACATATTCCTACGGTTCGTATTTATTTAATTGCAACTACATTGTAATTAAATAAATCATACAAAAATCATGAATAAATAAATTAAAATAATTTAATCAAAATTGGGGTATTACACCCGCCCCATAAGGCGTCGCCCAGGGAGTATGCTTTACGTGGTATATGGACTCGCCCTAAGGGGAAACATGGATAATAACGTCTAACTGCATGTGCAAAGTCATGCCCATAACTCCATATGAAATAGGCAGTCAATAACTTCCCCCTAGTCAAGAGGAAACGATTACCACTTCTTGGGGGTTCCCTAAACTATAGGCCCATAAGCCCCTATAAATACCTCAACTTTAAGGTTTAAGAGGATAGATCGTAGGAACACACGATATACCCCTAAAACTCACAGAGTTTCTCACCTCACATGAGCTTGCTCTCTCTTCACTATAAATTCCACCAAGAAGGGCCTCTCGCCGATGTAGGAAAGCTCTTAACCACCATAAAACTACTAAGGGCTCTGGTCAACCCTACCAACATAAGGGTATCATGCACTGTGTATTTCTTACAAGTACAGTGGGGTCCACCATAGGGCATCGATAAATTTAAATTGGGCCACACCTTTTATTGCCATCGCCACTTTAATACTCACTAAAACCTCCATTCCTAGACCTAATTGTTCTCAATCATGGTTGCTTTGAGAATACAATCTCCCACACCACACGACATAATATGTTGTAGTGATTCTGATTCCTAAAGGAGATTTGTGTCGTCATGTACGAATTACAATGCCAAAATATCCACAACATCCAACAAGAGGCCACCCCCACAAAGAAGATGGAAGTGTTGACCACTTTTAGACAAAATA
Source organism: Vicia villosa (assembly GCF_029867415.1). Classification (NCBI taxonomy): domain Eukaryota; kingdom Viridiplantae; phylum Streptophyta; class Magnoliopsida; order Fabales; family Fabaceae; genus Vicia; species Vicia villosa. The sequence continues at coordinate 447,545 of NW_026704977.1, read as the reverse complement.
TGAGAATCGCCTGTCCCCAAAGGTTTCAAGCCTCCCTCCTTGGAGAAGTTTGATGGTGTAGAAATCCTTATGAGCATGTCGCCGTTATCAACAAACAGATGGATATCATCGAAGCACCTGAATCCCTAAAGTGTAAGTTGTTGTATGAAACTTTCAGAGACGCGACCTTGCGATGGTATATGGGCCTACCACGAGCTTCCGTCGCTAATTATTAGAAGCCAGTGAAGAAACTTGTACACCAATTTGCAACCAATCAACACAAGAATAAGACCTCCACTAGCCTGTTTAACATACGATAGGGCCCCTCAGAGTCACTAAGGGAATACCACGCGTGTTTCAATGAAGCCACCATAATGGTCGTCCACCTAAACCAATAAATTTTCATGAGGGCACTCCAAAATGGTCTCAAATGAGGACACTTCAACTAGTCTCTCGCCCAAAGGCCAACATCTTTATTGGCATAAGTAGTCACAAAGGTGAAATGACTATGATCTCCTTTTTAGAAACTATGATCTCCTTTTTAGAAAAAAGAGGGAGTAGACATCCATCCTCATAATGACGACCTCATGATCATCATTTCTAGGTGCAATGACTGGAAAATCGGAAGATTTCCCGTGGACCAAGGGAGCTCCACGATCCTTTACTAGCATGTATTTGAGAGGCTCAGCCTTGACCCATATGGTTTAAAATCTTTAAAGGGATCACTCGTTGGATTCTCTAGGGACCAAGTGCAAGTGAAAGGATGAATAACTATGAGGACCACCTTTGGACTGGGAGAAAAAGCCAAGAAGATCAAAGTCATGTATCTATTTATAGACGCCCCTTATTCTTATAACATTATTATAGGGCATCCAAATTTTAACCAATTGGGTGCCACCATGTCTATTTTATATTTAGGCATGAAATATCCGCTCTCTGATGGGCGGGTTGGAGTCATCCAAGAAGACTAGAAAATTTCCTAGAAATGTTATATGGAGAGTCTTAAGCTTAAAAGAGTTCGAACCCTGGTGTTGCACCCTAAATTTTGCCCATCTAATTATTCTTAATTGGCTTACATATCTCATTCATTTACATCTTAGGTCATCTAACACATCATGCATTCATTCATCAAGAATAATATTGGTTCATCAAATCAGTGGTAATAGGTTGAGGGCATCAATTTGATCAGGGTTTGTTTCCATATTCATTTAACCAAGAAAATTTTCTTATGGAGTTTGGATACAATTATGTAGTGCATCGCTTGAATTATGGTGTGATACTTGGTGAATTCATTTGGTTATTGGCGCATATTAAGTGAGAGAAAGCCTCGAGAAACAAGTCACTTGGAACTAGAGGAAAATGGCATGTACAAGGATATTTAAACATCTTGGAAAGCATGTTCATTCGTCAAGAATTAACTCTAGCTTGCTAGAAACAAAAAGATTCATATGCTTTTCTTGGAGTATCCGATAAGCTTTCAACATAGTTCAAGTTTGTGGTTCTATTTTGGTATATTGGTCTTATGCATACGCCTTGCGTAATCATGTAAGAGTGCTTCAATTCTAAATTCAATGACGTCAATTCAAGTTCATTCAAAGTCTATGAGGATCCATTCCATTTTGGAAGACCAGGCATTAAAAGAAAAATTGAGACAATCATCTTGACTCCAAGTCCATTCAACATCCAATATATTACATGTTCATTATTCTTGTTCAAAGGCTATTACAACATGAATTGCAAAAGAAAATCCTTTACAAAATATACTTATCCAAGAGCCCAAATGTCATTTTGTCACATTACAAACAAAAATCTAAACATGAGAGATATTATGTTGTTGAACTTCATGTCACGGTCTAGATACAAGTCGCCTCAATTCCGCCTACGCTCTTACAAGTCCTTCATCTCCAAACATTCACCACATAGCCCTCCATTCATCTACAACACCATTCAAGCCCTGCATTTTTACAAATATATACCCTGCATAAGTCAGAATCCCACAGCTTTTTCAACCAATTCATAACCTACAAACAACATAACCTATAAACAAACACATTTCAAATCATGCCATTCATTCAATTCTATGCAAACTTTAAACCATACAGCCATTACCAAAATAAAAAATATATTACCATTCATCACCACATCCATGTCCAGGTTACCTTCAATCTAATTAAGCTATGCATAGGTGACATTATATAAACCATGGCAATATCACTTCAATTTACAAAAGATGCACTGTAAAACCTACTCACCCAGTCTGTAACAGAACAAAGCATCATTCATGATCCCATACAGTGCAAAAACAGTTACTAATTAACCTAACTTCTAAACTAACATCAAACAAAATTTTAACCACCTGTCCTAACCAATTATAACTACCATAACAGAATTCCCTAACCTCTAACCCAATAACAGAAAACCAAACAATCAAAAACCTAACAAACTTTCAACACATAACGAACTTCTATCAAGTGAAACCTATAACTGACATAACAGAAATTTAACAAACTCTCAACAACTCATAACCGCCTAAATCTCACCCTTGATCTTATAACTTCCTCCCTCAATCTAAGGGCTCACATCTCTTCAACTCTAACTGCTTTCTCTCCTTCAGCAACCATATAAACCACTCTCCCTCTCACTTCACCGTTTTTTTTCATCCACACTTCACCAAAATCATCCAAAATCTGAGAGCTTTCTCTCTCATTTTCAGAGAGAAACTGTTGGATCACGATTTTAACAATTTTGCCACCAAAGAAATTACCGGGTCGAGTCACGGATCGGTACGCTTTCTTTAAGACGTTTCGCGGTACTACTAAAATTATGCAAAGCAGCTCTTAATAACCACGACGCCTCCAGGATAAAACAGCCCAGTTCTATACTATACGATTACTACTTGCACGGTAGATAATCGGTCTAGAAATACACCCACAGATGGTACTAGGACCATTCAAATATGGTATACATACCATCTTAGTATCTGGTATAACGACCAGTCGTAGTAATTTCTCAAACCAAGAGAAATTTCAATAATTCTCTAAAGAGAATCCAAGAAAAATTAGACTTGATAATTTCTCAACTTAAACGAGGAGAAATTAACATTATTCTCTAAGGAGAATTCAAGAAAATACTCGGAAAATTCAACAAGTAGAAAGAAAGGGGGAGAAGTTGGCGCTTCGACAATTCGAAAGACGCAGAGTTATGAGAGTGAGGAAGGAAAAACTCAAAATAAGTTTTTGGTATTTTTTGAAATGAAACAAGTGACTTCCTTATATAATGAAGTAAATTAGCCAAGATTTCTAATCTAGGCGATGTGGGACTAAGGAATTTTTCCAACTAACATACAATGTGGGACTTGACTTAATGAATTTTTTCAATTCATCTCTCTATATTGGAATATATACATATTGTTCCAACAATCCCCCACTTGAATTTAAAAAATGTATTTCAGAAATAACGTCAGACGTTTCTAAGATTGCGCATAAGCAGAGGTGTCTACGACTTGAACCTTTGCGTATCAAGTAGGATTCCGATTCAACAAGAGTGACACAATTGTCTTGAACTCTATCTCAAACATCATACTCGCACACAACCTTTTCTTAAGGTGTATTCTAATAGCCCGTGCTTTAATGGCCCTGCACGTGTATCCCGGTTTAGTGAAGGCTCTAGGAATTCTGCCTCGAAATTCCATAGGAACCGGCCTCAGTTCCACAATCACATAGGTGAGTCTATCAAGAGTACTCATGTAGTCTAGGTACTCCCTCATACAAAGTATAGATCTCATTAAGAGTTTCTATTATCTCATCCTCTTATTACTTCAGGATTCATGCTTCTTTTATTTACTCTAGCATGATCGCCTCATATTACTCACAACTTGTTATTACCCATTGAACCTATTTCTTGGGATCTCCAGTCATTTAGGTCGGGTTACCATCATGAGCAACTCATTTATGTACATGCATTAGTCCCATCTTTTTGGATGTATTATGGACTTTCTCTCTAGCTAATCCTTTCGTCAAAGGATCTGCTAAGTTTTCATTAGTGCGTACATGATCCACTCTTACAGCTCCTTTAGAGATACAATCTCTAAAGGCGTTTTGCTTTCTTCTTATTTGACGTCTTTTACCATTATAATAACGGTTCTCAATCTTTGCAATAGCCGCGGTACTATCACAGTGGATCAACACAACTGGCATTGGTTTTTCCCATAAGGAATCTCAGCTAGCAAGCATCTTAACCAACTTGCTTATTCACTAGCATTTGCTAATGCTATCATTTCAGACTCCATCGTGGACTGAGCCAGGATAGTCTGTTTCTTTAATTTCCAAGATACAGCTCCTCCAACCATGTTGAATACATAGCCACTAGTAGCTTTGGAATCACCTAACAAGGTATTCCAATCTGCATCACTGTATCCTTCAAGTACAACAGGAAATTTCTGATAATGCGGGCCGAGATCTATGGTCCTTTTAAGGTACCTCATGACTCGCTCAATAGCTTGTCATTGCTCGTTACTCGGTCTACTCGTAAATATGCATAACAATCTTACGACATACATAATGTCGGGTCTAATACAATCAGTGACATATCTAAGGCTGCCAGTGATGCTCGCATACTCTGTTTGTCTTACACTTTCACAAGTGTTCTTAAACAATTTCACACTTGGATCATATGGTGTGCACACAGGTTTACAATCAAAGTATTTATATTTCTTTAAGATCTTCTCCACATAGTATGATTGATCTAAAGAAATTCCTAGCTCGGATCTAGTGATCTTGATACCAAGAATCACACTTGTTTTTCCGAGGTCTTTCATATCAAAATTGTTGCACAATAATGATTTCATAGCATTAACGGCATGAATGTTTGATCCAAATATGAGCAGATCGTCTACGTATAGACATATGATAGTGCATATGCGATTCTCAGATTTATAATAAACGCATTTGTCACTTTCATTCACTTTGTATCCATTCGATATCATTAAGTTATCAAACTTTTCATGCCATTGCTTAGGAGCTTGTTTTAGTCCATACAGAGACTTATCTAACTTACAGACCTTGTTTTCTTGTCCATGGATCACAAACCCTTCTGGTTGTTCCATATAGAGACTTATCTAACTTACAGACCTTGTTTTCTTGTCAATGGATGACAAACCCTTCTGGTTGTTCCATATAGATTTCTTGTTCTAAGTCACCATTTAAAAAGGCAGTTTTAACATCCATTTGGTGTACTATTAAATTATAAATAGCAGCAATTGAAACAAGTACTCTAATGGATGTAATTCTAGTGACTGGAGAGAAGGTATCGAAGAAATCTACATTTTTCTCTTTGTTTAAAACCTTTGGCTACAAGGCGAGCCTTGTATTTATCAATAGTTCCATCAGGTTTTAGTTTCTTTTTCAAAACCCATTTACAACTGATTGGTTTGCATCCAGGAGGCAAGTCTACTAAGTTCCAGGTCTTGTTAGACTCTATAGATTCTACCTCATTGTTTATAGCTTCTTGCCATAAATATGCATCCATAGATGACAAGGCTTCTTGAAGATTTACTAGATCTTCTTCTACATTATAAGCCGCATAATCAGGCTCATAGTATTTAGAAACTCTTACTCTTTTACTTTGTCGAAGTTTTGTTTCTACATTGTTGTTGCTTTCTGTGCTTCTTATCACAGGAATATGACTCGATTGAGTGCCCCCACTATTTCTCGATTTGAAGGGAAATTTGTCTTCATAGAAATCAACATCATTTGATTCTATGATCACTTTTTCATTTAGGTCATAAAACTTATATGCCTTACTGTTTGCTGCATACCCAATGAGTACACATTCATATGCTCTACTAGCGAGTTTAACTCGTTTTAGCCAGAATTTTGACATAAGCTAGACATCCCCAAGTTCTCAAATAAGACAAGTTTGGTTGTCTTTTCTTTAATATCTCATAAGGACAGATATTACTTTTTGACTTGGGAACTCTATTCAGGACATAACAAATAGTCAATAAAATTTCCCCCACTAGTGAGGTGCAGCACCAGAATTCATCATAATTGCAACAAAAAGTTCAGTAAGAGTTCTATTCTTTGTTTTTGCTTTACCATTCATTTCAGGGGAATATGGAGCAGTCGTTTCAAGTACAATTTCATGTAGTTTATAAAAATTATTAAATAAACTAGAATCATACATATTACCTATCACTACAAATTCTTACTAAATCATTTTCAATTTCTGTACAAAGTTTTAAAAACTTATCAATTTCATTCACAAAAAATATCATTCTTTGTGATGATGGTGTACAAATCTACCCCAATAAACTAACTAAATCTTGCCTTATTTAGAAGAAGGAAAAAAACATAAACATGATTCTTTATTATCCCGGAAGCATACATGACATCCTTCAAGATTGAAGTCTTTTCACAGGTGGACCTTGTTCCACTTCTCCAATATCGACAACATTAGTGGTGTGGATATCTCCCAACAACACTTTCTTATCTTTAGTATTCGTGTATGTTTTAAACATAACACGATCATAACAAACACGACGAGAGACGCCTGTGTTTATCCACCAACCATCAGATCTATCAACCATGTTGATTTCAATGATCATATGAATAAATTTTCCATTAGCCAGGTTAACCCGTGCATTACGGGCTACACCAAGTTCAAACATTACATGCTACATCTCTTAGCCATATGACTTAGTTTTCCACAGTTGAAACAAAAGGAAAACAACGTCATTTCTTTGAGGTGGTGGTTGTTGTCTAGTTGGAGCAATTGGGGCCATAGAAGGGTTCCCATTCTTAATTCGGTTTACAATATTGCAGTTCTAATTCTATAATGATTTGCCATATGGCTTTAGAATCACACCGAATTTATTTTTGTTGTTTAAAACAACCAAGACTTTTCTATTTAATCATGTCTCTGATATTCTTCTTTAATGAGAATAATCAGTCTCTAAATAAAAATTATTTTATTTTGTAACAAAACATAATTCTTAAAAACTTTCAAACTAGGGGCAGTTTGTCAATAATAAAAGAAATTCAAATTGCTTATAAATACATACCTTCAATGATTATCTCGAGCAATTTTTGAAGTTCGTGACTTTGGGTTTCCACTGACCTTTCATCTACCATCTGATACTTCACATAGCTGCTAAAATCATTCTTCTGTTCTCTAGCTTCCTCAATGTCATACTTGTTTTTCAAGTTCTCTTAAATATATTTTGAAGTATCGCAATTACTATAATAGTCATACAGATCATTTGCGATTTCATTCAGAATGTTATAATCATTCTTTCTATAAGGTGATTTCTTTTCTGACCTGTAAATTATTCGCTTTAATCTGTGCAACAGATTCAACTTCAACACTATTACGTGTTCCTTTTTTAATCCTCAGATTTCTTACCGTTAGTTTGTTCGGTTGACCCAAAGGAAGCAACAAAATGTCCTCGGTCAAAATGTTAGCTATCTTTTTCAACATTAAGAAGAAAATTATTTGTAGCCAACATTTGAAGTGACAAGTCTCAAACATGAACGGTTTGTCAAAGAATGTATCCGCAGAAGTACCAATAATTTCTTCAGTAGCCATGGCAATTCGAAACGTCTTAAAATTGTTGGATCACGATTTTAACAATTTTGCCACCAAAGAAATTACCGGGTCGAGTCACGGATCGGTACGCTTTCTTTAAGACGTTTCGCGGTACTACTAAAATTATGCAAAGCAGCTCTTAATAACCACGACGCCTCCAGGATAAAACATCCCAGTTCTATACTATACGATTACTACTTGCACGGTAGATAAACGGTCTAGAAATACACCCACAGATGGTACTAGGACCATTCAAATATGGTATACATACCATCTTAGTATCTGGTATAACGACCAGTCGTAGTAATTTCTCAAACCAAGAGAAATTTCAATAATTCTCTAAAGAGAATCCAAGAAAAATTAGACTTGATAATTTCTCAACTCAAACGAGGAGAAATTAACATTATTCTCTAAGGAGAATTCAAGAAAATACTCGGAAAATTCAACAAGTAGAAAGAAAGGGGGAGAAGTTGGCGCTTCGACAATTCGAAAGACGCAGAGTTATGAGAGTGAGGAAGGAAAAACTCAAAATAAGTTTTTGGTATTTTTTGAAATGAAACAAGTGACTTCCTTATATAATGAAGTAAATTAGCCAAGATTTCTAATCTAGGCGATGTGGGACTAAGGAATTTTTCCAACTAACATACAATGTGGGACTTGACTTAATGAATTTTTTCAATTCATCTCTCTATATTGGAATATATACATATTGTTCCAACAGAAACTCCATTGAATCATCATCCAATCATCTTCACCATTTCTCCAGAATCATCCACATCACACGTTATCTCAGTTCACACTTCAGTCTCTCTGGAACCTCACCATCTTTATAACTTCATCTCCACCAACTTTCTGAACCTTCAATCACAACTCTCTGCCACCTTTATCCCTCAATCTCACGCACAACAACAAAACAGTTCAACAGAAAAATCAAAGAAAATAGAAGAACAAAAAGTAGAAGAAGAAGAAACTGAGGAATCTAAAAAACGAAGAAAGGAGCATTACCTGAATCATCATCTTCTCCTCCGTGCTCGCGTTTATTTCGCGTCGACTTTGATTGAAAACTCCTATTCAGTATCAACTCTAATAGAAAGCTTCGATCTTTTGTCAACTCCGATTGGGAAGCTCCTCTGGAATTCTCTAATCTTTCTCGTTCTGCTATTCCAGGTTCCATTTCAATTCAGTTTTTGATTTTGAATTTTGGTAGAGTATTGTGAGTTAGATTTGTGGTTAAGCTGATAACCGAGTTGCAAGATAGGAGAAACGAGCGAGGAAGATGAGACCTCGTGTAGGTTCACGGTGGCGCGCCGATGATCCCCGTTGGAGGTGCGCCGTTCGGAAGCAGAGCGAGAGTGAGAAGAGAGAATCTGAGAGAGTGGGATTGGGAGCGTCACACATGATAACCCTAATTCCTAATTTAATTTCCTTTTCTTTTATTCAAATAATATTTTTTATTTGTTTTATCTCTGAATCATAATAATAATAGTAATCTGTTCTTGGAGCAAAACGAAATCATCATTGGGCCTAGCGAAGTTCTGACTCACACCCCTCTGAAGGCCCATGCGCCATTTTTGGCTAAACAAACTTTCTCTGGGCCTGATTCTATTCTCATCCCCCACAGGGCCCATCTCTCATTTTTTGCATTTGAATTCTGAAACAATAACAGTGCTGTTGGGCCAGACTCAATGGGCCTAGCGCCTTGCTATTTGTACCCCTGTTTCCATTAGTATAAATTTAGGTTTTAATTAGATTTTTTCCTATTTCTTTTAGGTAATAAAAACACTAATCTTCACTTTTTCTTTTTATACTTTTAATACATTAAATCTTGACATAGAAAATAGTCATAAAAAATATTAGTTTAGGCTATCTCTTTTAATTCTTTTTTTGGTTAATTAGAATTCAATTTCCTTCATAAAAACCATATAAAAATAGTAGTATTTTATTTCATTTTTGTACTATATTTTTGACTTGATATTTCATGCTTATGTGTGATTTTGTACCGTTCCGCCATTCTCAATTTTTGCTTCTAATGTGACTTTATTTTCATGTCTCTCTATTTCCTAACTTTAGGTAGAAACCATGATAACATTAGGATCTAGAAATTCCTTTTTAAACACTTAGTCTAGTTACTTTATTTTAGGCTAGTTTTCTTTTCCTTTTTCTTTTCAACTTTAAAACATTTAATAAAGGAAGAGGCGGATCACACTTTACTAATAGTGGTAGAGAAATGAGTGGGATTTATTCCCTAATCTGTTTCTCAATCACTTAGTGGGAGAGAAATGAGTGGGATTCATTCCCTAATCTGTTTCTCGATCACTATATAATGGGAGAGAAATGAGTGGGATTCATTCCCTAATCTGTTTCTCTACCATTATACACTCTTATGTGATTCAACTCGCAGATTAATTCCCCTTTAAAAAACACCAATCAAAAAACATCTAAAACACTTAATAAAGGCTCAGACCTAAACAAAGTAATGAAGTGGTGCGAAGCCTTGTATTGGGTTTTGTTCATCATGAAGTTACATAAAAAATACAAACCAATCTTCTCTCTTCTCTCTCTTGCCTTCAGGGCGTTCTTTCCCTTAATCGGACATGTTGCTTCCTTTCGATCGCAGATTGGTAACGCATAAGACTCCATTCAATGACATGTGAGCCGAACTACGACGCTCTGATTCCTAAAAAGGATACGTAGGCATTAGGTCGCGGGGCCTAAGCGAGCACAACTATTTATAAACCTTTTTTTCTCCGTATTTCCTTTTCTTTATTTTGCATGCATTCCCTAAGCATTAAGCTTTAGATTTATAGTACACGACCTTTAGATAGTAACAAACATAGGTGGATATCATCGAGTACGATGGGCGTGAGGGGTGATAGTACCTTCCCCTTGCGTAACCGACTCCCGTACCCTATCTCTGGTCGAAAGACCTCGTTCTTATTCATCTTAGGTTTGCTGACGTTCCTTTCCTTTTAGGATAGATATGTTAGTGGCGACTCTGTTTATTTTCGTGGGCGTGCGACACCTGGGCGTGAATATCAGGAAGGTCGGCTCGGGAATCAAGCCGCCAAAAGAAGCTCGCAAAGATGAAGGGGCTCCCCCTCAAAAGATAGAGAAGATATGAGACAGAATCCTGGGCATGAATGCCCTCCAGGTGTTTATTTTATTTACCATTTTAATTTGCTTTGCTGCTATTTCTTATTAGGTGAGTACCATATCTTTGACGCTTGTAATGACATGTTGCTTTTTTGAGGACATACTATTTTCCCTCTATGCCTTGTATGGGGCGAGGGTTTTTAACGAGGCTCCTCATGAAATTATTTCTTAATTGTTTGCGTTGCTATCCTCTTTTTCTCTCTACAAGAAACCTAAGGGTATTAAAGAAGACCGCCCTCAAAGGCAATCAAAACGATGGACCTCTACGAGGGATCCTTTCACCCTCCGAGGCGATCAAAATGTTGGATCCCTACTAGGGATCCTTGCCGCCCAATGAGGCAATTAAATTGTTGGATCCTTACGAGGTATCTTTGCTGCCCTCCAAGGAGATTAAAACGCCGGATTCATACGAGGGATCCTTGTTGTCCTCTAAGGCAATCAAATTGTTGGATCCCTACTAGGGGTGTTCAAAAATATGATTAATTGAATTGTATACTTAAACTGAACTGCATTGCACCATAAAAAAATTAATTATTTTTTTCCTAAAAATAATATTTTGTTGAAAATTAATTTTTTTTAAATTTTTTTTTCAAAACTTTTTTTTAAAAGTTTTTTCCAAAAAAAAAATCCTGAGAAAAATACTTTACAAGTATCTTTCTACATATTCAAAATATTTATTTTACTATATATTTATCTATTTTCTATTATGCATTCTAGTTATGTTTTATATTATTTTAGTACGAGTAATTATACATTCTTTTGAAACTGTGTTTATGGTCCGGCTAGAAATTTTGAAATGAAATACACCGAGTGTTGTTGACTATCTGGTTCCATGACGCGGACGGTGCTAACCTTTTCTTGAGAGACAACAAAGTAGAGAAACAAGGATTCTCCTAGCAAGAGCCTAGTTAAGATTGGTTGGGGTGGATAAAGCTTCTTTCAAGGAAGTGAATGCTTGCTGACATTGTGGCATTCATTCAAAATGGACCTCTTTCTTCAACATTTTATATAAGGGGATGGCATGTTGTGCTGAATTTTAAATGAATTAGTTCGGAGTTGTTAGCATCTCGTTCAACTTCATAATTTTTTTCTTTGACGTAGGTGCATTCCTCCGCATGATTGAAAGACTTTGTTCATCATTCTTTAATAAGTTGCCTTGTGTAATACGGTGAACTGACTTTTAAAGAAATGTCGCGGTAAGAAAGAGTCGCCACCAACTTTTATTTTATCCAAATTAAATCAGAAAGGCTAAAAGAACAGGAAAAATCTTTTAAATAAAAACTGAGTTCGGGGGGTAATTATGCAAAGGGAAGGTGTAAGGCACCCTTTGCATCCATGGTTTTCCATGGGCTCTTAATTGCTTTGCTCTTTTGAAGGAAAAAAGTGTAGAAAAGAAATAAGACTTTAGCTTGTAAATAAGCGTAGCTTTTTGAAGGTTTATGAGAAAGAATATGAAAAAGGTTTTAGAGCAAGGCAAAACAATTAGGGGCAATTACCTTATAGTTTAAAAACGTTCTTTTAGCCTTTTAGGGTGAAAGGGTCTATCCATGCCATAAGAGGGAAGGAAGCTTTCATTTGGAGGTTGAAGGGTCGTCGCAACGTCGTTCGCCATAAGACTGTACCATGCCATAGAGAGGCAGGTAGTCTAAGGGAAGGACCAGAATAGCCTTTCGTAGGCAGCCAGAGGATACCTCAGCCTTTTGTAGGCAACTTCCGAGGGTCGAGGTCATATTGGTGTATCGAAGGCAGCATCATTTGGGGACTTTATGACCTTTGTATTTACCGAGGCAACATGGCTGAGGTATCCTCGTATTCGAGGAACAATGGCTATTCTGCAAAAAAACACAAGGTAACAGGCAACAAGGCAACAGGCAACAGAGAGATTACCCCAAAAGTGTGCATGGGTGCAACAATCACGTGATTAAATTCAGTTATTTATCTTGTAATTAGTTATCCTAATTCAGTTCAAGACTTGCACTCCCTAAGATTACTAACCACAACAGAAAGTATAAAGCAGTTTAAAGCAGTAATGGGGGGAGGGAAAATGAAACCAGCGGGGGAAAGGGAAAATGAAACCAGCGGGATAATAAGCTATAGGTCTAACACAAGTAATAATTAAGATCAGGGTTTAGGGTTACCGACTATTCGAAGCTTTGGCATTTGGCAAACCCTGAAAGGTGGGAAAAGGAAAAAATACGAAGGGGTGAGTGTATTATCAATTCAAATGACAATTAGGGTTAACCCTAATTAAATAAAAAAAACAAAATAAAATAGAATAGATATTTAAAATAAGTATAAAATAGAACTTAGCTCTTGATTTGATCTGATATGGTTTGTAGTCGGGAGTAGCCTCGAGGTTAACCCTGAAAAAAGGGCAAAAGGGATAAAATGCGTGAGTGTAAAAGAGTCCATTCTCTCGAGGTTTTAGCCCTAATGACAATTTTATAATGCAAATAAATATTTAAAGGAAAATAAAATCAGAACTTAGCTTCGTAAAAGGCGTGGCGCACAGTCGGGAGAAACCCTGTTGCTAACCCTGAAAAGATGCACAAAGAAATATTTTCAGTGTAGGCGCGATCTTCGCAAACCCTGATTAGGGCACAAGTTAACCTTGATTAATAGAATGAATAAAGTTGAATTAATTAATTATTGGTTTTCAACCTAATTAATTAAATCGGTGAAACTAAGGTTTCGATTAAATATCCTAACCCTAATATATTTTTATCAATTAATAAATAATAATAAAAAAAGAAAAGTAATTAAATATATAATTTAAACAATTTAAATCAAATAAAACTATTAATTTAAAATAAACATTTTTTATTTTTTGATATTTTTTTATGAAAAGAAATTTAAGAAGTAAGTTTTTATACAAAAGGAATTTTTAATGAGGGTTTGAAAACAAATAAAATAAAAAGGCAATTAAATTATATAATTAAAACAAAAAGAAATTAGAGAATACTCAGCTTCGATTCGGTGTGGCAAGTCCTTGGAGTATATAATGGATCCTCAATCCTGGTGCGTTGGATTTACTGGATGTTGGATCCAATGGTGATTGCGTGAGGACATACCATGGGCTGGCATGCGTTAGATCTTCCAGAGAATAGGAATACACATATTATTAAAAACAAATAGTCCGTATGGGAATCGAACCAGGGACGCTTGGGATCACATGAAAAACACGTAACCAACGCCGCTGCATGTTACGGATGTTAGTATGACGGATAGCGTAATATAGGGTTAAATATATAAACCCCCCTGTAATATTAGCGAGATTCTCTTTAGGCCCCTGTAAAATTTTTTTTTTTAAAACCCCCCTCGTAATTTTCAGATTCCGTCAAATAGGCCCCTGATTGCCAGATTGCAGCAAAGATTCTTTAATTTTGAAAGTGTGGCAGTCCACGTCACATTTTTTTATTTTTTAATTCCACCTGGAATTTTTTTATTATTATTTTTTTAATTTCATTTTTTTACTTTTTTAAATACATAATATATTTTCTTGCAAATAATATTTTTTATGAACTATTATTTTAGTTTTTATTAATATTTTTTATAAATTATTATTTTAAAGAGTATTAAAAATTGTTATTTTGAACCTAAAGCCCAATTTATCTTACATAGCAACCCAACAACTGATCATTTGAAATGTGTTGTGAAAATCAAGTTTATAAACACTTTTATTTTCTTTTAAACTTTCGATGTGGGACTTTCATGCATAAGAACACCCACATGAACCACTGTGTATTTATTCTATCATAAAGAGGAACTAGTGAGCCATTGATATGAAAAGCCAAAACTGTATCCATAGAACCAACCAATTTGCCACCAATGAAAACAACAGAAAGTTGCCAACCAACTTGAGAGTCAAAGATGCATGCATGCTTCCTTCATCCAACTTGGTTTAATCACTATCATCATCATTAACAGCAACAACAGAAAGTGTGATATATGCATGCATGCTGCTTTCACTTTGCAGAACTTGTTCATGTGTTATACAAAGTGTGAGTAAATAATCCATGCATGGTATGGCTATTTTTCTCCCATTCAACATGCATCAACAACAACAATAATTTCAACATCCTTATCTTCCTCGGGAGAACCAGGTCAGTGGGCAAATCCATGAATATTAAAGATTGGTTGGATTATAATATGCATCATAGCATAAGCAAGATAAGTAGCAGCAACGTATTTTTAACACTATTAACCAGGTCAGCCGGAACAATCTTGTGGTACTATACATGCACTTATATAACACTATTAATTGCTATGGATTGAAGTAACAGCAACGTATCAACCGACACATCTTGGTCTTCACCACAAACACGTGTAGCACCACAATCTAATTATCATGAATGGAGGAAAATATTCCGAAACTGACTTGTTTCAAGATTTTTGCTTCTGATCGATATGGAGACCATTCCAGCAACAAAGACATATTAGACCTATAATGCTCTGGGTGTTTCCAGCAACATATTAGACCAATCCAGCAACAACATCGTGACGAATAACATAACAGGAAAAATACTCGGAATAAGGCTCAGTAATATCCACCGTAATGCCAAGTTAACTACCTAAGGATCAAGTAAGGTATTATGCTCGGTATATACAATTAACCGATCCTAAAGTAATCCTTTCTTGAAAGTTAAGGAAATCAAGTAAGGTATTATTCGCTTTCTCCCTGAGTCACTGTGTTGTTCTAAATTCTAACCTTGTTATCTTATGTTTTTGATCTGATTCATTTCTTATGGTAACAGCAGGCGGAAAATTAGTAACCAAATACAGGATGTCAGATACCACCTGAAGAAAGATTCAGTTATTGAAGCATGGAGTTGTTGTTGTTGTGTAGTGAAGAAGATGGTCTACATTGATGGATGAAGAAGATGACTACCTATTGTGTTATTACATTTTTAGTCCCACATCGTTTGATAATAAAGCAGAAACAATGTTTAAATACCAATCAACTTTATAGACTAATGAATTGAAAATAGTGTGAGAGCAAGTGGGTAATTGGACAGTTATTTAATTGTAAATGGGCTTAGGCCCAAATCTATTATTTTGATAATTCAAAAAAATAATAATTTAAAAAACGTAAAAAAAAGTAAGAAATAAAAAAAAACCAACCTGGATTAAAAAATTAAACGTTAAAAACAAAAATTAAGAAAAATAAAAAAAACCTAAATTAAAAATAAAAATTGCCATGTGGTATTTTAAAATATATATAAATAATAAAAAAAATCCACCTAGACAGCCACGCTGGAACAGAAAAGGAATCTTCACTGAAATAGTGTGCACGGGGGCTATAGTGAGAGAATCTTGATATTACGAGGGATGTTTTACAAAAAAAACTTTACCAGGGGCTAAAATCAAAATTCGCTAACATTACAGGGGATTTTGTATATTTAACCCCGTAATATATGAGTAAAAATAAAGTTCGAAAATTATTTAAAATTCAAGCAACGCGCGCAGGAGCTTGATCTTCCTCTTTGCGAATTGCAGAGATATGGCAACGGTTTGGTTTCGTAGCAATAGGCCTGCAACGCCTCAACTCATGAAATACGCATGATAAATCTCAAAAGAAACCATGGTTCGCTTGCAAATCTTCTCCTGACCAACACGAACCTATCAATTTCAACCAATTTCTCATGGAATTACAAATCCCCAAATCGAAAGCCAAGAACCCTAACTATGGCGTTACCATGAACCTGTATCTAAACTCAAATTAAGCTGTCCAGAAAACTTCTAAACATCATTCCAATCACAAATATACAACCAAAACATGCTTATGATGCACAAATTTGAACATTCGATTTAAAAAAAGTGAGGTGCAAACCGTGATATATGAGACCGTGTTTCCGGTGCTTCCAGGCTCGATAATGATTGGGATTGCTTCAGAGAGTATCAGAATTGCCTGTTTGATCCTTAGAAAAGGTTGAAGATGGCTGTATCCTTGAATTCGCACATGCCCTGTTTCTCCGGCTTTTTGAGTTTCAATAGAATTTTCTTGCTGCAAAACCAAAAAAACTCTCCTCCTCTCGTCTCAAAACCCTCCTGCCTATATATGAGATGGAATTTAGGTTAACAATCTTGGAAAAAATCAAATCAAATCATGTATCTTTGGTAAGTGAATATGTGATTGGATTTCTCGAGAGGAAAGCATTCTAATTTTGGTCCAAACTTATTTTCCAAACTGTTTCTCACGTGTTTCTGATTGATCTTGGGTTAATTTGGATTGGAGAGCTCAATCATATAAAATCTCATTAACTAAATATGATTTTATTTTATTTATTTTGATTTTTATTGAATAAAAATAAAAATAAATGAAATAAAGGACCAAAGCCATGAACCCACAAAAACTTGCCTCCTAAGGAATGTTATTTGGGCCTTTGTAAAAAATAAAAATAAATCCCTTTAATTTGTTTCATATTTTTTGTGTTTTTACTTACTTATTTTGATTTTTCAAATGAATAAAAATCCAAATAAATTAAATAGTAGTCACAAAAATATGAGAATAAATTTATGGGTCTTGTATGAGGTCATAATCAGGTTTGAAATCCAAAACCTAAGCCCATTAACTTCAAAATCCAAAATTGGCCAATTAGGGTTTTGTAGATTTCTTGAAATTTGAGTTTTGATTGTTCTTTGACCACAATTGACTTTTAGGTCAAATTAGTCATCTATTGACTTTCTGAGCAATTGAGTGATCAATCCTTTGAATTGGGCCCTGAATTTTGTCCTGGAGGTAGTTTGGAATATCATAAAACACATGAGATGCATTGGAGCTTTTGGTTCATTGAGATGTCCTTGAGCACTGTGCCTTGGTATGAGTTTGAATAAGAGGAATGATATGGGCAAATTTTGGGGTATGACACCTTGACATTCTTCAAGCAGAATAACATGACATTATACTGGTGGTTTGCGTGTTTGGTCATAAAGGTAGTTGTAACTCGGTTTTTTGAGGCGAACTGACTCCTTGCTCTTTTTTTTTTTTATTTTTTTTATTGCAAGAGTCGCCACCGACTTTTATTTTATCCAACATTTAGGAAAGGCATAAAAGAACAGGAAAGACCTTTTGACAGATTTTGGGTTCGGGGGGTTGGTTATACAAAGGGAAGGTTTTAAGCACCCTTTGTATCCATGGTTATCCATGGGCTCTTAATTGCTTAGCTCACTTTTTTAAATGCTTTATTGATTTGAAAATAGAAGAAGTGAAGATGGACAATATGTCACATAGGTCTCTGAAGAGTTTCACCGGGAATAATGCCCTTCAAATACCAGATGAAAGTTTTGAAAATAGATGAGAAGTTTTGAAAATACGTTGTTTGAAAATGAAAGCGTTTGAGCAAGCAATTAGGAGTTATCTACTCTCAATTTATAAGACCTTTCCTATGCATTTAATACTTTTCTTAAATGATGGTATGATTAAAAAAAAAAGTAATAAGAGGGAGAACCATAGAGGTGCAAGTGTGCAAAGTGCTTTTTTTTAAGTTTTATCTTGATTATTAATGTTTTAGCTTAAAGGTAAAAATATGGTCCAAGTAGACAAAAGGAAGATGACGGAAACATAAACAATGCGTCCAAATGGACAAAGAAAAAATAACGGAAGCATAAATAATATGTCCAAATGGACAAAGAAAAATAGCGGAAACATAAATAATATGTCCAATTGGACAAAGAGAAAATAGCGGAAACATAAATAATATGTCCAAATGGACAAAGAAAAAATAGCGGAAACATAAATAATATGTCCAAATGGACAAAGAAAAAATAGCGGAAACATAAATAATATGTCCAAATGGACAAAGAAAAAATAGCGGAAACATAAATAATATGTCCAAATGGACAAAGGAAAAATAGTAGAAATATAAATAATATGTCCAAATGGACAAAGAAAAAATAGCAGAAATATAAATAATATGTCCAAATGGACAAAGAAAAAATGACAGAAACATAAATAATATGTCCAAATGGATAAAGAAAAAATAACAGAAACATAAATAATATGTCCAAATGGACAAAGAAAAAATAACAGAAACATAAATAATATGTCCAAATGGATAAAGAAAAAATAACAGAAACATAAATAATATGTCCAAATGGACAAAGAAAAAATAACAGAAACATAAATAATATGAATGATAAAATAAAGTATAAAGCAAGAAATATAAAGAACAATATAATAAAATGCGGAATTTAAAGTTAATTATTAGTATGTTAGCACGCGAATCATCTTGAAGCTAGTCAAGTATATCCACGATGTTAGTAAAGATCGATGGTGAGTGAATGATGATCTCGGATTTAAAGTTAATGAAAATTTATCAGAAGCTTGATAGAATCATAGCGACTACACGATAAATTTTCAAAAGTCTTAAATCAACTGCATACAATCTCTGCCATATTTGATCTTTTATTCCAATTCGGGACAAAGAAAAAAAAGA
Source organism: Vicia villosa (assembly GCF_029867415.1). Taxonomy (NCBI): domain Eukaryota; kingdom Viridiplantae; phylum Streptophyta; class Magnoliopsida; order Fabales; family Fabaceae; genus Vicia; species Vicia villosa. Next base: position 428,394 of record NW_026704977.1, on the reverse strand, counting down.
TAAGAAATAATATCAAATAATATACAAAAATAAATATAAAACAAATTAAACTCAATTCATTTTTTTTGTGATTTTTTTGGAATTGATTTTAAGTTAATTAACAAACTAATTAAACAAATAATTATACAAATAATTAAACTTAACAAGAAAAAATATTCTTTTTTTATGTCAAGAATTAGATTATAAAAATATAAACCTAAATCTAAAGAAAAAAATATATTTTTTGGTTTTTTTTTTAGGTATTTTTAATTAATTATGCAAAGAAAATAAATTGATTAAAAGATATTGAAGAAAATTAAATAAAAGGATCTTGTGTGGTGAGTTTATGATGGATCATGGTGAGCTTGATCAATGGCAAAAAAGTATTTCAATATTTAACATCATCAAGTAAAAAAGGAAACAAGGATGAATACTTAGATAAATAAATCAAAGTATATTTGGAAAATAAAAGAAACTTTTGAATTCAAATGAAATATAAATGATGCATATTTTATAGAGTTTCAAAGTGAGGAAACTTACCTTCAAATGATGCTTGGTTTGAGTGGAGGTTTCTTAGTTTTGTAATTCCAAATTCTTACTCCCTTTGAAACTTGAAACTTGGAAGAGAGAAAAGAAAAGAGAAAACAAAGATTTGACAATGTTTTTTTTGGTGTCCTCCTCCTCTTTTATTATGAACATATGGTTGCCTATTTATAGGAAAAACTTGTATGCAATGACATAAGATGGATAGAAATCAAATTGGATTTGAGTTTGAAATATTAATACATTAATGGTTAATGGATAGAATTATGAAGTTTGAATAGAATTTGTTGAATGGTCACTTAACAATTATATCTTATAATATATAAGGATAATAACACAAATAAAAATTAAAATATAACATTTAAAGATAATATCAAAATAAAAATAGTAAAATCAAGTTACAAGATAATATCAAAATAAAACTTAAATACTAATTTTGGTTTAAGACAATAACAAAAATGAAATTAAAAATATAAAATATTATAAAAAAAAAAGAAAAACGAAATAATAATAATAACATAACTAATAAAATAAATTTAAACAAAAATATGGTTAATTAAAATAATATTAACTAAAATAAAAATTGAGAATGAAGATTTGTAGAAAAATATAAGATAAGATGGTTAGATAAACTATTAAAATGATGGTGGAAAAAAATATGGTTAGTTAGAATATTCTATTATAACAAAAAAAAATGATGATAGTATTTGGGATAATTATTAATAAATATGTGATGATGAACTTTGAAGATAAAATGGAATATTAGCATTTAATGCCTTAAGTTAAAAAGACTAACCATGGTTTAAAATCTCAAGTGTTTTATTATTCTTTCCAACTTATGATCATTGCATATCTTGAATGGAATCTTGGCCTTTAGAGATGAATTGGATCATTGCTTGTATCATATGAGCATCTTGGATAATATCTTTGAATTATCTCACTTTAATTAAATTTTAAATGAATAAAATTTAATTAAAATGAAATAAAAATGTCATGAATCATGGATATGTTGTGAATATCTTTAGACATATGAGAATCAAGATTAAATCACAAAAGAATTGGCCTTTTTGAAAAAAAATCAAATTTGGGTCATTACTTGTTTCATGCAATTTTCCAAAAAAGGTCAACTTCATCAAGGCATATCTCCCTCAATTTTGATCCTATGAAAGTGTTCTTTTACTTTTTAGAAAGCCCAAGATGTCCTCTACAAGCCACTTTGGAAGCGTTTTTGCATTTGGAGAAGTTATTTTGATGATATGGGCTTTGACAAAAAACTGCTTTTTTGTTGACTTTGAAAATGACCTGTAATTTTTTGGCTTATATCTCTTAGGCGGAAGCATTTATTGACCTTGGTCCCAACATCAAAGTTGTAGAGAATTGAATTTCCTTGAGAATGAGCTTTGGTTGGAATTTTTCTGATAAATTATGAGAGAGTTATGGTCGGTCAAAGTTCAGTTGACTTTTAGGTAAAAAAACTCTAATTTTGCAATTTTGAGTTTTGTTGATTTCTGAACTTTTCTTGATGAATTATGATCAACCATTGATCACATGATGAATCTTTTGACAAAATATGGATGTTGAAAAAAAATGCATTTTTGACTGTGTGTTGACTTTTTGGTCAAACTGGTCGTCTGTTGACTGTTCGAGCTATTGACTGTGCGTCCGGGTATTAACGTAACAGTTAAAGTGAAAACTTAACAGTTAAAGTTAATTTTTTTCTTTTTGTTTTTTTGTTGTGTTAATGGTGAAAAATTTATTTACCTGAGCTGTTAGAAAAACACAAACATAATAAATAAATAAAATATACTGTACGCATACGAAATTACCGATAATAACCTTGAAAAAATATTTAATGCACAGAAAAATAAATATTTAACACACATAATATTATCTTGATAATTAAACTACCGTACAACAGATAGTACAACATTTAATACTAACAGTACAAATATTACATAATATAATGAACAGTACGACAAACAAACGGTACATTATTTGAGAATAAAAGATACGACAAACTTTAAAAATGACGATTAATAATCCATGCTATGAACAACAGAAAATAGATGATCGGAAGTGTAACCATCGCAGGTCCGCACTTTTCAGGACTATGCAGACAGAAGAAGGACATGATCATCGTAAAAATAGTGATGACTATAAGAAAAAGTGTATCCATCCACTTCGCCATTTTTGCCGGGGAAGAAGAGAAAATAATAGAAGTTTGAGAAATTTGGGAGATGAGTGAAATTTGATGTGAGAATTTATGGAAAAAATGAGGAGTATTTATAGAGTGAAAAGAGAGAGATAGAGACGTTGGAAATGGAATGGTACCGTTTGAATAGTAGTAGGATTTGAAAAAAAAAGTATGGTAAGTTTTGAAAAGAAAAGGGGTATAGAATAAAGCTAGAATTTGATTTGAAAGAAAAAGAAAGGAAGATATTTGAAAAGAAAGAAAGAGATTTTAAAAAAAATAATATAGTATAAAAATAAAAATTAGTGGGAAATAAAACCAATAATAATTTAATTGTTACCAGTATAATCTGAAACCCGGACTCCGCACCTGCAAATTTTAATTTTGTACCAACTGCGTCAGCATTATTTATCTGAAAATAAATCTCAAATAAACAGTGTATGAAGTGATAAACAGTATTTGGCGTTTATGTAAGAATAAATTTAACAGCGAACCAAAATACTGTATAAAAAATTCTAAAAATTGAGTATTCATAAAATCAGGATATTTATGAAATAAAAATCCAAGATTGTATAAAACTCCAAATTTTTAGACAGAAGTTTGTTGACTTCTCTCTTTTTTTTTTAAAAAAAAACGCAGGCAAATTTTGGGGTATAACATTAATGATCATAACACTTAGAAAATGATGGGATCTCAGAGGTCAAAAATTGGGGTGCAACAGTAGTCTGACTCATACACCGATATTTGGGTATAGCTAGAGTATACGTCCGTGAAGGACAGAAGTTTGTATCCGACAGAAATGTCGACCAACTTGTCTATGTTAGGAAGCAAATAAGAATCATTGTTCAAGACAGTATAGTCAACACACATTCTCCATTTCCTAAAAGTTATCTTGACTATCACTACATTAGACAACCACTAAGTATACTTGAGTTCTAAGATGAAATTAGAATCTAGTAACCCTTGGACCGTCTTCACAGTTGCCTTCGCCTTCTCGGTTAATTGCCTCGATCGTCTCTATGATACGTATCGAGCACTGGCATCACGTTCAGCTGGTTACGAGCCACGCTGAGATCTATCTCATACATCTTGTAGGAAAAACAACGAAAAGATCGGTGTTAGCTCTTAAACAATTCATTATGTCTTCTCTAACGAGTTCTAAGAAGGTCAACTTTAATCACGATAGGTCTACTTTCAACTTCAAAACTAAAAAAAGTCCATTAAAATAAAACCATTATTTAATAATGGAAGAATAATTTTGAAAAAAAAATGAAACAATGAGATAATAATTATATTTGATGGGTCAAATAATCAATTTTATTTGAAATAAATATATAAAAAGATGATGATTAAAAAACGTGTCACAATTGTATTACGTGGCAAATCGAGGAGGTTTAACAAAAAGCCAAAAGTTTTCTTAGTTGAATCCAAACTAAATGCTTCATTTTCTTACTTAGTGGTTAGTAAAGCAAGTCAAGTGATGAAGGTATGATCAATCTTTGGGGGGGAGAAGAGGCAAGGGAAGGGAGATGATGACACCATAAAGCTCAGCTCAAAGAAGGACATTCATGGAGGAAGGGATGAGATTTCAACTTCCTACCATGTTCTGTTCCAGAATCAAGGTAAATAAAAAAACCACTTGTTTACTATTAGTAGTATGTATTCTGGGTGTGTTTGATAAAAAAATTGTGAATGGAAGTTGTATGAGACAAAAAAAGGGTTAATCTGTCAGAACACCGTGCGACCACCCCGATAGTGTTTTCACACTGCCGAGAACGATCATCTACAGCCTCAGGATGATTGCTCAAACTGAGATCATCAGGGCCGTTAATCACGCTCTGATCGCACGGTAATAGTTCATCCGCCAGATTTATGTTCCTGTCTCCTTTGAAATCAAGGACACAGTAGTACGAGCCTATAGAACAGATCCTGTTCAAGTAAGGTCGTGACCATCGCTCTACGCGTGGCTTATATAAACTTACTATTTTCTCCGAACTTTAGCGGTGTGGGACTATATTCTTCATTTATTTTTTTCAGATTTGGATTCAAGCTTTATAACAAACTATGGTTTACTTACCGCAAATTCCTTTTATGCTCAATAACCCTTTTCTGTCAAACTGTTGATGTGTATATCATGTAGTTGAAAGCTCAACCAATCCTGTAATTGTAGTAAGCAAACATAGATAAACATTTGCTGTTTCTTTATGCAGGAAACAAAATGAGAGACCAAAATAAACTGTTCTGAATTCTCATTTCTCATTTCAATGGCACATGCAGTGGCGTCGTGAAGATTTCTTGAGTTTTAGAGCAGAAGGAAGGAAGCAACAAATTCACCCAGCTGGTTGATAAACCGGTTGATGTGAAGCTGAGCATTACTTTACTTGGTTGGAATCAACCAATTATTGTGATGGACCATTACTTAGGTAGAGTCAACCAATTAAGCTACGGCGCGGTGGTCACACTTTTCGTATGTCCTAGCCGCACGGCTACGATGGCCACAGTCATAATGGCTCTTCCTTCCCTACAAGATTCGTTTATACCATGGACCTTACCTAGACCACTCGCGAGAGGAGTACTTGTTAGTTTCCACACACCAGCACATCACGACAACATGATTTGGAAGGATATTGCATTAATGGTTTTGGTGGGGACCTAGACAATGCCATATAGAAGATGAGGGGATGGATAGCTTAGAGTACATGTTGCCATATACCGTGGAATTCGGTTAGTTAGTCTCTGAAAGGCATCCATAGGTCTCTGAATGAGACTTATGCACAGGGTTGGTTCACATTCTTGAACAATAGTCATAATAACTTCTGTTTATTCTAGTTGGGAGTTTCTAATTCTATTATATTTTGTTACGAATTGTAGTTAGATAGCATCATAGTTCATGACTACTATCAATTTTTTCATGTCAAATTAAACAAGTTGGAACTAAGGTGTGAAGATGCTGCAGGATAACAGTTGTTCGGCACCATCAGCTGTGAGGAACGCCAAAACAATGGTGTGTTCAACCAGAAAGTAGTGATCCCATTGAGGTTGTCAGAAGAAGTTCAGAATTCAACCAAGCTACTGTGTCTCAGTGAAGGATCAACCTTTCCAGCCTGCAGATGTTGTAGCAATACCCTCTTTTATTGCTAAGGCAGATGGTGTTTACAATGTACTACTAGTAAATTGAGTATGGAAAAAATCATAGATAGGTAAGGGTATATTTTGGATTGAGGGTTTTGGAGGGGACGATTTTGAAGTCCATGTTTTTTGTTTAAAAATAGGTATACAAATAACATGATAAACTATTGTAGGTTGCACCATAATTCATGTTGATGTATTGAAGGATTTTTTCCTGATGCAAACATGGGGTGGTGGTAGTATGATTTTCAAACACCAATCTGCAGAAGAGGGCAACTAACACCCTCCTCTATTTAGAAATTTTATGAAATTGAATCTGGAAAAAATCGTAGATAGTTAAGGGTCTATTTTGGAAGGTTAAAGTCTATGTTCTCAAATATATATACTTGAGTTTTATAAAAAGAAAAGAAAAAGAATAACATGATTAAGGACCTTAATGGAGTGTAGCTTCTTGTACCTGCATTGTAAAAATTAAATATACTTGCACACCGGATCCACATATCTCTACCAACTTAAGTTTTTGAAACATACCTTAGAATGCATAAAAGGAATTTACAGATGCCAAAGATCTACTTAACTACATCAATACTATGAGTCTTTCCAGTATTATTATTACTAAGTTGAATGACTCCGCCTAGTCTCAAAGTGATCATTCGAAAATATGTGATAATAGCAATTTGAGTCAATGACTACGTATCCAAATTTGTCAATAGTGGACCAACACTTCCATAACCATTCTCATTCGAGGAAACCACATCCTAAACATAATCACCTTTGCTCCCGTTTTTGGAACAATTCTTTTTTAAGTGGTCTTTTTTATGACAAATGAATCATTGGTACTTTGACTTGTTGAAGTCTTTGGACTTGAACTGAAGACATAGATTTATCTTCCTTTTAGTTTCCCCTACTCTCACTCATTTCTCTTGATGGATGACTTATCCCTTTAATATTGGAGACATAATTAGAAAATGAATGAGACTTGAAACTATTCAATTATGACAAGGATAGTCTCGTTAGTTGTTGAAAATTGTTTGGTGTGTTATTCTCCATCATGCTAGGGGCATGATGAACTTGCGTAACCTTTTTTAGTCTTCTTTGTCTCATTTATCAGATGGGGCAAATGAGCCAAAACCTTTGATATTATTGAGTTTGGATTATGATATGACAGTCCACAATCTTTTTTAAGACGAGGTTTATAAAAGTGAAGTGGTTAAGCATTAATAAATTTTTGGAGATGTTCAAAAGTGGAAGGAGGCCTTGACAGATATTATGTATGTTTATCATAGCCCTATTTTATTTGATATTGTTAGCACAAATTTGAGTCCTCTAATTTAAGTAACTGATATAGTGAAACTTGTCTGGTAGAGAGAGGATATCAACAAATTCCAACATCATTAATACAATGAGTCCTTCAAGTCTTATTATTACCGTGTTGGATTCAACTCCGCCAAAATCTCAAAGTGATCATTCTTTGGAAACATGTGACAACCTCATCATTCTATGTAGCCATTATTCCATGCAATGTCCTTCTCAGTCGTGTCATTATGTTACCTGTCATTATCTTCTTCCAAAACAAGTTCTCCATTTTGGTTTACCTGTTGATTTCACCCAAACCAATATCGTCTATAAAACCATGTTTCAATGCATATTTTGGATTGAGGGATTTGTAAGGTTAAGTCTATCTTTTTATATGTACTTGAATTTAAAAAAAGAATAACATGTGATATAGGATACTATAGTGTATGCATTCTCGTACCTGCACTTTAATATGTTGTATCAGAGGCTATATTATATAAAGAGTTAGAACATATGCCTTGAATTACTTAACAACAAAGATAATGAAGCCTCTCATACAGAGGTTTCAAATCTAGTTTTCATTTGGGGGCAGGTAAGGGGAGAAAAACCCTTGGATGAACGTATTATCTAGAGACATCTGATAATCAATTTGATATAGCTTCTTGAAACATCAACAAAAAGTTGAGGACAATAACCTCAAACATGATCGGTGAGAAGAAGTATGAAACACTAATATGCTTATTTTATTAAGTTCAAAATAATTAACATTTTATAAGTAATAAGATAGACTTTATACGAATAAAGGAGCAAATCGATTATGTAAAGAAAGTAAAAACCAAACTTAATCCAAGTGCAAAGAGCCAAAGTTTCTAGTACTAATATAATATTTTTAAACAAATGGACCACAAAGGATATTTCAAGAGATAAAATTAGAAGCAAAATAAACTAAGATGATGTTTGTTGCCAAGGGGAACTAGTTTCCCGTCTATAATCTTCTGCCTAGCATGAATCTTAATAGATATTTTAATATTGAGATGGAGAAGCTCCACTTGTGCCAAAGAATTCTCAAATAAAGCTTGCATATAATTATAGCCAACATCCACAATAATTCTCAAATTATTTTGATTTAAATAGAATGAGGAGTAAGATGTGTAGTATTTTATTTGAGAATTTCTTACCTTATTCATCTTTTGGGGTTTTTAGGCATCACATGTGTTTTAAAAAATATTCCTTTGTTTTTAGAGGTGTATTTCTGGACGTACTTTTTTTTCTCAACGTTGGTTTGTTCCGTAGATACATATATTGAATGATTTTCGCTATGCATCTCCGAAATCATTTTTGATAAATTCGCGCCAAAGTCTCTTCTCCTCCCTCATTCTTCGTTTCGCATCTTCCAACTCTCCAACCTCAAAAATTATTTTTTCAATAAATTCGTTTTTTTTTCACTCGAGTTTGACAGCGAGCATCAACTTGAACAATCAACACACTCCAAATCACTCAAAGCTCAATATAATCGATAAATTTTTGAATTTCCGAGGTATTTTTGAGTATTTTCCGTAAAAGAGTTAGAATATACTTTTAGGGGTAGAAATTCTTAGATAGTTTTTGAAACATAGTTTATAGACAATGTAGGTATTGTTTGTTGTCTTGAACAGACGATTAGGGCTTCGAAAAAATGGATTTTCATGGTTATAGATGTCATTTTCGCGACTGTTGAAGTTACAGAAGGTTCCGAAGGTGTTTCTACGGAACAAGTTGACGTTAGAGTATTTCCGTAGATGCAGCTCCAGAACAACCCAAATGTTTTAAATGTTGGGTACTTTCGTTGGTGTATCCACGTAAGTTTTTCACATGTTTATATCTGAAAGTAAAAAATATTTGTGTTTTTTAATTTATTTGTATCTAATTATAATTTATTGGTTATACTTTGACTTTATAACTGATAGAGAGGACCGACTGATACATATAAAGGACCGACGGATACATATAAAGCGAGAGAGAAAATAGTGATCGGAGGTTGTAACTGGAAACAAATGCAAGACAAAATCCATTACATCAAATTTCAGATATTTTATATATATATATATTTGTTTAATTAGATACCTCTAATTTAAAATTTTCAATTAAAAACTTGTATTTACTTATTTAAAAAAAATCATTTGTTTGACTTATGAAGTGATCAATTTATTAAATAAATTAAATAAGTCAATAAAGTTATATAAAAAATAAAAAATGCCAATGAATATTATTCTTATTAAATATATGAATTTAGATAAACAAAAAAAACACACTCACTAAAATATCATGACTTTTATTAGAACAAAAACCACAAATGATAAAGACTCGAAACAAGAACAAATACAAATAGACTAATAATTTAGTTTATTGTAGGTAATGCCTTTCCAAACCATACAATGGGGTGGCATTGGATGTGGTTCTCAACTACCGTTATTGTAGTGCCTGGTCCATAAAGATGCCTTGTGAGAGTGATTACACCGGCAACTATAACAACGAGCAAAATATGGATTGGAAATCAATGCATTCCAATGTTTGGAGACACTTTTAAACCTCAATAGAGATTTTATAGGAAGATACATAATAATTTCTTTCATGAAATGTTCTGGAAAGTGATGGTTGTTTGACATCACAATATGGTTATTAACTGCCATTTGAGAAGCTTATGGATTGAAATTTTCTTCTCTGCTTTACTAAGTTGAGACTATACTCCCTTCACTCTTGATTATATAAGAAGCTTCATATTTATTAGTTCAATCTATGTGTGACAATAATCAGAGGCGCATCCAGAAATCTATTAAACAGTGGGCGAATAAATTTGGTTATCTAATTTTTACCGATTCATCGAATTGACCTCTATTTTGATTTCTTTTAGTCATAGTATTTTTCTCGTTTATTTTTATCTAAAAAAAATTAATGTAATTTATTTTAAATATGTTACATAAGACTTGATGATTTAAAATTACCCAAATGGAATAATTTTTTTAATATGTCAACTAAATTATCAAAATGAAAATGTTTTAAAATTAAAAATAAATTTTTAAAAAATCGCTTGAAATTTAATAGGAGTTATAGATCCATGTCATTATATTGTATTTTGAGATGTAAAATGTATTAAATCTCCACTTTTTAGTCTGCAAAATTTAGAGAATCAAAACTATATAAATTAAAATAGAGAGATCAATTTATGAGCCGGTGAAAAAATGAAGATAAAAACTGAAATTAAATCTGATAAATTTTCAGAATATTCTTTAATTAATTGTCATCCATAATGATGCTTTTGTACATTTATTTAATTTATTCATCTCTTTTTTTAACTCTGGAAATTAAGTGGTTTAATATTACTACTTTATTTCTTTATTTTTTAGATTATTTTAAAATCATTTTTTAGACACGCTTGATGTTATGAATAACACTTGTTTAATGAAGTTAAGATGGAAGATCATTACAAATGCTAAAGACATGTGGTGTAAGGTTATGAACAACTTCTTTCTTTTTCTGTTGGATTGTCCATCCTAGCCACAACCACACAAAGATGTCAACCTTGAAATTTTAAAAAATCTTCACAAAACATTAATCATAAAATGAACCTCCTCACATATATTTCACATCCTAAGATGAGAAGTTAATTCAAACAACAATGGAAAACATAATAGGTTAAAGATGAAGAGAGTTTTATGTTGCAAACTCAAAATGGTTTTGAAAAAGTTTGAGAGAAAATATATTTTGTGTGGTACTAAATCATAAGAGTGGTTATGAGAGATTTGAATATATATATATATATATATATATATATATATATATATATATATATATATATATATATATATATATATATATATATATATATATATATATATATATATATATATATATATATATATATATATATATATTTCTTGAACATATGTATTTCTTGATCTAAAGTCCAAACCTTCAACTAATTGACTATAAATTAACATCTTAATCAAATAAGATTTTTTCTTTACCCACCTCCCTATGGGGTCACCCCCGCAAAAACCCCACTTTACCCCTGCTTCAGAAATGCATTTTCGAAATATTGTTTTTCTAAATTTTTCCAGACTTCGGAAGTGCATTTCCGAAAAAATCCCAAAAATTGAGATTTTGATTAATTCGGAGATGCATCTCCGGAAAAAACAAAAAAAATCTAAAAATTCCAAAAATTAATTTTAGGATATTAATTAATTCATATATCATAAATTTGATATAATTTATGAGTAATAAATAATAATAATTATATATTTTGATATAATTTATGAGTTATGAATAATAATTATTATATATTTCTATTCTAATTCATATTTTAAAATTTAAAATAATTTTAATTAAAAAACTAAAATAATTTCACTTACAAAATGAGTTATAATTTTTTATTTATATATTTATATATTTAAAATAATTATTATGTATTTACAAAAAAAATTAAAAAAATGAGTGTTTTAATTTATATATTTATATAATAATTATAATAATTATAATAATTATTATATATTTATAAAAATTATTATATATTTATATATTTATATATTTATATAATTATTATATATTAATTATAAATATATTTATATATTTATATAATAATTATAAAAATTAAAAAAATGAGTGTTTTAATTTATAATAATTATTATATATTTATATATTTATATATATTAATTATTATATATTTATATATTATATATTTATATATTTCACTTACAAAATTAATAATTATTATTATATATTTATATATTTCTATTCTGATTCATAATTAAAAATTAGTTATAATTTTTTATTTAGTTTAAAAAAATTAAAAAAAGATTTTGTCTTGATTTTATTTAATGAACAAATTTTATATTTAATTCTATATAATTCAAAATTTACTTATGGAATTAAAATGTTTTTGATTTATATAAGTTAGTAAAATAGTTTTTAACTTTAAAATTGTTTAGGAAATTTTGATTCACCTTGATTTTATTGATTCACCTTCATTTTATACCTATTAATTGTATTGATTCACCAAGATAAATTTGGTCTTGGAATATTTCGGATATGCATCTCCGAAAACCCAAAAAAGGGGTGTTTTCGGAAATACATCTCCGAAAACACCTTTTTTTTCGTGTTTTCGGAAGTGCATTTCCGAAATAAGACAAATTTTGAAGAAAAAAAAAAGCGTTTCGGAAATGCATTTCCGAAGTGAGGGTATTTTGGGTTTTTTCGCCAGAGGTGGCCAAGAAGATAGGGAGGTGGGTAAAGAAATTTTCATCAAATAATTCGATTAATGCACACGTAAAAATTAATGTAGCACTCATTCTAGAATGCACAACTCTGTAAAAAAACTCAATTACAACAAATAAATCAAACTACTAATTTGACAAGCAACAAAATATAAAATAAAAATAAGCAAATTCTTAGAGGGAGAGAAACTTCAAAAATATATAATTTATTGGCCGTAGTTGTGTTGTAATCAATGTTTTAAAACCCGAATTGACCCGGCCGGTTGAACCGGTTCAACCTTGAACCGTTGTCTAATCCGGTTCGGTTTGGACCAATAAATGGTTAGGTCTATAAAATTAGGATAAAATTGCTTCAAGCGCAAAATAACAGTAAAATCGGGACCGGTTTTGATGAACCAGACGGTTCAAAAAATCAAAGATAATTTTTTTATGTTTTACTTCATTTTATTTCTTTGTTTAAATCTAAAAAAATAATTATAGCAAACATTTAATATTGTATAGATGGAAAACAAAGAATAAAATTGAAGGACACAAGACAATTGTAAATGTAATAGAAAGAGAAGAAATAATGTAATGTATGTGGACACAGGATAACCGATGTTGGTATGTAAAGAGATGTAAAAAATTATACTGATGAATAACTTATGGCTTTGAGTTAAACAATTAGGACAAATATATACATATTGATCCTTAACTAATTTTATGATTTGTTATTAGGTCTTACATTGCATTCTTCTTATTTTGTAAGCTTGTTTATTAGTATCGTATTTATTTGAGAATTTTATTTTACAAATTATGATATAAATCAATTTTATTAGGATATTTAATAATATAATATATTTATTAATTTTTTTAGTTTAAATTTAATATACGGTTCAATCACGGTTAAACCGGTTGAACCGATTGAACCATGACCCACATGTTTTAACGGTTCTTTCTCCGGTTTGGTTTTTAAAACATTGGTTGTAATTGTCCTTGACAGAATTTAATTTTATTTAAAATTTTATTTAGTTTTATTTGGATGATTTCATATTCTTTTTCAACGAAAAAGTAGATCAAATGATAAAATTAGTTCAAAATAGTCCAATTTAAAAAGACTAAATGAGTCTAAATATTTCAATTTAAAAAAGTCATTTATGTAGTCACAATTTAAAATAAAGAGTAAAAGTTGATTATATTATATGAATCTGAATTTGGAATGGCCGAACATTTGATTCATCTCATAATACAAAAGAAAAGAATAAATTCTTGTTAGATTTAAATTTGAATTTCAAATGGATTTGGCCTGTAAAAAAATAAAATAAAATATAAATTTGTCTGTTTTAAATTTGGTTTTGAAATTCGATATGGGTCAATTAAATGTGAAAAAAAAAACTTAAAAATCAAATCAATTTAAATCAAATCTGATAAAATTGATAGTTTATACGGTGGAAAGTTAGACTCATATATCTCACTGGTGGGTTGGTTCGATTTAAGGGTTTCGGCCCAAACCAACTATGTTCACTCCTAAGCTGTTATATGATATGGTTGGTAAATTAATTTTTGTGATGAATCATTACTTAGGTAGAGTCAACCAATTAATCTCATATTGTCCATCTAGAGGCTGAGTTTAAAGAGGTTTAGGGGTATGATACGCGGTTGAAACTCGAAAAATGTATGTTTGTCGTTAAAACAAGGAAGTTTTTGAATACTACCTCACACATAGGGGGTATTGAGGTCAACCCAAACAAGTATAAAGTTGTTATAGGCATGACCATCCTAAGACAAAATGGATAATACAACGGCTAAACAAGATGTTAATTTTCCACTCAAGGTTCATCACTAATTTGGCCGACTACACAATATTGTTCTACAAGTTATTGAGGAAGGAGGAAAGTTTCAAATGACACCTGAGTGCAAAGCCTTATTCACCAAACTCGAGGGGCAGGGTCGGCACAACATAATGTGAAGCCTAAGACGACTATTAAAATGATGCCTTTTTATGTTCTTCCACTATGATTAAAATATTTAATTCTTAGGAGACACTCTATCATATTTTTACAACTATTTTTTTTGGTATTTACAATGAAATTAATGTGAAAGTCGATAGTTAAATATTTATATTTTGGTTAAATTAAAATTTTTTTATTAGTTTTTTAAAAGTCTTTTATATATTCAAGAGTAACACACACAAAAAATTACAAAATTAAAATTATTTAGATAGTAAAATTTTTAATTATCAATAATTCATTTAAAAAATAGTTTTAAATATGATTTTAATTTATATAAAATATATATGTTTTAATTTTATGTAATGTAAGGATTTAACAATATTAAAATTAAAATACACTTAATTTTAAAGTTAAATATTAAATTAGTATTATAATTATATAAATAAAAACTTATATTTTATTTAATAATAATTTATGTATTACAATTACTTTCTATTTAATAAAAAATATTTTTTCTTGTTAAAAAACAAACAATATTTAAAAAAAAAACTGAAAAAGCTATTAGGTCTAATCATAAAAAAATTAACAAAAATATGTCTTTTAAACCTCCAAAACATATTCGAACACAAGACAAATAATTAGTCTTTCGCTTTTTAGATGAATTATGCAAATAATTGGATGTAAATTTCATTATCCTAAAAATACTAAATTTCTTTTAGGCCTAAATTACTTTTAAGAAAAAATATCTTTGAGTTTCAAGGCAAGGACCTAGTCCGCCTTACTCTTGGGACGATCCTGTTGAAGAAGTATTGTCCTAACTTCCGTTCCATTTTAAATGTTCCTTTTTTAAAAAAAAATTGTTTCTTTTTATTTATTGTTTTCAAAGTCCAAGGTAATATTAGTTGTCACTTTTGTTAAAATTGTCTCTATGGAAGAAAAAAATTCAAATGAATTAATAAGTTAAATGTATTATATAAAAAAAGACAATTATTACATAAAAAATAGTAAAATTTATTATTTCCTTTGTATGTAAAAAGTTTTTTTAAGAAAAGACATTTAAAAAAGAATAGAGGGAGTACCATAAACTGGCCCTCACAACTACGACTCACAAGCTGAGGCAATCCATCTAAGTCAATGCGAGATAGAGTTAGCAAATGTCTTTGTCTTTTTGGTTCGTTACATAAATGACTATGGACAGTATTGAAGTCAATTGTTGAATATACTAAGCCTCTTGGATGACATAGGTTGCTATACCATATAGTATTGATATATAAACCAATTTTTGTGATGGACCGTTACTTAGGTAGAGTCAACCAATTAAGCTCCGGTGGTGGTCACACTATTCATTTGTTCAGCCACATGGCTACGTGGCCACAATCATAATGCCCGTTGGCTCCCTATAGAATCTATTTTGTCCATGCCCCTTGTGAGGAGGGCTTGTAAATTTCCATACACCAGCAATCATGACAGCATGAATTGGAAGGATATTTTAGCAGCCAAATTAATGGTTTTGGTGGGGACCAAGGCAATGCAGAGGAGATAGCTTGAGGACACGCAACACACCATGAAATTCAGGTAACTTTTTATTATTCCAATTGTTAGTTTTTGGTATGTTGTTAGGAGAGAGGTAGTTAGGCAGCATGCATTTCATAACTAGTGTCACTTTTGTTTAATCAAATTACAATCAATTTAAAATTAGGGTTAAATATATTTTTAGTCTCTTTAAAATTATCTAAAATAACTTTTAGTCCCTATAAAAAAATAGGTTTAATTGCAACTTTGGTCCCCATATTTTGTTATTTTTTCGATTTTGGTCCCCTCATTTTTAAAACCACGATTTGGTCCCCCTTTTGATTTTTCTCTTAAAAAAGAGACAAAAATAGGGACTACTTTGCATAAAAAAGTAAAATAGGGGGATGAAAATTGCACAAAAAACTTAAAAAGGAGACTAAAATAGTGATTTTTAAAATAGAGGGATCAAAATCAAGAAAAAGACAAAATAAGAGAACTAAAGTTGCAATTAAGTCAAATAAATATTAACTTTTAGTCTCTATAAAATTACTTTTGCACTCAGTTTTAGTCTCTATAGAGGGACTAAAACTGAGTGCAAAAGTAATTTTATACGAACTAAAAGTCAATATATCTTTTATAGAAACTAAAAGCTAAAATTGAGATATTTACGGGGACTAAAATTATATTTAACTTTTAAAATTAAGAAGTGGTCTTTTTTCTCTCAATTCATGATTCTACTTGAAAAAGTAGGTTTACCAGAACCGGCACTAATACTTTTGGGGATATTTACATGTTTTAAATTTTTTCGAAGAAACTAACGTTTTGTGTTTCTACTATTTCCTTGATGAAACATTCAAGTGAAAAACAAAAAATAGAGTTAAATTAACCTTAAATTAACCTCAAATAACTCATTATCGTTTTGATTTTTTTTTATAACGCACAAGATATTATAATGGTTATGACTATAACCGTTGTTAATTTTTTTGCAAAATTAACAAATATTATCCTACTTTTATAATTAATCTCATTTTTTTAACCTGTATTAGTGTTCACCATATCACAGCAGAAAATAAAACTCACATTTGTGATAAAGTTATCTGAATAATATTAATTGTATCATATTCATAATATCACATAATTGTATCATATTCAATTGAACCATAACAAACATCCTACAATTTATCACAACAAACAATATATAGTTTACACATTACATAACACCACATAAATGTAACTTGGTGTCTTGGTGTCTTAACTCTTGGTGTCTTGACTCTAAAGACCCCTATAATATCAATTAATTATACTTGTTAGTAAAAACACTTGAAAACTATAACATACATGAATATATTATGAATAAAGAATAAATTACATACTTGTTAATTTTCCCAAATGCCTTTTTCATGATCGGTTCGAATAGCTAGCATGGACAATATCTCCATCAACTTCGTCATACCAAGTAGGAACTTGTGTTGTGTAAGAAGGTGTGGACGAAATATCAAGACTTTCATCACTAAGAGGAATGTGTTTTCCTTGGAGAACGATTGACCATTTCCCCATTATGTCTGATGGGTCGGTAACATAGAAAATTTGTTTTGCCTAAGAAGCCATGATGAATGGTTCGGTCATAAAAGATGTCTTGCCAAGGTCGACCCGGGTGAATTCTAAGTTATCAATGTGTACATCATTATTATTGGAAATCCACTTGCATTTAAATAAAGACACTTTAAAAATAACATAATCAATCCCCTAACTCTCATCAATGATACCATAAAACGCGGTAGTTGCCAATAAAGAATTCATATCTTACGAATTAGAGAAATACATCGATTCGGATTCAACCATAACTTGAGATCTTTCATTGATACAAGTTTCTTGATGTTTGATGAGTAACCTTGCGGAACTTTAATACCTTGCAAATACTCATAGAAAATTTTTCTTTCCTTTTTATATAGAGTGTGACATGCTGGAGGCAGGTAACTTCTTTTTCCTTTCTCTATTGGAGCCAACTGTTTTTGTATACCCATCGCCTCCATATCAAGAAGGGAAGTCTTATTATCTTTAGTCTTTCCTGAAATATTTAGAAGTGTGCCAATCAAACTATCACACACACATTTTTCTCCACGTGCATCACATCAATACAATGTCTAAACATAAAGACTTGACCAATATGGAAGATCAAAGAAGAAGAACCTCTTTTTCCATATATTTTTCGCAACTGACCCTTTTTCTTTTTCTCTCTTCCCGAAGACAAAATTAATGTGTTCCTATCGTTGGTAAACTTCATCCCTGGTTAAAGGTTCAGGAGCCTCATCAAACTTTTGCTCTCCATTAAAAGCCTTCTGCAATCTACGATAAGGATGACCGGGTTTTAGAAATTTTCGATGCCTAAGGTAAATGATCTTTTTTCCAAACTCAAGTTGGTGATACCAAGTATCATCTTCACAAATAGGACACGCTTTATGTCCTTTGACACTATATCCAACCAAGTTACCGTAAGCAAGAAAGTCATTGATTTTGCAAAATAACATTGCACACATCTTAAAATTTTCCCCAGAATATGCATCATCAAATTCAACGCCTTCATCCCACAAGATTCGTAAATCATCAATTAGTGGACTTAAATAAACATCTTTGTCGTAAATAGTAAGAACATGCCACGTAGAATGATTAGTGCTTAGATTACCAAAGGGGTTCATTCCATCGGTGGCAAGCCCAAGCCTAAGGCTTCTTGGCTCAACTCCAAAATCCGAAAACAACGGATCAATTTTCTTCCATTGCAACGAATCAGTTACATGGCGAATGTTTCCATCACGAGTCCTTTCATCTGCATGTCATCTAAGATTCTTTGCGTCATTTGAATTAGCAAAAAGTCTCTTAAATCATGAAATTATTGGCAAGTACCATAACACTTTAGTAGGAGGATGCTTCCTACTAACATTGTCATAGTCATTGTCATCACCATTGTTGGCCTTCAGCTTGTAACGCGACACACCATATTTTAGATATTGATACAAGTCTTCATACTCTTTCCTATATAATATGCAATAATTAGGGAAATCATGTATTTTTATATACTCCATACTCATTTGACACAATATCTTCTTGGCTTCATAGCAACGATCTAGAAATTTGTTATCTTCTGGTAACATTTGCTTTAGAAATTGAAGTAATTCCGTGAAACTTTTATCCGACCATCCATTTTTTGCCTTCTGATTAAACAACTTTAACACTGTCGATAATCGTGTAAAATTTATGTATCCCTTATATAAAGAGGTGTCTTTATCACTACATAAGGTATCATAAATATGAGCATTCTTAACAGAAGATTCCTCAATATCACAGAACATATCCTTTAGTTGATCCTCTATATATTCATCTTCATGCACTCTTTGACTTTGTGGCGCCCGACTTTTCCCTTTATCCACCTCACCATGCCACGTCCATATTATATAATTTTGACATATACCATCACAACAAAGGTGTTGGAATATTTTTTCTTTGTACCCTTATTGATATTCGCACAAACAACACAAGGACGATAAAAGATACCATTATTATCAAAAATATGTTTATCAGTGTATTCAAGGAATTAAAAAACTCCTTTCTCATAAACCGGACCTAATCTATCGGCTTTCATCCAACTAAGATCCATAACAACTTCTGAAATTTATTATACGCCTATAATAATGTGAATGACACACCAAAATCTAAACCTAAAGCAAATCTAAACCTAAAGCATATGAAAAATGTACTCTCATACTGACTTAAGCATATATACAAAGAAAAAAGGAATGAAGATGTTGAAGAGTACTGTACTTTGAAGTTGAAGAATCTTATGCATGTAAGGAATGAAAATGTTGAAGAGTACCGTACTTCAAAGCGGAAGAATCAAATAAATGAAGAGGGTGAAGATTTGAGAATATGCAACATAAACCAAGAAAAAACGAGTGAAGATGTTGAAGAGTACTGTACTAGGAAGCTGGAGAAACAAATGAACAAATATGGTGAATATTTGAGCTCCAAATGAATGGATACGAAGAGGGTAAAGATTACGCCACCTCTGTCGTCTCTGGCTCGCTTGTTCACCTAGGTCGTCTTATGAAAGAAATACAAAATAAGTTTTGTTTTAATTTATCAGTAAACCCTTTAATCGCAGTTAGACAAAGCATCCCTAATGGAAATTTGAGTCCTCTAAAAACGGTTGGTGTATTAACCGTTGTTAAATCATTTATAATTTATTTTTTAAAAAATGGAGATAGGTGACACACACTTAATGTACTCTAAAAAATGGAAAAAAATGCAGTAGTTGAGATTCGAAGCGTGCTACACATAATTTTTTACTATGGTGTTTAAAATCAACCGTCATTAAATTATTGTTTATAAATCCAACAAATCACTGGGTGCGAAAATTATCACTATGGTGTATATGAATATGTTGTAAACATGGCGTTGTTGTTTGCACATATTGTAGTAGTGATTCCTTTCATTTTTTGCGAAAATCGTCGCCTTTTTGCAAAAGATTTATATCATTGATCTTCTTTTCACGAAAATACATATCACACATCTTCTTCTCATGAAACATCAATCTCTTTCTCGAATGGATCATATATCGAACTCGTAAAGCCACAATGAGATAGAAATTTACTAGATTTGTCGTTCAATGTCACGTCGTTGTTGCGACCTCTGAAGCTTACAAGGTTCCACCTCCTCTAGAAAAGGATGATCTAAGTTCTAGTGACCTCTTTGTTCGTTCCTGCATAACAAGATCTTGTTCCTCCAAGAGTTGGCCATGGAACGTTCAAAGCCCTTCAGGTTTTATAACCTGTGCAACACCTTTGCCAAGTCCAACCTTGGTCTTAATCGTTAATACCTAGACAATATATTTTCCTGAACATTCAATAATTACAATCCAACCTAAGCATGCAAGGAGCTTTCGACTTATTAAAAAATGTCTATAACTTGGTACAACAACAAAACTCTCAAGCCTTGGCAAAAAGGATACTCATAATTGAAGAGAACCTATAATGCGCTTCTCCAAGAACTAGCACCATGTCTGGGGTAGGTTTTCTCAGTAACCAATGAGTCATACTACAGTCGGCTCTAATATATGCAACCTCACCGCATGGAGTAATTCCTAAATCACCAAGTTGTAGTCTAAACATTTGACATCAGGCTCCCTCACCTGACTCTAGAGGGAGAAGTGACAGTCATACTCCATCAGAGGTTCACTGTCCCTATAGCTCGCCAGTACACTATCCCTAGAAAAGAGAAAGGCACGCCAAAAATGCTCTGACCTCTGAACATTAAAGGAATCCACTCTCCGCATACATTCTTAACATCACCATCCTGAGTTCCCTCAAGAAACCCTCAAAGATCGAAAGTTACAATGGTATGAGGAATCCATACGAACAACTCAAACATGTGGACAATAGATTACATTATTACCATGCCCAAGGAGTTGTGAAATGCAAACTCTTTGAATTAAACTATAAGGGAGATGATATGACCTAGTTTAAAACCCTCTAAGACAGGATTAAAATGAGACCATTTTGGAGTACTTCGATCGATTTATCAAGTTTATTATTGAAGTAAGAGGTACAACTGGTGGATTAAAATGTTTAATATTCAAAAAGGGACTAAGGTCATATTGCATGTTCTGAGAAAAAATTAAGGCTAGAAAGAGCTTGCACCTTGAATGACCTACTAAATAAGGCCAAATCTAGGAAGAAAATACATAGTTAATGAGAAACCTCGGATACAGTCGGACGCTTGAAAAAGATAGTAATCATTGTAGAAATGACTGAGAGCGAGGACCCCGAGCCAGATTTTCTACATACACTCCTTTAAACATGTCAAGGTAAAAAATCTAGCAAGAATGTGCAAATAATGAGTTCAAAGAAGCTATGATAGATAGTAATTTAGGACACATAAGTTGAAATATTGTTTTTTCATCCAAAGTCATGACCACAACACTAAAAAATGCTTCAACATGAAGGATTCTATTGAAGAACTAATAAAAAATGGATAATACATCTGGTATACCCAGGAAGAAGGCTAAATAGATGATTAGGACTGAAAGAAAGAACATAGAGGGCTGGATTGGTCACCAAATAAGAAACAATCCTCTCATCGTGTGATGTTGTGAGGGAGCATTTACTAGATGGTTTATAACGCCTGACTCAAACTCGTTAAATGGGAGATAAATGTTAAACAACTGACTCCAGACACAAGAGGGGAAGGGTGAAATGTGTGGGCTAAAAAAATAATGTCTGATTAAAAAATATTTGATAAAAAGAATTATTTAAAACTATTTTGTAATTTGAACAAAGAGTAAGTAGTAGAATAAGTAAAGAAGACATATTCATAATAGAAAACAAATTTAAGCACATCAGAAATAAATAAACAACAAAAATAAAAAGGAGATAAGTGATAAGAGAATTGTACCAGATATTTATAAAGGTTTGGCCTAACTAGTTGGCCTATTCTTCTTCCTAAGAATTTTTTTCATGAAATTTTCCACTATATATGTGAGATTTTCACCAGTTATGTCAAAGATCATTCTTACAACTAGAATGGATTTTTTACACCGACTAGGATAATCTCATAACTAAAAGAAATCTTTTACACTAAGCATAACTTACAAACCAAACATATCTTTTAACGGACAATCTCAGAAACCAAATAAAAGCTTTTACATCAGGAACTACTCACAAACCTAATATAGATTTTTACATACGATCTCATGAACCAAATGGAAACTTCTCACATGAGATAAATTACTTTTGCGCAAATGACAATATTAACCTAGCATCATAATACACAAGAAATGTCTCACTGATAATTTTCACTCTTAAAGCACTAAGAAAATTTAGTGAAATGAACAAAATGAGAAGGAAAGGAGTAGAGAGTGAGAAAGTATGTCAAAATATATTTTCTGGTGTAATTTGAAAGTGAGGCGAGTCATCTATTTTTTTTTTTGGTATAAACCGGGGTATCCTCTGCGCGCAACTGCAGAGACTAATCCCTCGAGCCGGGTAGGACCATATAGGCGGTAAAGCTCTCCCTCAAGAGATTTAACACTGCTGCATGCCCAGGGCCGGGATCGAACCCAGGACCTCTGGTTAAGCTGGAAGAGATCCTTGCCATCTCACCCAAGTGCTCTTGGGTGGCGAGTCATCTATTTATAGGTGAGAATTTTGGCTCAAAAATCAAAATTATCCATGGTGTTTTAATGCTCATAATTGATTATGCATTTGGTCTAATAGATAATCTACTTCATAAAAATGGAAACTCTATTTTCTAAAATGGAAAACCTACAACGACAAATGTCCTAATAGATTTGGAGTGTTCTTAATCGATTTGAAAGCTTTATGTCTTGCTCTAATCGACTGACTAAGGGCCTTACTTGATTAAACAATATATATAAGCTTTATAAATGTTTAGGAATACCTTTGATCAAAACCACAATCAGCTTGATATTTAAGAACACCCTTGATCAAAACCACAATACCTTGATGATCAAATGTTTATGAATACCATAATTGCCAACAAGAAATAACTTGATATATAATTATCGGAATCATTAATAACCACCAGACATCATCTCTCTCTTTTATACTTAGAGTGTGTTTGGATGAAGCATTTTAATGAGGTAATGTAATGTTTTGAGGGAATTTAAAATGATTTGCACAAAATTTATTGTTTGGATACAAAAATGAAGAATTATTAAAATGATGAAATTTTATGAAGTATTTTATCTAAGTTAAATTTAATCATTTTGAAATGACACCAAAAACCAAATAATTTGAAATTCCTCTCATACTCCATATAATGTATTTGTAACTATTATTTTTTCAAAATTTACAAATTGGTCCTCATATTTTTTAAAATTGCAAAATTGACCTCAAGAATTTTCAAAAATTGCAAATTGGTCCTTAATAAATTTTAAAATTTACAATTGGTCCTTCAAAGTTTTAAAAATTGCAAATTGGTCCTTACTTTTCAATTTTTTAATTGGTCCAAAAATTTTAAATTTTATAAAAAATGACCTATAAATCTAACAATGAATTATCTTAATACTCCATCCAAACAAAATAATTTTAAAATGAATGGATTTCAATTGAATCATTTGAATTGCTTTGAATTTTAAATTCCTTTAAAATTTCTAATTACCTCATCCAAACACACTCTTAGAGTATTCACATTGCACAACTTTATTAAATTTGCATTTAACTCATTCAAAACTACAAAACAATATTTCTACAAAATATTAATTGTTATTAAGATTTTGTATTTAAATCTATATTATATTTAAAATTATAGGAGTTTGATCATGATATTTTTTTTAGCACGCTTTCCAATTAGCAATGTTGTCCTCAAATCTTATTAATATAAATTAAAGAAAAAATATCAAAATGTACCTTTAAAATACTTGTTATATCAAAGAGACAAACTTTATATTGAAAGTTGTGCATTACACTTTTAAAAAATTTAGAAATTGTTATTTCAAAAAATAATCAATATTTATAGATATTTAACATTTACCGTACAATTAATGTACAAAACTAACATGTCATTATTATTTTTTTTGTCTTTAATAAATTCTCTTTTGAGACATGTGGATGCTCAATATTTTAGTGGATAATTCTTCCTATGAAACTAGTGTCTTACCAGTGCGTTCGCACGGGTACCCATCGTTTTCACGCAATTGGGTTTAGGGAAATAAGAAATGTTAGGAAAAGATTATAAGTTAGGTTAAAGGTTATCATAAAGAAAAATAGTGTGTAAAACATAAGGGAATGGAAAAGCTGTTGTTGGGCCGGTTCGTTCGAGGGTATTAGTGAAGTTGCAGATATATCGACGGACAATTGTGAACGTGGAAGGTGTGACAAAGGGTAGGGTAAGCATGTGGGATCTTCTTCTGCTGGTGTTGATGAAAGCGTTGATATGCAGTCATACATAACTATTTCGTCGAATATTGATAGGTAAAGGTATTGTGAAGTAATAGTGAATAAGACTAAGTTATTTATTTTGAGTTTATTTTGATCAGTAATTTAATATTTCCGTTAATATTCAATATTTTAATCAATAACTTCATATTCAAGTTAATATTCAATATTTTAATTAGTAACTTCATGTTCCCATTAATACTCAATAGTTTGAGCAATAACTTCATGTTCCCGTTAAAATTCAATAGTTTTATCATTAACTTTATGTGAAACAATTGCATTGTACCGCTGTGTTACGCGCAATTTTAAAAAATATTGCATCTTAAATTTAAAAAAAAATCAAAACAAAGATATTAGTAACATAAATAATCAAAACAAAGATGTCAGTCGTTTTTGCGCAATTGGATTAAGGAAAATAAAAGGTATTAGTAAAGGATTATATTTGGGTTAAAATGAGAAAAAGTTATAAAAATACTAATATTAAAAAAATTGAATATTGATCTTGAAAAGTAATTAAGAAAATAAAGTTTATATTATTTTAGATTGAATAATATATCTAAGGATGCATTTAATAAATGTAGATGTTTCATTGAGAAATGATATGTGTAAAGAAAATGTATGGATTATAACTTATAAAATGATAAGTAATTTCATGTTCCCGTTATTATTCAATATTTTGATCAGTAATTTCATGTTTCCGTTAATATTAATATTTTGATCAGTAACTTCATGTTCCTGTTAATATTCAATATTTTTATCAGTAACTTCATGTTCCCGTTAGTGTTTTATTTTGATTAGTAACTTAATATTTTCGCTAATATTAATATTTTGATCGTGTGTGTGCGTGTGCGTGTGCGTGTGCGTGTGCGTGTGCGTGTGCGTGTGCGTGTGCGTGTGCGTGTGCGTGTGCGTGTGCGTGTGTGTGTGTGTGTGGAGCATATTAAGTGAGAGGGTAAGAAAAAAAACTTATTCGTCCATAAACTTCTGTCAAACGACATGGACAGATTTTATGCACCAACAACATCAAGGATGGATTTGAAACCATCTCTTTCCAACCATTCAGCTAATTCAACCTATAAATCAAATGAATGTGAATGATGGATTGAGATGGCGAAACGCTGGAAATTGTAATGGTGAGTGATGAATTAAGATGTGCATCTGAGATATGACTGATTGAGAGAATAATGAACATGACTGTTAAAGCAGCACAAACTGCATTTCCTATAAGTGTTTATGCTCCATTGTATTTGTTGTTCACTATTGGTCCTGCTGTTGCTGCATAGATCAGTATGAATTTTCCAATAAAGTCTGCCCCAATCTGTGAAAAGAATAATACAAATTAGTATGAATTTTCTGGAAATATTCCGATTAAAAATCTACATTGATATAACTGTTGTTGTGATCACAAATATAGTCCTCCAAATTAATATAAATGGGTTTAGATGGTAAGGACGAAAACCGGGAAGTGTAAGTATGTATTCCTTGTCTATTTTAGGCCATATTTTTACTATTATTCTCTCGAAGATAGCAAATAAGGGTTGCACGTAAACTTCGTATGCTCCCATGAGATGAATTACGATAGCAGCATTAACAATATTAATGGGCCAATATGGATTATAGAAACCAAATCCAGTGAGTAAGTTTCCTGGTGATGCGTCACCAAATGCAACATAACCCATACCGCCGCAAACCATGTAAAATAACATCGTCACGCCTATACTTATCATTGTGGCCTGCTTCATTATTTTTACCTCAGAAGGTGGAGACTTTATGGTATCCTATGGAATTAGATTCATTATATGCAAATCAGTACAAACAACAATCCTGCTTCCTGAGACACTCCAGCATCTTCCAACACTTCATTATCTCATGAATTTATTACGAATTTTTGTCATAAAAATGCAATGTGGACTATTATAACCAACACATCACATTATGTAGATAGAGCTAATAGTTCAAAATTTCAAAAACATTGTTTATAATTAGAGATACGAAGAATCGAACACTCATCGGGAGAGTAGTCTTGCAGTGACTCAACTTTAGTTACCTGCGGTTGATGAAGGTCAAAGGAGGCTTCAGGTGATAGTAATTCCTCTACCGGTTCAAAAGTTTGACACTCATTTGAAAATTTAACCGTCGGAGTCTTACGAACTTTAGAAACAACTTCAACTTCAGACTCGTCGATGGTACTGTAGCTTGATGATCAGGATGAAAAGGAACAACCAAAACAGTAGGGTATGACCAAGAAGAAGGGTTCCCCAAAGTTTTGAATTTGCTATACACATGAAATGCATAACCAAGTTACAAAAGGGTTGACATATAATTAATGTATCAAAGTACTCAAATACAAAGAACGGTATATGTAACACCCCGATATCCGCTGCACGTATCAACCGTGTCGGCCAACCGAGCATGTTACCGGCTTAATCAATAATCCCCCCTAGGTCCGCTTATCGGCTGCCCAGGAAATATTGTTTTTGCCTCCCGCAGGAATCGAACCATGTACCTAGGGGTTAAGTACATATTCATAGCAATTCCTGCTACCACTTGACCATATGGTCAATTGGTAGCAGGAATTGCTATGAATATGTACTTAACCCCTAGGTACATGGTTCGATTCCTGCGGGAGGCAAAAACAATATTTCCTGGGCAGCCGATAAGCGGACCTAGGGGGGATTATTGATTAAGCCGGTAACATGCTCGGTTGGCCGACACGGTTGATACGTGCAGCGGATATCGGGGTGTTACATTAAAAAGGCGCCTTTTAATGTAACACCCTGGATTTCCGCTTACCCCGCAGGGCTTCCGGCCTACCAAGCATGTCACCAGCTTAATCAATAATCCCCCCTAGGTCCGCTTACCGGCTGCCCAGGAAATATTGTTTTTGCCTCCCGCAGGAATCGAACCATGTACCTAGGGGTTAAGTACATATTCATAGCAATTCCTGCTACCAATTGACCACTAGCTCAATTGGTAGCAGGAATTGCTATGAATATGTACTTAACCCCTAGGTACATGGTTCGATTCCTGCGGAAGGCAAAAACAATATTTCCTGGGCAGCCGATAAGCGGACCTAGGGGGGATTATTGATTAAGCTGGTGACATGCTTGGTAGGCCGGAAGCCCCGCGGGGTAAGCGGAAATCCAGGGTGTTACATTAAAAAGGCGCCTTTTTTTTATGTAACAGCCCGAGCCTTCGGCGTTCCCGGCACTGTCACCTCACGATCTTCTCTACCCCCCTCACTAGTAGAGTTTTTGCCTTTCGTGGGAATCGAACCCTGTACCCTGGGGTTCAAGTACATGTTCAATCCATTCCCACTACCACTTGAGCTACTAGCTCAATTGGTAGTGGGAATGGATTGAACATGTACTTGAACCCCAGGGTACAGGGTTCGATTCCCACGAAAGGCAAAAACTCTACTAGTGAGGGGGGTAGAGAAGATCGTGAGGTGACAGTGCCGGGAACGCCGAAGGCTCGGGCTGTTACAGTATAAAGCAAAATGGATCATTTAAAACTATATACTATTTGGTTCTGAGTTGTGTCTTTCGTAAATTGATACCCGTGGATTAGATGATCAAATGAAGAAAATAGAAAGAAGCAAACAATTCAAGACAAACAACACAAACACAAACTGACCTTGGTTCCTTCAAACCGACCAATGTGCTCAATCATAGTAAGGGCATCAGCCATTATCTGGACGTGATGGTTGTTGTCTGTCAAACCATTGATGACAGGGACAGTCTCATATTTGGCAAGCTCAAGTATGTCCTGCAATTAATTAAAATGAAAAGGGGGATAAATGGTGTGTATTTCTTGATGCTAGATTAAGAGCTGTATAGTTAAATATAGATAATTAAGCAACTGAAAACATCAATAATATTAGTGTAAAATGTGTGATTGTGTTAGAGAAAAGGAACTGAACTATCATTGATGGATGCTTGAAGCAATTTGGAGGAATATGTTGTATTTGTGTCTATGAATACTAATGAAGAAGCTGCCAATGCAGCTGTTGTCTCGGCCGCGACATCGGATTCGGGGTCTGGAAACCGTTCTCCCGTAGTGAATTTTGACAGGAAAATAAAAGAAAAATACATTAAAATTTAGGTGAAGAAGTGAAGCAATGTAAACACCACTGATTATACAATTTTGACACAGATTCAAATATACCAGATTAACTGCTCAAAATCAAGTCTAAAAAACCAAGCCAAAACAGTCATAAAAAAGCAGGAACATAAATATGAAAGGCTGGAACAATTTCACAACTCAACAGCTGAAATAACATCCAGATGATAGGAAGAAAAGATAAGAGTAATACCGTTGGATCCATATCTTCATCGTCAGCAGCTACAGGTTTGTTCTCTTTGACACTTAAGTGTTTCAAGGTTTGTTCTCTTTCCAAAGAGATGAAAAATTACTTCAAGACTGAGCTTCTCAATAGGAAGTGTGCTTTTCGAGGCTGCAATTATGCATCATCAACATTATAAGACCAGTGAGTTAAATATTTGATCAGACAATAAATATTGATTCATTTTTGGTAAGGAAGTCCTTTATTCAGCAGTGTAAAATTCCAGCGGCTAATATGTTACATGCTTTTCTGAAAGTATCTAAAAGTGACACTTCCTAGCTCTAAGTCAGTATTCAGTATTGAATCTACGGATAGTATTTCGGTACCTGTTAATGCTTCTGTATCAGCAGCAGTGCTTGCTCCACAACAACTTGTCGTATACCGGATTGATGTAAGTGTACGCCAAAACCACCCTTCCAAAAGGCCACCACGGTCGTCCAAGATATGCATATGAAATTTCTTGGTTACTTGTGATACTTCAAAATGGCATCGGAGACAATTCAGTCGTGTAATACTTCAAAAGAAACATAAGATGAGATTGTTAACAATGGACCATGGTAACTTACACACCTGAAGAATACATAATCGATTGTTTCCTACGATGATTTTCTAGCCTGTGCGGTACTGAAACTCTACATATTTGCATTGAATATGACAGTGCTCCAAAAGAGAAGTGTTATTGCCAAAGATGAAGTCCATGCTTCCTTAAATATAGAAACAATATCAAATATTGTTTAGCACAACAGGACCTCTTCATATCTGTTTCTTATCAATTATCAAACCTCGATTCCATTTCTTTTCATCAAGCAAAACGAAAAGGCAACAACAAATCTAACAAAATACTCATAAAATTATGGAAAATAATAAACAACAATGCATTGATTGAGAGTAAAGGAACTGTACCGAGCAGTGATGCTTGAGGCTGTTGTTTTTGCGTTGATGATGATGTTGAGTCGTGAAGCTTCAAATTTTGTTGTGGATTCGTGTTGCTTTGAACTTCTCGCCGCTGTTTCTAATCGCATGTGAACGTGAGGCTTTGATTTGCAAGTAGTGATTCGTCGGTGATACAATACTGAAGGAAGTGTTGCTGCACGTTGAATTCGTTAACTGATCATGTATGGATTGCTTGAAATATGACACGGATAATCGTCTAAGGAACTGTAGGGCGTGCCAGACGTGTAATCAATTGCATTAGCAAGGACACCTAATTCATTCAAACACTAAACTTAAATCTCTTTAAGAACAAAATGTCAATATGCACTATCATTACTAACAAAATGTCCAACTTGAATGGAAGGTAAAATATTTGATACCTAAAAAACATAATATATAAATCAATATTCTCAAAAACTGGTTTCCATTTGAGCAATATAGTGGTTAGTATGTTCAATATAAATGTGTTGTGAGGGCATAAATATATTAATTTAAAGCCAGCATACCTATGTTGAAAGAGTATTGTGGTGTACTTTTCATTATTATCATATCCACAGGGATTATTGCGATATCACCGCCGTTCTATAGCCTATTTTGTCTTGAGTTAATGTTACTTTAGTTTTAGGTTTGCAAAAGATCATTCAATTCTTTTAGTAGCTAAGAGTAAATTAATGAAAGTTCTAAGTTAAAGAAAATGTATCAAGATTCGATTTCATCGACCTAAATTTGTATGTCTCCTTATAAATATACGTATATGAACATGGTAACGATCAACATAATTACGTATCGACGCCTATATCATCCGTGTCCGCAATGATATAGTTAGATTTACCGTATTGTTTAACCGACGATTTCTCCATCCTTTAAACAATACAAATAACGTTTTAAAACCGATACTAAGTAAACATCAAACGCTAAATCCATGTCTGCAATTTATAGTTTGATAGATGATAAAGTTAGATCTAGATACAAATATTGATGTCTCAAACACTTATACCAAAGAAAAAGCTTTAATAAACAAACTAAACCATCTATATTGATCATCACTTGTTCATACATAATATATTCACAAGAACACATACAAAAAGCTAGGAAGATTACATCTTATCTTGATACAAAAGAGATTTAGCTATCCATGAGAATGGTAGCTTGCTCAAGAAGTAAAGGATGAAGATCAACAAGCATCAAAGGCGATTAATCGACGATCAAAGCTTCCAATCTTCAACTATTAGTTTGCTACAGTGATTAGGGTTTATGAGCTCTTAAGGAAAATATGATAATCTCCAAAAATCAGAATTACTCTTTATATAGTAAAACCATTTTCTGTCCAGGGCGCGTCGCGCCCTCCAGCGCGCTTCGCGCCATTACACTTAAGAAAGTTAAACCGCCCATGCGCGTGACGCGCGCAACTCTCTGCTTTGAAGCTCCAAAATATCTTGCCCAGGGCGCGACGCGCCCACATCTCCGCGCGACGCGCGCTAACTTCTGCCAGGCACTCTCTTGTCAAGCTCAAAACAAGCTCCAAACTTCCCCAAAATTGGCTAAAACCTACAAAATCATAACTAAAACACATATTAACATAAAATGAAAGCTTAATATTATAAACTATAAATAATTATCTAAAACTTCAGGGAATTGTACGAATACCCGATAAAAACGGTTGAAAGGTGCCATTAATTAAACTAAATATAAACACAATTTGGCACCTAACAACTCTCCCCAACTTAAACTCTTGTTTGTCCTCAAACAAAACAACGATAAATTACCGGGAACACAAAATATCACAAATGAAACAACAAGGTAGAAACAAGAACAATTGAATGGTTCAAATTCCAAAAGTACACAAAGATCAATCCTTACCAGTTTTCGTCAAAGTACCATGATAACAATGCTAATCCTATATACAAATTCTATGTCAGAAATTCCACAAAACAAAAGAAGTTCAAGAATGAATCACACCTACGTATTTCTCTACTGAGAGAACAAAAATGGAGGATCCTAACACTCACCAGACAATGACGCAAACATACCGAATTAATTATAAACTCATCTAAGCACAAGACATATAAAAAGTATATAAGCATGAATCACTAAGGACTTTCGGGTTGTAGCTTGGCTTGGTTAACAAGGAAGTGTCATATCTCACGACCATTGAAACGAAAGTGTCAAAACCTAAGAGAGCATTCAAATTCAATTATCACAGCCTAAACAACCAAGTTTACCACATTATTCATTACTTGCTCAAGGGTCACAACTTTTTTCTTTCTTTCTTTTTCCTTTTTTTTTTCATATATATTTTTTTTTCTACTCTTGGTCTTTTCTTTATTATAAACATAAATATATATACCCCTTGAGCACTATCTTTTGATTTATCCTCACCAATGTACACCTTTATTTCATTCTCCCCAACTTGTATATTACCAAGACATCACTAAGAATGCTCCCTATTCTAAGGCAAAAAGGAATCAATCCTTACCATATCAAATGGCAACAGTTCAAGGTAGAAAGAAAAGAAAGTCATCAAGATTCTATCAAAAATCGGTAGAGATCTATATACAACATAAGCTTAACCGATAAGAATCTTGGCAAACGGCTCAAAGTGGTTAGCAAAAACTCACACACTCACCGGGTAGGTTACATTTGGATTGGAAGTTTTTCTCATAGTGCAGAACAAAACGCCTTGATTACTTTCATGCTTAACACAATTTAATAATAATGCAAGATTAATCATAATAAAAACGAGTTAAAACGCACATTGCTGGTATCCAGCACAATTTATATATATACACAGTGGAAAGTCTCCTCACAACTACAGCTAGGCTAAAGTGATTCACAATTGAACTAATTTTATCCACAGAAATTAATGACAACTAATTTGTACAATTAAAAGCATCAGAATCAAAGGTACTTGATAAATAAAACGATAAAGGATGTACCTTGCGCGTACAGTTTTCAACTTATATCATCACCACTCAAATTGTGTTGCATCATCCAAATTCATCGTGGCAACAAAAATTCGTGTTCCAGCTAATTAATCATCAGGACAACTTATCAAACCATTATTTCTAAAATATAAACACTAAACTAAAATAAACTACTTAAAAATAAATAAATGCAAAAATAAAATAAACTAAACTTATATAAAATAAAAACCACACCAAACAGGTGTTAACTATCCAAAGGCGTAAACTTAGCCTTTCAAAGTACCTCATCCAAAAGGATGGAACAAAACTATAAACATTAAAAACAAAGTAACTAAAAATTGTTCTAACATAAAACTAAAAACAAAAAAAATAAAACAGTAAAACAAAACTACTCCTCATCAGAAGTATCCTCATCAGCATCAGCCACCCCCTCCTCAGGATCTGGCCTGCCCTCAGGCCATGAAGCATAAGCAGATAAATCATCCCTGGAACCAACAGGCTGCTGCAGAGTGTCATACCCCAATTTTTGACCTAAGATACCACCTCATATCATTTGCATGTGCATCATTTGCATCTCTAACAAATTGTATAGCCTGTGTTTGTTACTTGCGACTCAGCAGGATTTAATCAGGAAATCACTCATCAGTACAAGTAACAATCAATTAGGGTTTTGTTCTCTCTTCATTTCAAATGAATTATCTTCATCAACAATCAACATTTGGTCCTCAGAGATTCATTTCAACAAGCTCAAAAGCTCTGAACCAACCAGATTAGGGTTTTGACTGAAGACAGCATACTCTTGACTTTTGCTCAGAATTTGACCTAATGACTTGGGACATGACCTCAAGACCCCAAGTGCATCATTTTGACCTAATCCATTGGCTCAGAACATCTCTATACAAAGATTGATCAGACAAATCCTCAGATCAGGGTTTTTGAACTATCAGGGACTGAAATCAGGGATCACATTTGGGAAACCCTAAAAATCCCCAGGAAGTCAATAAAAGGTTTCAATCATCTTCAAATAATCCCTATGACAATATACAATGGAAATTACATCTCAATTCAATACCTACAGTCATCAATTTCATCTGGTCGACAATTAGGGTTTTTGACCTAATTCACTGAACAACTGCCTTTTTAATCAGGACATGGTGTCACAACTCAAACTATGATTCAATATCCTCCAATACCTCAATATGATCCATTCATACCATTCATTTGATGAGGATAGCCTGTTTCATTTGAAATCTCCAGAAACGCGATTCGTCTGAAAAAGTCCACTGTACAAGATCACCATTGACTTTTGGGGAATTTTGGTCAACCATGACTTTTGAAGTTTTAAATCATCAATATATGATATGAGAAGTCATTTGATCAAGGAAAATCAAGAAAATCAATCAAGAATCAAAAGTCAAAAGTTTGACTTTTCATACTTAGAAAAATTTCTAAGTGTTTTTCAATGGTTTTTTCCAAACTTTGGAAGGGAATTTCTCAAAATTTCACCTACAAACTGAAAAAAACTTCCAACATGAAAGTTGTAGATTTTGATCCAATAAACAACTTTGACACATATAAATGTTTTCCATAAGATCAACCATTTAAGAGATATGGTGCTTCAAAGTTGGTACTTTTTGAAAACTTCACTTGAAATCTCATTTTCTTCAAAGTTCATGGATCTTTTTCACCCATTTCCTTAAAGGTCTTGAAGAAACTTTCAACTAGGGTTTTGAAGTGTGTAATATGAGCTTTCCAAAATGTCCAAGAGCATGAAAAAATATGGAGTGTAGCTATGGTTTTGAATTTTGCCATTAGTGAACTTTTCACTTGAAATTTCAAGTCATTTTGCCAAAGTTATGAACCAAATTGCCAAATGATCCAAATAATGATGCATAGAGGCAATAATTGGAGATATTTTTCTGATTTGAGATCAGAATGGAAGAGGATAAGAAGCTTGAGTTTTAACCATGGTTTGGTCACTTTAACCATTTTGCATTAATGTAAAAGATTCCTTTCTATCCCTTAAGCCAAATCATCAAACTTTGAAGCAACTTGCAAAGGTCTGAGTTCAGAACTCTTGGCCTATAAATAGAGGTGCAAATCACTCTTCAATTCACACCAAAACCTCACAATTATAGGTTTTCTCCCTTCTTTCTTAAGTTGCAAGTTTCAAGTTTCAAAGTGAGGTAGAAATCCCAACCTCCAAACCTTTGAATTTCTGGCCAAAGTGATGGTTCTAACATCTCATAAACATCATTTGGGATGTGTTTGAATCATTCACACACCCCAAAAACACATAAAACTCAGATTCACTCTTCAACCTCCATTTGAACATATAAAGAGCCTTATCATGCCAAAATCCATACCAAGCAAATTCTGTCCAAACTAACCTTCTAAACATCATCCATATACTTCATATGAACTGTCCCAACCATCATACATGATCTGAAACACCAAAATCACTAAGCTTGATTCTCACTTGAACCATACTGCAGATCGGGTACCATGGATTGATCAAGAGGTTTTCAAATTGTTCCAGGCATCCAAACACGTCCCATAAGGTCCACTGAAGGTGTTCAGATCAAGAAACAACAACTAGAACTCCTCATTTGCAGAATTCAATTTTTTATCACCTATTTTGTTCATTTTTTTCACAACTTCATCCTTTAATTTAACCAATCAAATTAATTTATTTTCTCTTTATTTTTTACACACCTCTTATTTAATATACATATTTTGACAATATCAAAAAAAATCACAAAAAAAGATTTATTTAATATGCTTTTAATTAGGTTTAAAATGATACATTTTAAGTGTTTTTAAATACTTTAAATATTGTTTTTTCATTTAATTTTCAAACCTAATCACTTGTAAATATTTTTTTTGATCAAACCCTAATCGCTTAGGTCTTAATTAAGCATTAAAATTTGGTTTTTAACTTAATTAAGTTGATTTTTGTCAAATTCAAATTGCTTTAAAACAAACGATCATTCTTTTCAAAACAATGAACCATTTCTTTTTGAAACTATTGATTAAATCTTTTTAATTGATCAATTGATTTTCAAAATGATGTGGGGCCTCTCGAATATTAGAGAGTATAAGACCCACTCCTTTTTTCCTTTTATACAAGTTTTTTTCTTTATATAGAAAACTCTTTCAAAAACAAAAACTTTCAAACAGTTTTTTCAAACGACGCGTCTGTACATAAACAATCAACCATGTTTTATAAAATAAAACACGGGCCTCCACGTAGGTATAAGTCCCAAGCCCCTTTTGTACATACCCATTCCTGTACATGAAATTAGGTATTTCATTGTACACACACCGTTTTGTACATATCTCGATCAATTTGATTTTTAACTTTGAATAACAAACCAAAAATGAAGGTTTTCTTTAAATCTTCCCAAAAATATACCACGGGCCTCCATGTAGGTATAAGTCCCAAGCCCCTTTGTAAATACCTGTTTACATAGCTTTGAATAAACTCAAGTGGACCTCTCCCCGAGTGTAAGTCCCGAGCCCCCGTGTATACAAATGGATCATGCTTACAGGTATATTTCCTTCATAAACTCCATTATATACACACACTTTGTCATATATATAATTGTTCATACCTGTTCATGTTTGTTCATACTTGTTCATGTTTGTTCATATGTGTGATATGTGTGCTTGTTCAACTTAGTACAACACTAGGTTCCCCATAGCCTCCTATTGGGCTTCGTGCAAAGAATCTCCACTAGTTTAGGTTAGGACATAGAGTATGGTTTCCCGGTGAAATCGCTCTAAGAGCTCAGACCAACTATACCATGCCTCCCCTTGGGCTTTGTACAAACGAGTGACCCTCCCATAGCCTCCTCTTGGGCTTACAATGCAAGGACCCTGGATTGTCCCTCCCATAGCCTCCTCTTGGGCTTACAATGCAAAGACCCTCGGATAGCCTCCTCTTGGGCTTCGTACAAGGACCCACGGGCTTCTTATAAGCATCCCCAATATCCAAATCAAAATACCCTAGGAGATTAGACATTTATCATCTCTATGATAGGAGTATCTCTTCTATATCATCACAAACAATCAATCAATCAATCAAACTTTTTTTGCCACAAGGCTGGCTAATCAATCAAACTTTTTTGCCACAAGGCTGGCTAATCAATCAAACCGTTTTGCCACCATACTGGCTGATTAATCAAAGTTTTTGTCACAAGGCTGACTTCATTGAAACTTTTGCCACAAGGCTGGCTGATTAATCAAAGTTTTTGTCACAAGGCTGACTTCATTGAAACTTTTGCCACAAGGCTGGTTAAACAACAAAAACATCTTTATCATTCTAAGCACCCTAAGTGGCATGGCCCAGGGCTTATAATGAAAAGATTTTCAAACAAAATCAAACAGATGTATGTGATGATATAGATTAGATACATCGAACATTTAGATGACATTTGTCTCTTATCCTTTGCTTCCACTAGCATAAGTGGGAACTACGATTGCTCTGACTTTCTCAACATCCCTTTGAGAATACGTAGGCACAAGGTCTTATTCCTTGGCGAGCAAAACTTCTCCCTCAAACCACTCAAACCTTAGCACCCGTAGACCCCGAGCTACAGATGCTCTGATTCCCTCTAAGGGATATGTATGCAGAGGATCGCGATGATCTTTGCGAGCATAATCAAACAAACACCTTAGGTCCCACCTCTTTCTCACAAGAACCTCCACCATAACAAGAATGGAATAAACAAAACAAAGAAACCTATAGAGTACTATAGATACGTTGGGTGCTAATACCTTCCCTTCGTATAACCAACCCTCTGACCCAAGATCTCTCCCCCACTTTTAAGGTTATTGCAACTTTTTTCCTTTTCCTCTTTTGGAAACAATAAAAAGTTTGGTCCGTACAAAAGAAAAATCATTTTTTTTAGCACTCGAGCCCAAAGAAGGCATCAGGTGTCTCATCCCGAAAAAAGACAACGATTTTTCCCCGCGACACAGAGAAAGCTGCCAGATAGAATCCTGCAAAAACATAAACGCCCTCTGATGCGCCATATGCATCTGATAGTTCCAATCACTTGCATCACCATACTGAGGACCAGCAGGCGGTGCAGCAGCAACCGGAACAGCTTGAGAAGCATCGGGAAGGTCAGATGCACCAGCAGCAACACCAAAAGGACGACCTCCAGGCAAACAGTACCTGTTAGCAAAAATATCATCTATAACACCATCCATGGGAATCCTACCACCAGGTGGAAACCGGACATCAGCCTTCCTGCACAAACCCATTATTAAACCAGGAAAAATTAACCTACATTTCACCCCATCTCCATGAAGAGTCTCATTCAGGGCGACTCTTTTCAGCTCGTTCGCCACAATCCTGGACACATCAATGTTATCACCATTCAAAATACCCTGAACCAAACCTGTCGTATCAATGGTGAGGGAGGAAGTGTGACTCCGTGGCCTAATGTTGTAAAGGACCACCGAAGTCACCAACTGAGCCTCCTCCGTCAACTGACTACGAGTAAAAGTCTTTGGCAGCCCAGCTTTAGTCAGAGTATAGGTGAAACCAGTCCTGCAAATCCTCTCCCTAATACTCTCCACGTCCCAGTTTCCTCTGTTCAACCTGGGATGGTACTGGCATTCTTCTACCAAAGCAAGAGGGTTATCCAGAAAATCAAAAATAGCCTCTTTGCTAAAATCAATGGCCTTACCTCTCACCCATGTTTTAAACGGGTAAGCTTCAGTACCTGACCAACCGCTCGGAGGCAAGGCGTTTGCGTAGAATTCTCTGACAATCTCCACCTGATAGAATTTTGGTGGAGCGAACAGCTTGTCCCAGAATGTTTCAGACAAAGCAGTCCACGCCCTTTGGAAAAGGCCGTGGTCAATAGGAACCACCGTGCGTTCACTCCACACAACTCGACTTTCAAGCTCATGGTACCTCGCCTCTTGCTCCGGACCTAGAAACTTCGTCCGATCAAACCTGCCAGCTTGTGAGGAAGATCCCTCACCAGATCCAGTCTTCTTTCTCTTTAAAAAGGGTGCCATTCCTGCACAAATTCAAATCAAACCAAAACACACAAAATTGAAACAAAGTTAGCATATGCTCAAAATTAACAGCACAATTCAAGCCTCAGTCATCATCAATCATCAAACAGACCCTATCTACACCCCAAACAACATAAAAAAAAAAATTTCAAAAATGAACCCAGGGCGCGACGCGCGCTCTGCGAAACCCAGAATAAAACTTCATATTTCTGCAAAACAGAAGAGAAGAACTCGCTTCTCCTCCCTTCTAAGGGTTCCAGCAGGCAAAAGATACAGCACATGGTTGTTTCTACCCTAGTTTTTCAAAATCTATGAAAAAATTCCTAAATCTAAAAACCTAAACTTCTAAAACTTAAATAAATGGAAATAGAAGGGAAGAGAGAACATACCTTTGATGATGATGACAATAAAGCAACGAAAATAGTGAGGATAAATGCAAGAATTGAAATGAGCAAGTGTGTGTTGTGTTGTTCTATTCTTGGAACAAAGAGGAAGAAGGGTGGAATGGAGGCAAAGACCTCCAAAACCCTAACTAAACCTCTGCCAGCGAAACCGGGTCGGGCCCAGCATGGGTGGGCCCAAATCAAAATTATTATTATTTTATTTTATTTTTTTTCAAAAATATACACAGCGCGCGACGCGCGCAGACTCGGCGCGACGCGCCCTCATCTCTGCCTGGAAGGGGTCCTTGAGTTCACATAGCGCGCGACGCGCGCATATGGGTGCGACGCGCGCTACACCAGAAACAGCAGAAAAACTGCATTGTTTCAGCACGCCTAAAAATACCGGTAGATCGTTTCTGGCTCGACGACAACTCAAAAATCCCACCTGCAAAAAGAACACAAATACAAGTGAATATATACAACTTGGGGTGCCTCCCAAGAGCGCTTTGTTTAACATCGGTCAGCTCGACGGTCAAAGGCAATCAAGGATCGCCAAACGATAAAACGCAAGTTTCACGATTAAAATCGCTTCCTCGATACACCTTCAACCTCTGACCATTTACTACCCACTCTTGGTTTGATTTTTGGTCCTCTATCACAATAGCCCCTTGGCTTCTCACTTCTTTGACCAAAAACGGTCCGGACCATTTAGACTTCAACTTTCCCGGAAAAAGTCTTAACCGGGAATTGAAGAGTAAAACTAATTGCCCTACCTTAAAGTCCTTCATTCTAACCTTACTATCATGATAGAATTTGGTCTTTTCCTTGTAAATCGAATTGGACTTATAGGCATGCAATCTCATCTCTTCCAACTCATTAAGTTGGATTTTTCTTCTCTTTCCACACAACTTGTGGTCAAAATTTAAAAGCTTCAAGGCCCAATATGCCTTATGCTCTAGTTCTACGGGAAGGTGACAACTTTTACCATACACCATTTGGAATGGTGTCAGACCGATCGGTGCTTTGAAAGCGGTCCGATATGCCCACAAGGTTTCATCAAGCTTCATTGACCAATCCTTCCTAGAGCTAGACACAGTTTTCTCAAGAATTCTCTTAATCTCTCTATTGGTCCTCTCAACTTGCCCATTAGTTTGTGGATGATATGGAGTAGCTACCTTGTGCTTTACTCCATATTGCTCGAACACTTTTTCAAGCGGAGCATTACAGAAATGAGATCCACCATCACTAATTATCACTCTTGGCGAGCCAAACCGCGAAAATATATTTTTCTTCAAAAACTTTATCACGGTCTTACCATCCGCTTTGGGTGAAGCAATCGCTTCCACCCACTTAGACACGTAATCCACAGCTACCAAGATGTATTCATTTGACATTGAGGAAGGGAATGGTCCAACAAAATCAATGCCCCAACAATCAAATACTTCTACTTCTACAATACTTTGGAGGGGCATTTCCTCTCTTTTCCCTATTCCACCAGTTCGTTGACAACTGTCGCATGAGGCAACATGGTGGTAAGCATCTTTGAACAAAGTAGGCCACCAAAATCCCGATTGAAGGACTTTTGTGGCCGTACGCAAACCATTAAAATGACCACCATAAGGCGAATTGTGGCAATGCCACAAAACGCTTTTTGCCTCCTCATCCGCGACACATCTTCTCAAAAGATTGTCACTACTCAACTTAAACAAGTGAGGATCATCCCAAACATAAAAATTAGCATCGTTTAAAAACTTTTTTCTTTGATTCCAAGTTAGATCCTCCGGTATCCAGCCAGATGCTTTGTGATTAGCCATATCTGCGAACCAGGGTCTAACTTCTTGTACCATGTACAGTTTTTCATCGGGGAATTCTTCCCTCACTTCTTTTTCATTGTTTGTCACCTCGGTATTCACTAACCGAGACAAATGATCCGCAA
Organism: Vicia villosa; assembly: GCF_029867415.1. Taxonomy (NCBI): domain Eukaryota; kingdom Viridiplantae; phylum Streptophyta; class Magnoliopsida; order Fabales; family Fabaceae; genus Vicia; species Vicia villosa. The sequence continues at coordinate 387,059 of NW_026704977.1, read as the reverse complement.
TCAAATTTTCTGTACCTTTCTTATCTTTCACTTCAAGATCAAATTCTTGAAGCAAAAGAATCCACCGAATAAGCCTCTGTTTTGAATCAGGCTTGGTGAGAAGATATTTGATTGCGGCATGATCAGTATAACACACCACTTTAGAACCAATGAGGTAAGAGCGAAACTTTTCCAATGCAAATACAATTGCGAGCAATTCTTTTTCGGTAGTGGCATAGTTAACCTGTGCCTCATTTAAAACTTTGCTCGCATAATGTATAGCATGGAATTGTTTGTTCTTCCTTTGGCCTAAGACCGCACCAACCGCATAGTCACTCGCATCGCACATGAGTTCAAACTCAAGCGACCAATTAGGAGCGACAATTATGGGTGTGGTGGTCAAATTTGCTTTAAGTTCTAGGAAAGCTTTTAGACATGATTCATCAAAATTAAATTCCATACCTTTGTTGAGCAAATTACTCAAAGGCTTTGCGACCTTGGAGAAATCCTTGATGAATCTTCTATAGAACCCAGCATGTCCCAAGAAGCTCCTTATGCCTTTCACATTCACCGGAGGGGGAAGCTTTTCAATAACTTCAATTTTTGCCGGATCAACCTCAAGCCCCTTTGAAGAAACCTTGTGGCCAAGAACAATCCCATCTGTCACCATGAAAGTGCATTTCTCCCAGTTGAGAACCAAATTTGTTTCAATGCATCTCTCCATCACCACATCAAGGTTTTTCAAGCACAAGTCAAATGACGACCCGTACACAGAAAAATCATCCATGAACACCTCAATGCTTTTCTCGATCAAATCAGAGAAGATAGCTTGCATGCACCTTTGAAATGTTGCAGGAGCATTACATAGTCCAAATGGCATTCTTCGGTATGCAAAAACGCCAAAAGGACATGTAAAAGCAGTTTTCTCGTGGTCCGCCGGATTCACTGATATTTGATTGTATCCCGAATAACCATCCAAGAAGCAATAGAAATTTCTTCCGGCTAACCTCTCTAACATTTGATCCATAAAAGGTAATGGAAAGTGATCTTTTCTTGTTGCTTGGTTCAACCTCCTATAATCAATACACATACGCCACCCGGTCACCGCTCTCGAAGGAATCAACTCGTTCTTCTCATTTCTCACAACTGTCAATCCACCCTTCTTAGGAACCACATGCACCGGGCTCACCCATTCGCTATCGGAGATGGGATAAATCATCCTCGCCTCTAATAACTTCACAACCTCTTTTCTAACAACTTCTTTCATGGTTGGATTCAATCGCCTTTGAGGTTGTGCCACGGGCCGAAAATCATCTTCTAACATAATCTTATGCATACAATAGGCCGGACTAATACCCTTCAAGTCGGATAAAACCCATCCTATTGCTTCTTGATTCTTTATCAACACTTCCTTCAATCGATGCTCTTCCTTGTTAGACAAACCACTATTAATGATAACCGGCTTAGTAGAATTGTCACCGAGAAACACGTATTTCAAGTGAGACGGTAACACATTCAACTCCACCTTTTGCTCTTCAACTTTAGGTTCATCCTTCAACTCTTCAATTTGAGTTTCAAATGGATTCATCTCCTCACAAGCCTCTAAATTTCTCAAGCAATCTTCAATTTCCTTCTCTTGATCTTTGGTGAGAACTTCAAGAGCTTCCATTAAAGTCTTCTCAAGAGGATTTGACAAGTGCATTTGATTCTCCACTTTCATAATAGCCCTTTCGGTAGCATCGATTCTAAAACAATCATCCTCATCATTAGGATGCTTGATGGCTTCAAAGAGGTCAAGACATAATTCTTCATCTTGGTACCTTAATTTCATTAAGCCATCATCAATATCTATCATCATTCGGGACGTCTTCATAAAAGGCCTTCCTAAGATCAATGGAATCTCAGGATCTTCTTCCATGTCTATGACGATAAAATCAACAGGATACCAAAATTTGTCAACCTTGACAAGCAAGTCTTCCGCAACTCCATGAGGATGAGCTGTGGATTTATCTGCTAATGATAACGTCATTCTTGTCGGTTTCAAATCATTGATTCCTAATCTTCTCACCATTGACAGAGGGATCAAATTAATGCTAGAGCCGGTATCTACCAAACCTTTGCCTATGTGGACATTTCCAATAGACACCGGTAAGGTTACCCGCCCAGGATCATTTGATTTTATCGGAGTAGTGCGTTGAATTAACGCATTACAACAAGAGCTCACCGTTACTACCTCCGGATCCAAGAATCTTCTCTTCTTAGTGATGATGTCTTTGATGAATTTTGCATACATCGGCATTTGCTCTAATGCTTCGGAAAAAGGAACATTGATTTGCAACTTGCTAAAAATGTCCAAGAACCGAGCATAGTGCTTTGCATCTTCTTTCTTTGACGGACCGGGAGGGTAAGGTAATTTCTTCACTTGTATAGAATCATCCACCTTCTTCTTTCCCTTTTCACTCACACTCAATTTTTTTCTCTCTTTTTCTACAACTTTCTCAAGAGTTTCTTTTTCCACTAATTCTTTCTCTTTCTCATTTTCAACTAAATCACCCTCAACATTTTTTTCTACTTCAATCACCCTATCTTTTTCACTCTCAACAATTTCCTCCTCAACTATCTCTCCTACACCCATATCAATATTTCTACCGCTACGAGTTAGAATTGACTTACAATGCTCACGAGGATTTTCTTGTGTAGTAGCCGGAAAAGGACCTTTGTTTTGATCGGCAAGTTGCTTTGACAATTTCCCGACTTGAGTTTCAAGGTTCTTTATTGCGGCATCCGTACTCTTTTGGCTTGCAATTTGCAAGTGCATGAATTGGCTAAGAGTGTCCTCGATTGAAAGCTTTGTTTGTTGAGGTTGTTGATTGTAACCGCCTTAATAAGGATTTTGACGATTCGATGGGCCCGCTTCCGGCCTCCATCCTTGTTGATAACCTTGATTACCTCTTTGTTGGTAACCTTGGTTATTGTTGTAAGGTTGTTGTTGTTGTCTCCCACCATATCCTTGATTAGGATTAGACACATAATTCACCTCTTCACCCGGTGGAGGACAAAAACCTGTTTGATGGTCACCCCTACACAATTCACAACACATCACATGTTGATTTTTAGAAGGGCTCCCATTTATCTCTTTGATTTGTTGAGGGAGTTTTGACATTTGTTGAGTGAGCAATTCTACTTGTTGTGTCAATAACTTGTTTTGAGCAAGTATTGCATCACTAGTATTCAATTCAAGAACTCCCGGTTTTCTTTGCAATGCACTACGGTTGTGTTGCCCTTGATGATCATTCAAAGCCATTCTATCAATGATAGCAATCGCTTCTGCAGCAGTTTTTGACATCAACGAACCACCCGCGGTAGCATCTAAAAGAGTTTTTGGTTGAGGTTGGAGTCCATTTCTAAAGATATGGATTTGAGACAATTCATCAAACCCATGACCTTTGCACTTTCTAACCATGGACTTGAACCTCTCCCATGCTTCATTAAGAGATTCATTCGAACCTTGAGAGAACACCGCAATAGAAGTTTTCGCTTCCATGAACCTATTGTGAGGAAAGAACCGATCCAAGAACTTCTCTTCTAACTCGTTCCAATTTGTCATGACATTATTTGGTTGATCAAGGTACCATTCCTTAGCTTTTCCAATTAAGGAATGAGGAAAAAGTCTCCTGAACACCTGTTCTTCTTGGTCTTCCGGAGCACCAATTGTTCCGGCGATCTCGTAGAACTTTGTTAGATGAGTAAATGGATCCTCGTGATCTGCCCCTGTGAAAGGATTCTGATAAAGTAATTGAAGTAACCCCGTTTTCATCTCGGAGTTTCTTCCATTGGCTTGATCACGAGCAAATTGTGCATTGAGTCGAGGGCTATTAACACAAGGCCCTCGAACTGGAACAATAGGATCCGCAGCCATTTCTTCCTCAACCAAGTTTTCAACCGGAGTTGAAGAAGAAGATGCTTCTTGTTGTTGTCTTCTTTCCCTAGCTAGTTGTCTCCTCCTACGAGTTTTGCTATTCTCTCTACGAGCAGTCCTCTCAATCTCAGGATCAAAAAGGAGTTGATCTGCAGGTACACGTCCTCGCATAAACTGTAATCTGAAAAACTAACCAAGCAAATTAACAAACACAAGGAAAATAAATTTAGAAACAAGATATTAATTATAAGACTCAATACAAAACAAACTATTGCAATGCTTGCAATATCTAAACAACAATCCCCGGCAACGGCGCCATTTTGTTGAAAGAGTATTGTGGTGTACTTTTCGTTATTATCGTATCCACAGGGATTATTGCGATATCACCGCCGTTCTATAGCCTATTTTGTCTTGAGTTAATGTTACTTTAGTTTTAGGTTTGCAAAAGATCATTCAATTCTTTTAGTAGCTAAGAGTAAATTAATGAAAGTTCTAAGTTAAAGAAAATGTATCAAGATTCGATTTCATCGACCTAAATTTGTATGTCTCCTTATAAATATACGTATATGAACATGGTAACGATCAACATAATTACGTATCGACGCCTATATCATCCGTGTCCGCAATGATATAGTTAGATTTACCGTATTGTTTAACCGACGATTTCTCCTTCCTTTAAACAATACAAATAACGTTTTAAAACCGATACTAAGTAAACATCAAACGCTAAATCCATGTCTGCAATTTATAGTTTGATAGATGATAAAGTTAGATCTAGATACAAATATTGATGTCTCAAACACTTATACCAAAGAAAAAGCTTTAATAAACAAACTAAACCATCTATATTGATCATCACTTGTTCATACATAATATATTCACAAGAACACATACAAAAAGCTAGGAAGATTACATCTTATCTTGATACAAAAGAGATTTAGCTATCCATGAGAATGGTAGCTTGCTCAAGAAGTAAAGGATGAAGATCAACAAGCATCAAAGGCGATTAATCGACGATCAAATCTTCCAATCTTCAACTATTAGTTTGCTACAGTGATTAGGGTTTATGAGCTCTTAAGGAAAATATGATGATCTCCAAAAATCAGAATTACTCTTTATATAGTAAAACCATTTTCTGTCCAGGGCGCGTCGCGCCCTCCAGCGCACTTCGCGCCATTACACTTAAGAAAGTTAAACCGCCCATGCGCGTGACGCGCGCAACTCTCTGCTTTGAAGCTCCAAAATATCTTGCCCAGGGCGCGACGCGCCCACGTCTCCGCGCGACGCGCGCTAACTTCTGCCAGGCACTCTCTTGTCAAGCTCAAAACAAGCTCCAAACTTCCCCAAAATTGGCTAAAACCTACAAAATCATAACTAAAACACATATTAACATAAAATGAAAGCTTAATATTATAAACTATAAATAATTATCTAAAACTTCAGGGAATTGTACGAATACCCGATAAAAACGGTTGAAAGGTGCCATTAATTAAACTAAATATAAACACAATTTGGCACCTAACAACCTACACCACGACCTTCCTGAATCTCCATAGTCATTAATCTTGAAGCTACATCTCTTAATGCGAGATCCTTTACAATAGGAGCATATATTTCCATAAACCTCCCACCTTCACTGTTCCTAAGGCTATGTTTGGGAGTTTGGAGGGGAGGGGAGGGGAAGGCTTCCAAAAATGAAATTTTAAAAAAATAAAGGAAAATATTTGACATATTTTGAAAAAATGATTTTGTTTATAATGATAAAAGAGTCATTATCATTACTAAATTTTTAATTTTCAGAATACTACAACAACCTAAAAGATATTTGGAAAATTTATGTAAGCCCTTCAAAACCCTTCAAAACCCTCCTTCAATACAATTTTTGAGTTCCCCCATTTTATGGGGTTTTTGGTGTCATGAATAAACTCAAACCCTCCAAAACCCTCCTACCCAAAATCTTTTTATCCTTTTCACCCAATTCTTCCTATTTTTCAAAACCCTCCCCTCCCTTCCCCTCCAAACTCCCAAACATAGCCTAAGAATTCCACCTTCACCATGAGAGCCTACAAAGTGTAAGAAAGAAAATGAGAAACAATGTATACTGCAGTTTAATTGGATAAAATACATGAAAGGATGCAATCCAAGGCAAGTCATATGTATACTAAAAAAAATACCAACCTAGTGATGACATTCAACATCATTGAGTTCCTCCTCAGATGAGCATATACCACTGCGATTACTACCCATCTTTCCCAGTGCTTGCTGCAGAGGCTCAATCTCCTTCATTTTCTCATCAAAGATAGTATGAAATTGCTTGATGTCACTTCATAGAATATTAGAAACAACAAAAGGAACAATATAGAGACAAACAAATTAAGTATATTATTACTTACGTCCAAATTGTTTGATGTTCATAATTCATTCAGTTTAGCATCTAGCACGAAAAGTTCATGAACACGAATGAGACTGTGAGAGAATCACGAATGAGATTCACCATAAGATAAGAGAAAACATGGATGATTTTGTCGTTTTGGAACAGAGCTGCGTCAGGAAACAAAGGTATTGTTGTTGTAGTTCGGGTTGTGATTCTTCTGTCTCGTGAAACAGATGAGCGACGACGACAAAATCATCAATTACATAAACTAATTAAAACAATTTTCGGTTACCAGAAACAGACATAAGATCAGATTGAGCAGTCGACGAAGAAGAGATGACAAAAGGAACGATCAAAATAATCGGTAAACCAAAATGACCCTTTTGAGATTAAAGAAAGATTAAGACCTTATAACTCTTCAACCAACAACCGGCGCCGTTTCATCGGAGAAAGAGGTCGCACCACCGTTCATGATCGAGAGTGGAGGAGAGTTTTTAATGAAGACGCAGTGGAAGAAGAAACAAATGGATAGAAAGAGAGATCATGTTTTGGAATTGGAATAGAAATCGTTCAGTAGAAGAAAGAGAATATGTGAAACCGTTTTTGAAATTGGAATAGGAATAGATACGTGAAAGAAAGGTTGAGAGAATAGAAAATTGAGAGGGCTGATGTGGAATTATGAGGGAACAGATGCTGATGTCGAAGTCCAAAGAATTGAGCAAATGGTAGACTCTTCTTATATGATAGATTCAAACATTAATTTTAATTTGTGGCATCATTATGAAAGTGAGGAGTGCTAGTAGCACTCTCTTTTAAACAATTTTTTAAGCACTCACTTTTTTATTAGTTTAATCATATGTACGCCCCTTACTTTAAAAATAAGTCCCACATAAAATAGTACTAAGTACACATGTTTCAACCAATAAGAGATGAAGTGTTTAAAAGAGAGTGTTGATACTATTTCTGTTATGAAAGTATATCCCTTACTATATCAATCAACCTCAGCTGGTAACCTATCATTTCTAAATAATTAAGAACAAAAGTAGTAATTTAGTTGAAAAGGAAATATATCAACAAAAATGAAAGAGAAAGATGACATTTCAAATTTTCATCGCACCTTACATAACGATGTTACAATATCCGCATCAATAATACTTCACCTTCTAAACATATCCCAATTTAAAAATATGAAAACAACCCATCACAATTTTTCAATCCCTTTATAACCATAAAAAGATTCTTCTACATATCACGATCGCATATACTATGTGAACAATCAACCCAACATTGTTTCACAAAAAAACAAAAAATACACTAGAAATCAAGAGAGGGTATATTGTAATATTGATTAAAATTAAACTAACATAAGCCAATGAATCCATACACTAATTAAAAATTACAATGCCGTCTCAAAACATTAAAATATTTACTACACCTGTCTTTTTCCACAGTTTATCATTTTTCTCTTTTTTACAGGATTTTATTAAATTTTAATCATGTTAATCAACTTTATCAAAATATCAATTTTTCATAAAATTGAATTATTTTTTAATAAACAAATATTATCCTGATAAAAAATATTTATTATTATTAATGGAAAAAATATTATAAATCATAAATTTAATATTCTTATTAACTTTTTTTTAATTTAGTCAATAGAATCCAATATTTAAAGTCAATAAATTTAATATTCTTATAAGTGACGAAGCTTGACCACTTGATGTCAGAGCTAATCCCTGAAACCGAATTAAATCGGTGATGATAAAAAAAAAAAATTGTTTAGGCCAATATTTAAAAAATGTAGATATTTGGTCAAATTCATAAAATTGATTATTTGTAATTGTGAGTTGAATACCAACTGAAAATACTATATACGAACTGAAAATACCAACGAAAAAACGGCTTTTGAATAAGCAGTTCTGAAAATTCCTTCTCAACTCGTTTTCAGTTTCAGTCTTCTTCTTCCCTCATCAACACGCTTCACCAAAATCCAATTTCAATTTCAATATTTATATGTAAACAACAACAATAACAACAACACCACCAACATTCCTCTCAAATCCCGCACTCCCTCACCATGGCGGGTGCGCACTCTTCTCATCACAGACCGCCCACCGCAACCACCTCCTCCTCCCGTCTCCTCCTTCTCCTCACCGTCCTCCCCCTCACCCTCGCCGCCTTCGCCTTCATCCTCCAATGGCGCGGCGGAATCACCGATCCCGTCACCCGGTGGTCACCCGATCAAAACGTGTTCCCCGGTATGTCAATCTCCGGCCACCAACAACAACAATCGCAAACTCGTTCACGTTCCGATTGTTCTAACCTTTTCCCCAATTCTCATTCCCCTTCTTTCCCTTACTTCCGTGATTGGAAAATCGATTACTCCGTCGATCTTTCCCCTAAGGTATTGTCGTTTTCTTCCTTTCAATTACTCTTGGATCTATCGTTCATTTCTTTATTCTAAAACCCTATGTCGTTTTGTTTTTTATAAATTTTTGAATCCATGAATTGTGGAATTGTGATTTTTTTTTATGTCGAATTTGAAATATATTGTTTTTGTTATGTGGTAGATATGTATTACGACGAGTACTTCTGCTGATTTGGAACAAACATTGCCATGGATCTTTTATCATAAGGTTATGGGAGTTTCAAATTTTTTCCTTTTCGTTGAAGGGAAAGCTGCGTCGGCTAATGTATCTAGAGTTTTAGAAAGCATTCCGGTGAGTTCGATTTGAATTGTTTATTTAACACTATTGTAATAGTTTTGATTAGTTGTTACTATTAGCTTTGTTTTGATCCTTGATTAAAAGGACTTTTTTTTGTTAAGGGGGTTAAAGTTATATATAGAACAAGAGAATTAGAGGAGCAACAAGCTAAAAGGTATGCTTTTTCTTTTGTTTTTTTCTTCAATTCAAAGTTTTTTTTTTTTTTCCATTTGATGAGTATGTGACTGTTGTTTAACATTGGGAGCCGTGCCTTTAGTCATAGGGTGTGTTTATTTCAAGTTTAGAAATAAAATTCGTCGGATACATGAATAAGAAATGTGTATATCCATGTTTGTTACAAAATTGAAAATAATTATTCCTAGGTATAAAGATTCCAAGGAAAAAAATAACTTCCCGGAACTTCTCATATTCTCATGAAATTTTATAAACTTTTTTTAAAAAATTAATTAAAACCATAAATTTTCCTAGGAATATCAAAATGTTTGTCAAACAGCTATTAAAAATAATTCTTTGGAATAAATTTCCTATCTTTATTTCCCCGGGTAAGTAATTCCTGGGAATAAATTATGTTTCCGTGAAACAAACGCCCCCACAATGATTGAAATGAGCTACTAGAGTATGGATTTTAATTATTATATTTCTGTAATTTGAATAAACAATGTTGGGTGGTTTAAGTATACTTCATTGGTATTATGTTTTTGTGGATTTAAAGGTCGACATTCTGGATCTGGTTTAGCTTTTTCTTTTTTGTTATGAAAACGAGCTATGAATAGTTGAGACTTGAACCTTTGCTTAATAGCTAAAACTAGATTGGTCAATTAAATCTGACATTAGATCAAAGGTGGTTACTCAAACATCTTTTTCTCGACTCCTGTTAATTACATTTATCATCACACACATTCATCAGTTTTCTTTTTTGTTCTTAAATATTCATTAGTCTTTCGATTCCCCCACCTTCAGTAATTTACATATTAAAAGAAATTTTTTATGGAAGTGAGCCTTGTGCCTTCTAGCAGTGGTAAATTTTCTGCTTTGTAGCTGATAGTCAGGGGTTTTAATGCACAAAAACTCTCACAATGGTGAGAGCCAAGTAATTTGTATTGCTCTCTTTTGTATGAAATGATAAATAACAAATAATCTTTGGGGTATAATCTGCGCATGTTAATTTGTGTACCAAACACCTCATCGGTTTACTTTGAAGTATAAAATCCATTCTCCGGGTTTTTGTTTTACAGCTTGAGATATTGGACTTGGTAGATTTTTATAATTTAAATATTCATTCATACTAAGATACATTACTTTAATATTATGTGCTAAATTTTGCTACCTCCACATAATGCCTCAACCTATTTTGATAGGTTGATTAATACTTTATTTACACTTTGTATTTTGTTATGTACTAGCCGTATATGGAATGAAACTTGGTTGGCAAGCTTCTTCTACAAACCATGTAACTATGAGTTGTTTGTGAAGCAATCTTTGAACATGGAAATGGCGATTGTCATGGCAAGGGTATGGATTTCGATTTCTTTTATTGGATTATTATTATAATAAACTAGCAAATGTCTTTTTAAAGTAATTTACTTTACCAAGATCTTAATGTCTGTCTTTACAATATTCTTTAACTCAGGATGCTGGCATGGATTGGATCATCCATCTAGATACCGATGAACTGATACATCCAGCAGGAACTCAGGAATACTCAATGAGACAGTTGCTATCTGATGTGCCTGGGGATGTTGATATGGTTGTTTTTCCAAATTATGTAAGTTCAAGAGTTTTATTTTGATCCGAAAGTCACTATCATTCAATATATTTAGCTGATCTACTGTGATCTTATAACCTCTTTGATATTCGTTGATAGTTATAACTTAATGTTGGAATGTTGTTTGCTTCAGGAAAGCAGTGTTGAGCAAGACGATATCAAGGAGCCTTTCAGTGAGGTATTTGCATAAATAGCTTTTCTTATTTTTCAAACTTGTTTGATTGAAAATAATTATTAATTTAATTTCTGTTTGTGATTTCCTTTGTTTTTCCTCATATTTTGTTTGGAAAAATAAAATATGTACCGAAAATTGAAGATGAATTACTGAATATGTTAAAAGGCTGACTCATTGAGAAATTATATAATCAAAATTGTGCACAAATTTTATATTGACATAATATATCTGCAAAGGCATTCTCACTCAAGAGTTCTGTCTGTGTTTTCCAATTAACCTTTTAAGCAATATATACAGTGCAGAAAAAGAGTGTTTTTGGCTGACTTTATGCATTGTTTAGTATTTATGCTTCATTACAAGAGCCTTTTTGATAATGTCTATGGAAGAGAAATGAATTGGAAGTTAGCTGGTTAGAATTATGTGATTCAGCCATTCAGGAACAAACAACTCATTGGATATTTCAAAAAGAAAAAAAAGTCATTGGAATGTGCTAATAAAAAGAATATACACATAAACTAATCCTCTTCATACACATTTTCATCTGAATTGCAGGCATTTGTTTGGATACATACAGCTATATTGTTGACAACCTTGTAATGTGGCTGTTGTAGTTTCTAAGTTTTTTTTAATCATTTATTTAAACCATAATTTGGAAGTGTCTATTTTGGTAAAAGCCAATGGTGCGAATCCAATTCTTAGTGTGTTTCATTGTTGTTTTTGTTGTTCCAACTTTTTTTCTTTTGGAAAATAAGTTTATTCAGCAACATATTTAACTTGCAATGTTGTCATAGGTTTCAATGTTCAAGAAGAACTATGATCACCTTCCAAAGGATGTGTATTTTGGAAATTACAAAGAAGCAACTCGTGGCAATCCAAACTATTTTCTAACTTATGGAAATGGGAAAGCAGCTGCCAGGGTTCAGGATCATCTTCGTCCTAATGGTGCACATAGATGGCACAACTATATGAAGACACCCAAGTAAGTTGGTTCTGCACATCGTTAATTAATGAGCATGCATTTGACAATTATGTATGTATCTATGTACATTTACAACAACGTTAGTTTATAGTTAAAGGGAGATATTATTGAATCTGCATGTATTTTGGAGTTTATGACTAGGTCTAGAAGACCAAGGCTAACCATAAAAAAATTATGGGAATGTTGGTTTCATATCATGCAAGTGTTTTTATTTTTTTTTTCTGCCAACTGTTGATCTTATATTAAAAGGTTTTTTGAATTTGACGGCGATTTATGCTGTCTTCAGTCAGCTGTCTTTATTTTTAGGCGTGGACATTTTTCTGATGTAGTAGTAACTAATTAATGTTAGTTTAATTCCATACCATTTTAAGTAAAATGTTTAAATCCATAATATAATTATTAATAGTGAAGAATGCATTTTTTTCTGCCCATATTTTACACTAATTTGTACCCTATCTTTTAATAGTGAGATCAAGTTGGACGAAGCTGCTGTTCTGCATTACACTTACACCAAATTTTCTGATTTGACTTCAAGACGTGATCGGTGTGGCTGCAAGCCTACAAAAGATGATGTAAAAAGATGTTTCATGTTAGACTTTGACAGAGCTGTAAGTTTTAGTATCCCATTACATGCTCTCCTATCTTCTAGTTCTAATTAATGTAATTACTAATAGCTTCTTGAAGTGCGTTGAGTACATTGTTATCTGCAGTTACATTCTTCTTTTTCAAATATTTATATCCATCGTCAGTTTTTGCATCTTGATGTTTCTTTAAGGCCCAGCATTCAGGCTATGTTTTGTTGTTATTTTCTGTGCATGGTTGGCTATATGACATTCCCTCAGAATATTTTTCATTTCTTAACATTGTAATTATTAAAAATTAGTTGTTCCAAGTTTACTATTTCATTTAGCACCATTGCCTCTATTTCCCTTGATGACTAACCTAAAGTAATTGGTGTTTATTTATTGATTGAGTTTTTGTTCTTTACTTTCTAGCACATTTGGCTGTGAAGTTGTGCAAGTCTACATTTTTGGATTGCCCATGTATATATATTTATAATCTGACTACTCTGTTCTGTGTCTGATGTAGGCGTTCATAATTGCTTCAACTGCTACTGAGGAAGAAATGCTTCAATGGTAAGTTTGGGAATACTTAAATTAATGCTATATTGTTTTCCTGGTGGGAATAGTTATATATGTCAGTAATCGACATTTTTCGTTTGTCCATACACTCATAATCTTATGCTGTATGGGATTGTACATTTTCTGTTAGTTGTATTATAAAACATGAACTGCGTGGGAATGAATTGCAAATCTGCGTCGAGGAGCTCCTGTTGTTCTTAGATGATTTGCTAGCAGATATTGTGCCAAGTGATAATTTGGTGGATTTGGCTCCTGGAATAAAGATTATGTTGGAACACTAATATCTTTCAATATAAATTGAAAATAATATTTGATGCATAAATGAAGACTAGAAATAACATTAATTTTTTTTCTTCCCATTTAGGTACCGTGAACACATTGTGTGGACAGACAAAGCACTAAAGATGAAACTTATTAGAAAAGGCATCTTATCTCGCATTTATGCTCCCATGGTAAAGTTCATTTCCTCAAATTTGCTTTCTGGTTTCTACTCGCAATTAATACTGTTATCTTACCGCTCTTAGAGAATGTCCTAACTTTTCTTCCAAAACATTGCTTTTGCAGGTCATTATTCAAAGTTTGAAAGAATCTGGTGTGTTTAGCTCGGTGATTGCGAAAGCTGCTCAGACAACAATATCAAAAGACAAATTTTTAAAATCTGTTGAGAGTAGCAATTCAAGTAGGAATGGCAGATCAGAAATGATATCTTCTAGAAAAATTGATGCTGGTGGAGTATCCCAAGCAATTGCAAGAAGAATCTTGGAGGTTATAGATGATTCAATTCCCTCTGCAATTCCACCATTATCTCCACCCAGCTATGACGATGCTGACTTCCTTACGTCCTAGATTTCGACTGACTCGTTGCCATGGCCATAAATTCTAGAGATTTTTTTTACGAAAGGCAATGATAGAAGCACGTCAATCTATCATGATGGGCATATCAGTTTTAGGATTCATGGGGTTTTCCCGATCATTACCCAAGCGCTTATGTAAATTTCAGGTATAGAGTGTAGGCTTAGTGTAGGTATCATCATACAGGGCAGACTTTTCTATCTGTTCGTTATTCTTTTCTTATTTCTACTGGGCAGATTGGCTGCGATTGTAACGGAAACTAGAGGCCTGTTCTATTTTTGTTCACACACATTGAGAGAGGCATGTTATACATACAGGTTGAGATTATCTCCCCCAGTTGGAGAAAGGAGAAATGATTTATACATTGGAAATGATATTTTGCCAGTTCTTGCAGACATTGAATTAGACTTCATTACTTTAATGCCCTGCATACAAAGGGGAGTGGAATAGTTTTAAGAATAGTGTGAGAGTAGTGAGGTCAATGAAAAGATGGTTACAGATCTGGATTTTAATGTATTAAAGCATAAGTGGTGCGAGTCCGTTTAAATTTCAGCTAATAAGATAGTGTTCTCTTCAAAAAAATTCTCATCCAACTTAAATCAACAAATTTAGTTTTATTCGATAAAAAATTTCCCCTGTCCTTACAATATTTGAAATGATCAGACCAGTCAGTTAACACATTAATGAATACTCCTTCAGCTTGGCTTCTATTTATAAGAAAATTTTTGATTTTGTTTTTAGATTTATTAGATAATCAATGTATCTAGTTTATATAGTGTCTAACTACATTGATTATTCAATGAATATAAAAAGTAGATTTATGGAGTATTTGTAAGAGGGAATTTCTTTTCCCACTCTAAATGGTAGAGAAATACCCTATAAAAATTCAAAAAATGCTCTTACGGATCTTAAAATATATTTCTGATGGATCCATTTTACACCAAAATACATTCTTAATGAGACATACTTTTATTTTTTCTGAAGAAATTCTAAAGATGTTGAAACGTTGTGCTTGACGATGAAATGTGTTGTTAGGTTTACATTAACGATTATTTATGTAGTATTTTGTTTTAAATGTACTAGATTGTTCACAGGTCTTTTAAAATTGAAAATTATAATACTGATATTTATTTTGTTTTTAACATATTAAATTATTGTATTAATGTTAACTAATAACAATTACATCATCATATTAAGATATTTTCTTCTAATATTACTCTCTTATATAAGTTTATCTTTTATTTAACATAAAAATTAAATTATTCATAATATTTTTTTGAATAAAAAAGATATATCAATTCAAAAAACTATTTACAGAAGGCGATGATTCTCGATCCAGCCACAAAGACCAAACTAACAACAAAGACAAAACAGAAACTACACCATAAGCATGGCTAAATGTTTTCTAATTTTTCTATTTTCCTGCATTCTATACACAAGGGCATCTGTAATATCTTTTACTATATTGATGTTGTGGCTATCCTTTCCAAAGACCTTAGCATTTATATACTTTCACATATGGTAAACCGTTTCCGCAGTAGCACATTTGAGCACTGTGCTTCTCCAACCTCTACCCTTGCAATTATTTATCAGCCAAGCAAGTTCCTCTTGCCAGTTAGATGGCTGATGCACCACCTGCATCCACTTGATAATTTGGCACCAAATCTCCTTAGTGCCTGGAAAGTCAAAGAACAAGTGTTGGACAGTTTCGACCTTGCTGCAGAATGCACACAGAGGGTTGTCAATTAATTGGAATCTATGTAATCTCTCTTTTGTAGCCAGCCTATCATGGCTTGCTAGCCAAAGAATGAATTGAGCACGCAGTCTTGCAAGATTTTTCCATAACAGTTTGCACCATGGTACAACCGGCTCAACATTTTGATGGCCATATACACATCCTTCGATTTGAACTTATCAACTTGCATACCAGCTATCACCTGATTGTATTCCTCTCTTTGCTTGAGGATTCTTTTCATAACCCAAGAAAAGCTGGGCCTGCTATCCATCTGCATCACATTGGCATTTTTGATATAATAAGCATGGATCCACTTGATCCAAAGATTATCCGTTTTCCTATGGATGTTCCATAACATTTTCAGCAACTGAACCTTATTCCAGACAGTTAAATCAATCAAGTTCATACCTCCATACTTCTTGGGGTTGCACAGTTTATGTCAAGCTACAAGAGACTTTCTAGTGACTATGCTGCTACCTGACCAAATGAAACTTCTGCACACTGCATCTATCTTCTGAATGACATCTTTTGGTAGGGGAGACATTGCATCCAAAAGTTAATCGTCGCAAAGATAACACTCTGGACCAATTGGAGTCTGCCAGCATACGTGAGGAGCTTGGCACTCCAATGAGTAATTCTATTCACAATTCTATCTATCAAAGGAAGGTAATATTTGATAACAAGCTTTTTATTAGTGATGGGGATGCCAAGATATCTGAAGGGTATATTGCCTTCCTTGAACCCAATCTGCTGCGGAATTTCAGTTTTAACACTCTCCTCCAATGCTCCAAAATAAATGGAGCATTTGTGTGCATTCACTCTTAAGCCAGTGGATTTAGAGAACCTGCAAAAACAATCCATCATAAGCTCCACTGATTTGCTATCCCACGAGTAAACATGAGGAGGTCATCCGCAAAGCTAAGACTTGTAATCTTTAGTCTCTCACACCTGAAATGGTAATTGAAGTCGGGAATTTTCTCAAGGTTTTCAAATATCTAGTTAAGAATTTTATTAATATAATAACATAATTTTAATATTAATTTTAAGAATTTTTTTGATAAAAAATACTAAAATATTACATTTTTAACTAAAATTTACCTTTTTTTTTTAAAAAGATAACTTCTACTAATATTATTCTTATATAATTTTATCTTAGTTTAAAACATAGTTATATTTTTAGACACTTAAATCATTAATAACTATTATTTTAATTTTTTGTTTAATGTTTATAAATGTTAATTATAATTATTAAAGTATCTATTTAATTGTAAGTTGACTAAAAGAGTTAAATTTACGTTTTAATTTTGTTCTAAAACTTAAATTTACAATGCTATGTTTGATTTCAAATTTAGATTTGCATTTTTTTAAAGATAAATTTCTATTTTTATAGATATAAAATTAAAAAACGGGAGTATTCTTAGTCTCCCATATCAATAACAAACAACTTTAATAATTTAAATTTACTATAAATTAATAATGTGCGATTGAGAGAGTAATAAAATAGTATGAAAAAAATTTCACAAATAAATTAATAAGAGGAAAAAAAATTCAAAAGTCATGTAATAAAATATCATTATATTTGCATACAATTAAATCATTAACACTTATTATTTTAAATTTTTCAAATTTTTCGTTGAGTGTTTATAAATTTCAATTATCACTATAAAATTGTCTATTTATTTATAAGTTGCCTAGAAGACTTAATTTATGTTTTTATTTTGTTATCTATTTATTGAATTTTCTAAAATTTGAAAATAAGCATACAAAATAAATATAATTTTAAAATATCTTAAATGATATAAAATAATTTAGGCTTATATAAATTTAAATTTCAATATGTTTTTATTAAAAACTTTAACTAACCACAACAAATTTTAATTCGATTTTGCAAATTCTATTAATAATTTCAAATAAAAATAAAAATAAAAAATTTTAGTTAAATTGTTCAAAAAATTATAAATAAATTTATATCAGATGTGAATATTTTTTACGTATTTAAGATAATATTTCAGTCTTATACTAATTCTTCAGTATATACATGAACGAATATTATATATTATATTTTATTGTATCGACTTAATTAAAAAATAAAAAGATATTTGTATTATTAACACTTTATTATAAATAAATAAATAAATATTATCATAAATAATTATCTTTAATATTTTTTTTTTGCTTTCGCACTCTGGTTCCTAGGGAAAAAGAGCCCTAGTAATCCAGAACTTGTGCCGAGAGGTATGGACACTGACCAAGTATTGTTCCCACCTAAGAAAACAATATACTCTGGTTGAGTCCAGATTAACTTTTGCTCTTATTGGTCATTATCTACAAATTAAGGGTTAATGTTTGACAAAGTGATTAAATGGTCGCTCAAAAAATTAATGCACCGACCCGAATAGAATAGAAGAGAGTGTTGAAGAGTTTATTACCCGTGCTATCATTAATGTAATGTTGAAACGTCAAAATCACAGTAATCCCCTTGTTTATATTTAAACCCTAGTTCTTCAAAAACATGTTTTTACAAGCAAACATTTATTGTCATAAATGTTTAATGATAATTTTAAAAAATTCATTCTAAAATTCAACCATCCTCTTGCACCATTGTTTAATAATTTTCTAATGTTTAATAATTTTCTAATTTTCAAATTGATGATTAGAAATTGTTTAGTTATTTTACTCTATCACAATTGTCTAATTGTTTGAGCCATCAAGCAAAGTGTGACAAATGGATCAGAGAACTCATTTTACGTAATTTAGGTTCAAGAAATTCAAAGAAACATAAACAAACATTTTGTCATTACAATTTTTATGATTGCTTGGATTAAATTATCAAAGTATGTCTCTTTATATTTGACTTACATTTCGATTCGATTTGGAGTGTTTAAATCAGTGAGACAGAAGAGACACTGAAGATTGGACTACTAAGCTGGTGGAGTTGAATAACTCCATATTATGTAGTTTAGACTTTGGACAAAAGTTGTACAACATTTTGAATTATATTGTCCAATAGAACCATAACTGGTTATTCTTGGAACTTTTAAGTTGTTAGAAATGGCTCAGTTCAATTCATGAACATCGAATACCCCTACATTGAACCATTGTTTTGTTGCATCCCACCCAGTGTTATCACTACTAGCATAAGACAAAATGGACTAGTTTGCCTCTCCATTAACTCAACCTAAATAAAGCATGCCATCTAGAGTTATGGGGGATTAAATCAGTGAGAGAGAAGAGACACTGAAGATTTAACAACAAATTTTCTACCTAATTTTTTTCCACCTGACAAATGTAAATAAAATACCATTCAAGAAAATTTAACTAAATAGTAATTAAAAAACATGAAAACAGACGTTTAAACAATCGCGAATTCATCATGCAAAATTGTAATAGCAGCCAACAAACAGGCAAAATAGAAGGTAAACAAGTTCTCCTGATTCACAAACTATTACAAACAATGGCCACATAATACCAAAGTTAAAGAGTATTTGGGAATGTGTTGTATGATAAGGAAATGGAACTTATCGAGTAAACATGGGTGTGGGGTAAGGATGATGATCGAAATTAACCTCAGCTTTTGGTGATGCTCGTTCCATCCGTAACAAGTCTTTTGACATGTTTAACAACATAGGTGCATCTAATTCAGCATAAATACACCAAAAATTAAGAGTCTCTAATGAAGGAGAATTTTCAAGTATGAATTGTATCAAACTTATTGCATTCTGAGAGCTAACGCTAAGGTGGATATCCACTGTCTGAAGCTTAAGGCAACAATTTTGGCATTCTAACTCCTTGAAATGGTCCGACACTTGTGTGGCATCAACATCTTTGTATCTCTGGAATATAAAAATTAGAGTCAAAATACAACAATAAGAAACAAACTAAGAAGCATAGGTTTTCATGTTCACCTGATTAATAACAAGTTCAATCAACCTAGGACAACTTTTGAGAACACTGACAAAATACAAAAAGTCTCCTTTATCATTCAAACATAAGGCATCCCATTTCAGATACTCCAAAGAGCTGAATGATCTTGTTAGCACCCTGGGAGGAATGATACCTGCATATGATTCCTATACATACAAACAACAAACTCATGAGATTATTTGCACAACGCTTAGAAGTAGCAATAACACAGCTTTCATTATCAACATTGGATTGCAGTCAAAATTTAGTACTACATCTCTAAAATATCTAACCGCGAGACAGACTAACCAATAATGAAAATGCTACAATTTGTGTTGTTTTCTAACCTTTATCCAATTGGCCAGTGAAAACTTCTTAATTTTTGGCAAACTTTTGATGAAACCTTTAGTCGGATGTACTCTGAGTGTAAAATCGATCAGATTCTTTGCTTTCTTGAGACAAATTGATTTTGTTGCAAACAATTGTAGCACTAAGACTTTGAGAGAAGTAGAAGATATAACAAGATAATCACAACCATCACAATCAATGTTGAGCTTTTCAAGAAAAGGACAACCGGACATAAGACTCTCAATTGCACTGGACTCAAATTCAATATGATACAAGTGAAGCTCAAGCAATTTTTTAAAGCCGTGGAAATTAGGTGGAATTGACAAGTAAAATGAACTAAATTTGAGGAAAGTCAATTCCTTACAAGAGAAGAGAATATCCGGTGTTTGAGTTTCACATTCGGGAGCACCTAAGGTCAAAAGCTCAAGATGTTTAATGTCCTTTGACATAAAGGGAATCCACATATTGAGATTTTCCATTCAGATCCAAAATGTGTAGCCCGGAGTTATGTCAATCAAAAACTTGTGTATTGGCCCATCATGGATCATAAGAACATCCGTGATGATTTTAGAGACTACAGGTACAAAGTCTTCTTCATGATGCGGAAATCTTTCAAAAAAGTCTCTGTCAAAACAAAGATGTTCAAAGCCGTCTTCATGATGCAGAAATCTTTCAAAAAAGTCTCTGTCAAAACAAAGATGTGGGGATGAAGTCCACATATACCTCCACTTTCTTGACAAAATACTAGTTCTAACTTGGTCTCGGATTTTCAAGTTTGCTAGGATACCATCAATGACATTACTTGGTAAGTTACTAATTCGATCATTTTTATTGGCCTTCTTGTTCATCATCACAGACCTACGCATTCGAGATGAAGTGTAAATAATATAACCATTTTTTATGTTTATTTTTCTCTTTTTGCATAGAGTTGTAAAGCATCTGCATTGTTAATCTATATTTTTCTTAAAAATTCAGAAACTAAAAAAACAAATTTAAAAAAGGGAATGAATTGGCATCTGATTTCAAAGGGAACCATATCACACTACAAAAATCAGATGTGAGAGTGACTTCGAAATGCTCAAAAGGTTGAGAAATGAATAGATCTGAAAGTTAAATGCCCTAATAAATCACTGTTATGAATCTTTAACAATACGATGACTACAACGGAAGCTAAATAATAATGGATTATGATGACAGTAAATAAATGAAAGAGCATAGCGATCCTTACAGTTGAGCGGGAGTCGGCGGTGGCAGCTGGGAGTCGGCGGTGGCGGCTGGGAGTCGGCGGTGGCTACTGGGAGTCGACGAAATGTTCACACAAAGGTCCCGCTAATATGCATAAGGATTTTACTTATGCACCATGCATAAGCCTACATAAGCGGTTGGATCATGTTTTTAATCCAGTATTGAGTATTGAGTATTGAGTATTGAGTGGTGAGTATTGAATATTGAGTAATAACAATTGATGTCTAGAATTTAATCCAATGATCCAAGGGTTCATAATAATCTATGCATGGTGCATACATTTTTATCTATGCACGGTAACTGCACCCGTTGCTTAATGTGGATGGAGCATATTTTGTTATGTGGTGTGATAGTTGGATATCCAAAACTAGTATAATAACTGGTGGGAAACCCGCGTCTGCACGTGTTCTGATGTGGACTGCTGATATATCACGAGTTTGTCATAAAAATTTAAATAAATTAGAAAAAAATCAAATAATTATTAAAATAAAATAGACTGCAAGATAATTGTATATGTTTTTATCATCTTATATTACTAAGAAAAACTGTTAAACATATAATTTGTAAAAAACAATTGTGAAAAATAAAAAAATAAAAAAATTTAAAGATTGATAGGGTTGAAATAATAAAATGATTTATAAAGTTTAATAAGTGAAACAAATAAATATCCAAAATTAAAATTAGTTGAAAATAAACATAATTTTACTTAAAAATCTAAAAAGAGAATGATATAAAAGAATTAAGTATAATGTTGTATTTATTAAAATTTGGACTATAGTTTAAAATATTTTAAAAAATGAAATGTTATTAGTATAACTCTTAAGTTTTACTTTTACTTTTTTTTTTAATTATACAAAAAATGTTAAAATTCGTGCAATATGATTACCCGAAGACTAAACCAATATATTATTATCAACAATCATATATTACATGAAGACTAAACCAATATTAGTTTAAATTTTAATTTTTTATTTCAACAGATATCGAAAATTTCAACTAATAAAACATATCCATAAAAAATTTAAATTCTAAAAAAGTACTATGTCAACAAATATGTCAACAACAAATATGTCAACAATTATGTCAACAAATTTGTCTGATTGTTTCTTTTATGCAACTAGGGATGGCAACGGGTGCCCGCGGGTGCGGGTTTTATACTACCCAAACCCGCACCCGAAATTACCACCCGAACCCGAACCCAAACCCAAAAGCTATTCGGGTGACAAAATAACACCCACGCCCACACCCGTTGTTAGAAAATCAATTTAAACCGAATGTATCGAGGCTAGAATCGCGAACGGAATCACTTTCCTTATAAGTATTTCAAGCACTCTTAATATGTCTTAGAGTTGGAACGCAGGAATACCCAGGATAATTCAGCCTTTTATCGAGTTTGCGTAAGACCGACGAAAACTCGGATGTAGCGAAGAGTGTCTGGAATTTTAGTGAAGATGATAGGCTTATCAAATGTACATTTTTTGTTATTAATTTATGAATCAAGAATGAGGTTTTTATAGGCCACTTTAGTATTGTTTCATAAGGTAGCGACCCTTCGTGAAACAGTTCCTTTTCCAAAAGTTACAATGTTTGGCCTATTGCAACATTTACCAAGAGTTGCATGTTTTCATTCTGCAACACTTCACGAAGTGTTACATATTTCTGATTCAAACTACAAACAGTCTATTGCAACACTTCACGAAGTGTTGCCTATTTTCATATTCAAAATACAAACTTCACATAGATATTTTCTTGTCATTTTGGAACACACCTATGGTGATTAAATATTATTAAATATTAATAATTTCCAACAATCCCCCACTTGTTCTAATAATGACAAGAACAATTCCAGAAAAAAGGAAAACAAAGAATGTTAATACAATTAAGTATCTTTCGATTTTAAACTTAATCTTAGTAAGGATAACGCAAAGTCTAATCGGAATATTAGGTAGCAATGCTTTTAAACCATTAATCCATATGATTATACCGGCATTACGTTACACACATTCTTTAAGGGTTCTTCGCCTACATTTCTCGCCTAACACTTATTTATGGCCATGTGCTATCCTGTTTCATGAATTTTTCATGAGAGAAACTCCAACTCTCACTTTGAGACGGCACCATCTCGAAATTCACATAGGTGAAGTTCATATTGTGTCTTTTTCCATGAGACACGTACCCTCGGTATTGAACTTCATTAAGAGTTTGAAATAAAACTCAACCCTCGTTTTAAGGTCAACATTACCACGAAATGTTTGACAATTATCCAAATCAACAACTTGTTGTTACCCATTGAAAATCTTGAGGTTAATGTTCTGTTAACGTAAGATTGAGTTGCCGCCATTGTCGGAACTCTTACTCAAGGAGTTTCAACCTCCTACATCTCGAGGTTGTTTTTACTAAGTCTCTGGCCAGTGGCTTAGTAAATGAATTTCCCAAATTATAGATCGATCGTATATATGCGAGTAAATGATTACATCTTTAATCAATTTTCTCACGAATGTCTAAGGCCTAAGTGCCCAGACTTCCATTTTACACTTATCTGAATTCTCTTGCTAAATTGGCTTGACTAACACATTGTGTTAACATCTTTGAAACACTGTATTTAGCCAATGGAACTTCCGATAGAAGGTCCCTCAACCATTTAACTTCTTTGACCAGTGGAAGCGAGATCCACACACCATGGCTCCATGGTCAAAAGAGTGATGCATGTTTGTTTCTTGCTCTTCCAAGAAATCTCACCTCCAACTAGTGTAAATATCAACTCAGTTATAAATTTATGATCTCCAACACTCGATATCCAACTCATATTGGTATGTCCTTCTACTATGGCAAGAAAACTACCATAATGGAGGTCAATATTTGGTTTTAAAAGATAATCAAAATCCTTGTGATGTCCTTCGAATGCTCACCGTTTTGATTTCTAGTAAATCTACTCATTTACTATTTGCAACTGTTATATTGCATATAGTACATTGCATTTTGAAAACCAATTTCACTTGTGTATTCTAATATATCCATAACTCTTCCATCATCATTTTGACACTAAGATCAAATTGAATATTCACTTTTTGAAACGTGACAATTTGAACTTACCAAGAACTTTCTCAACAAAGTGTATTTGATTAAGTTCATAACCCCCACTATTTTCGCATTACCTTGATTCCCAAAAGAGTGTCAATTAGTCCAAGATCTTTCATCTTGAATGTGGAAGTTTTTTCAATATAGTGTGTTTGACTATGTTTTAAACCCTCGCTCTTTCGCTTTACTATGATCGAAAAGAGTGTCCACTATTTCAAGATTTTCATCTTGGTTGTGGAAGTTAGAAACCTCTTCGTTTCTAAGATTCCATTCATCTCTTTGATTATTATCAACATGTAATCAATATAGAGAGACAAAGGGATATCACAATATTCTTACACAACTTTGTGTACAAACACTTATCACAAGAATTAGATGAAGAATGTTTTTAGATAATTATGCATGATGATGCAAGAAGGTTTTTAGATGAAGTGAGAGATAAAATCATGAGCAATTTAAAATAAATAGTATGAATTTCAATGAGTACCTTAGTTATGTTCACTTCTCTCAAATCTTCTCTTGAACTTCTATGTTCAACCTTCTTGATCAACTACATCATTGATGTGCATGACACTTTTGATCCCTTTCTTCTTTGACAACTTTTGTCTTCATCAAAACTAAATATAAAATATATTCTTCACAATCTCCCCCTTTTTGATGATGACAAACTGTTTGAATTCATGTTTTGATAAGATTCAAAAGTCTCCCCTTATATTGTGTATCTCCCCTTTTATTTATTTTTAATCTTGCACTGACAAAGTCAAACCTTTTGAAGTCATTGTTTCAGTGCTTATTTTAATCCATACAAGGATTTGACAAGCTTGCACACTATTTGATCACTACCATGAAGCATATAACCTTATAGTTTCTCCATGTAAATCTCCTCATCGAGATCTTCTATTTAAGAATATTTTTGACATTTATTTGATGAAGCTAATGCAAACGAAACTATAATTTTCATTGTGCTTGCTTCTAGTGCATATGTGCAGAAATAATCAACATCTTTCTTTTGTCTAAAACCCTTGGTTACTAATCAATCCTTGTAGATGTTTAATGTACCATCACTATGATACTTTCTTCTAAACATCCATTTTCATCGAATGGATTTTTATCCTTTAGGTAGATTGACAAATTTCCAAGTGTGGTTTGACATTATTGAATTTATTTCGTCCTGGAAAACATCATTTCAAGAGAAGTCCCTTGAATTTACTTCTTCATTGTAAATCTCAGGATCATCTTCCACTCGAAGAATAATAGGAATTTTTTGAACAAATTAAATTCTCACTATTTTGTTTTACTAGATAAAAGAATTATGTCGATAATCGATTTTGTTCGGTCCTAGATCCTTAGTCTTTCAGACTCACTGCTTATTCTAAGTTCGAGTTGTTTTCCAACAGTCATTGACGAACTTTCGATTTTGTTTTTAACAATCCGCAGAGAACCTTCCTCACAAGGTTCTTTGAATTCCTTATCCTTCTTGATAAGATTCTCAAAATTCCACATATCAGTATTAGACTCTAAATTCATAGGTCTTTATAAGTCATATGATATTTATATATCTTTTAATAATAAATTTCATTGAAACATAGATTTGACTACTTTTAATAATGAACAAATACATATGCAGTAAGAATTTATTATATATAATTCTTTGATCCATAATACAAATAACATACTGAGAATTGAAGTATTTGAATGTAGTATATAAGTAAAAATACTGAAGTATTTAAATTAAAACTTTTATTTTCAATTCGAAAGTTTCAAATTGTACTGTTATTAACAATGAATAAAATTAATTGTCATCACCACTATAGTGTCCGATGCTTCGTTTCGAAGTATACCGTTACAGACATACTGATAAATTGAATTCATTATTTCAATATAATATATACATATATTAGAGTACACACCATAAAATATTAACGGTGTATTTAAGTTCTTTGACATGAGTTTAATTCATGCTATACACACTTACTAATTAATTTAAAACATTTTTATATGATTTGCAGGAACTTTCAATGTCAGTAACATTAATATTCATATATCTACCACATGATATCTACATCATACATATCTCAAATATATAATTTATACTGTTCATGCTTTAATAACATATATTGGTTTTGTTTATGTGTTGGCAACATAGATGCAGTGTATATGAATGAAATAAAACTTGAAAGGAACTCGTTCCGTCAACAGCATTTTATACGTTACATTAACATATTACTCCCTCCGTTCCTTTTTAAGTGTCGTTTTAGCAAAAAGCTCTCCAACCAAGATAGTGGATTATTAGAGTTAATTTTCCTAATATACCCTTATTTATTTTTCTCTTTCCAAATAAATTCAATCATACACTCTCTTTTTCCAATGACTAATTGAAAATTTTGAGGTGGAGTTATTAAGAAAATAAGGGTATAAATGACAAATTATAACATTAAATTATAAAACGACACTTAAATAGGAACAAAAAAATTCTTCTAAAACGACACTTAAAAAGGAACGGAGGGAGTAACATATACAATTCATTGAATCAAACTTAAATTACTATTAAATCAAATAGTGATTGTTGGAGAATTATAATAGTTATAAACATAATCTACCAATTTATAGAAAAGTTCTTCATATCCTTGATATTATAATTTTCCACTGCTCTAATTCTTTTTTTTTTATGAGAATCAACGAAAACGTACCCGAAGTTATGATGCAAATTCTTGTGTTTAGAATGCGTCCACAGCATAACAGTTCATCCTTTGATGCTTGAAAGAAAGCCTCGTTGCCATTGAACAAATTACTTATAAGATTGTTAGAAAATCAATTTAAACCGAATGTATCGAGCCTAGAATCGCGAACGGAATCACTTTTCTTATAAGTATTTCAAGCACTCTTAATATGTCTTAGAGTTGGAACGCAGGAATACCCAGAATAATTCAGCCTTTTATCGAGTTTGCGTAAGACCGACGAAAATTTGGATGTAGTGAAGAGTGTCTGGAATTTTAGTGAAGATGATAGGCTTATCAAATGTACATTTTTTGTTATTAATTTATGAATCAAGAATGAGGTTTTTATAGGCCACTTTAGTATTGTTTCATAAGGTAGCGACTCTTCGTGAAACAGTTCCTTTTCCAAAAGTTACAATGTTTGGCCTATTGCAACATTTACCAAGAGTTGCATGTTTTCATTCGGCAACACTTCACGAAGTGTTACATATTTCTGATTCAAACTACAAACAGCCTATTGCAACACTTCACGAAGTGTTGCCTATTTTCATATTCAAAATACAAACTTCACGAAATATTTAATATATATATATATATATATATATATATATATATATATATATATATATATATATATATATATATATATATATATATTTAATATTTATATATAATATATTATATTATATATATATATATATATATATTATAATATAATATATATAAATATTAAATATATATATATATATATATATATATATATATATATATATTATAATATATATATATATATATATATATATATATATATATATATATATATATATATATATATATATTCGGGTGTGATTTCGGGTTTCGGGCGCGGGTTTCACACTACCCAAACCAGGACCCGAAATATCGGGTGGCACCCGAACCCAAACCCAATCAACTCGAGTTTCACCCGTTGACTCGGGTTCGGATGCGGGTGGGCCCCGCGGGTTTGGGTCTGTTTGCCATCCCTATATGCAACTTTATTACACCAAAAAATATGTCAACAGAATATCTCTTCTTAAATAAATCACTACAAAAGTTGAAAGTATTAAATTGAAATTGAATAAAATTGTTTATCTTGTTTAAATTATGAACATTTAATATAGTTTGACTAATTTGAATCAAAATTGAATTTGAATTTATAATTATCAAATAAGATTTTAATATATATTTCATGAAATGTTAAAAAAAAATTGCTATATATAATATTTAAATATATTATATCTTAAAAGTTAAATTAGTAAAATAATTAAATACAGGAGATTTAATTAAAATTATATACCAAATTATTTTCAAAAATAAAGGTAAAAACATGAATTAAAAACCGGAATAGATAAAAAAAAACTTAATAAAAAATTTAAAACAAAAATAGTGGTGTTTATTTTAATTAGAGGAGAATTATGTATTCATCTCCTTTCTCATGAATATATATAAAGCGTTATAATTATCATAATAACATTTCACTTTTCAATTACAATAATTATAAATGAATCTATTAATTTACTTACAAATTTATAAATGAAATAATAAATTAATTTAAATTATTATAAATAAAAATTACTATAAACATATAAAAATTATCTTAAATTATTTGATGGGTGACGATGATTTATTAACCAATCATCAATCTTTCGTGTTTTTGTTTTTTTTTACACTAACAATGATTTAAGTAACATAATAATTCAATCAATATTTTAAATGCACATAAAAAAGAGTAATTGAAAAAAATTGCATTCATATCTCACATTAATGTTTTTTAACCGAGAGTGAACGTTATTATTGTTATATTTTATTATAATAATTAATGCATAAATAAGAAATTAATAATAATAAATGAAATTTAAAAGACCTACACCGAATGTAATAATGTAATGTTATTATTTCATATTATTGCTATTATATATTGGGTCATGCTAACGAGTGCCCCAGGGGCACTGGTTAAGCATTCTAAATATAGAAAATATTCTTTAAATGAATCAGTAATTTAAACTTCCAATGCATTGAATACAAGTATTTTCAAAAAAAACATACCTTTTATTTCTTAAAAAAGTCAATTATTTTAATTTTCAGTACATTTAATACAAGTATTTAATAAACAAAATATACTATTTTAAACTCTTAACCAGTGCCCCTGGGGCACTCGTTAGCATTACCCTTATATATTTATATTTAATTTGGTAGACATTCATTCCATTATGAGCAATTATTAATGCAAAAAATTGTAGAGAGATGATTCACGTTGTAAATATTTTTTCACATGTTTTTTTTTTTTTTTTGACAAAAGCAAACTTAATTTCTTTCATTAATCAAAAAAGAGGAAATACAAGGAGGAATTTCATCAAATAACATGCGTCGAGTCCAGGAATTGGCCGCCCTAGCTAAAGTATGAGCAACCATATTCGCTTGACGCTTTACAAACTTAACCTCAAAGTGGAGAAAATCTAATAACATCAACTTAATAGAAGAAAGAATACAATTAAACTCTGAATTGCCACAAGCGGTTGAACTTAATCCTTGAACAACCATCTGAGAATCGCTTTCAAACAAGACATGATCAAAGTGAAGTGAACTAATACCATGAATAGCCTCCTTGAGGGCTAAAGCCTCCGCTTCTAGGATAGATAAAGTACCACCATCCCAAGTAGAACCAGCAACAACAAAATCACCATGATCGTCACGAAGGCTTATCATGACGATAATTAAAAAAATGATAATATTAAAAATTAGAAGGAAAAAAATATAATAGTATTATGCCTACATAAAAAAGAAATACCAATTTTCTTTTAATATGAAGTTTAAAAAGTAAATTCAAAAAATTATTGGACAAATTTTTTTATTCTAATTAAATTAAATGGAACAAAATTGTATTTAAAGTTTAAATTATATATACAATTTTTATCGATTTATAATTTATAAATTGTTCAAAGCAATTATTATTTACTTTTTGTTTTGTTTTAAATACTATTTTTATTTAATATTATAGTACTTATTAGAAATATTTCAGTAAATGTACACCACAAGTCTGAGTAGTTTTAATAGTACATATCAAAACTATTGTAAATTTGAATAATACATAATCACAATAAAAATGTGCACCACAAGTCTTAAGCATTGTAGTTTCAATAAAGATGATGAAACCATTATTTTTACAATATAGGTAATCAATAACATGAATTTAGAAAGTATGTTGTTGTAGAAACTATACATGGGTAATCAAGAACATGAATTTACAAAGTATGTTGTTGTAGAAACTATACATGTTGTTCTTTCTACTACCTACAATTCTTGTAACAGAGAGCAATACAATTTACAAAATATATATTTCAAAATTCAGAGTTAGCAACACGATTCTTGTAACATATCTAACCTATAGTTCATTTTCTTTAAAACAACATCAAATGTTTCAAAATAAAATATATGTTTAATGACACTATAAGAAAAAAAAATACACAGAAAATACATGAAGTAAAAGAAAAAAAAGAAAATACAGAGAAAATATAGATATTTGATCAACAATACACTTTTTATGTTTGTTTTGACACCATTTATAAAAGTATTTGGATTAACACTAAAAAAAATCATAAAAAAGAATTATGTTATTTGTAAAACTACTTGGACTTATTGTTTTTTTTTGTTGTTTTGGACTATATTACTAATATAAATATTAAAAATTTAAATTTAAATTTAAAACTAATAATTATAAATTATTGAAACTAACATATTTGGAATTGATTGATAAATATATGACACATATTTTTAAAATATTTATTTTAGTTTATAAGAAATTATTAATGATATATATTATTTTTTTAAAGTAAAAATGGCATATATTCTTATAAAAAGAATATATTTAGAAAAATAATTTTGGCATAAGTCCCTGCAAATTAAGAGTTTACATATTTGGGAGGAGAAGTGTGGTGATCATTGAAGAACGGTGGAGGCGAATGTGAGGCAACAACCACGATACAACGACGGAGCCGTTCTGGTTGATAGTCTCATATGTGGTATTTTGCATTTACCTTTCATTCTTGTGTTGCATTTTCGTCTTCGTTGCCTTTATCTGTGTTCTTTCATATATTCATATCGCAGGTCATGAGTTTCAATTTAGTATTCCATTACGGGGGTGATTTTTTAAGGGACTATGTAGTATACTACACAGGTGGTTATGAGCATTTAGTAAAGATTGATCCTGATAGATAAAGCTTATTTGAGGCAACTGATATAGTGAAAGACATTACTCAGAAAGCCAAAGAAAGTTGCTGCTGGACAACCATCTACAAATACAAGTCAAGCAATTCAAGAACAAACTCAAGCAAGTCATCCTCAAACCCAACCAACTGAAGAACAAAGTGAAACAACTCAAGAACAAACCCAAGAAAGTCATCCTACTGAACATCTTGAAGCAAATGCACCTCAAACAGATGTTGACATTGAGTTTGAAATACTAGTTGCAACTCTTGCAGCAGCATTTGAGGCTACTCAAATTCAACCAAATCTTGTTGCATCATCTCAGAGTGTCCTGCTACATCATTTCAAAGTGTCCTTGCTGCATCAACTCAAATTGTGTCTACTGCATCAACTCAGAATGCTCTTGAACTTGATTATCTTTTATCTGCTCCTGTCCCAACAACAGATAAAGTACCTGTTGAACCTAGTTCTTCTACTCCTACATGTCTTAAACCACTTGAGTACTAAAGTTTCAAGGATCTTATTCCAATGATTTATATTATTCTAAGTTGAGTACTAAACATCTAAATATTCTAATTGTTGCAGAAGAAGAGTACCAAAATTAAAGTTTCAAAGAAATTGGAATTGAGGAGAAGTCTTAAGACAGGAAAGAAGACATTGTAATTATGACATTTGTGCATTTTGACCTTATGGCATTTTTAAGACTTATTACTCCCTTCCTAACTTATCATCATTTTCTGTTTTTGCATAATGAGTGTTGTCACGCTGTGAGAGAAGTTCGCCTAATTAAAAAGAAAGCGGATAACGAACAATGGACAACTACAGATACTGCTTGCTAACTCTTTTCCAGGGTCCTTCTCTTGTGTTATAAAAATTAATTTTCATTAAACTAGTTTTAAAATTTTGATTTTGTTTAAAAGTGAAGTTGAAAATATATTAATTTATGTTTAAACAAGTCTTAAAGAAGTGAATTGACTAATATATTTTGTTATAGAAATCACTATATTTTAAGTTAGAATCATTTCTTCTCAAAACCACTCAAAGATTTGACCCTCCAAATATTTCTCCCAACTCTTAGGTGGTAGTGTTTTTTTCTTTCTCAAAGAAGGTTAGTACGTTACCTTCTTATTCTAAAAAGCCAGAATCATTGTAATTTTCCTCCCAAACTTGTAACTAAAAATAATAATCTACAATATAAGAAAAGAAGTTGTTGTGAAAAATACCTAAATGTCCCTTTGCTTCCACATTGCTCCACGTGGACACCTTCACCATCTTTCCCTATTCTAACTTCTGTTTCTATCACCACATTTCATTGCATGTTTTGGAAAGACAAAATATTTTTCAAAATCAGTCTGAATAAAGTATCATCATTACTCTGCATACTGTTTTCATGATCAATGCATTTTATTTCAAAATCTTTTTTTTCATTTCTCTCTCCCACTATCTTTTCATTTCTCTCTCCCACTACCTTTTCATTTCTTTCTACCACTACTACTGACCCACTTTATTTCCTTCTTCCTATTTTCTTTATTCCATTTCTTCTTCTTTCTTCATCATCTTTTTATTATATTTTCTCTCTTTTACAAAAATGGTTTACGAAAAAATTGTTTATGAAAATGATTTATAAATATTTTGATTATTATTTCTTCTTCTTATTTCTATTTTTTCAGAAATGGTTAACAAAAATTATTTCTTCCAAAAATTCTTGCAAACTTGCCGTCATAAGAAGAAAAAATATTTTTATTGATGCATGGTTAATGATTGGTTTGACTCATTATTTTCTTGATTAATTTTTTAAATAGGTTTGTTGAGGAAGTAAGTGTTCGTCTTCTTCATCCGAATTCAGGTAAGATTTTTTTTATAAAAATTGTATATTTCGATTTTGTGATTGTCCTAACAATCTTATCCCCATTGACATGATAATTTTTGCTTTCTTACTTTGTAGCAGAGACTATTGGATAGAGGTTGAGGATGAGATTCTTGAAGAGTTGGAGTTTTGGGTTTGATTTTTTGATTTTGTTAATTATATGTTGAAGGAATTTGTTAAGAAAGATGATTGTGTTCAGAATTTTGGTTGAAGTTCTTGATTTATCTGAGTTTGTAGATGAATGTGTTAGAAACGTGATTGAAATTTTGGTTGTTGTTCTTGATGTTTCAGAAAAATTTTGAGAATGGGAATGAATGTAGCGTAAGAAAATTTGAGGGTAGAGAGAAAAAAAGGGAAGAGAGAGAAAGAAAATATGAAATAATGAGATAAAGATAGAATTGAAATATGAGTTTAGGTGGGAAAGGATAAGCAGGGACGGAGCTACATATAAGTTTATGTAGGCACCTGCCCCCACTTAAAACTTGAAATTATAGTATTTTGATATATTATGCAATGCTGAGCTAAAAAAAAATGTATATTACTAATACTACTTAGTATCAAATTCCCAACGTAAAATCTCTTTACACATAGAATAATATGATACATTTAAATAACTAATCATCAATACTAAACTATTATATTTATTCTAAACTATTATAAATGTTAATAATGGTCATTAACAAAACTTCTTTCTAATTTGATAAATTTTTAAAAGAAATACAATAATTTCAATAATATTTTCAAAACTTCTTTTTAATTAATAGAAATAAATAAAAATGGTAGTATGACGATAAAGTCTGAATGTTTGAAAAGATAATATCAATAGTTGCCAAATATTTTTTTATTCTTTTCTTGGAAAGACAAATATAATCTAAAATATTAAAAATCTTCCATCATAAAAAGACAAATATTTAGTTTCTATTTGCTTCTAATATTTGCTTTCTTCTATTTTTTTATTACATTTCTTTAGCTTCTATTATTCACGTATTTTATAATAAAATTGTATTTTATATTAAAAAATCTTATTGATTTAAATGTATTTACGAGTACCAGACATTTTTCTATACATTTAATTATTATTTTTTATGTGTATCAAACATTTTTCTATATATTTAGATTATTATTTTTTCACGGGTACCAGACATTTTTATAAACATTCAATTATTATTTTTTCACGGGTACCGAATATTTTTCTATATATTCAATTATTATTTTTCATGGGTACCAGACATTTTTCTAAACATTCAATTATTATTTTTTTCACGGTACTAGACATTTTTCTATACATTCAATTATTATTTTTTCACGGGTACCAGACATTTTTTTAAATATTCAATTATTACTTTTTCACGGGTACTAGACATTTTTCTAAACATTCAATTATTATTTTTCACAGGTACCGAAATTTTTTCTATTCATTCAATTATTATTTTTTTCACAGGTACCAGATATTTTTCTATACATTCAATTATTATTTTTTCACGGGTACCAGACATTTTTCTCTAAATTTAATTATTATTTTTCACATGTACTAAATATTTTTCTATTAAAAAATATACATCTGAAACAAATGTGCGTCCCATACCAGAACCCGTGCGAACGCACGGGTTTGTTACTAGTCTATAATATATGAAAGGAAAATGTGCTGGTTAAGACAATATAACCCTGGCTTAATTATGTGACAAATCTCACTTATGGGGGCAATTTGGGTCCAAAGTAATCATTTGTCAGCCCATTAGCTGGTTTTAGTTACATAATTGTTATCTTTTACCCTATTCATTCGCTGCAGCCATTATTTAATATTATTCTTATACTTATCAGTTACATTTGAACCGAAAAATGCAAAAAAAAAGTGTCTCTGCAGAACAGGTGCTTAGTGATGGTCTTCCCAATAACCACACTGTTTGCAGATTGTAATCTTTCTTTTCTCTTCTCTTTCTTTCTTTCCTATTCTCTTTCTTCACTTTTCACATCGCTGCCCCCAAGACTTCACTTTTATGCTAGAAACAAATACAAACACACACAAGCCTTATTCTCTCTCATCAGAACAACCGATCTCTC
Organism: Vicia villosa; assembly: GCF_029867415.1. Taxonomy (NCBI): domain Eukaryota; kingdom Viridiplantae; phylum Streptophyta; class Magnoliopsida; order Fabales; family Fabaceae; genus Vicia; species Vicia villosa. The sequence continues at coordinate 351,973 of NW_026704977.1, read as the reverse complement.
TCTTCTCATTCCTCATTCTTCAGATCTATTCATCTTCTACTTTTGATTCTCAAACACCTTGCTTTTTTTTTTAGATTGGACATTACGTGTTTGATTTTAACGAATCATACTTCTGTTTGTTAGGTTATTCAAGGGTCGTCTTTTGCTTTCTAGCTGAGTTCTTCGTCAACTGAAGATATGAAGGTTTCTAGGAATCTTAATGAAGATAAGTTTATGGGTTTCAATGTTTTGTAGAAAAATGTGAAAAAAGGTATGTTAGGGTTCAAGAACGGGAATGTTAGGGTTTTGATTTTGTTGGTGTTGATAATGAACAGGGGATAATTTGTGGGTACTTTTTTTAGAATAGAAAATTGGTTTGATGATTTGAGTGATGATATATGATTTTCTAGGTATCATGTTTATAACACCTACATCTCTAAAAGTATGTACTGGTTTTGAATTGAAGAATTAATTGTTGTTACAAATAATTTTTTAACTGAGATTGATGTTGTACCTATAATCAGTGTTCTGTTTTTGTTTTGAACTTACATTGTTTGTAATATATATCATTTGGGTTGAATATTTATTGGATTTTTTCTATTATTTTCAGGTTCAATCATTTGGTCCTGGTTTGAACTCAAATTTGTATGTGTATAAGCACTATGTGATTTTGAAGTTCTTGAAGATCTAGATGTTTTGGTATGGTACCCAACAAACAAGACATAATTTTACATTTAGTCATTCATATAGATATAGAAGTCTTCTTCACATATCATAAACTAACAAAGCATTTTGTTTCTGTTTTGGTTTTCAATTGAGAAATAGGAAGTGAAGGAGAAAGAAAAGGTGGTGAGACATATGTGGGATATGTACAATCGCAGTCATAGCAACTTCGTTGGATTACCTCAATTTTGGTTAGAAGCTTTTGAAGCAGCTTATGAGACTTGGTCAGTGATGCTCCTGTTGTTCGAGAGACTGCAGTTTCAGAAATTGCCTAGATGTCACTGGCATATGTAGTTTCATATGCTGTTAATTACTGCAGCAGCTACTTCTAATGTACAAGCAAAGGTTCTAAATTCGGGGCTTCCTTGAAATGTGATGATTGTCATGGAACTGGTATAATTCAGGTATCTATTCTGTTATATTGAAACCAGCAAAATGAAACACATATTACCAACACTTTTATTTATTTTATTTTAGAATAATGAAAGCGTAGATGATGCATTGACAATTGAAGATTGGAATGTTGTTGAGGTAACATTTACAGCTGCAATTTACAAACTCTTTTCCTCCCATATAACATGTTTATTACCCCGCTCTTAGTCTGGTATATTTTTATCCTTGCTTATTGCAGGCCTACGACATAACCTCCGGCCATATCCCTCTGCCTGCTACCCCATCTGCTGCCTCGATAATTGCTTCCCCCAAAGTCTACCGACGACTCCCTACTGCCGACAACGCCATCCACCGCCACTAAGAGATTTACACCTCAAGTTTCTACTAAAGACACACTTTCAACTGACTTTTGTGAAGAACAAGATTCTTCAACAAAATTGAGGAAAATTATCAAGTTGGAGAATAGTCCTCAACCAATGCTTAACCATTATTATTGTACTATCTATGTGATTCACTTTTGTGCTTAACAACCATGGATAATTATTTTAAGATGTATTGCTAATTTCCTGTCGTATTTCGGTTTTGCCTAACGGCTTTTTGGAACAACCTCTGCATATTTCAAGATAACATATTCTAATATGTATTGAATGAGAATTGTGTTATGAAACTACCATTATATTAAAATTTAGTTCTTCTTTTCATTGTTGAACAAACTTAGTGGAAGTATTCTGCATATATATATATATATATATATATATATATATATATATATATATATATATATATATATATATATATATATATATATATATATATTCCTTTTTTCTTCTTTTCCTTGTTTTTTCTTCACAAAATAACTTCCTTTTTTTTAACATTTAAATATTAAGAGGACACAAAATGATGGTTTTCTGTTACACGGTTCACTGCTCAGACATATATTGTTTGGAAATGCATGTTTTGCTTACTGTCTTGGGCTTTGATATTCAATATTTGATTTCTTAGATCATGATGAAATATCATACTTATAAGAGAGTTTTTATGTTTTGATTTTGTAAACATGTATGATATGCACATACTTGCTTTGAATAGTATAAGATATGATTAATCAATCAACTTTTGGTTATGTGATTAATATTGTCCTAGAGGTTTATTTCAAAAAAAAAATCTATGAGGCTTTGGTTTTAACATTGGTAACATTTGCATCTGCTATCGAAGAGAAAGCTTAAAACAAACTGAGATAATTTTAGCGGATGGATAGTTGACAAAAGCCAAGGTGGAGCAACTTAATAATCTGCAGAAGTAGTCTTACTAAGAATATGCAGAAGATAATCAAAAGTATAATCACTACCAACCAAAATGGCAGCTGCCATTGAAACTACAGTGACACGGGGACAAATGAATATTAAACACATAAAAGAACTTAAGGAAGTTGGTGTTGATTTAGACAATATGGTATCAAATAACATGAGAGAGTTGCTCTTGAAAAAAAATGTAGTCAAATGATGTCAAAATATTTTTATAAATGATGTCAAAATACGGGAAAACAATCTATGATTAAAAAAAAGAGAATCAATAACATTATTTTCCAATCTTATATTAAATTATATTAAATGATATAAGAAAAAAGAGATTCAATAACATTATTTTCCAATCTTATATTAAATTATATTAAATGATATAAGAAAAAAGAGATTTAATAACTCTTTCGAATATGTACCAAAAAAAAAAACTCTTTCGAATAAAAATTTAAGATGAGTTATCTATTTCAAATCAAAGTTGAGATAATAATAATTTTACTATTTAAGAATTATTATTATTATTATAATAAAATATTTATAGAATGATTTTATTTTTTATGCATTAACTTTATAAATTAAAACTTTATCAAATCATAACATATTATTTTGTAAACATAAACACCATATAACAATTTTTTAAACTTTATTTTCACTATATTGTCTTATCTAATTAGCTTGACAAAGTTATTATGTTAGCGTATAAGAAAAAATCTCTTTTTTTAAAAAAGGAATATAAAATAATTGTATTAATCAATTTTGATTATTATGGTGTTATTTTAAAAAATAATATATTAACCACGGATATATATGATATTAGAAATATAATTAATATATTAAAACCTTAGTCTCAATAAAATAGAGAATGAATGCGTATTCGATACATACATAGATTAAATATTATCGAAATTAAATCTATAATATACGAAAATTAAATGTTCTGAAAAATATTATTTTAACTTTTTGTTTTTGTCTGCCACCTCATCATTTTTGGGGCATTTTGTGTCTAAATATTTTTATATACAAAAATTTACAATTGATCCAAATATTTTTGTAAATGATACATAAACATAGATAATATTTGTATACAGGAAAAACATTATTATTGATCTAAATATTTTTATATATGAAAGATGGTAAGTATACGGGAAAAAATCTATTATTGATTTAAATATTTTTATATACGAAAATTTACTATTAATCTAGATATTTTTATAAATGATACTTAAACATAAATAATATTTGTATACGGAAAAAAAATTATTATTGATCAAAATATTTTTATATACAAAATATGGTATTTATGATCCAAAAGTGGTATACGAAAAAAAATCTATTATTAATTTAAATATTTTTATATACGAAAAAATTTATTATTAATTTAAATATTTTTTTTCTTCTTTAATCTTTTATTTAATATAAATATATTATGTAAATAAATGCGCGTACCAGTTTGTTACTAGTTTCAATAAAAATAAAACTAGTGAGTTGAGTGCTACACATTAGCAGGTTAAAAGGCTCCCACGTGTCTAAAAAGCCAGAATCATTGTTTTACCACATCTCTTTCAACATTCAGTAATTTATTTTTGTCACCTGAAAATGTAAATAAAAGACCACTCAAGAAAACTTCACTAAATTAGTAATTAAAAAACATGCAAAGTGTCATTTAAACATTCATCATTCATCATCCACACTGGCGGTTCTATGGCCCAGCCAGTCCGGGCATGCGCCCGAGCTCAACCCTGTGTTCTTTGTACTCTTCTCAATTTAATGATCAATTTTTAGATAAAATCAGGGACAAAATTAATAAAAATAGAGTGTGAAAATTAAAACAGATGAATAACCAATGGTCCAGACCCAACCCAATTAATTATTTATGAATCAAAACAAAAATTAAAAAAAAAACTCCCTTAAAACTAAACAATGATTACAACAAATGTTCTTTCTAACGAGTGTCCTCAGGGCACTCGTTAAGATACTCAATAATTTTTTTTTTTATAAAAGTTAATATTTTAATTTCTAATACATTTTTAATAGATTAAATACACACATTTTTAAAAAAAACTTACCATTTTAATTACTTAAAGAGTGCTCTTGAAGCACTGGTTAACATTCCCCTAATATATAGTATTTGTCTTATATATTTCTTATATATTCCTACGTCAGTATTATTTTTTATTATTAGTCATGACTATCATAAAAATAAACATATATGATAATTCTATAACATGAATGTATTGCTTTGTTAAAACATATATAAAAAAAAAAGCCAAAAAAATATTTAATGCATATACTTAAATCAAAATAAATAAAAGCAAAAACAAGTTCCTTTTAGTTTATTAGAATTAATTTATTTAATCTTTTATCTAATTTACTTAATTTATTCTAGTGTTAAAAAATATTTTAAAAAACACAAAAAAATGTTTTCTTTTATTATTATTAGATTATTTATTTTATTAAAAAAAATAGAAAACATGTAATTTTATTTGATTAGGTTTTTATTATTCAATAAATTTTTTATTTAATTTTGTTTTGCAACTGTTTGTTTCTTTTTTTTTTAATTACTTAATTTCTAATAGTTTTATATTCCCTATATAAATTAATTGATAGAACAGTCTACTAAGGATATGAGGTTTGTAAGCTCCTCCTAAGTTAAACAGTCCATTAAGATAAAGTTTGTAAGCTCTCCTCAAGTTCTTTCTTAGTTAAGTTTATTATTAAATTTAAGACAATTAAATTCATTCATAAATTAAATAACTCAGAATTTTCTAAGAGTTCAGGTTCACATGCATTCCAACTGCATCAGTCTCTCCTTAAGTAATATATTAGTTTACAAATTTATTGAGTTGACTTTGATATTACCGGTGTCGACAACATTCGTTGAAAGAGTTTTTTCAGCAATGAGGATTATCAAGTCTAATTTGCTCAACAAAATCAACAATTTGTGGTTCAATGACTTGATGATAGTTACACCGAGCGGGAGATATTCAAGTCAATTAAAGATGTTGATATTATTCGAACATTCACCACAAAGAGGTCTTAGAGAGGGCACTTACCTCCTAATTTTATTTAGCACAATATTCGCATGTTAGGTTTCATCTCTCTTATGTAACACACTTTATGACTATTTATATATTATGTCACATGTAATTTGCAGTTAATTTTTTTGCCCAGGCTATCTAAAATTCCTGGCTCCGCCACTGATCATCCAAAATTCTAAAATCAGCCTGATCATAAACTATTACAAACCATTTGACTACATCATACAATACATCCACTGTCACCACTTCCCCAAATACTCTCGTTCCCTTTTCATTAGCAAACCAGATTATCTCCTTTTATTTCTCTCATGCAGTTTTTCAAGCAGCAATCTTCACCATTGATTTCTTTTCAATACACCTTTCTCAAGTCTTGTAAAAATTAACCCGTGCTCCTGGTGATGCCCGTTTCTCAAGTCTTGTAAAAATTAACCTGTGCTCTTGGTGATGCCCGTTTCAAACGTAACAAGTCTTGAAAAAAATTTAACAACATAGGCACATCCACTTCATAATAAATACAATACAAAGTAAGAGTCTTCAACAAAGGAGAATTTGCAAGTATAAACTTTATCAAACTCATTACGTGATGAGAGTTAGCTGCAATGTAGATTTTCACCGTCTGAAGTTTAAGGCAACAGCTACGGCTTTCTAACTCCTCTAAATGACCCAACACTTTTCTGGTAGCACCAATGTATTCGTAATTCTGAAGTATAAAAATTAAAGAGTCAAAATACAACAATAAGAAACAAGCTAAGAAGCATAGGTTTTCATATTCACCTTTATAACAAGTTCAGTCAAATTAGGAGCACTTTCGAGAAGACTGACAAAATAAAAAACTTCTTCTTTCTCATTCAAATTCAAGTCATCCAATTTCAAATACTCTAAAGAGCTGAATGAGCGTGTTAGCAGCATTGAAGGAATGACATCTGCATCTATGATCTGCATACAAACAACAAATCTATGAGATTATTTGTACAACACTTAGATGTAGCAATAACAAAACTTTCAAAATAAATATCGGATTAGACTATCAATCAAAATTCAACATCACTTCTCTTATATATAATGAAAGAGTAATGTAAGATAGTCTTTAAATTATCTATCCGCGAGGCCAACTGAACAATAATGAAAATACTACAATTAGTGATTTTCTAACCTTTTCCCATCTGTCTAGAGAAAACCTCTTAATTTTTGGCAAAATTTTAATAAAACCCTTGGCCAGATATCCCTTGAGTGTAAAATCGATTAGATTTTTTGCTTCCTTGAGACAAATCGAGTTTGTATAGGACAATTTTAACACTAAGACTTTCAGAGAAGGAGAAGATATAACAAGATAATCACAACCAGGACCCTCACAGTCTTCAATGCTGAGCTTTTCAAGACACGGACAGCCAGACATAAAAATCTCGAATGCACCAGACTCGAATTCAATATGAACAAAATGAAGTTCAAGCAATTTTTTAAAGCCGCAGAAATTAGGTGGAATTGACAAGTTAAATGAGCCTAATTTGAAGCAAGTCAATTCCTTACAAGAGAGGAGAATATCCAGATTTTCAGAACTACGGAAGGTCAAAAGCTCGAGATGTTTAATGTCCTTTGACATAAAGGGGATCCATGTATTGAGATCTTCCAATTCGATCCAAAATGGACGTTTGTCAATAGAAAACTTGTGTATCGGCCCATTGTGAAGCTTAAGAACATCCGTGATGGTTTTACAAACTACAGGGTCAGGATGAGGGCTACCATCAGGCTGAAAACATTTAAAAAACTCTTCGTCAAAACAAATATGTGGGGCTGAAGTCCACATATACCTCCACTTTCTTGACAAAATACTAGTTCTAACTTGGTCTCGGAGTTTCAAGTTTACTAGGATGCCATCAATAACATTACACGGTAAGTCACTGATTCGATCATTTTCATTGGCCTTCTTCTTGCTGAGCAAAGTCATAATGACAGACCTACAAATTCAAGAACAAGTGTAAATAGCAAAAACAATTAAGTATATGCATCCTTATTCATATGATACTTTGAAAAACTGAAAAGGATGAGAAATGAATGGATCTGAAAGCATGATAATTATGAATCATGTCTAAATAATACGATGAAAACCTAAAGAATGGAAAGAGTAACGATTTTGATGATTCTTGCAGTTGACAGAGTGTGACGGCGGTGGATCGTAGGAGTCGCCGAAATGTTCACAGAAAGTCTATACAGTCAAAGATCGAGACGGCGGTGGCTTGTAAGAATCACCGAAATGTCGCTACAGTGAATGAGTGATGGGGGAGCAGCACATCCATTTTCCCCTTTCTATTATTTGGACCCTAAACATTTATTTATAATATTATATATAATGATTAATTACATGTTTAGATCAATTTTTATATAAGATATTCATTAATTAAAAAAAAATGATAATTAATTTATAATCATATAAAAACTTCAAATTAATGTTATTGTTATAATTTACTTGGATTTTTTTGTCAACTTGGATAGGTTCGATCATTTGATCATCTTGCTTTATATTGCTGGTTTTTTTAATTAATATATATTTTTTGATTAAAAAAATGTTATTGTTATAATTATAAATAAAAGATAAATAAATAAATAAGTAAATAAATAAAATTGAATAGTTAACTTACAAAAAATGCGAGTTCAGAAAAAGAAAAAAAAGGGTAAAAACATGAATTTAAAATTAAAAGAAATGCGTATTAGAGGGTTAATGAAAAAAATTATTAAGTCAAAATAATATTTTAATAAATAATAAATATATATTAATAAAAAATATTTTGGTAAAAGAGTTTACATTAAATAAATAAAAATAAATGAATAGTTATTTTTAGAGGATTATTTTTTAGAAATTCAATATCACTAAGAGTTTGTTTGTTAAAAATAATGGTTAACTGATAAGTTAGCAGATACTTTATAGTTTATTATTGATAGTTGATGACTGGTGATTTATAGTTGATAAGTTAATTAAATTATTTAGTAAAATTAACGTTCAATTAACTAATAAATTAAAATTATAAAAAATACTTAATTAATAATTATTTTATTTTAAATTAAAATAAATTATAAAGAGTATAAATGAGTTTTAGTAAAAATAATAAGAACAAAATTAAAAGAAAAAATGATAGATTATAAACTATAAGCTAAAACGCTATTTAAAATAACATATGAAAAATAAGGTATAAGCTAGTAAAATAAATCATAGTTTGTGATGAAAAGACTATTACCAAACATATCTTTTATTGTCATATGAACTTATAAGTTATAAGCTTAAAACATGTCTTACCAAACAGACCCTGATTCTTCGAGCTGAGTAGAACCACAAAGAATAACAAAGTTTTCCCTTAAAAAGAATATGATACTGAGACTAGGTTCGAATCCAATCTTAAAAAGGGTTGATTGTGTTTAGGTATTTTGGGCAAAACATGCATTAGGCAATGCTGAGTTGAGGTATGATGATGTACATAGCTAAAATGACCTATAATGCACTATGGAGAGAAATGGCCAAAATTGAGTCAAGTAGGCATATTGATGGAGCTCGTGTCCATATGTGATTTTTTACATGGATGTAACTTGATGTACAAGTAACCAAATGATGAGTTTTTGATGTCAAATAATAGAGGGAGGGAAGATCAACATGTTTGATGTTGGAAACAAATTGATTTGAAGCTTAGAACATCAGGATAATATGGCTCACATTCAGGCCCTCGAAACACTTAAACACATAGCCAAAATTTTGAATAACTTTGCCACATTTGACCAATTGATGTCTCATCTTTAGCTTCAAATAACTTCAACCTCAAGGAAACTTTTTGTCTCAAATTTTCCACCACAACATACTATCAAGTGCCCTCTACAAAAGCAGACCCCAAGTATGGAAAATGAAGGCTTGAGCTGATCAGAATCCCATGGGAAAGTCATGCACATTAACATGTCCAAAAACTTAGAAAAATTTCTAAGTGTTTTGAGTTTTACACAACTTTGAATCATCAACTTCAACGAACAATATCTTTTGATCTAAGAGAACTTTTAAGTTCAAAACTTCTACAAACATGTACTATTACCTAAGATATTTAATTCAAGCCCTTATTTTCAAATTTTAGCTCATGGATGAGAAAGGTACAACCCTTGAAAGTCAGCCACTTGACCATAGAATTTGTGTAAGAATAATTTTCAAGACCCTAATTTTGCAACTTTTGGGAATTTCATGATTTTTCTTGATTAAACTTGATCAAACCACATATTATGATGGAAAATGACTTGAAATGTCTATGGTTGACCAAAATCCTCAAACGTCAAACTTTGACTTTGAGCCCCAGTTGACTTTTTACCAATTGACTCAATTCAATTCCTTTTATCTTTCGGGATCATTTGAGATTCTTAACAAAGCTCAATGATGTATACGTGGACACCTAGAATCATATATTGAACCATAAAACCAAGTTTTGCTCAAAAAGTCTACCACGAGTTGCCTTTGACCAAAACCCTAATCTTGAGCTAGATGAATTAGAAGCTTGTGATCAATCTTGAATAGTGAAACCCTAATTCTCTTGATGAACTTGAGGAGTCTTTGAATTTAGTGAGGACCTCAAGACTTTAAGGTATACCCATGATGATGAGAGGTAAATCTTTGCCCCAACTTGAGTGTGGTATCATTCTCTTTGAGTGAAGAGAAACCCTAATCCTAAGATCTTAGATCTCGTGCCATTGAGAAGTCCAATGATATGTATGATTGTATTGGCATGACCTATTGAGATATGTAAATAAGTATGGATCAAACCCAATTAGGGTTAAAAATAAAAGGGCAAATTTTAGGGTGTAACAAGTTCCCCTCACTTAAGCGGGAGCGGTTACCACCTCACGAGGTTTCCTAAACTTTAGGTCTGATAGCTTTTATAAAGACCTTATCCCTCGAGGATAAAAGACAGATCATAACATACTCACAACTAGGGGTGGCAAACGGGCATGCCCGCCCCGTTTAAGTCCGCCCCGCAAAAGCCCGCGAAAAAACGGTGCGGGGCGGGGCGGGCATATTAGAGAGTGCGGGTCTAAAATCTTGCCCCGTCCCGCAAAAAAGTGAGGACGGGGCGGTAAAAGCCCGCGGGTATTGAACCTTTTAGGCCTAAAAATAGTAAAATTGTGAGAAAAAGCTCATGCCCGCAAAAAAACGGGGCGGGACGGGGCGGGCACACTAAAGGGAGCAGGCCTAAAAACTCCCCCCGCCCCGCGAAAAAGTGCGGGTAAAATGGGCTTTCCCCGCGGGTCGGGCCCGTTTTGCCACCCCTACTCACAACTACGGATAAACACATAGCTTTTCACCTCACATGAGTCTGCTATCTTCATTGCCAAAATACCACCTAATAGGGTCACTCACCACCGTGAGCAAGCCATACACCAATATCAATTACTAAGGCCTTTGGTTATCCTTTACCCGCGTAGGAATACCACACTCTTTTACTTTTTGACAAGTATAAGTATATATAGATGTTTCAAGTTTCAATACTTGAAATTAATTGCTAAAAAACAATTTTTAAGAAAAAATAATATTGTTTTGGACTAGGCCAATGACTAGGAATGGCTCAATCCACATCTGCTCCCAGGACGACCCAATATCCTTGGCCCAATCACCTTAGGGAAAAGGAAGCCCCTTTCCTTATGCCCCACTGTCAATGACACTCCTCCAAATGGTCCGAGTACAACATATCATTGCTGCCCCCGTTCTGAACCATATACGTGCCAGTAGCAAGACATCATTGCTCCTCTGTCAGGGACAAGCAGACCTCTGCTCGACCAGACACCTTTGCCACCCAAAAGTACCTATATGCCCGCTCAGCGAATAGTTTTGGGCAGCCTCCCAAGATTCCTAAATATACTCCGGAAATTCTGGCAGTCACGCGTTTTGGACCTAAATGCTCGATCCAGCCCAATACGTGGACCAATGGCCAAGCGCTGGAGGCAATATATAAACCCTCTCATTTGAGAGAGCACGGTAACACATTTTTCCAAACCCTAAAACACTAAAATGTATACGTGCTCTTACTTACTCGATCGTCAGAGTGCCTTGCAGGTACACCCCCTCATCTTCATCATCAACATTGTGCTCACAGACGTTAGCCCACTTTTTAGTTTTGATCAACCGGTAAGATCAAATATTAAAATTAGATTTTGATGTAACTCATCCATATAAAAGTAGTTTACAAGATGAGAGATGCTCCTCAATATATAATCTTTTCAAACTTTATCTCTCTCTAAGTGGGACGTGTGATCTTACACCCCTTCATGTTCAACATTATATTTGACTTGGTGTATCAATATAAATGGTGGATAGTCCATGTTCTAATCCATAAATTATAATACTATATTATAATTAAAGTTTAATTTAACTTATTCTTATAAAATTAACTTATTACCACAAAATTGATTTGTAAGATAAAGAATGTAAATATATATATATATATATATATATATATATATATATATATATATATATATATATATATATATATATGGGGACGACTCAAGTGAGAACACTTGGTTATTATGAGAAATGAGAACAATGAATTACGACCATTAAATTTTGATTTTGTTGATTTTAATGAACTGGATTGGTTTCCTTTTCTATGTTGATTTAAAATAAATATTAAGGATCATAGAAAGAGAAACCAATCCAGTCCATTAAAATCAACAAAATCAAAATTTAATGGTCGTGATTCATTGTTCTCATTTCTCATAATAACCAAATGTTCTCACTTGAGTCGTCCCCATATATATATATATATATATATATATATATATATATATATATATATATATATATATATATATATGAGGAGGGATCAAATTACACCCGAAGAGTTACACCACGAGTTACACTAATTCAATAACTACATTTGGAATTAATATTTTTTAAATTCAACCGTTGGATTAAAACATAATATCATATAGATCATACCTATAAAGTTTGAGCTTAATCTATAATGATTTACTATGTCATTGAATTACATCAAAATTAACGTTATATGAAAGCTCATTTTGACGTTAATCTTTGGATATCTTGATCGTATAACAAATCATTATAGATTAAGCTCAAACTTTATAGGTATGATCTATATGATATTATGTTTCAATCCAACGGTTGAATTTAAAAAATATTAATTCGAAATGTAGTTATTGAACGAGTGTAACTCGTGGTGTAACTCTTAGGGTATAATTTGATCCCTCCTCTATATATATATATATATATATATATATATATATATATATATATATATATATATATATATATATATATATATATATATATATATATATATATATATATATATATATATATATAAAAACCAATATTAGTTGATTAATTAACTAATATTAGTTAATTAATTAATATCAAAGACCAAAAAGTTGTATTGCACTAACTAATAATCTGATATAAAAACAGAACAATGGCTTCAAACATTACATATCATATCATTACTATATCATTATTCATTAGATCAACATGGCAACTATGTAAGAATGTTTTGTTTTCTAATATTCCTTGTTCACAAATCTTGTTTCTGTTTATCATCTAAATCCATATTTTGTATAATCTAGAGGTGTGCAAGAAATTCGTCCTCCAACTCTTTCTCCAACTTCGGAACCACCACCGCTTTTCGATGGAACTACCAGGTTAATTCATTCTCTCACTTTTATTTTAATGAACTTGATTTCAGGTTAATTTGCATATATATGCTCATATATTATACTAACTTTTTTCTATTTTATTAGGTTATACATGAGCTATACATGCCCATTTGCACAACGTGTATGGATCACTAGGAACCATAAGGTTATTAAATTTTGATTCTTATTATGGTCATTTATTTCATTGCTATTATTAGGCAACTATTGTTGAGAGTTTGGTTTATTTATTTCTTGAACAAAAGGGACTACAAGACAAGATCAAATTGGTTCCTCTTGATCTTCAGAACAAGCCTGCTTGGTACAAAGAGAAAGTCCACCCAGAAAATAAGGTGATGTAATCTTAAAGAAATATTAACAATATCTAATCAACTAGCATAACTATTTGTTTCACTTGATTGATTAATTGATGATCATATGTTATACGCTTTTTCAACTGATACATGCCAGTTGAATAAAATATGTGTCAATTGTCGGTCTAAGTTCAATTGACAACATCCTTTATTTATTTATATCAAAAATGCTATTCCTACACCAATTTGTTACACTACACCGTATGTCCATACGGTACGGACGTATGTCCGTACCGTACGGACGTACTATTCATGTACGGACAGTACTATTCACCGTCCGTACATGAATAGTAAAATATTAAATTAATATTTTTTTTTTAAAAAAAAATTTAATTTTTTTTATGTCTTTTTTAAAAAGTATTTGACAATACCTGCGGATTTACCTCCGGATTTGACAATACTTGCGAATTTAATTGCGGATTTACCTACGGATTTGACAATACCTGCGGATTTATCTACGGATTTGACAGTACCTGCAGATTTACTTGCGGATTTAACTACGAATTTGACAATACATGCGGATTTATTTGCGAATTTACCTACGAATTTAGGTAAATCCGCAGGTAATGTCAAATGTAGGTAAATCTGCAGGTATTATCAAATATTTTTTTTAAAAACGTAAAAAAAAATTATTAAAAAATTTTTTTTTAAAAAAATTTAAAAAAAAAAAAGTTACTATTCATGTACGGACTGTACGGACGGTGAATAGTGCCGTCCGTACATACGGTGTAGGTGTAGTACGGCAGTGTACAAATAGCATAGCTGTATTTATATATATTAATGTAAAAAAAAAATTGTTGATACTTATAAATCAACAATTTCAAAAAAAAAATTTATATATTTTTCCTTAATTATATTGTAGGTGCCCTCTCTCGAACACGATGGCAAGGTTATCGGTGAAAGTATTGACTTGATCAAATATGTTGAGGCAAATTTTGAAGGACCATCACTAGTGCCTAATGTAAGATCAAAAGCAATGTCATTATATATTCTGACTTATTTTAACATCAACTAGTGGAGATAATTAGTGTTAATTAAGAAGATTTTATTATGTAGGATTCAACCAAGAAGGAATTTGGAGAGGAGTTAATAAAGTATGTTGATACTTTTACCAAAGATGTGTATGGTTCATTCAAGGGTGATCCTGTGACACAAACAAGTAAGAGATTGTGCTTTTAATTGAATGAAATATAGTAATAAGAAATATTGTAAAATATGGCTTGTAAAGTTGTAAAAATTGGTTACTGAGTCAGGTGCTTCATTTGACTATTTGGAGAATGCTCTTGGCAAATTTGATGGGCCATTCTTCCTTGGTGAATTTAGTTTGGTAAGTTGAAAACTTATGCTCCTTTGAAAAAATAAGATACATTTGCTAGTGACATTTGATACACTATAAAAAAACCATGACATGATTAATTATATAATATAGGTGGATATTGTGTATATTCCATTCATTGAAAGGTTCCAAATTGTTTTCTCGGAATTGTTTAAGCATGATATCACAGATGGAAGGCCTAAATTTGCAGCATGGATTGAGGTACATGGAATAATACCCTTTAATCAAATTATTCTATCTATTAAATTTTGATGCTAAAGTTATTTATTATGAATCATCTTTTTTGCAGGAGCTGAACAAAAATGATGCTTATAAGCAGACAAAACTTGCTAATCCACAAGAATTCGTTGGCTTTATCAAGAGGATCTTCTTGGTACTATATAAAAAAAATGGATAACAATTTTCTGTGTTTGGTTTCATTTTCAAGCTATATCTTTTGTGCCTTCTTGTTAATTAACTTTGTTAATTGTGCAGGGACAAAAGTAACAACAGATGCAAATGTTTGTGACATTATGTGGAATGCTCGAAATAGTTTTTCACTACAAATTTATAATAATGGTTTGGAGTTGCAGGTGGGGTGAATTTGTAATGTTTAAGTACAGGCGTGTAATGTATTGTGTAAGCTTTTTATTTAAAATTAATAATAAATGTATGATGCACGTCTTGATTATGTTATATGTATGTAACATTTGTGTTAATACTTTTTGTTTATGAATGTAAATTTAGTAACGATGTTGATAGCAAATGGATCTATTGTGTCTTACTATGACTAGAAAAAGATGACAGGAATAGTAATTCCAGTTATGAGACCCTTTGTGTATGAATATAATGTTTTAAAAATTTAACTGATCATTAAACCGACCGCGAGAGTATTAAGTCATTTGTTTATTGAGTCAAACCATACGAATCAGACTCTAAAAAAATAGGCTAAATTACCTACAGGGTCCTTTAAATTATTTAATTATAACAAATCAGTCTTTTATGTTTTTTTCACTGCAAGTTAGTCCTTTATGTTAACTAATGTCTGCAACATTAACCTTTTTCACAAGGTCCGTTCCAAAAAAGCAGAGTTGTCACTTACAACGCTGATGTGTCAATTAACAGAGCTGAGGTGGCATTCACGTTGCTGACATGTAATTGTTTTTATTTGAATTTAAATAATAAAATAAAATCTAGTGTATATTTTATTATTTAATTTTTTAGAGATTAAATTAACTTATTTAATAATGATTTTTTATTTATATATTTTGAAATAATTTAATATAAATTTTAAAATAATTTTATGAGTCTAAAGCCCAAATCTTTTTAATTTTGCTACACCCACAAATCATGTGCAATTTTGATAGGTCAGTATCAGACACATGTGAGCTATCATGCATTGGACCAATTGACCAAGGTTTAGTTCTTGATTATTGATCAAAATTGTTTGGTACATGTAGGTAGAGGTGTCAATTTATGGGGCCAATTAATTTGAGCCCCAACCCCATAATAATGGGGTCTAAAAAAATTCAAAAATAATAGGCCCTTAAACACATAGGGCCCAAACTTAAAAGACCCCAAAATTTAAAAGAGGGCCATTATGCCCCAAATCAAATAAAATTAAAATTTTAATTTAAAAATAATAAAAAATTCAAAAAATAATAACTTTTAAACAAAATAAATATATTAAAAATTATAAATAAATAAAAAGTTTTTAAATTTTTTTTTTAAAAAAAAATTAAAAAATTGCACTAAAGAAATTCTAAAACTAAAAAAACAACTATTTAGAAAAAACTAATAGATTATCCTAAAGTGGCCGTTGTCGCAACTTGTAAAACAAATTTGTATTATCCTAAAGTGTGTATGATAAAAATCAAATTTTGTTAAAGATCATAAAATAATAATTATTTTTAGTACAAACATGCAGTTATTATTAATAGATTAATTATATAAAAACATTTTATATTAAATTTATACAAATTCAAGTATGTGGGAATAGTTCATCTGATATTTATTGGTTGTCATAAATAGATACGAACAGTTGGTACAACATTCAACCATTGCATTTTTGTAATAAGTTTTTCGTATTGTACTAATATAAATTAATTATATAAATTAACAACTATAGACTATATGAATTGTATATTTAATTTACGGGTGGTGATATTTATAGTAAAAAATAAAACATCAAACTTATTTAATTTGCATATATGTGTAGGACCTAAATTCACAAATTGGCTTAAATTGGATTCAAAATATATTCATAAAATTTTGAAATTTCTAAAACTGCATTTAATTTAAAAAAAATTCAAAAAATTACAACACTTGTTTAAAAAATTCGATAGTTAAATCCGGTATGTTAAATTTATTTTTTAAAAAACCGGCCAAAATTCTTTTCAAACTTTGTAAAATACACTATCAAATTTTTCATTTGTAGTATCAGATTTTTCGTGAGTATGCAATATAAATTGAGGGGTGGCACCACAAATTCTCATCAAAAAATTACTTAAGTTAAAATATATATATATATCTTTTTTGTTTTGATAGGTGTTTATTTTAAAACTATTTAGATAGATGGACTAAACTAATCAATACTTTTAAATTAAAGAACGAAATTTATATTTTGTAAATTTAAAGAAATAAATCGACTGATTTTTTACAACTTCAGAAGACTGAATTGCATATTTTGTAAAATAAATGCAACCATACTATCAAACTGAACAAATGAGAATAAATAAAGAACACATAGCAAAATAAATGCAGGATTACAAGAGTAATAATCTATATTGGAACTAGAAATGAAATTTTTGAAACAAAATAAGGCTCCTCAATAGGGCCCAAAAATAACACATTAATTAAGGGGCCTAAAATTTTGGGGCCTAAAAAATTTCTCATTAACAAAGGGCTTAATAAAGTAGGGCTTTAGTGGGGCTAAAAAATTGGGGCTTTGAAAAATTGGGCTTATTTGACCGCTCTACATGTAAGTTCATAGAAGTTGGTTCATTGGATAATACTTCAATTTGTTGTGCATTAGTGTGTTGAAGAGGTGTAGTAGGTAAAGAAGTATAAGAGCATCTCCAATGGTATTAAAAGAATTTATTTAATTTTACCTTTAATAAAAATTTGATATGGGTCCCACAACTTTACCTCATACTTTGATTTGATTGGGTACTACAATCTTTTAGTTGTTGCATTGCAATGCAACTCTATTATGACATGGCAAATTTTTTAAATATTTAATTATTAAATTAATGGTACAAGTGGAGAACTCAATAGAAGAAACTACCATTGAAGATGGTCTAAGGACTAGTTGTATCAACTGAAGGCCTTGGGCTTGTTGGAACTTTCACATTGTGCGATACATTTTGGCCTATAGGACAACTGTGTGAGACTCGCCTTAGAAACATTATGGTTTGAGAAGGGATTATATGTATGAGAGATTTATGTACTTGTTAGCCTTGTGGCTCTTGAGAATGACCACCAATCTTGAATTATTCTTGAAAGGGGAATTGTTTTCATTGAAAACAACATCTTTAGAGATAAAAATTTGGCCTTCCATATTTATGCACTTAAGGTCTTTGTGTGCAAGGGACACCCCAAGGTAGACACATTTAGAGCTCCTAAACTGCAACTCGTGTTAGCTGTATGGTATCAAGTGAGAGTAGCAAGCACAGTCAAATATCTTTAGTGACATATAGTCATGTTGCTTGTGATACACTATAGAGAATGGTTATATAGAGCCAAGAAATGCACTTGTAGGTAACCAGTTCATCAAGTAGATTGCAGTTGTGAAGCTATGATCCCAATATGTAGTTGGCATGAAAGCATGTGTTAGCAAGGTGAGCCTCATTTCCACGATTTGTCTGTGCTTCCTTTCAACCATGTCATTCTGATGTGAAGAGTGTGGACATGTTAGCCTATGTGTAATACCTTGCTCATTAAGAAACTTAGTAAAAAGCCAAAATTCTCAACCAAAATCAGACTGAACTGATTTGATTTTGACCTGAAATTATGCGTTAATATAGTTTTGAAAGAGTTTGAAGGCTGAGAGAGCATCACTCTTTTGTTTAAGCAAATAAAGCAAAGTATATATAGAATAATTTGGTGAGAGTGTTGGTCCGTATAGATCAGTGTGAACAAGCTCAAATAATTTGGTATATTTAGCATATGACAAAAGAGCATACAACTTACTCCCTCCATCCCAAAGTATAAGAGAAAAAATGCATTTTTCTTGTCCCAAAATATAAGGGAAAAATTATCTTTCATATTTTCAAGATAAAATTAGATGCAAAGTGCATTTGATTTACATTATCTCTCATCTTTTCTATAACTAACAACCAATCAGATTTGTTTTTACATCTTTCTAAGCACTTTATTTCATTAAACCCACAAATTAAATGATTATGTTTATACTTTTATTAATAAGTGTGTTTTTTATTTTTTTTCTCTTATATTTTGAGAGGGAGGGAGTATGTGACATGCCAAGACAACATGAACTAAAAACTCATTCAAGCTTTTATTTCTGACAAGAATATTACACAACTGAAAAATGATATGGATAAGTCTAGGATTGGCGTGTTCCAACCTAGCATGCCATACATCAGTAGAACTTGTGCTTACACTTTTATTTTGAGACTGGCATATAGTTTACATATTAGAAAGTATAGCATTATTAACAATTGGACTTAAGCTATGTGACGTTGTGACTCAAGAAACTCCTTCAAGAAGCCACTTTCATTTAGGAATCCATCAAGGAGCACCATATTAGATGCTTGAGATTTAATAAAACACTTGTTCGAATGAAATTCAAAATAGACATTATTTCTTGCACAATTGACAGGTAGGTCGGCTACCTGTGGTATAATTATGTCTTTCAGGTCCTCTATCGCGTATTAGGGTTTGCATTTTTAGCAGAATGTGGTTAAAAATTCCTTGAGCTACATTTGCAGTCGCTCACGGAATAACAAGTTCTTATTTGTATTTGTCAAACCGAGCTTCTTGGACATATGAGAGTTGTAAGTGCAAAGTGTGTTTTAAGTGATGTCAAAACTTGTTATTCAAACCTGGATATGTCTCAAGTTAACCATGCAAAGTAGGAAGCTTCAAGATTCTCAAAGTTGGAGATTTAAAGTTCATAGGTCGACCTACGCAAGTTATGAGTCGACTCACATGGTGAAAAACTTAGTTTTTGGCATTTTGAGGTCTTCAGGTCGACCTACTAGAAACTCAGGTCGACGCCTCATGGAACGCTTGTTAGGACAGCATGCGTCGATGCATGGACCTGTTTAGGTCGACACATGGACAGTTGAGAAAATCACGAGTTTGCACAGGTCGACCCTTTGGTCGACTCATAAAGGTGATAGGTCGACGCACAGATATTGTAGGTCGACGCATGAACCTGATTTTTGCAATCTGCTGGAGCCACGGGTTTGCTCAGGTCGACCCTCTAAATTCTTCAGGTCGACCTGTCGCTACAAATATCAGATTTTCTGTTGTTTCTTTTGATGTTGTTGCTCTTGGTATATATATATTATTCATTGTGGTTATATGAACCATAACAAGAAAAGTGAAAATTAACACAAAGCTCTCATCATCTTCAACCTTTCACTCATCGATTGATAATCACACATAACAATCTTTATCAATCAAGGTGAGGAACGTGAGTTGATAACGTTCGACGGTAGATTCGGTTCTTGTTCGAGTTGAGAGTTCGTGGGTTTTTCTTGAATAAAACCTTAGGATTTTGTCCTCCAATATCAAGTGTGATTTGGGGGTTTTTGACGATTGCTTCGCTTCACAATTATTCAGTCGTGCTTAAGGGTTTGAGGGATCCGTGATTCGCTCAACAAGCTAGCAATAACCGGAGAATAAGGAAGGATCGGGGTCGAGATTCATCAAGATCGTCGACAATCACTTGGTTCTACTTGAATCAAGAGAAGAGAAGAGTTTAATTTCAATTTTACTACATAATTATAGTTGGTGATTGGTAACTTCTTCTCTTGTTAACAATTTGCATTCAATACAATTTATCCTAATTCCATTTGGAATTAGGGGCAAACGTACCCTACGTGAGGACGACAAGGGGAACTGCCTAAACAAACGCCGTGTTCTCTTTCGTTATCGCATTTTTCTTAAGCTTTTGTGTGTGGCAAAATTTATGCTTTGTGAAGATTTGAAAGTTGGTGACATACTGCTCACCAAGTGT
Organism: Vicia villosa; assembly: GCF_029867415.1. Lineage (NCBI taxonomy): Eukaryota > Viridiplantae > Streptophyta > Magnoliopsida > Fabales > Fabaceae > Vicia > Vicia villosa. The sequence continues at coordinate 330,986 of NW_026704977.1, read as the reverse complement.
TTGACAAAATACCAAACACAACATTTGCCACCATTTCTAACAAACAGCATATTGTGAGTAATAACCACTAGTGTGCAACTTTAATAATTGATAATTTCTTCAAATTGCAATATTCAATTTCATCGATTGTCCACTGGTTCATGCATATCCGGCTTCCAATAACTAAGGCTGTTTTAGACGATTTTTTGTTTCCGGGGCAATAAAGTTTTAAACACAAAAATTTGGTAAAATTTGAAAACGGTGGTCTATTCACCCCCCTCTAGACCCACCTTATCGTCTAACAAGAGTGTCTTCACATCATAGATATTCGTTGGCTCCTCCTTGTTGTATATCATCATGATAAACGAACTATACTCCTCAAGTGACCATTGGAAAATAACACCAATTGATCTCTCTTAGAGATTGAATTGCCTATAGTAAGAAGCGAATCGAAAATAACACGAATGTGAATAACATACTCATAAATAGATCTGCTATCTTTCTTACTCGTCTTCAACTCTGACCTTAGTTGGTGAACTTGAAGTTTCATCTGAGAGTTGAAGTGTTTGTCTACCTTATCATGTAGTTTTGAATATTGGTGGAATTTGAGGATTGACAACTATTTTGAGGAGATTGTTTGAGAGTAGAGCACCTTCTACATGTTGATTCCATAACAAAAAGTTGTTATCCTACAACTTGATGGATAGCTTTGGTGTGAACCTGTTCTTAGCTCTCGAGAACAAAAGTTGAGGTGTAGTGACTTGAGAAGTTTGCACTGCATGAGGCGATGATTGCACTCCAAGATGAATGTTTGTTGGTGATTGTTCAAGATCCGCCATTGACGTTTCTCTGAAACTCAATCGTGGATATAACTTAGCTAAGAACAAATTGAAAACAACTTCTTTAAAGCTTGAACGATTCTACATAGTTTCTTTGAAGCTTGAATCTTCAACAATGGTGATGATTAATGTAGTGTTGAAGATGTTTATGGAGCGGAATTTAGGTCCTTCTTAGACGTATGATACCATATTAAAGATGAACATTTGTTTATTGAGAGGGATAACGAATGGTTGAGAGAATGAGCAAGATATTCTTGTTGGACATTATGATTCACTGAATTTACATTGCATGAGTGTTGTTGAAAGTATTTGTGGGTAAATATTTTCGGTAATATATCGTATCCACAGGGATTAGTAAATATCACTGCCGTTCTATAGTTGTTTATTTTGAGTGAGAAAAAGTAATTGGATTTGTTTTATGATTCTAATATTGTCAAATCTAAATAATAATAAGAATGCAAATAATGAGAATTTGTTAACGATTAAGGAAATATGTTGAGCTTTTAGGGTTCATCAACCTATTCCTATACAACTTATGGATTAATTCACAATTGAACAATCATTTGAACTATTATCTTCACTTATCCTCAAATATGATCCCATGTCTGCAAACCAAATTAGATAACTTTTACCGGTATGAGATTCGATCTCTCCAAATATCAATAACGATAATAGTAATTAGGAATGATAATTATGAAAACCCAATCACAATTCCATCTCTGCAAATTGCAATTGAATCAATATAGTAACCTAGGGCAAAAGTAAAAATCCTCTCTTTCGATCAAGGATTCAACAATGATGTAAATTAAAAGCAAGGTTTCTTATTGATAATAAAATTCAAACAATTGTTCATAGGAAAGAATCAATGGTATTGTATATTCATAGGTTAACTACTACCTTAAACTCAACAAGAGGAATTTAGCTCTCCATAGACATGAAGAACACACAAGAATTAATGGAGGGATTCATCTTCATCAATGGAATGTCTTCGATTGGTAAAGAATTGGCCTTCAATTGTTGTTCTTGACTGCAAACTCAGAATGCTCTCCTAATTTCGCTCACAAAAGATCTCTCTTTTCACTTGGAAGCTAGGGCTTTTATTTATAAGTTTTGGGCTTGTAACGCCGAGGCCGCGGCGACGGATGCGCGCGGCGCGATCACAAACAGAAACTTTGGCGCGGCGCTGGCTAGAACTCCCGCGGCGCGCCCTTGTCAAACTTCATCTTTTTGCTTTGCCTTTGAGACCTCCAGCTTCCTTTCCTCTTCATGTTTTCCTAAAGCTCCAATTCAGCTCTAAACTTGCATCAATAGTACCCACAAGTGATTCGATTTGCTTTACACATGAACTGAACCTTTTCAGTTCAATTCTCACTAAAAACCTATGGATCTATCACAATTTGCATTAGTTTAGAGAAGAAATCACTTATATTAACACATGAATTTACCATTAATTCACTCCTAACAAGTGTTTGACTCATATAAACTGTAATGTACAAGTTAGTTACATATTCTAACCACTATAACTAATCTTCTAACTACTTTTAACTACCTCAAATACTCAAATTTCATGTAATAAGGAGGGATCAGAGAGGGTTATAGATGGAGAGAGAAAGAACCATAAAAGAAGTGAGTAATATGTACTCTCTCCGTCTTATAATAAGTGTCTTATTTGAGCTTTGCACGGTTCTAAGAAAATGATTAGATGTATTGATTCTAATGATAAAATTAATATCATTTATTAAAGTACCCTTATTTATTATAAGCAATGTAGTTGTTGAAAAACGTGAAAGTAAATATATAGGGGTATAGTAGTGTAAAAAAATAATAAATGTTACATTGATATTCTAAAGAGATATTTATTTTGAGACATAAAAAAAATGCAAATGAGACACTTATTATGAGAAGAGGGAGTAACTTTAAAAAAAAAATTAAAAACCCTTAAAATTTGTCAAATTAGCATAGGTACTCCATGGTGAGTGCTGCATGTAAAATGGATGCACCTAATTTGTAATTGCTATATAATTCTTGTTCATTGCATTGGTGGGGTACCTTATAAATAAATGCAAACAATCTCGCTTGAATCTAGTCGCAATTCGAAACAAGGTTAACGAAACGACTCTCCATATAAACAAAACCTCATTAGTAAGCTAAAGCTCCTGAACAAGGGTAACAATGGCAGCAATTGAGTAGGATACTTCTTCAATTTCTTCTCTCATTTACATTCACACGATCCCTCCCTCGTCGCTTACTTTTTTTATCCTCTTCCTAATTTAACAGTGTCAAAGAAATTCGTACTCCTCCGTTAACTTCCAGCTCCGATCCTCCTCCCATTTTTAACGGAGACACCAGGTTCTTCTTCTGCTTCTGTTTTTTTCTTCCTTCCGATTTTCATGTAAATAACAAGTTTTTTATATCAATATTTTGAATCTTCTTTTTAGGTTGTACGTCAGTTATACTTGTCCCTACGCACAACGTCCATGGATCGCTAGAAATTATAAGGTTTGTCTTCATCCTCTCTCTTTATTCTTTTATATTCTAATTCTAATCAACTTAATTGTACAATTTGTTTCTCAAGTTTTATTGGATTGTTTCAACCTAATGAACACCTTAGGTCTTAGTTTCTATTAATAAACACGAAGCCAAATTTTATATGACTGCGGTAAGATCTGCAATATTGTACGGGATAGAATATTACACATTAAGAATCAATACAAAAATAAAGTCACTTTAGAGAGACGAGAGACGAGGGGTGTTGCGTTGGATGTGTGATAAGAGTGGTCATGATAAAATTAAAAATGAGAAAATTAGAGAGAGTGTTGGGGTAGCACCTATAGTAGAAAAGATTGTGGAAAATTGTCTTAGGTGGTTGGAGCATGTAGAGAGAAGAGATGTAGATTCTATGATAAGGAGAGTAAATGAGATAGAATGGAGTCAAAGAGCTAGAGGTAGAGGAAGACCTAGAAAAACTACAAGAGAAGTTATTAAGAAAGATCTAAAAATTACGGATTTGGAGAGAAGAAGCATGATCGTAGATAAAACATAAAACATTATGACGGATGTTGATACATGTAGCTGACCCCACTTAGTGAGATAAGGCTGAATTGTTGTTGTTGCATAGTTTTTTTAAAGTTAATTTTTATTAATAGTTAATTTTTATTTCATTATTGATAACCAATGCAGGGACTTCAAGACAAGATCAAATTGGTTGCTATTGATCTTCAGAATAGGCCTGCTTGGTATAAGGAGAAAGTTTATCCAGAAAACAAGGTGTTTACTCTTTAACTTTGCTGATGTAGAGTAATAAATTACTCGATACTAATCACCAAAATTGATCATTTAGTTTCCTTCTTGTGTTATAGGTTCCGTCGTTGGAGCATAATGGAAAGGTCTTGGGAGAAAGTCTTGATTTGGTCAATTACATAGATGTCAACTTTGAAGGAACATCTCTAGTTCCAAGTGTAAGAATTTAGCACTCTTTCCGACCCCAAAATAAATCTATTATTTTAGTGGATGCAGTTTTAAAATTTTGTTTTTCAGGATCCTGCAAAGAAAGAGTTTGGCGAGCAGTTGATTTCTCATGTCGGTACGTTCACCAAAGACGTGTACTCTTCACTGAAAGGCGATGCTATAAAAGAAGCCAGTAAGATTTTCAAGTTTATAAACTGTTAGATAGGAGTGTTATTTATGTATGCATGAAATGAACTTTCAAAATTGGTAATTTGTATCAGGTCCTGCCCTTGATCACTTGGAGAATGCTCTTGCTAAATTCGATGATGGGCCATTCTTTCTAGGACAATTCAGTTGGGTAAGTTGAAGTCACGAGCCTTGAATTTTTTTTCTCTTTTAAGTCGGTTGCATTTTAAGCTTATTACTTATTCGCACGCAAGAAGTCACTGCGAACTTCGATCTGATGAATTGGAAGCAAAGTATCAAAGTAGTCATGAACTAAGTGTAATAGTACATGAATCGGATAACTAAGATCATCCACAACTAAATTTTTACCCTCATATAAGTTAGTTCTTGTGATGATTATTAGGTGGATATTGCCTATATTCCTTTTGTTGAAAGATTCCAGATAGTCTTTTCTGAGGTGTTCAAGTATGATATAACAGAGGGAAGGCCTAAACTTGCAGCATGGATTGAGGTACAGTGGAAGTAGTTCTCTCTAAAATCGAAGCTTTTTATAATTGTATTCTTATATATGAATTGATTGCAAATCATGATCATCAATCCAAACTTGAGTAAAAGTAAAACCTTTTCTGTTCAGCAAGTAGTAACTAGTAACAGAAATGATCCACTGAATGTGGCCCTCTTGCTTTCGACAAAAGACCTTACCATTAATTCCGATATATTTGATTAGTTGTGAACAATTGTTTCCCTGGCAGGAGCTTAATAAGATTGATGCTTATACGCAGACAAGGGCTAGTCCAAATGAAATTGTTGATGTTTTCAAGAAACTTTTTCTGGTAACATTATAATCAACATCCGCACATATGCCATGATTGGTTTTGATTTAACTGTGATTGGTTTCTGCCTATTGTCTTTGCCACTTTTGAAACTTATGAAATTCTAACTTGCAGCCTCAACAGTGAAAATGGGTTATTTGAGATGTATACCGCTGTCCGGCCAATAAAGCATTGTTTGTGTTTATGGGATGCTTCGTCAATCAAATGTTGGTTTGTTTGTCTGCTTGAGTTGCAGATCTAGTTGAATGTGATGTTAATAATATTACTAGTTTGATGAGACTCGTGATGAAGTTTATGTACCAGTTTGTGATAATAACTATACCGTGTGTATAAATAATGGATCATCACCGTGATGATGAATGTTTGCAATGGTGATAAATGGTGAAACATCTCTCTCTATACTAAAATTAGCTAATGTTTGGTAACGTGGTTGTGAGTTTTGTGCTCCTTATAAAATGTTTGTCATGTGACTATACAAGTAATGTATTTATAATCACATGAATAATTGTATTCTATGTTAGACTCAGGAGTGAAAAGGAACAGAGATTTTCCGACGAGGAAATTTGATATGCATGGAGGGACTGTTCATATGTGCTAATTGGGCTATTTGGTACATAAATTGGGTCTCATGTCATTTACTTAAGAACTTCTTTTTCCAGCTCTATACATTTTCACAAACCCTTTGTGAAAATTCAAAAATGTCTCTAGAATTCGGAGACGATATCCAAACGCACTTATTTTCCATAAAACTGAACGCAGACGAGTGAGCCACCTCTATTATACTTAATTTTAGTTCGGAGTTGCATCTCCAAACGTGTATTTGGTATATTTTGGAGATGTATACCCTAAAATGGCACTGATACATCAAAAAAGAAATAATGACAGTATGAGCAAGATCTAAAAACTACAACAACTTGACATTAAATTAAAACACTAAACATTGCATAAATAGTCGTTTACATAAAGTTAACATTACATATCGTTATGAACGGGTAGTTCAGGACGTTGTGACATATTAATAATATCTACGACGGATCTTGCAATCTTCGCATCCATTTCAATCGGACATTTGTTGGATAACGGCGAAAAGTACTCCACATAATCTCTAAATCTCCACCCGTCTTCAGTTCAAAGTTGGTGAATTGTATCTTCCTTTTGCTGTCAAACGAGGGTGAACGAGCTTGACAACTCTTTGATTTTCTCGATATCGTAGGAGAGTATTTAGTTTTGATATTAAATCAGTGAAAGGTGTGATCTCGATGACCCTAAATTGAAGTGGCGACTTCTCGCAATTGAAATACACAAATGCAAGATGAAGATATGCATTCATTATTTGATTGTGGTGTGATTTGTAGAAATATGGGATGAGAGACACCCTATTTATACAAGTCTTGAATCATTTTGGACCTTAAAAATCTTATCTTGCCATCACGACACATTTTGGAGATGCATATCCAAATAAATCCTATTTATTTATTTTTTTATGAAAAAAATAGTGATTATGTACATTCGTAAGTGCACACTTGTGTTTTTTAATTAATATGAGGTTTATCCGGATATGTATATCTAAAATCACCCGGGAACTAGAATCATAGCAGAAATTTTGTAAACATAAAATTGTAAACATTAAAATTTGTAAACAAAAACAATTGACATTTACACCATGATTGCTGAAATAGACTGTTCCAAGATAGGTGACTAACTTATGTACCAAAGGAAAGATTAGATACATCTAAGTTAGTAAGAAATATTTAATGTATACTCTTATTCACGTGTGATTGTTAAAGTAAAATTACATAACAAAAAACAAAACATTTAGCTTAAAAGGAGGAATGAAAATGTTACCGTCTCATGTAAGAACAAAAACAACCAATACTTCCGTATACATTTGTTATGATCACAATAATATAAGTTAGACAGAGATCCCATTAACAATATTTGCTTAAAAAAAGTTAGTTGTCTATAAGCAACTCTCAGGTTGAATTGAACCTAACGCAGCTCCACCAGCATTATATTCTTACACGATGCTACAGCTACTTGATTATTGTAAGTAAGTTTTACATCCTTCAACTTTATCCCACTACATGGATACATTGAACTACAATCAAATTTCACAGCTACCTTTGTTGCTGATGTTCCATAAATGTCTTGGTATGTTACATCACTGATTTTAATTCCAGAAGCCTGATATAATCATTTCAACAAGAAAAAAGACATTATTATCAGTTTATTTTCATGCTAAATATGAATTGCCAATTTCTTGTATTTGAAAATGTATAATGTGAGCCTATAAGCTTAAAATGAAACCAACCTGACCAGGGCAGCCTATGTAGTAGGGGCAGTAATTCTGGTCAATTACAATTGGATTTTGCACATTTACCATAAGTACATCTTGATAAAGAACATTCCTAACAATTCCATTGCTAGGTCTACCCCAAGACTTTATTCTAACACCATTCTGAGTATCAGTAAATCTAACTGTTTTAACTGTTACATTTTGAACACCTGGTTCATTTAATTCCCATCCTAAGCTTCCAATGCTGCAAAATATAATATCCAACAAATCATTAATGTCATCATTATAATAGTAATAAAAATAATAATTCGATGCCAGAACACACCCTGAACCAGATTAGACGATCCAGTGAAACAGATACCAGTGGTGAAAACAAATACATATTTTAAATAAATAATAGTGATAATCAAAAGTACCTTATTCCATGACCAGGTCCGCATGCTATGTTCTCAATCCACACATTAGTGGTGCCGGGACCGATGGAGATACAGTCGTCTCCGGTCTGAATTTTGGAGTTGAAGATGGTGATGTCGGACGACATTTGGACATGGATGCCGTCAGTGTTTGGGCTGTTTCCGGCTGCATTGATTTTTATACCTTGGACTTTTACATTTTGGCATCCGACGAATCCTATGTGGAACTGTTGACTATTCATTGATGTCAACCCACTGATCATAACGTTCTTGGAGCTGCTGAATTTCAACGTCTGAAAACCACAGCACACCAAAAAAAATGAACCATCATTCTTAACTTGATTGTGGAAAATAATCATGTAGGTATTAATTCATGTGCATGAAATGTGACATTACCATGGATCCGGTTGGGCAATTACTTTGGGCTGAGTTTTTACAATTCCACAAGGCAGTCCCTTGGCCATCAAGCACACCGCCATTGATCGAAACACCGTCGACGGACTGAAACTTCAACCACGTTTCAGCTTTACCGGTAACATAGTAATCAGATGAAGCCACCAAAGCACCATCAATGGTTATAGAAATAGCTTTATTGGTACATGTTCCACTGAATGTTACATTTCCAAGTAAGAATTTCCCTTGAGGCACGTAGATTAAAGCGGGATATGGCGAGGCGCATGCATTAGCCCATGCGGTTAGGAATGCCTTTGTGGAATCGGTTATTCCATCTGGTTTGGCTCCGAATTCGGTTACATCGTATGTTGATGATGCTTTTGCGTAACAAGATAGTGTGATCATGAGGAAGAGAAAAGGGAGAGAACTATTCTTCAGCATTTCGGTGAAATGATGAAGCTGAGAGATGTTATAATATTGTTATTAGAGGAATTAACAAGCAAGTTTGTGTAGGTAGTAAAATTTGCTACCATTGACCTCTTCCATGACTGCTACACTAAAGTTAATATTATCGTCAATTAAAGATGTGGTGGAAAGCCATAGGATTATTGAGTTTTGACAATTTGTGGAATGGTGGTGATGGTGAGTTTGGGAGAAGAATTAAGAAGTTGGAAGATGTAGTGGTTGACGGGGTGAAGAAAAGAAGGTAGTGGTCGTGGGAGTTGGGACTGGGAGAAATTCATAGGTGAAAGCACACCTAACACGTCAAGGGCCCACACCCCATGATTCTCACTTTTAGTTCCACGATGCTGTTGATTTTCATTGGTTAGTTCTAACGGTTTTTGTTTGCACTAGAACTACTCTATATTTCCATTGGTTTATTTTATGCAAGTTACCAAATTCTCCTCAATGGCAATCCTAGTAGAAGGTTCTGTCCGCAAAGGGGTCTCCGTCAAGGAGACCCGCTGTCACCTTATCTTTTTATTTTGTGTGCAGATATTCTTTCAGGTTTGTTCAGGAAGGCTGCGTTATCAAAAGATATTCATGGGATCAAAGTCGCAAGGAATGCTCCTACTATTTCTCACCTCTTTTTCGCGGATGATAGTCTGTTATTTTCTAGGGCAAATGAAGCTGAAGCAATCAGAGTTCTTAGTATTCTGCAAAAGTATCAGAGAGCTTCGGGCCAGCTGGTAAATGTTGAGAAGTCGGAGGTTTCTTTTAGCGGTAATATGGGAAATGTCGCGAAGGAAGCTATCACTAGTTTTCTGGGATTCAAATCTGTTTCCAGTCATATAAAGTATTTGGGGCTGCCTATCGTGTTTGGTAGGTCAAAGAAAGCAGTTTTTTCATTGGTCGTGGACAGAGTCTGGAAAAAATTAAAGGGATGGAAAGAGGGATTCTTATCCAAGGCGGGCAAAGAGGTTCTCATAAAGGCGGTAGCTCAAGCAATTCCAACATATATAATGAGTTGCTACAAACTTCCCGATTGTGTTTGCGCGGAGATTGAATCTATGTTGGCCAGTTTTTGGTGGGGAGCGAAAAACGGGGAGAAGAAAATCCATTGGATGAGGTGGGAAAAATTGGCCATAGCAAAAGGTGATGGAGGTATGGGATTCAGAGGCATACGCGATTTTAATGTCAGTTTGCTTGGCAAACAATTCTGGAGACTCCTTAAAGGAGATGGCACTCTAATGGAGAGATTCTTCAAGGGGCGTTATTATCCTAACTGTAATGTGGCTGAAGCGGGATTGGGATTTAGTCCAAGTTATGCGTGGCGGAGTATCCTTAGTGCTAAGGATTTTGTGATGAAAGGATCTAGATGGAGAATTGGGGATGGTGAGAAAGTTCGTATATGGGAAGACAATTGGATACCGTCGCTGGCTGGTTTCAAACCTATAATTCGTCCTCTTGCCTCGTCTAGTGTTTCTTTGGTTAGCTCTCTGATCGACAAAGAGGTGGGTTGTTGGGATTTGGATAAAGTTAAGGAGGTGATTGGAGATGTCGAGGCAGCCCATGTTATTGGAATCCCTCTATCGGCTGAATTGGGTGAGGATACGCTGATTTGGAATGCTGAGAAAGATGGGGAATTCTCTGTAAAAACAGCCTACCATCAACTCTGCTCCTCTAGGCGCAAAAATTCGCCCAGTGCCTCTGTCAGTGTGTTGGACTCGTTGTGGAAACCGCTGTGGAAGACTTCTGTCCCTAATAAGATCAAGGAATTTTTATGGAGGCTTGTGAAAGATATCCTTCCTACCCGGAGCAATATTTGCAAGAAAGGTATTAATATTGATTCTTCCTGTCCTTTGTGTGGTTGCAGCCCTGAAAACTCTTCCCATCTTTTTATTCATTGTGATTTTGTCAAGCGAATGTTTTTTGCTGGCCCATTGGGGGTGAGAGTACCGGAGATTGGGGATGTTGGAGATTGGTTGTTGCAGGTTTTCAGAAGGAAGGATCCAAATTTGGAGCAGGTTATTTGCTTTGGTTTATGGAAAGTCTGGCAGGCAAGAAATGCTCTTGTTTTCAGGAACTCTGTGCCAAATCCATCTTTGATAGCTCAGGAGGTGAATTCAGAGGTTTTGGAGTTTAATGCTTGTGTGAGATTGGATGCTACCGTGTTGCGGCCCCTGCAGGTTGAAAGCTCTTTTGGCAATTCTTGGATTATACAGACCGACGCGGGCTGCTTTGAAGAAGGTTTTGTGGTCCTTGGATGTGTGATTAGAGACCCTCTTGGTGAGGTGGTGATGGTTGCGACCAATAGACTCCCATGCGTCGCTCCACCGAATGTGGCAGAAGGTTTTGGCATTAGATGGGCCCTGAATTTAGCTAAGGATGCGGGATTGGAAAACATAATGCTCCTTTCTGATGCCCTTGAGGTTGTAGATTGTATCAATGGGGTATGTTGTGTAGCTATCTTGGAACCCATAGTTGTTGACTGCCAAACTCTTTTTAAATGTTTTCATTCTGTTTCTGTTATGTTTGTGGGTAGAAACAATGTAGCTGATGCCCATAAACTAGTTGGTTTAGGTCGCCAGATTGGTTCCCAGTCTTGGCTTGGTTTTATCCCTCATGATGAGGAGTGTTCTGTATCTTTGGCTCATTTGGCCGTTTCTTAATATATGAATGGTCTTTCTATCAAAAAAAAAAAAGTTACCAAGTTTTCTTTTATTCTTGCTGATGTGCATTCTTATTATCATTGTTATTCATTACATCCTAAGTTTTATCCTTTGGGTTTTATAATGCATGCTTTGTATGTTTTATATGTTTATGTTGACTTTTCATTAACCATGTATTATGAGTAATTTTATTCTGCGAGTTTGAGACACGAGGACTGTCCTACCGACAAACCTCATGTCTGTTGCATAAATATTAATTGTAATGAGAATGTATTTATTTTGTAATTTTTATTTTAAAAAAAAAAGAAAGATGTTCGTTCGCTACAAAAAAAATGAATGCAAAGATACATGCCCAAAGGGGATTAATGATATTCAACTTAGAAATTCAAAGGTTGATTTTTAGGTTGTGAAAACATTTATAAACTAATTGAGAAATTAGTTTTATTTTATAAAGGATGTTTAAATTTGCAATTCATGCTAGGAAAGTAAGAGTCTGTTTGGTAATATATGTTTTTGACCTTATGGCTTATAGTTTATAAACTCAAATGGCAATTTAGACTTGTTTGGTAACGGTCTTGTCATCACGAGTTTATAGCTTATTTTGCTAGCTTATAGTTTATTTTTCAGATGTTATTTCAAATAGCGTTTTAGTTTATAACTTAACATTTTTCCTTCATTTTTCATCCTTATTATTTTAACAAAAACTCACTTTTATTCTTTATAATTTATCCTTTATAATTTATTTTAATTTAAAATAAAATAATTATGTATTAAATAACTTTTATGTCATTTTATATTTATAAGGTAGTTGAGCAGCTAATTTTATCAAACACTTCAATTAGCTTATCAACTATCAGTCTCAACCATCAGCTACAAGCTATAAGCTATTAGTCATCAGCCATAAGCTATAAGCTATCAACTAGCTTATCAGTCAACCGTTATTTTTACCAAACAAACCCTAAGGGATTGCGAATTTAGAGTTCGGTAATGGATCGACGAAAGTTCACCAATTTTGATATTTTTTACAAAAGATAAAAGTATCGTTATAATCAATATCACAACTTATATGAGCTAAGCCCGTGAACAAGAATCATAGTCTTGAACTCTCATGTTTATCGTTAAGAAATCATATATTTTACTTTTTCGCGCAAACAAACTAGTTCTCACATAGCCTTAGATAAACATAGATACGGTAGTGAACGCAGTGGCGAAGCCAGAAAAATTATAAAGCCTGGGCAAAAATTTAAAGACTGCAAATTCAACTCATTAACCTCATATCAAAATGATAGCAAACACAAATAGTCTGTTCTTTTTCTACCTACTAGTACTCACATTATACACTTTGTTTTTCCGATATTCTATAGTTCATAAATTGACAGAAAACATAAGCAAAACATTAGAATGTAACTAAGACAACAATTATATTTCAGCAAACAAGGAATATCTTCAATGCTTTTTATTAATAAAAGATGAATTAAATCAGATCAAATGTAGTACAGACGCTGAGGATGAAATACCCTTTAAAGGGTAAATATGAGCTATGTTGCCATATATGAAAGAATTTTGATTGTGCCAATATCTGTTGTGTCTGCTCAAGATCACTTAATTTAATTTTACCTGTGTATTGTATGTTATTCAATTTTAATTAAGATTCCTTTTCTAAACCAAATATGAGGTTTTGTGATCTTATAAAAAACAAAAAAGCAATTATATCTTCACTGCATATCAAGTACATTTTGTTTTTTACTTGTGTAGTAATTAAACTCCAACTGAACATTTAAACAAGTGAGAACTTAGTACTACTTACCAATTAGATAGGATATGCATGCAAACAAGTAGAAACCAAATAAACACATCAAAAATTTTAAAAACATAATGAATTGGTCAGTTAAAACAGTCAAGCTAGTTCAAAAATATTAAAATGCTTACCAAAAGAACATAAATAAAATGTATCTCATTAAGTTTCCATCCTAGTCATTTTTTGGCACTGAAGATGGGTTCACCTTAGGTTTATTGGACAGCCTTGCGGGATCATTTATAGCATCACAATGAAGTAGTGCATTGTTTGCCTGCACCTAACAATAAAGAATTTGAAAATGCAGCAGACAACTTGTCTAAGAAAGCAACTGTCATGCGATGCAATAATATGTATATCATGACCTGATTTTGCCACAAGTACTGCTGATACAAGTAAGTGTTAAAATGATGGTAACGACGACAATTCAATACCGATTCATAAACCACAACCTGCAAGAACAAAAATCATAAAAAACAACAATAATTCAACATGAGTGAAAGAATTGAAGCGAAAAGAGGTGAGAAATTGGTTAAAGCATTCTATCGAACACCTTGCGAGCAAGAGTAAAAGCTGTATTTTTCTGCATTTTTAACATGTAGACATTCATCCACTTAACTTTATAATTTTGTATGCTAGTATTTAGAATCAATAACGAAACTGCAAAGCCAAAATTGGCTCGAAATTGTATCGAAAAATTTACTCGAAATTATGAAAACTAAACCGTAAAAAGTAACTTACCGTAAAAAGGAAGACAAAACTTGAAATCATCAAAGAAATAAATTGCAGATTTAGGTTCCGAAGTCGCTGATTTAGGTTTTAAAGTGGTAAAAATTTGAACCAGAGCCTGGGCACTTGCCCAGGCTGGCCGGGCCTTGAAACCGCCCATGAGTGAACGATAATTGATCATTAATCTCTGGGGACAATAATTCTTTTTACTACTTCTATATAGTTGCACGCTTGCGTTCTATCAATTCCCATTGCCATATTTTCAAAAATATTTTTTAAAATCTTAAAACAAACACACCTTGTAATAAGTAGGCTTAATTATAGTTTCGGTCCTCATATTTTTACTAATTCACGAAATTGATCTCCTATTTTAAATTTAAACAGTTTTGGTCCCCGTATTTTAGATTTAAACAATTTTAGTCCCCCTTCATACTTTTGCACTTAAAGTTAATGATGTTTTTACTTTTTATATGACAAATTACATGTGAAACATGATAAATCATCGTATATAAATTTATTATTTGAACTTTATAAATGAAAATATAAGTTAAAATATGAGAGGGGGGCTAAAACTTCTTAAATTTAAAATAAATGGATCAAAACTCTTTGAATTTAAAATAAGGGAATTAATTTCGTGAATTGAACAAAATAGAGGGACTAAAATTGTAATTTAGCATAATAAATAATTGAAGAAATTTGATAAATTATCTATCCAACACAAAGAGCTTGATATTTAACGCAACCAATCTACTGAAATCATTTCAATTTATCAAATAGAATAAATTTTCGATGAGTCTATGAATAAAAGTTATCTTTTTGGTACCTTTAAAAAATAGTTTTGTTTTATATTTTTAAAAACATTTTTTAAAATATTAAAAAAGCTTTTGAATTCATTTTTTATAAAATTCAAAACTAATTTATATTTAGTAACATAAATATAGATTATTATAACATATTTGAAATTATAATTTTTTTTATCAAGATATATTAAAAAAAATTCATGAAGGAGTTCCTTTATCGAACCAACTTTAATCAACTCTTTCCCCTTTCAACAGTAAGAGCTCCCTTTGCTTGGTCAAATGGAAGAATTATAGACTCCATACCCTTAAAAGGCTTGACAGGTCTATTTACAACATGGATTGGCTTTCCTTTTGTATCAAAACTTCCTACATAACTCTTCCTAAAGTTAGGTTTTATCATTATCCCTTGAGGCTAGACTTAAACTTCATCACTCCATCTTTCTCCTCTCATTTCAAGTTCTTGCAGGTGCGGACTTTTCACCATTTGTGTTTAGAGGTGGTTAAAAGAAGCAGGAATGTCCAGATCCATGATTGTCCCATGTTTGTTCTTTCTCAAAAGTTTAAAACTCTCAATACTACTAAAAAAACACATTTCATCTCGAATGCAAAATAAATTTAACCCCGGCTAAATGCAAAAACACATTTTGTTCCATGTTTCACTTTCCAAAATTGTTGAATGCTCATTCATGCTTGATAATACTCCAAATCGTGAATTGTGCGTTTAAATTTCAGTTCCAGTACATTTTTCCTTGAATTTTGGTTCCGGATTGGATTTCATACCATATTTCATCTTCCGATTTTGCTTGATATGCACTTGTTTTAACAATGCTTCCAATTGTGAATTATGTGCTTAATTTTTGGTTTCATCGCATCTTTTCATGAGTTGTAATAGGATAATGCAATGTTGTCCCGTTTTGCTAATGACATGAAGTGTGTGCTTTTGAAATTCCCCTAGTGCATGTATGTTTATACGTCTCCATTTGTGGATATTTGTTGTCGCACTTGTGCATTTTCGGTGGGTTTTCGTGTGTTTCCATGGTGTGTTTCAATGTTGCTCCGTTCTCTAAGTATGGCCTTAAATGCGATTCAATTATGTGGTATGCTTGCGTTGTCTTTATTTTGCGATATGTATGACTCTTTATTTGCTTATGTCATTGCTGCCCTATGTACCATCTTGGGCTTCCAACGCGCGTTTTTCATTTCTTTTTCCGCCGCTCACTTTCCTTTTGCTTCATAATACAATTGCACAACTCCAATTGCAATTCCTTTTGTTTCTAATAAAGTGTGATAGCTTGTGCAAGGAACTTTGAGGACGATTTCTGATGGACTCGTGTTGCTCTGTGTTCCGCTTTATTTGCGGGACACGACATTACTTTTCGGATTTCTATTCGTTCGTCTTGCCGTTGAGACATGTTGAATGCAGCATAGGGCAAGCAACAGAAAAGATTTGGAAATATTGATCCGGGAATTATCATCCACAGAGATGGAGAGATGCCATTCAACAGTTTCTACGGTTTCGAGCTTGGGTTTGAATGAACAAAAAGTAAACAAAGATATAGACAGGAAAGAATAACAAACACATTCTTAGAAGAGAAAGAACTTATCAGGAATGTAAATATATTCACTCTTCACAAACATACACTTACCAACCCATTATATTCAACCTACGATACTCGTCTATGTCATCACGTATCTCTCACATAAGCGTCCATCTCTGGAGCACAAACGAGATCATCTCACAACTAAGGTTATCTCTAACGCGAAGTCACGAGAACATTCGTATTCTCGCGTCGGCGATCTCTCGCGCGCCGCTCAAACACAAAAGCATTAAGCACAGATACAAACAGTGAATGCTAGCTCTAAATCTATCTCTAGAGTTCAGAACCAACAGATTATCATCCTAGATAAAGATTCAAGCAGTTTATCTCTAAAGCAACTCAAATCTCCAGCACAGAGCAAAAATCCAGGATAATATCAACACAGATTTGTAAAGCAAGTTAAACATAACATTATAATCGGTAAATATACATAAGATTCGAGTAACTATACAAACAAACCCAACACAAAGAAATACACAGAGAATAAAAGAGATAAACCAAACATCTCGCGGGTTGTCAGCTCCGGTTGATGAGAAATCCACCTCCGATCTTCCAAGTGCATGACCCGGTGTTGTTTTCTAAGCTAATCCTAATCTAAGAATGAAAATGATGGAGTTGGAACCAAAAACTCTCCAAAACCATCATCTAGAAATGTTACAAATGAAAGAATATAAAGACAATTTCTGCTACGGCCGCTTAGCGGCCAAATCTCGCTTAGCGGGCTACACGTATTCACAAAATATCTACAACAGTAAACAGGCCTCCGCTTAGCGGCCAGACCCACCGCTTAGCGGCCAAAGAAATTTGATTCGCCCCTGGAAAGCGCGCTTACACGCCGCTCAGCGGCGCTCTCTGCAAAAAACTTGCTTATTTGATCCAAAATCGCGCAATCGGAGCCGTGCCTTCGACACTTTATTCCTCGAGGCTCCAATAAGCATGAATACCTATAAAAACAAAGGAAAAACTATTAAACGGTATATAAAACATATGAAAACTAAATAATGTGAATATATACACAAAAGTGGGGATTTTATTACAAAATCGGAATGAATAGAATCGATAAGTGCCACAATTATATACTCAAAATAACAACATTTTGGCACTTATCAAGACACGATACGTATATACTTGTTTGTTGCATGTCTGTATTGTGACTTCTCTTGCAAGTGTATTACTCGGACGTGTCGACATACACTCCGACACGCGATTTATTTTCATGTTGTCATTGCGCTTTGATGATGCTTATGTCGTCTACCGGACTTCTATCACTATTTGTTGCTTGTTGCTAGCTTGCGCACACGTTCCCTGAGTTTCTTATTACTCTTGTTGTTATTTACAGATTACTATCTGTTTGGTATTGTTTCTTATCCCTCTTACTCTTTCCGCGCCTTTTCTTTTCAATAACATGAGAAGTAGGATTGGGAGTCTGTGCCACTTGGTTGGCAATTCTGGAAGTCCTCATTAAAAGGCCATGTTTTTGTATGTTTATTTTCCGTGCTTGCAGGTGGCAATGGTGTCGTAAGACCTAATCGAAGGCAATATCGTTAAGTTCTCTTTGGTAGGCAAGCGGAGAGGGTTCGTAATCGACCCCTCTATCTTTCATCGAGTTGGTTCAGTTAGTGTGTTACACGTCGTTGCTTCTGAACTAGTCCCCCGAATCTTTGTTTGAGTCACAAGTGGAAAAGATCTTGCAATCGGATCCCCACGCCTTGTCTAGCTCACGTTGACTGACGCTGACGCTCTGCGTACGCACGCGCAGTTTCTTGATTCCCCCTTTCCTCCCATGATAGCTTATACAGCCTTGGTTGTTACGACCTATTGGCTAAGCTCACCCCTTTTCCCATTCTTGGTTGCCTCGAATGATCTTTCCTGTTGACTATAGCACCCTAGGTCCTAGGTCACTACCTCGGTACCCAGACTGTGGTTAATTGTTTGTTTATCGAGTGGCACTCGATTGTGTTATATTTCTTGGAAATTTCTTTACACACCTCCTAACCTTCTTGGTCACCTCTGGTGAATTTACTAAAATACCCCTTGTTTCGGAAGTTCATTTCCGAAAACGTACTTTTATTGAAAAAAAAGGTGTTTTCGGAAATGTATCTCCGAAAAGGTATTTTTTTTTATGAAAAATATTGATTTCGGAGATGCATCTCCAAAATAAAGTTGTTTTTCAGAAAATTGGTGTATTCGGAAGTTCATCTTCGAATTCACCCCCCTTGGAGGAATTCGGAAATGTACTTCCGAAATAATGGTTGGACAGAAGAAAAATAACAAACAAGAACGATTCGCTTTATTTAATCGGATGAAGATTACATCGATCACATTACATAAGATTAAAGTTACATATTGTTAAATACGGGTAGGTGAGGATGAGTCAACATTTTAATAACGTCGGCGCCCGATCTTTGAAGTTTCGCGTCCAACTCGATCGGACCCTTCGAACAAAATCGTTCGAACGTTGTCCACAAAACCGCTAAATCTTTGTCGTTCTTGATCTCAAAAGGTGTGAACTCCATGTCTCCCTTGTCGTTAAGCGATGGCGAGCGGTACTCTAGCTTGACAACCTTTCGATTTTCGGGATATTGCAATAGCGTGTTGAGCGACGTTATCAACTCCGCAAATGGCGTGTCGCGCGAGAAGCGAAATTGGAACGTTAATAACGAAATGCAAAATTTACATTTATTTCTGCATAATTCGGAAATGACCGAAACTACTGCATAATTCGGAAATTTATGCTCAAACCTGCGATGGTTCGGAAGTTCATTTCCGAAATATATTACCTAACAAATTTCGAAAATGAACTTCCGGAATATGCCCTGACAACTTCCGAAACTACTACGTCATCGTCTTGCACAATGTTGTCCGGATGCACCATACCTAACATATGCAAAAATTAGCCAAATTGGCCAAAATTGTTTTTTTTAACTGCCAGTGCATATTCCGGAAGTTCATTTTCGAAATTTGTTAGGTAATATATTTCGGAAATGAACTTCCGAACCATCGCAGGTTTCAGCATAAATTTGTTGAATCAATATAGTGACATGAGAGATGTTTACCTCAAATTGTAGCTTTCTATGCTCCCTTTAACGTGATCAACAGTTTAAAGCTTGATTTTGAGACGAAAAATGGATGGAGATTGATTGAGTTTTGGAGAGGGTTTGGAGAAGTTTTGGAGAAAAAATGATATAATAGTGAAGGAGGGAAATTGTATATGCAGAAATATTTTCGGAAATGAACTTCCGAAATATTCACGGTTTTGATTTTTTTTTTACTTCGGAAATGCATCTCTAAAAACACCACTTTTTTGGTGTTTTCGGAGATGCATTTCCGAAATGTATGAAAAATCTTTAAAAAAAAATAACTTCGGAGATGCATCTCCGAAGCAGGGGTAATTTTGGGATTTCGCTGGGGGTGACCCCCATAGGGAGGTGGGTAAAGAAACTTTCTATTTCTTTTGTGTGGTTTTTCCTCCGGTAGGATTGCTAGTCTTAATGTAGTTTCCCTTTGCATGCCAACTTAGGTAGATGTTTCCCTTCGCATTAGGATTTCTTTCATGCATGTTTAAAACACAAACCGCACTCTATCTTTTCTTTTGCCTCGACAGCGCTTAAAAGCACGTTATTTCCTTCCCACCTCCCTGGTATAAGTCTCCAAAAGTCGAGCTGTCGTAGGATGCGAATGTAACTGTTCACCTAAAAAACACAAATCAAACAAAAATTAGTTAGACGAGCTACGGTAACTCTGATTCCTCAAAAAGGATACGTAGGCAGCGGGGTGGGCCCGTGCTAGTACAACTCTTTTTTTTCCCTACATTTTGCATGCAGTTTAGCTCTTAGCCTTAGACATAGACTTTTACACCCATAGATTAAACAACAAGCGTGGATCCCATCGAGTACGATGGACATGAGAGGTGCTAACACCTTCCCCTCGTGTAACTGACTCCTTACCTGTTTCTCTAGTTTGCTTCGACCTTGCTTATCCTTTCCCCCAGGTTTATTTTGTGTTTACTTTCCCTCTCTTGGGATAAATAGACACGGATGACGATTCTATTTCTTGCGCCACTTTCACGTTTGTACTTAGGATGAAAATCTCGAGAGCGATAGCTAACGACTCTGATGGAGAATTTTCAAATCTGACTGTTTGGAGAATACACTGTCAACCTCTCAATGGGGCAGACGATCTCCTGAACCATTGAGGATACAAAGACACTTGCAGGTCCTGAAGACAACTCTGATGGGGATTTAGACATCATATATGAGTGCTTGAAAAATAAACCCCTCATTTTTGGGATTCACCAACTTTTACCCTCTCTCTTCACAAACACATTCTCTCTTCTCTCTATTCATTTTCTCAAATTAAAACACATTTTTATCAAACTTTCATAATAATGTCATCCAAGTTCATAGCAAATCATGAACATTCAACAACAAATTTTCAAAACTCAACCAAACTTCAAACAATTTCTCTCTTCCTCTCGCCAGTCCATCCCTCCGTTGTTCGGCCACCACCAGCTCCAGTAACCCCCTCCGTTCACACATACACCGTCGCGAAGACCGTTTTCATTCACCGCGTGAACTCAGAGAGCACGCCTCACTCTGCCACTAGTCCGCTTGCTCTTCTCCACTCTCTTATCGCAATTCAACCAAGATCTCCCTTCTCCAACTTCCTCTTCAATTTCAATTCGGTAATTCTTCATGAATCTTAATTGTGCTAGTTGTGGTTAATTGTTATTGAGATTTACTTGTTGATGAACACTTAATATTGAATGTTTTTGAACATGGAAATTAATCAATGAACACTTAATATTGATTGTTGTTGTTGTCAATTGGTGATGAATAATGTTGATAATGAGAATTAAGTGGCAATAATGAATAATATTGTTGTTTGAGTTGTGGTTGATGTTCATGAAAAGAATTAAAGTGAAGATAATTTAATTTGTAGATAAAGATTTTATTGCTTTAATTTTTTGAAAGAAGATTTTATTGCTTTAATTGTGTTTGAATACAACTTTCAAGATTTAATTGGTAAAAGTCCGATAATGTCAATTAGGATTTCAATTGATTTTATTGTGATGCATCATTGCGACGTTTTCTTCCATATTTCAAGATCAAGATGTTTTCAAAACTGAGAATTGTGGTTAAATCATGAATTGTCATGAAAATTGACAAAACCAAAATATAAACATTATAAACAATGGACAAACATTCACAATTTTAAAAAATTAACAATACAATATGAGATCAATCCAAGGAAGAACAAAAATTATAACAAACTCAATCAAATTCATATTTCACAATTTATCACAAGACTACGTATTCAAACTAAGTTGAATTTAAAAACGTTTGACTCATTTTGCCCTCATTTCATCTAATTTAAAAACATTTGACTCATTTTGCCCTCATTTCATCTACAAATTGACTCATTTTCACATAGTTTAAAATAAATATTATCATTTAATATATAAATTTATATTTATTACAAATAGTCTAATTTATAATCTTATGTTTGCAATCTTCTTTCAAAAATTTGTCTCAAAATAAACATTATTTATTATTGAAATATTATTTATTAATTGGTTAAAATGTTAATAAAAAAAGAAAAATAAAATCACAAAATAAAATAGGTTGTTTAAAAAATTGTCTCAAAACATAAATGTCATTTATCATTAAACTATTGATAAATTGGTTAAAATATTACTACAACAACAAATAAAAATCAAAAAATAATTTGTTATAAAGATGTCATTTTTTATTAAATTAGTTCTGATAAATTGGTTGAAATATTAAAAGATTTAAAAATAAAACATAAAATTGAAATAAACTTTGCTATATGTATTTATATTTAGAAAGTTATTTAATAGAAAATATAAAAATATATACAATATCATAATATGAATACTATTTACTATGATATGATTAAGAAATTACTAAAATTTACAATTTTTTGAAAAATTGTTTGATATAGATAAGGAAAAGGTATAGGTTTTCTGAAAAGCAAAATGAGTCTCAGGCAGAAATCAAGAAAAGAAGATGGTAATTATAATATAAACTGTTTCATATTTAAAAATCTTAAAATTAGACATGGATTCAATAAATAATGAAGATTTAACTACATTTGTTCATGCGACAATAATCTAACCGTAATATGGGTCCAATGTTGACCTGTTGATGCAGAGTTTTGATCCAGAGTTTTGAATCTATTAAATGCAACGCTAAAGACAGATTGAACCATAATGGATTTGATAGTTAAAAATTATTATACACAACCAATAAATTTAGAAAAAAAGTAGGGAAAATAAGATGTGAATTCTGTTCAGCGAGAGCATACAATTTGGAACTCATCGATAAATCTCGTATTTGCAGACATATTATGCAAATCATCATAACAGAATACACACATCTCAAAATAACTTCATCAAAATCAAATGAAATACTAACAAAATCAACAGTCATGAATTAAATCTAAAAGAAAAAGGCATCAGATAGTATTGAGAATTTTATTCCCCACTGGAAATTCGGTGTGTAGGATAAGATTTCATCATCATATGCCAAATTAAACAATAATCTACGAAGAGAACAAACGAACGAAAAAGTTTCAAATAAAACGATTAAAAAAAAGAACAGATCGATTGATGTTCTATGTAATCAGAAAGCTTGAAACCCTAGGCGGAAACGGTAGTGACTGTTAATTGTGATTCCTGAGTAGCAATGCGTTGTATTTATAGCTAGAGTTCTTAGGCTCAACTTGCCCTAAGGCCCATAAAAGAGAAACGGCATCCTATTTAAATGGGCTTTAGGGCCCAATTCCTTTTAATTCCAAATGACAAGAAACTTGAATAATTTTATAATTTTATAAATGTAAATTAAACATAAAAAGGATAAAACGGAAAATCATAATAAATAAATAAACTTAGATCTCATTCGGTTGTGTCTATGTTTGAAATATTTTTTTATTAGTTTTTCATTTTCATTTTAAAGAAGGGTTGTTTTAGATATAGAAACGATATTTAATTTATTTTATTTAATATTTTTGTTTTTTATAAATAAGAAAAAGTTCATAATAAGTAAATAGAGAAATTATATTATTTACGTTTTAATATTTTTGTGGTTTGTCATGAGACATATTCTGACTTCTTTTCCTTTTTCATATTTATCGGAGGAGTTAGTGTTATTTTCGTTCCATGCAATGTAAGCTATGTTGATTCTTTTTTAAAAAAGTTTTTTATGTATCTTTTTAATTTCTTCGGGCTTTGAGGGCCTCTTTGCCTTTATGTGACTGATTTGTGGGAGGGGTGACAACTACGGTTGGAGGAGCAATTTTAATGCCACAAGTCGCTCGCTCCGCATCAATAGCATAGACCTTCTCCAAAGAATACATTTTATCTACAAACATAAACACCCAAGTAAAAAAATGGTATGAATTCAATCTCACCAGAAATCTCCTTTTTCTCTAGATGATAGACTGCGCTCACAATAGCGCGGGTATCAGTGAACCGTTTCCTCTGCAGGGAAGACTTCATTTTGGTAGGGCCAAACCCCTCCTCATAGTCGAGACCCCAATAACGAGCCTCCAAATCTTTCTTCATCATAACTTCTCCAGGGGTGAGAGAACCCAGTAGGACACATACGAGTGAGGTTCACGATGGAAGTGGACTCAAGCCCATTATTTCTAAAACTTATCCATACATGGGCGGGAAGATTCGATGAGGCTAGAACAAAATTCAGTGTGAGCTTCTCGAGTGCATGGCCTCACCAGCACAAAATGTCCCCGAAAGTCGCCTCGGCATTCGAAAAAAGGGCTAAACAAGGGAACATGTTCCCCGAAAGTTGCCTCAACTTTTGCAAAAGGGGCTAAACAAGGGAACGTGTTGGGACAACACGGTAAATCCCTAATCTTGGACATTATATTTGGAAGTATATATTACGGTGAACAGATGAAAGAACAGACAATAGGAAGGTTTCTAAGACCTATGAAATCACAGGCACCAAGATGAAGCTGGAAATGGGCAACCTTCAGAAACTTTAACACTTCCACCTCAAATTTGGACAGGGGAAACCGCAAGTTTACCCAAGTGAATAGACACTTGTAAAAGACCAGATTGGATGATAATAATGGTCTTACAACTGAGTTTTCAGAAGAAGAGATTAGATGTGTGGTTTGGGAATGCAATAGTTCAAAGAGCCATGGTCTGTAGCGGGTAAGCTTTGGGTTCATCAAATAATATTTGGAGGTGATTAGAGATTATTTTGTTAGGTTCATTGCAGAATTTCTTCTGAACGACCAACTGATTTGGGGAGTCAACATCTCATTAATAACTTTAATCCCAAATATTGAGAATTCGATGAGGTTAAATGAGTTTTGACCTATATCTCTAATCGGCTGTATGTACAAAGTGTTAGCAAAGCTCCTTGAAAATAGATTAAAGAACGTAGCTCATAAGGTAATATTAGAATCCCAATTTGCATTCTTATAGAGAACGAGTTAGTATACGACGCCAATAGGAGGGTAAAAAAGCAATTTTGTTTAAAGTTGAATTTGAAAAAGGCATATGACTCGACAAATGAAAATTTCTTGATTACATGATGGAGAGAATATGATTTAATGAAAACTGGAGAAGGTGGATTTCTTAATGTCGAGAACAACAGCAATCTTAATGTTTATAAATGGAAGTCCTACAAACGAATTAATGGTTGGGAGAGGATTAAGAACATGTGAATCCACACACAAAAAGGGGATGAATTGCAAGGATTTAAAAACGTTGGTTTAAAATAAATTTATTTTCTAAATCAAAGTTTAAAAACATTTTCAAATAAACGTTTAAATATTGCAGTGAATAGCAATGTAAAGAAAATATGCTGAAAGTAAAGAGATAAGGGCAAAGAGATGACACTAGTGATTTATAGAGGTTTGGTCTAAATGAAGTGACTTACCCTTCTCCTTAAGAATTTGGTTTGGAGAGTTTTCAATAATACTTGAGAGCTTTAAGAAGGTTAACCTCACAAACTCCCTATATAAAGATAAATAAAATTTTAGGTTTACTTCCAACCAAACATCGAACAGGGGAATTAAGTGGTTAGTATTCACTCCAAACACGAACAAAACTTCGAGCAATTAGTCTCCAAACTAAACTGAGATTTTGTACAAATATATCTCGAACCAAGGTGGAGTTTTTAATGTATTTTTTGTAACAAAATTTTACGTATTTGTCTGCAGTTTATGAAACATAATATTGTTTAATATAAAAAACAATATTGTTTTATATAGTAAGCAACTCTAGAAATTAATTTTGTAATATTTCAGTCTGATTTATAAGTAAAAAAGACAATGTTCATGTTTATTAAAAAAAGATAGTCAAGTGTATTTAAAATTTTGAATTTCATTTCAGAGAACTAACACAATTACGCATGTACCTTTAATTAAATTTTTTTACTTCGCCAAAAAAATTAAAACACGTTTGCTTATAAATAAGGGCAGAGGGAGTACATGTTAGACTAAGGTTCCTTGAGTCTCACTCAATTTTAAAGTATTGTTGGAAAAACACAACACACTATATGTTTAGTGGCGGTAGGGTTGTTAAGGAGAGGTGTAGTGTCATTTGGATTGCGTGTATCTGAACATTGTAGAGGAGGCAAAACGAGAATGTTTTTTAGAAGACTTGAAGGAGGTGAAATTTCATTTATCAACGAAGTTCAGTTGACATCTTAGAAGTGGCTCAAGAATAAGGTGGGTGAATTCAGATTCGCTCTTCAACAATGGATTACAAATCCAAGGGATTGCTTACGCTGTTAAAAGTTGCTGCTAATTCTGTTTATCATTTTATCTGGTGATTCACATACTATCTATGGAGTGTCTTTTAATTGAATTGTCTGGTTTGGTAATTTATTTGTAATTTATCTACAATGGGAGATTCTTTGGATAACAGTTAATATTTGGAGTTCCTTCTCAAGTTGAAGGAGAGTGCCTTTTAGTTTGTCTGCTACTGGTGTGTGTTGTTCTACGGATTTGAGTTGTTGGTGTTTCTTTCTGTTATAGCAGAGTCTCGTGGCTGCTATATTTTGAGCGGGTTGCACTTTTTTTGTGTGGAAGTTAGGCTTGTAGGAATAGGATGTGGTCTATTTAATTTCAGATGCTGGTGTGTGTTGTTCTACGGATTTGAGTTGTTGGTGTTTCTTTCTGTTATAGCAGAGTCTCGTGGCTGCTATATTTTGAGCGGGTTGCACTTTTTTGTGTGGAAGTTAGGCTTGTAGGAATAGGATGTGGTCTATTTAATTTCAGACTCTATTAGGTTCATTTATGACTTGTTTTGGAGATTTTTCATATGTGAGACTAATTCTATTTGTATTGGTGGTGCTTTGGAGTTTACATTCAGAGCCGTCTTTGAAAGTGTGCAAGACAACCTACCGCACAGGGCCTCACACTTTTTCATGTTTAAGCTATGGAAAAAATGGCCTCTAATTATATATTCCACTGCTAATTTAGGCTTAAATAGGGCCTCTTAAAAAAATTTCACGATTCAACTGAAGATAATTTCAACTTATGACACAAGGCCTCTCAAAAATTTGAGACGGCTTTGTTTACATTGTAAATGGCACTTCTTATTAATAAAAATGTTTCAATGGCTTTTCTATAAAAAAATACAAGGCTTAACCTCTTCCCAGTTTGTGCTACAATTTTTCTTGCCTTCCATTTATCTCATAGCCCTGTTAGAAAAATGCGCCATACCACATTAAGATGTCACTCTGCTACATGACGGTCATCTCAACCTTTTCTCTAATGATTTTATTCACAATCTTGTTGAGTTTTGAAAAATTCATAAAGCATAAAGATAACAAGTTTTTTGGATTAAAAACAGTATCAAATAGTGTAAAAAAATATGTACAAGGCTACTAGCTACTCAATAGACACCACGCAAACTGAGAAACTTGTTATGATGTTGTCCAGGTTAGGATTTTGAACAAACATATGCAACCCCCAATTGCAGCTGTCAACATTTTTTGGACCTACACAATCGTATTGCAACCACAATTGCAGCTCGTCATCCAGATTTATCCGCATTATCAAGAACCAAAATGTTATCATGACCTCTATTTCAAACTTCGATCCAAATCATGAGACTCCCTAGAATCACATCAGAAAATGAAATAGCTAGAAAAGGTAAACGCTTGGAAAGACCTTCATTGCTGGAATTATTTTATAAACTAATCTTGCAGAATTACACAAGAATAGATCCTTTTGACCTCAAATAAAACAAATTAGACAAAACAGGACATAATACACCATCCTATCCATGAAAGTGCAGTTTGACTGACATGCCTTTTCAGTTTATAAGCTACATGCATAAGAAATTGAATAAGACCAGACATAATAAACATGGGGAAGAAGATCCCAGGTACTGTAGACTTATATACGAAACTGACATGTTATTAAAATACAGGAAACAATCATCTAGATATCAACCGACTTGTCGAGGAATTAGCAGGGTTACATGCAATCAATGAGATTGAACTCAGCTTAAAGCTACAAGTTTCATAGATTCATACTTTAGTCGTGACCCTAATATTATAAGACAGCATCTAAGCTTAACCAGATAGCTATTCATTTTAATTATTTTTCTTCTGCCCTGGCTAGAGTCAGGGAGTTGCTCAGTCAGTTTAACCAAAACTCATTCAATTGATAATCATATCTTGGCATATCGATCTCTATGTATGTTTTCACTAGAAAATAAAAATTATTATGACTATCATCATGTATTACTACTGCATGGCTATCTGTCTACAGGCGAGACTCTTCTAGCTCTCAAAAGATAGGAAGAAAAGAAAACCTACTTGAAAAAAGGAAATATAGCTGAAGTTGGAAACCAACAAAAACTTAGCACCTTAAATATTAAAAACAGAAGCAATGCGTAGTTTGATTTTTCAGTATCAAAGTAGCTTCTCTGCATTGATCACATATTGTCAATCCAGAACAAGAGCGCAGAGCACCCAACCCCAAAAAGATTTATAAATCAAAGCACACAAGACTTAGTAAAAAACAGTCAAAAACCAACAAATCTTAATCAAAAACACCCAATCAACATCAAGTCTAAATCAAAACATTACATTCCAAAAACCAACAAAAGTCAAGGAAATAAAGAAGCATATGCAATGTAGTGAAAAACGAATGTTGGGTCGTAAGATCTTATGTGCTGGGGAGGCAATTTAGTGCTAGGATCTTGGAAAGATTGATTTTGGTCGTCGCCATAGTCAAGATCGAGTTTTTTTGAGCAGAATCGTAAAAAAAATAGTGCTGGACCTTTTTCTGGTTTGGGCTGTCAAACCGGGTTGGGTTTTTAAAGTGAAAACCCAGTTTTTATTTAAACTAAATTCCGAACCCTAAAAACAAAACAAAAACGGCGCTCCCTCTGTTTTTTTTCACGAAGATTTCGCTCTTCTCCTTCCTTTCACGATGTTTTTTGCTCTCCATCCTCTCCCTCTTTAGTGGCTTCAAACATAGGTTCACAAAATGTTTCATCAACTGCTTCTACTCCTCCTGCAAAAAATACTCCTAATCCTGCAAAAAATTCTCTTGAAATGAAGTGACCCAGCTTGGGTATACTGTGTTTTAATTGACCCAGCTTCAAGAAAAGTGAAGTGTAAGTTCTATGAGTGTGACTTTACTTGAGGTGTGTATCGCTTGAAGCATCATTTGGCTGGAACCAGAAATAATGTTAAACCGTGTTTAGCTGTTCCAGATGACATCAAGAAAATTATGTTGGATAAGGTTTACAAATTACAAGAGAATTTGCTGAAAAAAAGCACAAGATATTAACATTGAAGGTGATAATGTTGTTGCTGCCAATGATGATTTCGAATTTGCCGATTGTTCAAGTGGAAAAAGGAAATGTCAGGTGGAGATAGCACTTAAGCATATGTTCAAAAGAGATATGTTCAAAAGAGGAATCACTAGTACACTAAAACAGACCACCATCAACGGTAAATTTAAGCAGAATTTGCGGGACGAAGCATGTAAGGATATTGCTCTTTTTTGTTTACAATAATTCTATTCCATTTAATGTTGCAAGGTCTGAAGAGTTTCAAAAAATGTTTGAATCTGCTATAAAACATGGTATAGGATTTAAGCCACCAACCTATCATGAGATTAGGGTGAAGTATTTAGATTATTATTATGGTCAAATTAGCAAAGATTTAGAGGGGCATAGTGCTGTTTGGAGGAAGTTAGGATGCACCATAATGACAGATGGTTGGACCGATAGGAGGAGAAGGACTATACTGAATTTTTTGGAGAACAGTTCCAAAGCAACTGTTTTTTTAAAGTCTGTTGATGCATCTGATATAACTAAGACTGCTGATGATAGATGCTGATGATAGATGATATTGTTGGAGAGGTTGGAGAAGAAAATGTTGTCCTAGTTGGAAGATTTTGAGACTATTTTCTTCTCCAACCTCTCCAACAATATCATCTATCATCATCAGTCTTATATCTATCATCAGCAGTCTTAGTTATATCAGATGCATCAACAAACTTTAAAAAAACAGTTCCTTTGAGACTATTCACCAAAAAATTCAGTATAGTCCTTCTCCTCCTATCGGTCCAACCATCCGTCATTATGGTGCATCCTAACTTCCTCCAAACAGCCCTATGCCCCTCTAAATCTTTGTTAATTTGACCATAATAATAATCTAAATACTTCACCCTAATCTCATGATAGGTTGGTGGCTTAAATCCTATACCGTGTTTTATAGCAGATTCAAACATTTTTTGAAACTCTTCAGACCTTGCAACATTAAATGGAATAAAATTATTGTAAAAAAAAAAAAACCAATATCCTTACATGCTTCGTCCTGCAAATTCTGTTTAAACTTACCGTTGATGGTGGTCTATTTTAGTGTCCTAGTGATTCCTCTTTTGAACATATGCTTAGGTGCTATCTCCACCTGACTTTTCCTTTTTCCACTTGAACAATCGGCAACTTCGACATCATCATTGCCAGAAACAGCATTATCACCTTCAATGTTAATATCTTGTGACTTTTTCAGCAAATTCTTTTGTAATTTGTAAACCTTATCCAACATAATTTTCTTGATGTCATCTGGAACAGCTAAACACGGTTTAACATTATTTCTAGTTCCAGCCAAATGATGCTTCAAGCGATACACGCCTCAAGTAAAGTCACACTCATAGAACTTACACTTCACTTTTCTCGAAGCTGGGTCAATTAAAACACAGTATACTGAAGTTGGGTCACTTTGAATTTTTTTGCAAGAGTAGGAGTAGGAGTAGAAGCAGTTGATGAAACATTTTGTGATCCTATGTTTGAAGTTATGTTTGAAGCCATTAAAGAGGGAGAGGATAAGAGCAAAAAAAATCGTGAAAGGAAGGAGAAGAGCGAAATCAATTGAAGAGGGAGGATTGAAGAGCGAAATCTTCGTGAAAAAAAACAGAGGGAGCGTCGTTTCTGTTTTGTTTTTAGGGTTAGGAATTTAGTTTAAATAAAAACTGGGTTTTCACTTTAAAAACCCGACCCGGTTTAACAGCTCAAACCAGAAAAAAGCCCAACACTTTTTTTTTTTACGATTCTGCTTAAAAAAACTCGATCTTGAATATGGCGACGACCAAAAACGATCTTTCCCAGATCCTAGCACTAAATTGCCTCCCCAGCACGTAAGATCTTATAATCTTACAACCCAGCACTCGTTTTTTACTACATTGTGCTCAAGAGTCAAACAAGGAAGAGTGGAGACAAAGCCATCAAGGGTTTAGGCAAGAAATGAAGCCATTTGGGAGAAGAAATGAGAAGACTATAAAGTCCTATTTCACTGATATTTAGAATTTTTGGACAAAATGACAAAGAAGTCAAAAAACCAACATGAATGACTATAAATTGGGGGTTGTGGAAGGGCTTGACCAGTACTAGTATTATTGAAGGGGTCAACTATATATAATAGAAATGTATTAAAATTATATATAAATCATAAATTTTGTATGTTGCGGTAGTGGTAAGATCCTTTCTTTTAACACACATGCAAAATTCAAACCTTGCCTATTGCTTTTTTTTCCAAAAGTGATAGACTGGAAACAAAGAAATGGGATATATCTGGATCAATCTCGAAACTTATAGGCAGATAACTCAATCTTACCACTGCACAACTAGATAAATTTCATGTATGTGGGAAAAAAGAGGTATATATAGATAAACTATTGTTACTATCTTCTATAAAGAAGACAAGTTAAGGGTTGTGACGGCACCTCACTATCCTAGAGAAGATCCACTCCTGGTTGGGATCATATTCAGGGTTTTACAAGAGCTTTACCATAGCGGCCAAAAATTTGCGGTACTACAGCATCTCCTCAAAACCGCAATGCAATAGGGTTTTGCATACTATATTACGACGTCATAAGCTACCAACGACACAGAAAAAACTCATAGTTATGGAACCAAAATTCCGCAAGTGTTATTTAGAAGTTCATCAAAGATAGTTCTGTATATACATCTACAAGAAAACCATCCAGCAATAATTTTGAACCAACAATACTAAGGTAAACTACTAAACTAATCACCTACAACAACACACAGATTACTATCCAAAAAACCACAGGGCAGTAAAATAAAAGAGACAAAAACTCATAAGGACCTCAAAGTAGAACCTTCTTAACTCCTAGCACCAGCTCCTTCGCTCTCAAATTTTGGCGCGAAAAAATTGGTGCCATACATGTTATCATCAAAATACTCTCTATAAGGATGATTCTTGGGAATAAGCCTTCGAAACTGATCGAATTGCTTCTCAGCTTCATCTTTCTTTCTAAGCAAGGTATAAATAATACCCTGGCATAAATAAGGCCTGAAGTCTCTCGGTTCTTCTTTTACCAACTCCTGATAGGCTTTAAGCGCTTCAGAGAAATTCCCTTCCATCACCTTAATCTGAGCAACCAATAACCTAAAGTCTCTAACATCTGAAACCCTCTTCTGCTTCTTGCACAATTCCAATGCCTTTTCAACCCTTTGCAACAATCCTTTCATCGTTTCATTCGACGGTTCATTAGACTCGTTAGACTCCGACGAATCCGACGACGCCATCACAAGACCGTGATAAGCTTCGACACGAAGCGGATCTCTCTGCAGAATCTCTTCGAACAGTTTTTTCGCAGTTTCGTGGTCGTCGTTGTAGATATACATGTTAGCCTTCAATAGAGGCCACTCCATTTCCTCAGGCTCAATCTCAATCAAACGGTTGATGATACCAATCGCTTCATCGACCTTCCGTGCTTTGATTTTGACTTCCATGAGAGAACGAAGAGCTTCCGCGTCGTTTGGATTTTGACGCAACCGCTCTTCGATAAGCTTCTCCGCCTGTTCTCCTTCTGAAGCGCTTTCGTTTTCAGGTGAGGTTTCAACGGTTGCCGGAGTAGCGAGCGTGGCGGCGATGACGGGACTGTGGTGGAAGCGCATGAAGAAGAAGGCGGTGGCGGCGAGGATGATGCAGGTGGTTTTAACGACGGGGGAGAAGAGAGAGGTTAGGGCTTGGAATGGGTTTGGTAAGGGAGGGAGGTTTCTAGGTTGGTGAAACGCAGGGTCGTTTGGAGAGGATGAGGCTCTGATAGGTTGTAACTTTAACGACGGCGGCGGAGGGAGAAATTGCGGTGGTGGGAGGGACCTGAAGGAGAGAGAAGGTGATAACGGAGATGGGAATGATGAACGGTTGGGATTGAGTGAGAGGTTGGAGTGACGGAGATTAGTGACGGAATGAGAATCCATGCTGAGTGTGGAGAAGTAGAATGGGAAAGAGAAGAGAAGAGAAACCTAAAGTCTAAAACCCTCACTCTCTGAATTATTGATTAGTTAGAAACTTAGAATAGAAACATAAACGAGGGGATTGAAATATAGTACGATAGGGTGTATCGGCACTAAAGTGTTCTTACTGTGGACCCTTAGATCTTGTATTTCATAAAACTTAGATCTTGTATTTCATAAAATATCATGTGAAGTTAAAATCATATGGTGGTTTTGAAGCATGTAAGACCATCTTTAATGGTGCAACCCATGTTTTAGTTTTTTATGGGTCCCACTAGCCATGTCATTTTAAAATAATTTATTTAATTTGTATTTATTGGTGTAATTCTAATGGGTCCCACAACTTAATCTCATAAATTAATTTGATTAGGTACCACAATTTTTTACTAGTTGCATTGCAATGTAATTGTAATATGACATGACAAATTATTTTAATATTAAATTATTATATTGATGTTCAGCTGGAGAACTCAAAGAAAAATAATACCATTGGAGATGCTCAAAGGTGGAGTACTTGCGGGTTACATTTCTTTTATGGTTTCTCTCTTCTCTCTTCTGTCTATTTTGAACTTCAATCAATCTTAGGTGCATTGTAGGTGCATTGTCTATAAGTGAAAGGTCCCTCACTTTAGAAATAGGTCCCACATAAAGAGGTACGACCCACACATGTTTCAACCAATAAAAGAGTGAGTGTTTGAGAGAGTGTTGAAAAGAGAGTGTTCTTAGCATTTCTCATAAGTGAAATGAGCAATTTTCTTAACATACAACTTTTTTATGATTTCAATATGTTGTCAACTAGTTTTCTTTTGCATGTGTTTTGTGTACTTCAATCAAATTCCAAACTTTCGCTTATGAAGGATTTTAGGTTCTTTTCGTAAAAAATAAGTTTGAGATGAAGGAACAGTGAGACTATGTTTACTAGTTTGAGGGAAGGGTGAGAAAGACTTTCGAAAATGAATTTTAAAAAAAATATTTGATATTTTTTTTTAAAATAATTTGTTTAGACTGATAAAAGAGTCATTATTATTATAAAAATTTTAATTTTTAAAATAATATAACAACTTATAAGATATTTGAAAAATTTATGTAAGCTCTCCAAAACCCTTCAAAACCCTCTTTCAATACAATTTTTTAGTTTCCTATTTTATGGGGTTTTTGGTGTTATGAATAAAATCAAACCTCCTGCCCAAAATCTTTTTATTCTTTTCACTCAATTCTTCCTATTTCTCAAAGTCTTCCCCTCCAAACTCTCAAACATAACCTAATAATCTAATGTTTTTATGATTTTTGAATTGTATTTCTCACTTAAGTAAAGCTTCAAACTTTCCTTTATGAACGATTTTATCTTACGCATTTCCTTTTTACCCTTTTTTTTCACCTTTCCTTTGCTAACACGTTTGTTTTTGTTTTTTTTTTTATCTTTTTCTTTAAAACAGGTTCTTATCTTTGAAAAAAATGTGATTGTATAATGGCAAGGTCAGTTGATTCAATCAAGGCATTGATGAATCGAAATATATGAGAAAACTTGTTGCTTGTATAGAAGATTTTTGGTCTGTTACACAACCCTCTAAATATGAACATATTAAGCTTATAATATTGGATAAACAAGTATCATAAGTAAAAATTAACATACATTATGGTTCTTTCATTTTCTTTCTTAAAAATTGTAAAATCAACAATATTTCTCTTATTTTTGCATAAGGAGATAAGATACAAGTTGTACTCCCATCATAACTTTGCCCACTTTAGAAACCTATTTTGGCATAAGGGTCTTCACATCTTACGCAGAACTTCAAGGTTCAAGATAATGATTTTACACTAAAGTCACGCGATCATTGTTTTAAACTACTCTTCATAGGAGGTGGTGGAGGTTCTAAAGCCACTCTCAAGGAATTTCCTCATATCCCTCCCTATAAGTTTAACTTCAAAAGCTTTTCTGAAACCAACAATAGCAAATACCGTCCAGATTTATTACTTGGTAAATACTTTTGTTCATCTAATTTTGTTGGTTTCTTTTTCTTTGTTAGTCAGGGTTTGACTTGTGTATTATTTCCATACATCATTGGTGTTGTTTAAGGACCGGATCCTTTGAGATCTCATCACGACCCTTACAAAAATACAATGGAATTTATTTCACTATATTTTTATTTATTATTTATCCTTAGTTTATAATGGTTTAACTTTTGTATTTTATTTAGACATCATATGAGTTGTACATGGAGTTGCTCCTGTCAAAACTCATTTTGGTGCTAAGAACTTCCTACCACTTTTACCTTAACTGATGAAGAACATTAATTCACTCTCTATTACATACACCTTTCTTATGTGCTTTCCCTTTCTTCAACATTATTTATTTAAATATTTTGTTACAGCATCAACAACAATGGAATTTTAGTTGGACTCAACACATGTGATTCATCATTGCCTTACATTGTTATTCTAAAACATGTCAAAACTAAGGAGCCTCGAGGTAATCAAAATATATGACTTTATAAGGTTTAACAATGGTTATTTGTCCCTTACACTAGTGCAGAAAACACTTTTTACATCGGGCGAAAAGTACATTTTACATCGGGTCTGGGTCTGATGTAAATCCAAGCGATGTAGTAAATCCAAGACATTTTACATCGGGCAACAAGCCGATGTGAAAAATCATGATACCACATCGGTTGAAATTATGTCTGATGTGAAACAAAATCCAATATTTTTTTAAAAATTTATATATGCAATATTTAACTTCGGGTTCGTAAATAGCCCGATGTAAAATGTATGTTTTTACATCGTTTTCCATGATAGCCTGATGTAAAATGTATGTTTTTACATCGGTTTCGTGTTTGGCCCGATGTAATATGTCCTATAATTATTTCATGGATATATTTGTTTCACCTTTTTGCTTTAATTTTTTTAAACTAATTTTTCATATTTTGCCAATATCACACATACCACATTCACCTATAGCTGGTAGACAAAGCTCATAACTTATAAAATAAATGAGATTGAATTGAATATTTGCATGTATAATCGTAATTTTAAATATTTGATAAGACAAAAGAAAGACCAAGAAATTTGAGCAATTTATGTTGAGATATCGGCCACTATTACAAAAGGGACCAAAACCCTGAAACTCTTGTATCATAAGTAAACTATAGTAACTGGTAATAAAAAATCATGTAATCAACCCATTTCACACATCACATAAAATTTAACATGTGTTTGGTAAACTCTTCCTAACATTGTACAAATGTATAATTTGTACAACCCTATAACTCAATATTACAGCTCCTACCTACTAGTTAAAGCTCTACCCACTTTACATAAGTTAAAAGGAAAATACAAATAAAAACTACAATTATTTTGCAGAGGAATAGACCAGAAAGAAGCATCCACCATTCACTTTCATCCCTGTATTGGTCATTACCACTTAGCAAAGGTTTAGAAAAAGTTGCCAAATAGTCACAGCAAATAAGTACTATCAATTTTAATTATCTGATAAAAAAACAATTATTTGCTACTTACATACTAAAACTCCATGATTGAATGTTGGAATGCATGTCATGTGAATGAACTATATAATGAATAAAACCACAAATGAAGGAAACTACCTGTTACAAGAGACCCGTTTCACAGTTAAGGTTAAAACAAATACCTGAGATAGTGAACGAGCTTATTTGATATCACTTGAAATAGAAAATAATATAATAAAAACTATGATGGCCAAAGCAAAACAAAACTTTAAATAGAAAATAACTAAATAGGATGGCTAAGTGTGTGTGTTTTGATTGACGGTGGATATAATTTTTTTTGATAAAATTGAATTTGATAGAATTAATTTTAACATAATTGAGTTTATAGAATTAATTTAAATTTAGATATATTTATGTAAATGTGAATTGAACATCAAATTTTAATATAAAATCACATTTAAATTCATAAGCTACAAATTCTATTCTTCTAAGTAGAATCAATTCTAAAGAAAGAATATTTAAAAAACTAAATACCTCAAAATCATTTGAAAATTAGTTCTACGGTTCTAAAATTATTTTCACCTCTTCCAAAAAAAACAATCAAACAAAACATGCTATAAACCAAAGATTTATTAAACAAGTTCCACTTATGATTCTACATTATTAAACTTCTCAACTAAATGATAAAGTACCATATCATTTCCCTCTCTAAATGGGCATATATATTATAATACCAATACTTATCTATATCTATCTAATATCAATATCAATGCTTATTGGGTGCTAAGCCAACGTGGAGTATTTTGTGTTACATGTTTAATTATTGACACTCTCTTTAACAAAAGAGAAATTGATTTGATGCAATAGTTACTCCTAGTACTACCACACAATACAACAACACAACACAAGCCAAACAAACACATCTATGAGAAAAAAAAAGAATCTTAGAAGTGTAACAGCAGTGTAGTAGTCAGACAGACAGCTAGTATCAGCGGCCAAAACAAAACATGAAAGAATGAAAGCGTGCTAACTAAGCAACTGCCTCTTCCTCTCTTCAGTTTTGTTGTTTCTAAAATGTAACTTCACTTTAATTTTTCTTCATTTTTTTCATCATTTTTTTCATGCTTTAATCATGGTTAGATTAGGGTAACTAATTATCACCTTAATACAGTTTTTAGGAAGGATCAAATGACTGGAATGGAAAAAGAACAACATGTTCCTATAGCTGATGTTAATTCTGTGATGCATTCTTCAAAAGTTTAGCACTGTAGTTAGGTAGAAACGCTAGTTAGAAGCAAGTTCATG
Source organism: Vicia villosa (assembly GCF_029867415.1). Classification (NCBI taxonomy): domain Eukaryota; kingdom Viridiplantae; phylum Streptophyta; class Magnoliopsida; order Fabales; family Fabaceae; genus Vicia; species Vicia villosa. The sequence goes on along the minus strand of NW_026704977.1, from coordinate 293,007 downwards.
TTTAGAACAACTTACAACGACTAGGGAGGTCAGATTCCACACAACATATAGCCGAGCAAGGCTCGCTGATCGCCTAGGCCTTGGACTAAACACATCATTGATTCCATATGGAAATAGAAATAACACACCAAGAGGGAGGACAAATAATACTAAGAAGAAATTCATTAGCGGCAGCGAGTACATCAGAAGTAATGTAAGCAACACTAAGATGAAATCTCCAAGGAGTAATATAGACATAAACAGACCAACTAGATCTTGCAATGAGACAAAAGAGGGTTGGAAAAATTCGAGCATGGAGACACGCCGGGTTTTATAAAGATGAATTTAATGCAGTTAACAAGGGAAACATCTTAATACCTGATGGCCAACATATTTTGGGATCAGAATTGGATCTGGGAGTTCAATCTGTTTGTTTCAGTTGTGACTAAACATAAAACATATAGATGGAACAGATCAATTGAACAATGACAGTAATTTTTCATTTTAATAAGGTTGGCTCAATTGAATCTTGAGAAGTTCACAATTTCATACCACTCTTTAAAACATCTTCCAAGGTCCTGTTACTGCAATTGTATAAAAATTAAATAGAAATTAATGGAACCAATTCTTGAAAGATACTACCAATGAGTTTGTTTGGATAATAATTGGACATGTTGTATTAACATCTTAAAATTAAAAATACAAAGGAAACAAACACTCACAATGAATCTGGATAAAGTAGATGCTTGTCTCAGTGAGATTAGCAACTGAACCGAAGAAAATAGTAATACCAGAAAATAGTCCAGCTCCCCCTGCATAGAATTCCATTACATCTAGCCTACAGAAACAAACAACTAATCTCAATAAGGATAAGAAGCTTCACAAAACTATAAAAAAATGTTTATTAGTAATTACAATCCCCACCAATTTCTAGCTTCCATACAAGATTTGAACATAAAAGAATAAGCCGAATTGAACACCAAACCATAAATACATTCAGGGACCTCGCTCGAATGGTTTAAACTACTCGAGCCGAGACGAAAACACAATTGAGTATAGTGAGACATAGTCATAGAAAGAGTAAAGTGAAGATTACCGGTTTGAACCTTGTTAACAGCGTTCTTGAAAAATCCAACAAACGAAGAAGAATCATATGATAGGGTTTTGGAAGACGGTACAAGATTACGAATATGAGGTGGAGGAGGAAGGATCTTAGCATGATTGTTACCATTGTTGATGTTTGGTGAATGAGGAGTAGTAGTAACAGGTTCGGAAGAAGAGGGTTTAGGGGTTGAAGGCGACGTCATGAAAACAGTGTACGATCCAATTTTTCCGATGACCGGCGGTGGTGGTGAAGATTCGGTGTTGATAGACATTGCCGGAGAATGAGAAGAGGTTGTTGACGACAAGGTTAGCCGAAACAAAAATCTATTTGGTTTGTTAGGAAGATCTTGAGATGGGGATAACAAATATGGGATTGGTTTCTCAATGGCGATGGTCGTGTATAGGGTAGAAAAGGGGATTGTGGTAGGCTAGGGTTGCAAAGGAAAGAGAAGAAGAGAGGGATGTGGTATGGAGAGAGAAGGTAGCGTCAGCATATAGAAGGAAATGTGTTTTTAGGGAAAATTGGGAGTAAACATTTCCCATCGGTTCTTTAATTGCCTGATCTAAACGCCAACTAATTTGACATTTTCCATCGGTTATTTTCTGGACCGATGTGAAGGCCCACTATGCTTACTATTTATCACATCCGGTATGGTCTAGGCCCGATGTAAGATCCCTTATAACAAGATTTTCATTTATTTACAATTCTGCCACCGCCTTTTTTTTTTCATTTTATTTACAATACTGCCACTATGTTATACTTTTTAACTTTTTCATATATTTTTTATATCATTGCAAATAAATATCTGATGTAAAAAATTTTGACAAATATATTTCACATCAAATATTTTAATACCTGATGTAAAATCCTTTAAGCAAATGTCATATTTTTAGTAGTGTTACATTGTTTATCTTTCATGTCAATATAATTTAACTATGTCAAATGCTTATAGTGGAAGAAAGTTGATTTTGGATTAACAACTCTAAAAAATAAACTCTTTTCTTGACAGGTAATATAATATATATTTTGCAAAAAAAATTTAATCCAACTTATTATCCTCACAAGTTCAAGTATAACTATTTTTCTTGAAACATCTGGCTACCCGATTCCATCAAAAAATAACTCAAACTAGATTAGCTGAAGGAACTATTATGACTCTGACTCAATGTTCTTGTCAATACACTTTGGGTTCGCGCTACATATACACGACTCCTCTGAAACCTCTTCGTGAAATGGTTACACTACCTGATATAGGCTTTCTCGTACCAAATGTGATGGACTTTTTACTATAGATTTTAGTAAAGATTACTTATAAGAATTTAAAAATGATATAATTCATAATATGAACCTTATTGTTGCAGGATTTTATTCTCATAATTGTTACCACACCTTGCCATGCCATAGAATCAAAGCATGGATGATGTCACTTATGTTGCATCCATTGCCCTAGGAGTATCATTATCGATACCCCACTGTAAAAGTGCAAATCAGATCATACCAGTGATTCACCATTGATTACTTATCATACTTTATTTATGTTGTTTCCCTAATTTCATGTTTCTTATTGTTTTACGTCATCTGAATTTCTCCTTCTTTATGTTTAGGTACACATTTGAAATTGAGGTGGGTTATGATAATCAAAAGTCAAAGTTTAATTTCTACGATAAGGATTGCACACAATTAGTAGGAGAAATAGTTAAGGAACTTCATTATATAATGATGCAGGTAAATATAAAAACTATAAAATGTCTGTGTTTTTGCTTTTTCTTCAATTGCAATTGCTTTTAACTCATCTTCCTTTTTAATTTCCCCCATGAAGGAGAGTTTGATCCCTATGAGTACCTTGTTCTTCTTGACTTAATGATGGGGAAGGAGATGGTCTTTAAGGTCAAAGCATAACCAAGGTTTAAGCAAGGATATGTACTAAATTATAAGACTAGATTGAGATCATTGAGCATTTGAAAGAAAGTATTGCATATTCAACCACTTCCCTTGTACTAATGCTTTCTCAATCAGTATGGCTTAATATTTTTTAAATTATATTGTACAGGTTGCATATTCATATGTTGTTGATAACTTAGTTTGATCTCACACGTGGATATCATTATGCCATCAGCTGATAACTACTTAAGAATTAAGATATGTATTTCCCTTATAAAACATTTAATCTCATAACTGATTGCTTTTGAGTTCTTGGACTAACAATGATTTTCTTATGTTCTCTAGGAACTTTCACAAACTTTAGACTTTGATTATGAGTTGACAAAAATGAATACCCGAACCAAACGACCTGTTATCAAACCCTTTGCCAATGATCTTGTTTAATCCAATAATAAATCCAAGAAACTTGTTAAAAATATCAAGAGGGAAAAGCTTATTCTAATAAACCTTAATATTTAAAAACAGAAAAATGGACTTAATATATAAAAAACACTAAAGAGGTTTACTTTTCATCTGTTACAGATTCATTTTCATGTTCATTTTTTTTATTCATCTTTTTAGTGTGAAGATCTTTCTTACTCGGTTGTATTTTTTCAGATCCAGTTTTTTGGTTTGAAGATGTTCATGTTCATTTCCTTCTTCCAGATTCAGTTTCTTCCCTTTACATAATATTCTTTTTGCAGATTTTTCAGTCCTCTTGGCATGGCACCTGTAGTTGGATTGGTTGGGTTAGGAATAATTCAAAGAGGATTTCCAGCGGTAAGTATTGCTTTAAATCTCTATCATTTTTGTAACTTTGAAAAATGATACGTTATTTAAAGAATATATCTTAAATTCTTGATTATGAAGTTTCTAAACATAGCTTGATGTAAAGGGTATTTTCCATATCACAGCTATATGATTTTTAATATTGTTTTTCATTTCAGTTAAGGAACTGTATAAAAATTGGTATACCGATGCTTCTGTTGGTCGTTGGATAATCACAAGTAAGTGACACAATGAAGTCATACTTGTTTTTATCATTAATATTTATTTTCTTCAGGAGACTGATTTGGTGTAAATTACAGTATCTCAAGCATGCGAGACCATTTAGAGACATTCCTATCTTTGAACGTTTCTTAGTTTTGGTTTGTGTCACAAATGTTTGGATCTATTCTGTCATCTTGACCACAAGTGGAGCTTACCGACACAGACCTTCCATGACACAATATAATTGTCATACAAGCAAAGCTAATCTGATATCTACATCCCCATGGTAATTCAGAATAAAAAAAATATTTGTTTCTTCTAATTTATTTTCAAGCTATGGTGATTTCTCATGCTTGTTCTTACGCTTACAGGTTCATGTTCCCATACCACATTTTCTGTCGGCCATTCTTTTGTTATGATGTCTGCTGTTTTAGTCTCAATGGTGGATGTATCTGTTTCTATTTCCTAAAATAAGATGGAAATTTTGTCATATTTTCAGAAGTTGGCACGTGAAGGGCTTGATAATGTTTCTCTAGTTGATTAGGATAATCTCGAGTTTTCATCAGATGTGTACACATATGACTCGGATCTTGTTGTCGGTATGTTTTTTACAAAATTGATGGATTTGTTTGATTTTGCATATGTTGGTAGATATGTGTTTGACCTTAGTATCGACACAGTTCTCACGCATACAGGTTACTGTCGCCCACCATCTCATTCTCCTGTAGCCATCAGGCCCGGTCCAAGGTATCTTGCAAAGTAGGTTTGTGCCTAGGGCCTCAGAAACAATTTTTTTTACCTATTATACTACCCTTTGTAAATAACTCTTGTGACCGTTGGTTAATCATGTCAATACGTTGTAACGGTTTGTTTCTCTTCGTGATAGCCTAAAAAGGTGCTACTTTTCCTAATAAAAATGACAACTGATAACATTTGCTTCTAATTAATACTACCTATTAATATTTTTTAATGTTCATTCTATATATATAAAGAAAAAAACAAAACCTTTTTCATTTATCAATTTGTGTCGTGTGAGTTTAGAAAGTTACAGTAAAAAGAATAGATACATTGTTTGGTTCTATGAATACTTTTTTTATATTATATTATCATAATATTAGTATTGTTAATTAAAATAAATATTAACTTTGACAAAGGAAAAAACACCCCAAAGCATAAAATCAGGTTTTATTTATCTAATATTTTCTCATTTAGTTTTTAATTATAGTATTTTTATTTGTTTAATTTAATTGTTTTCTATTTTATTAGTTTTGGTGAATTTAATTTATTTATATTTTATACGTCTTTATTGTTGTGTTCATTGTTAAACGTTGGTTATTTTATTTTAGAGCAATGTCGACTCGAAAATTTGAATTTGAAAGTTCAAAATTAAGAAAAAAGAAAAGAATTGACGCTTTAGTTGAATCACAAAAGGGAGCTTTAGATAAATTTATCAAACCAAACAAAAAAATGTAAATTTGAAAACTTAGGTGATTGTTCATCAAATAAACAAGTTAATTATGTAGAAACTAACAATATAGACATAGACAACGAAAATGAAAATATAGATTATTTTGTAGAAGAAGTTAATAATATAGACAATGAAGAAAATGCCAATAATGATTTATTAACAGAAAAGCTTCATAGTGTTGAAGCCACTAAAAATATATATGATCCAAGTCGGTGGATAAATATTAGTACAAATTTGAGAGATTTATTAGTAGAAAATGGTCCAATTAAAGTTATTGATATAGATTTTCTAAAGGATGAATTCACATGCCATTTTCTTCCTCATTTTATATTCAAAAGTTGCCTAATGGTGAAAAACGTGAAAAAAGATGGCTAATATATTCTCAAAATTTTAATAAAGTATTTTGTATTTGTTGTAAGTTGATTAATACTCTTAGTACAAGCAAATTAACAAGTGATGGTATTTGCGGTTGGAAAAATATGGGTAATACATTGAGGAGTCATGGGATGAGTAAGGAACACATTGTAAATATGGATTCATGGATTGATTTAGAAATGAGATTGTTAAAAAATAAAAACAATTGGCATACATGTTTAAGATCAAATAAATAGAGATAGAGAATATTGGAGAAATGTATTGTTAAGAATAATTGCGGTAGTTAAAACTCTTGAAAAAAAATAACTTAGCATTTCGCGGAACAAGTGAAAAGATTTACCAAGAACCACTACAACACGGAAGACATACAAAAGCGCTTTTTTTGGCCTTTAACAGCGCTTTAAAGCGCTGTCAAAGTCGGCGCTGGCGTAGGTAACGAAAGCGCTTTTAAAAGCGCTCTGATAGACCCCCCTATAAGAGCGCTTTTTCCAGAAAAAGCGCTCTGGTAGACCCCCCCTATAAGAGCGCTTTTTCTGGAAAAAGCGCTATGGTAGACCCCCTATAAGAGCGCTTTTGCTGGAAAAAGCGCTCTGGTAGCCCCCCTATTAGAGCGCTTTTCCAAAAGCGCTTTGGTAGGTTGCGTTTTTTTTTCTTTTTTTTTTAAATCTTTGGCAGCGCTTTTTGTAACAAAGCGCTTTCGTATGTGGACCTTTAAGAGCGCTTTTTAAAAGCGCTGTCGTTGCTAAATGAGGTATTTTAAAGTGCAGCCTGTAATTTCAGCCTCCCAGTTCGACCTGTAATATTTTCGACCTGTAATATATTTTCAACCTGTAATATTTTCGACCTGTAATATATTTTCGACGATATATTTTCAACCATAGGTAGGACTATATATATATATACTAATATAATACCATTATAATATCCAAAATTATATATATATATATATATATATATATATATATATATATATATATATATATATATATACATATATATATATATATATATATATATATATATACATCATTATGTCAAACAAACTAAATCTCTAACATCAACAATATTATACTTCAAATATTAATTGGCAACAATATGAACAAAGTTAGTAACCATATATCCTAGAGTACTATAATATTCTCTTCAAATCGACACAAATCCTACTACATGAATAGCTGATGAATATAAAATTGACACAAATCCTCTTTGATTTCTTCCAACTTAAGTCTCGTGTAAGAAGCAGCACGGAATTCGTCAAAGTACTACAGAATAAAAACATAATATGAATGATTTAGTTAAATGTAATAAATTATAAGAAGTTATCTAATTAAGTTATAAATCCATACCGTGATTGGAAACTCTAATTGATTCATTTGAAGGATTTCTTTCATAAACCTCAAAACAAAGTATCCGCAGTCTGAACTGTTTTGCTGTATCGGACACTACATAGAAAAACAAATAAAATTTTATAGTTGTCTTGTTTTATCAAGTAGCATAAATATTATAAGCAAAATTGTGAAAAATAATGTACCTGCACTTTGATCCAAGTAATGTTGTTTGATTTAGTCCGGGATACCTGTGCGTCTCGTTGACTTCGGAACACTTGTATTGATCTAACAAAAATATAAAAGCATATATTTAGATCAATCTCACAAATAATTAAATATATAAATATACAAGAATATTTAGAATGATCCCACTTACAAATCAATAATTTCCTTCATAGCCGGATAATTGCTCCACTCACCATCTACCGAATTCAAAAAATATACCACTTCTCTTATCGGGTTGATAGCAAGCAACAACCAGTGTGCTCTATAAATTAAAACAATAGGTTATATGAAAATTTTGCTACGCAAAAGAAACAAAGATTAAATGAACCAAGAATGAGAAACTAACCCTACTGGTCGGGTATTATACGCCCAAAGAATCAGACTTTCTGTATTGCCGGATGACATGAATCTATCGACTAAGCGCTGTCTAACTGATTCCGGTTCCGAAGCAATTGTCATTCCGCTGCAATGGGCGGAAGACACGAAACGAAATCTGTTTGACAATGCAGTCCCGCGCAACACTCTGTCATGCAACAACCTTAAATAAAAACATTATAAACATATTAGCGGATGAGTGAATAACCGGATGTATGAGTGCATATTAGTGTATATTACCGGATGAGTGAAAAACATAATAAACATAATGTGTAAATAAATTGTTCGACTAATTAACTAATATATCGGATGAGTGAATATTACCGGATGTACGAGTGCATATTAGCGACGCCTAGTTGTTCTTGCGTAAAAATCTCTTCCAAGTCATCTATTGCAATATGTGACATGAATTCAACACCAAAGATACCTTCATCCATATTGATTTGACGGAGAGCACCTTCCTTCAAATCGGACATATCAACAAGTGTTCCGAGCGTCGTCCGGTATCGAGGCACAAAAGCACCACCTTTTTTTGCCGCTTGCTTCGGAGGACCCTTAGGTGGTACGCTACGAACTTCCTGTGTCACTTGTTGTGACCCCCGAGCAGATGCCTAAAAATCATATAACGATCGATAAAATATAAAATCATGCAGTTTTAGATTCAAATTATATATTAACACCTTAAATGTACCTCTTTTAGTGATGCAACAGACTCCTCCTCCTGTAAAATCCCTTTGCCCTTAATTGCGGGTTTTGTAGGAGCAGTCTAAAATTAAAATGTAAAAAATAATTAACGTAACGGTGCAGAATTGACATTCGAAAACTAAATGATTCATATTGGTTTTCAATATACCTCATCACCAATGATAATGAGCTCCGAGGGCCATGCAACAAATGACCCTATTGCATCTCGCATCAATGTTGTCTCTGAGACCATGTCAGGTACCGGTAGCACCGCATCATGATCTAATACAACATCAACTGATACTTTCAGGTGTCCATCCGGGAGTGGTCTATGGTGAAGTAAATCTCCCACAGTGTTGTGCACTTTTCCCTTGCCAACTAGGCGATAATTCGGTGACGATAAGTATAGTTGGCAAGAAGAAATATCCTAAACCAATAGTAAATATAAAGTCATTATCGTTAATAAAATAGAACAACTTGTAAGGAAAAGAAATTTATAATTACCTCGGGAAGTTTTCTTTGACAGTTGAAACTAGCTTTATCACTAGTTTCTTTCACCGATGCAGTATTGCACTTTTCTCTCATATACATATCTTTATCTCTTTGCAATTCAGAGACTTGTGCTTGCAATTCCTACAATTTTTGCAACACTTATTGATTGGTACGATTTCTTCTCCTAGGATGCTTGTAAAAAGAGGTTGGAGTCACACCATGACCCTTACCCCTCACCCGACCGGGATACTCAGGAGCATCTAGTGCTCTACTAAGTACGCTCCTATCATCCTGGTCCTCACCGGTGGACACCGATTGCGACAAGGTCTCCTGTAATTCATTTACATTTCAATAATTATTAGTGGAGATAAAAAAATCATTTATATATTAAAAAACATTTGATTTAATTAAAGACACAGTATTATACTTACTTCATGCGGGTTCATTCCATCAGTAGACAATGACAAGCGAAGGTTTCTTGCTTCTTTTCCAAATTCAGGATAATCAGTATCAACTTTCATCCATTGTGGTGAGTCTGCCGGATGTCGCAACTTTCCATCAATAATTCTTTCATCTGCATGCCAAGTCAAGTGTCTTGAATCGGTCTCACTATGATACATGCGTCTAAATCTCGGAATTATAGGAAAATACCATAAGACTTTGGCAGGAGACAACTTTTTCTTATATCGAGGGGCACCGCATTTAGGACACTCATTTAACGTTGCATACTCGTTTCGAAACAAAACGCAATCGTTTGGACATGCATGTATCTTATCATAGCTCATGCCAATAGAGGACAACATCTTTTTGGCTTCATACGTTCGATTGGGAAGAACATTATCCTTTGGTAGCATATCTTTCATAAGGGCTAATAACTCTGTGAAACTTTTATCCGACCATCCATTGTCCGCCTTTATGTTGTACAACTTTAACACCACAGACAATCTTGTGAATTTTGAACAACCATCATACAACGGTTTCTCTGCATCGCTTACCAACCTCTCGAAAATTTTGGGACAATCCTCAAGATCTTCTTCAAGCGCTTCTGCAATCTCTTCGACTCGATCGCAATCGTATGTGTCTGTGCAATCGTCGTTTGAAGCATACTTCCTATTATACCTCGACTCAGCATTCCCGTTACTTTTCTCACCATGCATTGCCCAACATGTATAACTTCTATCAATTCCAAACCGTAGTAAATGCGATGCCAACTTATTCCCGTCAACCTTATCCCCATAACAGCAACCCAATCAAGGACACGACATTCGAATCGGGTCTTCGGAGTGCGCAACCGCAAACTCAACGAATTCCCATACCCCTTTCTCGTACTCTTTCGACAATCGGTTTGAATTCATCCATGTCTTATCCATGTCTTAATTAAGCTAAACAAATGCTTCTTGGTTTCTCTATCAGGTACTAAGGAATTCTGTCAAGATAATAAATAGCTATCATCATTATGTCTTGATCAGAATACCTAATGAGATCTTATAAAGTGTGAATAATAGAATACCTAATCAGAATACCTAATCAGAATACCCGATTTCTTAAAGAAGACATTACCTTATTTCAAGGTAATATAAGTCCACAAACCAAAAAACTGGTTGAGAGACACTAAATTGATATTAAATAGAACCATAAACAATAAACTATAAGCAGAAAACAACAAACTATAAGCAAGAAGAAAGGGATAGTAACCTGAGTTAGACTTGATGTGGGAGATGGGTAGGTTTGAATCGGCGTTGTACAAGTAGAAACCAGAGACTTCAAAGTAACTGTAAAATTAAACACACACACACACGATGCAATTAAATACAAATATCATAAAAGTGAAGGAACTATATGCAAACTGTAGCACAAACTACAACCTAAAACCATCGCTGGACATACACTAACCTATATAACATAGAAAGGAAACAACTATGACACCAATTTCAAAGATAGCATGGTTACATCTTCAGCAATTATTTAAACAATGCAAGTTTAACAAACCCAAGGTCTAGCCTTCAAATATTGATACAACTCAAACAAATTGATACTCCATCACATTATGTAGTTCTTCAATAATGTTATTCAAAACATATTTAAAATTCAGCTATTAAATTATATGTAGATTAATGTCTAAATTTTGTAAAATCATGTATACATGAATGAACATCGAGATACTACAACATGCCTATGTGGTTAGATTTAGTAAATTCACGTTCTACAAAATTGATGGAAGAGGTAAAGTAATAGTATGCCAATTTACACACACAACAACAAAAAACCCAAATAAGAAAATTATCAATTTAGAAGAGCATGTACCTATTTCAATAAAGTAACAAATGACTGCTCATAAACAGAATTTTCAAAGATAAAAACAAAATTTTCACAGCAACAAACATATCGATTCGGCAGCATAACGACATAGTAATCTCTCAAGCTGAATGGGTACACAAGCTGAACTATACAGTTATGTTACATTGTCCCTGAATACAATATATATTCACTGGTCTATTCCATCCCCAGCATCACTCAGAGAACACAAAAATGCATTATTTCTGAAGAAACATACACTGTCTTTTTTGAAAGGTCTGAATAAAATACCTATAAACACTAATCTTTCAAATGTCAAAAACAGAACTATAAATCGTGTACCTTCGTCTTCTCTTCGTATTCGTTTTCTGGGCAGGGTTTCTTCTTCGTCTAGCTTCGTATTCTGGGCAGCAATGGAGTTTTTATGGAGATTAAGTGTTGCGGTTTTGAGGATGAGATACGGTTTTGAGGAGTTTTTATGGAGTTCTTCGTTCTGGGCAGCGATGGTTCTTCGTTTCTTCGTTATGGGCAGCGATGGCAGTGAAAGAAGAATTAGGGATTATGAAACAGCTATTATTTTGATTTTAAAAATTTTAATTAACGAAACAGCTATGAAAGCGCTTTTAAAAAGCGCTTTGGTAGCCCTGCCTTTACCAGCGCTTTTTAGGGTAAAAGCGCTTTCGTACCCCCCCCCTTTAAGAGCGCTTCTGAAAGCGCTTTCATAAGCCCCTTATAAGAGCGCTTTTTGAAAGCGCTTTCGTACCCCCCGATAAGAGCGCTTTTTGAAAGCGCTTTCGTACCCCCCTATAATAGCGCTTTTTGAAAGCGCTTTCGTAACCTCCCCCTTTAAGAGCGCTTTTTTTGCGTGTTTTTTTATTTTGTCTTTAGCGAAACCTATACCAACGCTTTCTCCTAAAAGCGCTTTAGTAGGGGTGCTGCTAAAAGACAAATTTGGCATAGTGAACATAATGAAAATTCTTTAAGTCTAATTGAGATGATTGCTGAATTTGATCCTATAATACAAGAACATATTCGTCGAATTAAAGATAATGAAATCCACAACCATTACCTTGGATATATGATACAAAATGAGTTAACAAGTTTGATAGCAAATGGAATTAAAACAAAAATTATTAAAAAAATTATTAATGTAAAATATTTTTCAATTATACTTGATTGTACTCCGGATATAAGTCATCAAGAGCAAATGTCTGTTGTATTACAATGTGTGGATATTTCTTCTACTTCAATACAAATAGTTGAACATTTTGTAGAATTTTTAATAGAAAATGATGCAACTGGAAAATGTCTTTTTGATGCAATTGTGAATAAAATAAATACTATTGGAATTGATATTAATAACTTAAGAGGACAAGGTTATGATAATGGGTCTAATATAAAGGGAAAAGATCACGGTGTACAAAAAAGATTTTTAAACATTAATCCTAGATCATTTTATACTCCATGTAGTTGTCATAGTTTTAATTAAGTAATTTGTGATATGGCTAGTTGTTGTCCTAAAGCTACATCTTTTTTTGGAGTATTACAACGCATATATACAATACTTTCTTCTTCTACTAAAAGATGGAAAATTCTACAAGATCATATCCTCAACCTAACACTTAAATTATTGTCACAAACACGTTGGAAAAGTCGTATTGAAAGTGTAAGAGCTTTGAGATTTCAAACTTTACAGGTTAGAGGTGTTTTATTAAAATTATCTGAAATGATTGATGAACCTAAAATTAAAAGTAAAGTAGATTGTTTAGCTACTTATGAACTAGAAAATTTCGAGTTTTTGTTAGGCATGACTATTTGGTATGAGATATTGTTTGCAGTAAACTTTGTTAGTAAAAATATTTAATCAAATGATATGTGTATTGATGTTGCTATAGAGCAACTTAAAGGTCTTGTTTCATTTTTTGAAAAGTATAGATAAAATGGATTTGAAAATGCTTTGATTTCTGCAAAAGAAATTGCTATTGAAATGAATATAGAACCTAAATTTCGTGAAAAATGTATTATTCGTAGAAAGAAGCAATTTGATGAGATTATAGACAACGGAGTTATAAAATCTCCTGAAGAATCATTTAAAACAGATTATTTCTTATATATAATAGATCAAGCAATAACTTTATTTCAAAGTAGATTTGAACAATTTAAAATATATAATGATATTTTTGGTTTTCTATTTAGTATTAAAATATTAAAATCCATTAACATTGAAAATTTAAAAGAAAATTATTTTAACCTTGAACAATCATTGAAGCATAACGCCGAACCTGATATTGATGGATCAGGAACTAAATTTTTTAAGAGAAATAATACATGTGAAAAATGATACACCAATTGATATACTTAATTATATAAAGAGACTTGATTCTTTTTCAAATGCATATATTGTTTATAGAATAATGTTAACAATTCCTATTACTTTTGCAACTCCCGAAAAAAGTTTTTCAAAATTAAAACTAATAAAATCTTATTTAAGATCTACAATGTCTCAACATAAATTAAATAAATTAAATTTATTATCAATTGAAAAAGAATTGTTAAACAAAATTGATTACAAAAATTTAATAAATAATTTTACATCACAAAAAGCTCGAAAAGTAAAATTTTAAATAAAGTATATTTTTGAAAGAAAATTATTACTAATAATATAAAAGGCCTCATTTTTTTAATTTCGCCTCAAGCCTCAATATGTATTGGGCGGTCCTGTTAGCCATACATGAATTACGCACAACCATTCGACCACTACCTCCAAAAGATTGTATGTCTCACACTCTTAATCACTATTATCTTTAATAACATCTAATTGTTGCCTTATAAATTGTGATGAAATAAAAAGAAAATATCTTACCCCACCCCTTAGTTCTCTCACTCACCATGCTAGTTGCCTAAAATGTTCCCTGCTTTCGTAGATATACCTCCTGAAGCATCTTTTTTTTGTTTAACGTTGTTTTGTTCCGCAGATGTAGATACAAAAGCTTCCGTAGATGTATTTATGGAAGCATTTGATGTTATATTCATGTCAGACTCTTCCTCTCTCCCATTCTTTAGTTTTCACATTTCCAAACTCTTCAAACCTCCAAACCACAAATATCAAACTTCACAAAACTTATTTTCTTCCTCTCGAATTCGGCCGATAACGTCAACATCAATTATCAACACATTCTAACAACTTCCAAACTCAATTTAATCGGGTAAGTTTTTTACGTTTCGAGTTATTTTAGAGTTTTTGTAATAGAGTTTGAATTTGACTTTAGGTGTAGAAAAGATTGAATAGTTTTAGAAATATAGTTTAGAGACAATGTAGGTAGTGTTTGTTGTGTAAAACGAACGATCAAGGCACCAAAATGAGGTTTTTAACCTTCTGCAACAGTGACAGACGCCATTGTTGCGTTTTGGAGGTTTCAGAACCTTCCGTATATTCATCTACAGAAGAATGAAATGTTGGGTCATTCCGTAGATGCACCTACGGAAGAATGAAACGTTTGGTCATTCCCAGATGAGGTCTTTGCAAACTGGGAGCACCACATGGTTCCTGCCGAAGCTCGGCGACCACATCAGAGAGGGACTAGAACTCCGTCAACGAATATATCACCTGATACTATAGAGTGTCACACCCATACATAATTCTCACCGCACCTGGATCACCGTCCAGACCAGCCCATGAGGTGATCTCGAAGACTCATTAGGCTCAGATGGACTACATTGACGATGTTCTTCCTCGGTGTCGTGAGATAATTGACATGGCGCGGACATGCATTGCCGATGGTTTATTTCCTGAGAGGTCTGATGGCAGGCGTCTAGTGGAGGGTATCATTAGGGTGACATATGAGGCATTTTGTATCGTAGAAACCATGTCAGGGCAGGTGGGGCACTTGACAGTAGAGGCAGAGTAGCTAGCAGACAGTGTGGTGGATGCAGAGGCGGAGGCGGACCCAGAGGCAGCGGAGAGACGCATGATGATGTCCGACACACAATAGTGATGTCTGTGATTTTTTTGATATCTGTATTTTAATTTCATTTATGTATGTTACTTTGATTATGTATTCGACATTATGACCGACGATTTATACGGTGTATTTTTTGGTGTACTATTTACTATTGCCTTTAAATTGCATTACTTTAATTTATTATATTTTGAATCTCCATTTTTGTTATAAAAAATGAGTTTTTGAGTGAAATGTATGTGATTTGAAAATATAGCAGACTCTTCAGTATGTACGTCTACGAAACACTCTGTTTTAACACGTTCCGTAGATGTACATACGGAAAGAAACAAATTTTTTAAAAAAAATGTGCTTCCAGATATGCATCTACGGAAGCAAATGACATAATTGGAATTTCACCAGGTGACTTAGAGATTCAAAAGATAGATTGAGATTTTTTGAATAAAAATTAGGAAAATTTCTTTTAGCTGAGTTAAAATATTATTACTTAAAAATTCAAATAATATGAGCAAGAAGAAACGACTTGAGGCTATATTTTTACAATGAGGAACACTCTACATTCCCGCGCTTGAGGGGTGTTGCTAATGGCTGCAGTTATCGAATCCAACGATGTTGTTGTGAAAGTGTTCATCGTGAAATCATTTTTACTTGTGAGCATTTTTCCGGTATTAATTGGACGTGAGCATTTTCCCGGTATTGTATTGTGGTGGCATCCTTGCAGCTCAGGCCAATGTCAAGGTTTTTGCTGGATTAATTCAAGAGTGATTGACACACAAGGTTGCTTTGAGGCCAATTAAGAAAGATGAAAAAATAGAACAAAAATCTTCTTCAAAAACACAGCTCTGTCATTGACCTATATCTTTATTCACATTAATTTTTACATAACCGAGAATTTATTCTCCATGCTTGTGTTGTGTCTATCTGAATGCAAACTAGGAAGTAATACTAATGGGGTAATCATTTTTATTAGGGTTAAACGTTATTTTGCCCCCTGCTATTTGGGGCGAATCTCAAAAACAACCCTGTAAAAAAAAAAACAGATTTCGTCCCTGCCATTTGTAGATTCCCCTGTTTTGCCCCCTCACTGAATGTGGTCAACAAAAATGATGATGTGGCGTGCTGTGTTGGATCTTTTTTATTTTTTTATTGCTGACGTGGCTGGCAACTGGATATATATATTTTTTTATAATTTAATTTAATTTTTTTAAAAATTATTATTTTTTTAAATTAAATTTTTAGCATTTTAGTAATTATTCATTTTAGTTTAATATTTATTATTTTTATGTTAATTTTATTATTAATTATTTTTTTAATTTTTAATTTCAGGTTAATGAATTTTTGTATGTAATTATATATTATAAACCAGTTAAATTTATTTTGCCCAAAAATAAGATTTAAATGAATTCAAGACTAAAAATAATGCTGGAATCATAAAATCCTAGACTAAAAATTAGAAAGTAACCAATCATACCAATTGCTAGGATTCTCACGTGTATTTTGTTTTGCTTTGCTTTATTTAATATTAACTAGATGATATATAGCGTTGTAGAGAATACATAACACAGAAAGCAAATTGGTATAGTGGTAAGCACTCTTGTATAATCAAGGGCAAGGTCTTGGGTTTAATACTTTGTTACTACAAAATTCTTAATTTTTTGAAACTTGCAATTATATATATTTACGTATGAAAAAAAAATAAATTTGGCCAATAAATATATCCAGTTGGCAGCCACGTAAGCAATAAAAAAAATCCAACACAGCATGTCACATCATCATTTTTGTTGACCACATTCAGTGAGGGGGCAAAACAGGGGAATCTACAAATGGCAGAGACGGAATCTGTATTTTTTTTTACAGGGTTGTTTTTGAGATTCGCTCCAAATGACAGGAGGCAAAATAACATTTAACCTTTTTTATTAATTAGTAAAATTATCCTTTATATATTTTCTAGAGATTTCCTTGCATAAGAGAAACAATCTAGCTTTTCTTAAATATAAAAAGTAGAAGAGGGGAATCTAGCTTTTCCTAGTTTTATTGCTCACCTCTTTATTCTCATTCATGAGGAAATAATTTAGTTTCCATTTGAATTATAAGATTTGGACCATGTCTATATATAACATACAACACATCTAAAATTAAACACTGTTATTACATTTTTTTCCTCACCACTACACAAATTCTATAAAAAAATATTTTCATTTATGGAATATTGATATTTTTCACTTTATAATTTGTAATGAAACTATGGTGATTTTTATCACAAAAATTATTAATTTATTATTTTTAATTTATTATTGTATTTTAAAAAAAATAATGAGGATGATATTAGTAAATTTTATCTTTGAAACTCACTAATTTCACGGGACACTATCACCAAAATACATTTTTATTTTAATCAACAAAATATATGTAAATATTTATAATTATTAATGATATTTGTAATTATTTATAACTATTAAAAATAGTAGATTTATCATGTTAGTAATTTATTACATCTTTATTTTTAATTATTTATAGTTATTAGTAATAGTCTAAAATATCCTTATTTGAGTTTTTCCACCACATTAAAATTGTCTTTATTTGGTATTTGCACAAAAAAGTTCTTACTTTTATTATTAAAATAATACAACCTTGATATTTTATCAAACTTACCAAATCTCTCTCTATTCTCTATTTTTTTTCTCTTTCATCACTTTCACTTTTTTTCTTCCACAAAAAAAATTTATTATTATTTTTTTTGAAACAAAAGATTTTATTCATTTCAAATGCTCTATTACAAACAAGGCTATGAGCCATATAACTTGACTATTTACATGAGAATATTAACAATGTGATTTCTATGTTTGGGTTTCATCCACCCTCTATAGACTAAAGAATCTATTGTTGACTTTATGACACTTTGAATATCCCTATAGGACCCTTTATTTCCAAAAATCATGGAGTTTCTATACATCCATATACCATAGACAATTTCTGTGGAAGCAGCCTTGACAAGCACATTAGGCCATCCTTTTCCTTTTGATTTCCTTCTAATCCAATCCATATCAAGATTCGTAGCCAACGGTATCTTCATCCACTCGAACAACTCATGCCAAATGGGGACTGTGGCCTTGCATTTGAACATAAGGTGTTCAAGATCTTCAGAGTCTTCTTTGCAAAGATCACAAATAGTATTCTGTGCCATGCCCAGTTTATGCATTCTAGCTTTTGTGAACTATCTATTATGACAGGCTAACCATAAAATCACATTCGATCTTGGCCTAGCAAAATTATAGGCCAGCATATGGTACCACTCCACCCTATTGCCATCTTCAATCAACATGTTATAAACCTTTGGTTCCTCATACTGTTCCAGCATACCACTATTCTACCAATATCAGTTTTTCTGTCCAGAATATGTTTGAGAATCCAAGTGCAGTTTTTGCCCAGTTCATCAGTCATCAAACTCCTCCCTTTTAAGTAATACGTGTGAATCCATTTCACCCAGAGATTATCAAGCTCCATACTGATGTTCCACAGACACTTAATCATGGCCACTTGATTCCAAACCTGCAAATTAACTATGTTCAGTCCACCTTGTTTAACTGGGCAGCAGACTCTTTTCCAGGCCACAGGACTCTTCTTGCATACAGCAGTTTTGCCTGACCAAATATAAGACTTGCAGAGACTATCCAGTTTCTTGATAACAAAATCAAGTAAAGGTAGGCATGCCATCCAATATTGGACAGTGGCAGACACTGTGCTTTTAACTAACTGAATTCTTCCTGCTATGCTAAGCAGATGAGCAGACCAGTGCCTAATCCTACTCATTATCCTATCAATCAGAGGCAAGTAATGACTAATATTCAGTTTTTTACTAGCAAGGGGGATACCTAAATACCTGATGGGCAGTTGTCCCTCAGCATATCCAGTGGTCCTGCTAATATCCTTTTTGATATCATCATCCATACCACCAAAGAATGCTTTACACTTCCTGATATTAACTCGAAGGCCAGTTGAAGCAGAGAAAGAGTTGAAGGCTGCAAGCAAAATGTTAATGGATTTTGTATCTCCTCTGCTAAATAGAAGTACATCATCTGCAAATGTTTGATGTGTGATCTTCAAAGCTTTGCACTTACTGTGATATTTGAATTTAGTATTGTTTGTCATCTTGATCATAACCCTATTCATATACTCCATCATAATGACAAAGAGGAGTGGGGATATAGGGCCCCCCTGACGAATTCCTCTTCTAGCCTCCAAAATCTTAGAAAATTCCCCATTCACATTGAATCTGTAGGTCACTTTAGTGGTTCCCAGCATAATCCACTTGATGAATTGACTAGGCAGGCCAATCTCTTTCAGCACAGTTTCCAGGGAGTTCCAGTCCACCATGTCATAAGCTTTCTGTAGATCTACCTGGATCATACTTCTAGGTGTGCCTCCTTTCCTGCTATACCCTCTCATTAACTCAAAAGCAAGCAATATGTGGTTCTGTATCACTTGTCCCTTCAAGAAAGTAGCCTGGCTTTTGTGTATGATTTCTGGCAGCATATTACCCAATCTATTGGTGAGCACTTTGGATATTATTTTGTAGAATGTGGTGCATCCAGCAATTGGTCTGAAATCCTTCACTTCACAGGCATTCTCAGATTTAGGAATAAGAGTCACAATGGTGCTATTAAAGGCTTTAAGGAGATTACCTTTGATAAAGAATTCTTGCACTGCTGCCAGGACATCCATCTTAATAATGCTCCAACTTGACTTGAAAAAATAAGAACCATACCCATCAATACCTGGGGCTTTGAGATCACCAATAGCCTTCAGAGCTTCCCAAATCTCTACCTCAGTTACTGGTCTAATAAGAAGGTCCTTTTGAATAGTACTGACCTGCTTCCCACTCCTCATTGCTTCCCACTACTATCTTGATTAGTTACAGTGGCTCCCTTAGCAGTCTTGAGCATCTTCATACTTTTACTTTTATGCTTTGCTTTAATGGAAGCATGAAAGTAAGCAGTGTTTTCATCAGCCAGTCTAAGCCAATCTATCTTGGATCTCTGAAGAAGCATTTGTTCCTCCTGTTCATGTAATCTAAGGACCTCTGCAGTACATAGTTTGACCCTTTTGATTGTATTGCTATCCATTCTGTTAGTATATAGGTCCCTATGAGCCATTTCCAGATCTTTCCTAGCAGTCTCCATGGTATGCTTCATACTAATCATGCTCTTGCTAAGCTTTTGAAGATCAGGTTTCAGTCTCTGCAGTTTCCTCCAAAGGATATACATTGGACTCCCTGCAATAGGCTGCTCCCAGCTGGCCCTCACAGTCTCTTCATAGCCATTCAACTTAGTAATACAGTTGTACAATTTGAATCTCTTGGGTTTATAGCCATTATGCTTGTCTTTGGTTACCTGTAAGAGTGCATGGTCAGACACATTGGGGGATAACACAGATAGAGTCAGATCACCATACTTTTGGAACCAAGCCGCATTACCAATGAGTCTATCTATCCTAGAATGGATAGGATCCAGAGTGTGTCTATTGCACCAAGTGAAATAGTCACCAATACTATCCATTTCACTCAGTCCATTATGCATCATCATCTCTTGCAGATCAATGTACTCAGACTCCATCACCATTCTTCCACCTATTCTGTCTTGAGCTTTTGTGACATTATTGAAGTCCCCAATAATGCACCAAGGCTCATTACTACCAGGCTTCTGCTGAGTGAGCTCTTTCCATAGCAATTTCCTCTGCTCAAGTTTATTCATGCCATATATGGCTGTTAACCAATATCTAAAGTCTCCCTGAACACCATAAACAGCAGAATGAATAAATTGGTCAGAACTCTTAATCTTCTTCACCACTAGATTTCTGTCATTCCATGAAAGCCATATCCTTCCATTATCATGGCTCTGGTAGTTATCTATGTAGTTATCATGGATGTTGAGCTTATCTCTAATCTTCTTTGCCTTATCTATCTTGACTCTAGTTTCAATGAGAATCAATATATCAGGTTTCATATAATGGAGACGGGAACTAATCTCCTTAAGTTTACCTGATTTGTTAAGTCCCCTAACATTCCAGGAGACTAACATGGTCCTCTGTATAAGGTCTCTATGAGATCATTCAAAATCCCTAGAGCCTCAAATCCATTCTCACAATTCAATTCAAGTAGAGGTTCAACAAGAGTTCTTTTACCTTTATCTTTGGTTGATGATCCAATCACAGTCCAGCTAGTATCCTTATCATCAGTTTTCTATTTTCCTTGTTCAGATATCCCCTGTTCCTTTGATTGTATCCCTGTATCATTGGCTTTTCTAGGGGATCCCTGCTCCATGGCTGCAATTTTGGCTTTAGGTTTCCATTGCTTTTTCACGAAATCTTTGCATTGATGCCCCACAGCTTGGCATCTCTCACAGAACAATGGTTTCCATTCATACTCCACTGGCTGCATCCTTACCCTTCCTTCACAATCCTTAATAGCTATCTCCTTAATCATGTCTCTTGTAACATCAACTTCAACCAATATGCGAGCATACGATACCCTCAGCTTATTGGTCGTGCATTCATCAGTTACCAAAGGCACATCAGTTACCAAAGGCACACCTATATCATGTCTCCCCATAGATGTAATGGGAGCTTGGGGAGCTTGACCCATAGCGGCAAAGTCCTTAGCATATCCCTCTTTAGATTGAAATCAGGCTTCCATTCCCTTAGCATCAGAGAAACATTCCTCAAGGTGTAAGGGCCTTTCATCAGCACTGTATCCATATCCTCCTGTGATTTGAATCGAAGGATGAAGTAACCTTCATCGTGGTAATAGATGTCAGGGAGTTTGACAAAATTCCACACCCTTTCCATGAAGTTCTTCACCGTGTTCATACTCAGTTCCTCACTCATCGCATACATGATTAGCGCAGTTTCCCAGTACTTGACTTTCGATGCAATATCATCTTCTTCGATCTCAATCACGATTCCTTCGGTTGTGACGTTTGGTGCTACATATTGCATCGACATCCCTTTTGATGAATTCCGATTCTCAGTGAGAACATCCACCCACAATTTCCGTTCTTTAATCTTTCTTGCTTCTGAATGTGAATCTTGCTTCTTCGTCCCCGTGATTAGGGTTTCGCCTTTGGTTTCGCCATTGTTTTCTTCCTTTTCCGTCTCATCTTTGTCTTCCTGCCTAGCCAGAACAGGGTGAGTCGTCTGCTCCTTCACCGGCGACGATGGTGAAAGGTGGTTCCCCGGTGACGGTGGCGCCGCTTTTGGTGGCCTCCCTCGTCCCCGTTTCGCCCTAGAGCCTGTTCCCGCCATTTTTCGTGTTACGCTTGGTAAATATAAATATATTTTTATATATTTATATAAAAATATATAAATACTTTTATATACGAAAATTTAATATTGATCCAAATATTTTTATAAATGATATCTAAACAAAAATAATATTTGTATAGGGAAAAAATCTATTATTTAAAAAAAATGGTATATATAATCCAAATATTTTTTATTTAAAAATGATATACACGAAAAAATCAACTATTGATCTAAATATTTTTATATACTAAATTTACTATTGATCCAAATATTTTTGTAAATGATAGCTAAACAAAAATTAAGTCTGTATACAGAAAAAAATTATTATTGATTCAAAAATGTTATACGAGAAATAATCTATTATTGATTTAAATATTTTTATATACGAAAATTTAATATTGATTTAAATATTTTTGTAAATAATACCTAAACAAAAATAATATTTGTATATGAAAAAAAATCTATTATTTATGAAAAATGGTATTTATGATCCAAATATTTTTTATTCAAAAATGGTATACGGGAAAAAATCTACTATAGATCTAAATATTTTTATATACGAAATTTACTATTGATCCAAATATTTTTGTAAATGATACCTAAACAAAAATGAAATATGTATACGGGAAAAAAATCTATTATTGATCTAAATATTTTTGTATACGAGAAATGATATTTCTGATTAAATATTTTTGATCCAAAAATGGTATACAGAAAAAAAATCAATTATTAATCTAAATATTTTTATATACGCAAATTTAATATTGATCCAAATATTTTTTGTAAATGATACCTAAACAAATAATATTTGTTACGGAAAAATCTATTATTTACAGATATTTATGATTCAAATATTTTTTATTCAAAAATGGTATAAGGGAAAAAATCTACTATTGATCTATATATTTTTATATACAAAATTTACTATTCATCCAAATATTTTTGTAAATGATATCTAAACAAAAATGAAGTCTGTATACGGGAAAAAATTTATTATTGATCTAAATATTTTTATATACGATAAATGATATTTATAATCAAATATTCCAAAAATAGCATACAAGAAAAAAATTATTATTGATCTAAATATTTTTATATACGAAAATTTAATATTGATCCAAATATTTTTGTAAATGATACATAAGCAAAAATAATATTTGTATACACATATAAAATCTATTATTTACAGAAAATGATATTTATGATCCAAATATTTTTTTATTTAAAAATACTATTCGGGAAAAAATTCACTATTGATCTAAATATTTTTATATACGAAATTTACTATTGATCCAAATATTATTGTAAATGATACCTAAATAAAAATGAAGTCTGTATACGGAAAAAAATTATTATTGATTTAAATATTTTTACATACAAGAAATGACATGTATGGTCAAATATTTTGGTCCAAAAATGATATACGGAAAAAAATCTATTATTGATCTAAATATTTTTATATATGAATAATCAATTATTTATATAATTTTTTTTTATTTTTAAAATTAAAATAAATTATGTATTTAAATGTGTGTAACAAAACAGAATCCGTGCGTATGCATATAAATTATGTATTTTAATTCTAAATAACTAGTTTACTATACGAATGATACGAATGAAGTAGCACAAATGTCTTTTACTAGGAGAGCCTAACACACATGTTTCAAATAGAGTCTAACACACATGTTTCAACTTTTTATTAAGTACTATAACACATGTATACCATGTCTCACATAGCCATCAGTGTAGAGTACTGACTTCAACTTTGTATACCTTGAGACAATCAAATGAATCCATTTGTGCCGCCCATACAATGATACGACTATGTTGTTCCATGGTCCAATATTATTTTGTCCCTGTCACCGTTTTTACTATCACATGATTGTGATGTTAATCATTTTATGTTATTATTATACATAGACAACTAGCTTCTTCAAACTTCAATTAATTGAAAACGCCTAAACTAACCTTATTAATTTGCGTATGAAATCATCTAAACTTGTTATTTAGAAGAATCCAAAACCATGTTTTGTATCCTTTGCCTCGTCTCTGTCTCTGAAGCTCTCTCGACTCTGTTCTTCAAATATGCCTCAAAGAACTCCTTATTCTCTTTCTCTAACTCTTTCCAAACTACATGCCCATTAATTTATCATTAATTTACATGTTCAATTATCTAGATTATATGTAAAACAAGATAACAGAACATAACATTGATGACATTATATATGGACATTTTTAGCATTAGAAATTGGTATATGTTAACATATACATACCACACCGCCTAATATTTTTGTTGTGTAGTACTAGTAGCTAGCTATAATATGGTGATTAATTAATTTGGTAAGTGATCATGACATATATAAAAATTTGATTTCATAAACTAATTATATAAGAGTTTGTAAATTTAAGTACCGGTGGAGGTGATAACTGGTTTGATATTTGCATGCTTGGAAAGAGCTTCCATGCATTCTTCTTGGCTCATGTTGAATAACATACACTCTTCTATCAAACGGTGCACCTATATACATATTAAAAAATTACATATAATATAAATTATGATCATGATTAATATTGAAGAAAAAAGGATTAAAATTAAATTAAAAAAAAAAAGACTCACCAAGTGGATATAAGCAGCAGGAGAGTCTTCCATGGTCTTTGACTATATGAAGAAAAATAGAAAAAGAGGGAGATATATAGAGAAAAAATGAGAGAAAGGACAAGAAAAGATGATCTAAAAAGAGAAAACAGGAAGAAGAGAAGAAAATGAAATGGTTGGATTTACAAGGAAGGTGGTTCGGCATAAGGTATAGAGATTGTTGTGAGATAATAATTATAAAAGAATTGGTAAACAGAAGTGGTTACAGTGAGAAATTGTATAAAAAAAGATTAAGATAGAGTGGCACATGAACTAATATTAGTATATTGTCAGACATATGTAATGGGACCCATTGTCCCACGTGGGAGACAAATGGGGATTGGTGGAGACGAGATTAGGAGAGATTCTACATGAGAAGCACCAAACGTAATTGTTTGCTTCTTACGTGGCAATGGAGCCGTTGTTCACGTGACACGTGGGACCCATTGGCTTATTGTATATCTTATGTGGCATAATTTTCTTGAAATGTAAGGGTGAAAATAGGCTGGGCCGAGCTAGGCTTTGCCAAGCCTAGGCCTGGCCTGTCAAAAAAATCAAAGTCTAAGTCTGGCCTGTGGCCTGTCGTAGGCTTATTTTTATGCCTAAACTTACCCTTTTCGAAGGCCTGGTTAGCCTATTAGCCTACATAAAAGCCTATTTGTTTTGAAATACTAACTAAAATAATGTTTGAATAGACTAACTAACTAAAATACCAAGAGACTAAAAATTTATTTACATTGACTTATTTTAACTTACCTACTAGCATAAGTTCTAAGAGATTATTTGTTTAAGATAAATTATGAAAACAATGTTTATTAGGTATTTTCATCTTATTTTCACAAGTTCTTTAAGATAACCAAGTTTTATTTATGTATTTTAATTCAAAGTACAAAATATAATATAATGATAATAAAAAAATATTCATATTTATTTAAATAGGCCGGCCTGATAGGCTTAAAAGGCTTTTTTTTGGCCCGGGCCCTAGCCTTTTTAACTAAATAGGCTTATAAAAAAGCCTAGGCCTTTTCTATTTATAAAAAATGTGTGGCCTGGCCTGAGCCTTTATAGGCCAGCCTGTAGGCCTCTGTTATCGGCCTGGCCTATTTCCACCCCTGTTGACATGATCAAAAGGATATATTTGTTTGAAGAGCAATGCTATTCATACACTCATTTTTAAATTAATATTTAAATTTAAAATTATACTTATACGGTGTATAATACTTTTTTAAATAAAATATATATTAGTGTGTGTGGTCTAGCGGTGAAACGCTTGGGTCTTGAGAGTTTACTCCTCTCAAGGTTTCAAGTTCGAAACCCGCTAGATACAAAATTGTTTACTAATAAAATATTATTATAATAATTAATAATTTTTTATTTTTTAAAAATTTGTTTAGATTAAACGATACATATAAATTTTTTTATTAACCAATCTCATAATTTCATTAATCAATATTTTATATTTTATCAACCAAATTTATTTTATTACTAAAAGTTATCTTTTAATATCTGGGTGTTTATTAACCAACTTTATAACTTCATTAACCAATATTTTACACTACATTAACCAACTTTGTTTTACTATTAAAAATTATTTTAATATCTGAATGTTTATTAACCAACTATTTACTTTTCATTGTCTAATTTTGTTTGGTAATTTCTCATCCCACCTCACGCCCTTCTTACGCACCACCAAATTGACCAAATTATCCCCGTGCTTCTGTAGATGCACTTCTAGAAGCACTTTTTTTTTTGGTTTAACGTTGTTTTATTCCGTAGATGCACTTTCGGAAGAAAGTTAGGGCATCCCGTAGGTGCAAGTGCAACTACGAAAATGTTTGATGTTATAACTCACGTCATACCTTTGCCCTTCCTCATTATCTTCATTTCAAATTTTTATCTCTCAAACTCTCTAAACCCCAAATATCAAAACTTCAAATTTCTTTCTCCCGAGTTCGGCCTACATTATCAACATCAAATATCAACACATTCCATCAAGTTCAAAGCGATATTTTAATCAGTAAATTTTTGAAATTTTGAGTTATTTTAAAGTATTTTTGAAATCGAATTAGAATGTGATATTTAGGGTCTAGAAATAATTGGATAGGTTTAGAGATATTGTTTAGAGACTAAGGTGCTTCCGTAGGTGCATCAACGGAAACAATATTTTTTTCTTATTTATTTATAATTGAGGGGCCTTTAATTGTATCTAATTCTAATTTATTTATATTACGCAGACATTATGGCCGACCAGGAGGATTGCACAACATGCATCAACAACAAAACATGAGTTCCATATTCAAACAAAATAAGGTCCCCAAAAAAACCTAGCCAACATCAACAGTAAAACATAACTTCTTTGACGTTATCCAAGATAACTGAACTCTACCGGAGTATAGTCGACCAACATTATTATGTGTTGTATGATGAAATTAGATTCAATGTAGATCAACTACAAAGTTTTACTAATAACTTATTCTAAACTTAATTTAAAACAACTAAAACTTTGTAGACGTTCTTCACTGAATCTATTTTCATCATACAACACATGGTAATGTCTTGGTCGACTATGTTCCGGGAGAGTTCAGTTATCTTAGATAACGTCAACGAAGTTATGTTTTACTGTTGATGTTGGCTAGGTTTTTTTGAGGACCTTATTTTGTTTGAATTTGGATTAGAACTACTAGTTTTATCGGTCTCAATTTGAGACACTTTTGATGTCTGTATTTTTATTAGATTGATGTAATTTTATTTTTATTATGTTTGACACTATTTGTAAGTTTTATAAGATGTTTTCTTTTCGTGTACTATATATACCATTACATTTACATTACACTTTCATGATTCTTAATTGTTTCAAGCAAATGAATACACCATTAGAAGCGGCATTTCAGCACGAGCTCGATTCTATAATTTTTTTTTAAGATTTATCAGCAATTATTCCGGAGATGCATCTACGGAAGGAAACACATTATTTTCCAAAACCAGGGTGCTTCCGGAAGTGCATCTACGGAAGTTGGAGGCAAAATTAGAATTTTGCACGATGTGTAAGATATCCATGGGGTGCATTGATATATTGTCCTTTGTTTTACTACTAAATTATTTTTAACATTTTGACGTTTATTAACAAACTTGACCATTTCATTAATCAATTTTTAATTCTTCATTAACCAATTTTATTACTGTTCACTGTTCACGTATATGTCACTGTTCACTGTATAAATACGGTGAACAGTGTTGAGTGTAAGTTTTAATGTAGAAATTATATGTATGAATAGAGTTACTCTTTTTTGAAGCATGAATTATTACTTTAAATTCAATGGTTCACCACATTTTTGGAAACTCTCCAGATCTTAAAAATAAATAAATCTTTTTATAAATTAATCATTTTATTTATTTAAAAGTGATATATAGAAAATTAATGAATGTGTTGAGTTTACAAGTGAGATTCAAATGAGACATTAAGAAGTTTTTAGAAAGCAATGATTTTGAATTGCAAAAAAAATAATGTAAATAATTTTGATTCAACAAAAAATGTGTAAAAGTCTTGAATGATGAGATATTGATGCATGCCAGCCTAATACAAATAAAAAAGATTAAGATGATGGATAAGATTAGAAGTTTCATTATCTTGTACTTTTAAAGATAAATTCTTACAAAAAGTCGTCAAGAAAAATACCACGACTGAGATGTAGGTCAAGCTTGAATTATTATATATGATAGCCTTTGGCCCATAAATCATGTCTAAAACAACAACTCTTCTCATTTTAAATGGTGGACAACAAATTAATTGTGGAGCAATTGATAGAATTTCATATCATTGTCGACTTGAAAAATATTGAGGTGTAGGTTGATGATGATGACAAGACTCTATATTTGTTGAACTCATTACTTATATTTTTTGAGCCTTTCAAGCAATGTTCACCTTAGAATATGAATTTCAGACGGTTGTAAGGTCAAATGAATAAAGGGAACTAGGAAGGTAAGAAATACTTCCCCCTCTTTGGGTGTAATTTGATTTCTCCTTATATATATATATATATATATATATATATATATATATATATATATATATATATATATATATATATATATATATATATATATATATATATATATATATATATATATATATATATAGGCTTAAATGCACCTTTGGTCCCTGTAAGTTAGCGAGTTTTTGATTTTTCGTCCCTGTAAGTTTTTTTTGTTGGTATGAGTCCCTATATCTTACTTTTTGCTTGCGGTTTAGTCCCTAAAGCCAAAATCCGCAGGAAAATCTGCAGGTTTTTCTGCGAATTTTCCTGCAGATTTTGATTTTAGGGACTAAAACAAACGCGAAAGTGAAATATAAGGACTCAGACCCAGAAAAAAAACTTACAGGGACAAAAATCAAAAACTCGCTAACTTACAGGGACCAAAAGTGCATTTAAGCCATATATATATATATATATATATATATATATATATATATATATATATATATATATATATATATATATATATATATATATATATATATATATATATATATATATATATATATATGAGGAGAGTTATATTTCCTCCAAGAGTAAGTTATTATAACTTACTCCACATCTTGACCATTTATTATTTTCAATCTAATAGTTAAAAATAATAAATAATTAAACGTAGAGAGAGAAAATTATTCCTTATTATTTTTAATCATTAGATTGAAAAAAATTAATGGTCAAGATGTGGAATAGGTTATAATAACTTATTCTTGAAGTAAATATAACCCTCATCTCTCTCTCTATATATATATATATATATATATATATATATATAAACTGAGTTAGAAGTCATGTGTTTCGACCGGTAATTTATTGGTATAATCAGTAATTCAATGACCAAATAGTTTGGTCGGTTCGAATTTTAAAATATTTCATAAAAATATACTCAATTATTAACATTAAAAAAATATCTATCATAAGAGTTAATATAATTAATTGATAAATTTAATTATGAGTAATTAAATCACAAATCATTTTATTAAAATTGAAATAATAGATCACACTAAAAATGTTGATTTGTGAAATAAATATCAATTAACAACAAAAATAAATGTCTTAACAAATAGTTCAAAGTATAATTAAGAGTATTATAGATAAAAAAAATTGAAAAGTAATAAAAGTTTTTAGTTCTTCTTAGTATGTAAAAAAAATAAAAAATAACACTTAAGAAGAACGGAGCGACGAGTAATTTTTCATATTTGGTTATAGTGGAGAATATTTCTTGTCATGAAAGCAACGTGGTCGTTCAACTTTTTCCCAAGAAAACAAACTTGTCTGTTTTTCTTTTGCAAAGAAACTGTTAATACACCTACAAGGAGGGAAAAAAAGCCAAAGAAAACAATACCAATTGAATGTGATGAGGTTGTATACGTGAAGTCAAGAATCAGATGTCCTAATTTAATAACGTAAATAAAAGAAAAGAATATGTGTAAGATGAAATGTAACCCCATTTAGAGAGAGTATTCTGTCAGAAAAAGAGAGTTATCTCATTGAATGTTGTGCTCAATCTAGAAGATAGATGAATTTGGCTGGCTAGTATTCGAATTTCAATATTTAATGATGAAATTTTTTGTGCTAACTTTGAAATTGAACATAGAGTGCTTTAAGTCTCTCTCTTTCTTCAATATGAAATTTTTTGTGCTAACTTTGAAATTGAACATAGAGTGCTTTAAGTCTCTCTCTTTCTTCAATATTTTATTTCTATGTGCACCCTAAAGGGTGTATTGGAACCAAAAATAATGTAATTAGGCAAACTAGCTGCTTATACAAAAATAGTGTCATTGACCAAATATAAGCCCAATGTGAATTATAAAACTCATTTCATAGTGACATAATTAATTGTACTCTAAATTGATCGAAACTAGTCTAATCATAAACGAATCACTTTTTTTATGTTATTTTAAACACTTAAAACTTTTAAAATTTATATGCAAGAATATCCAGAATAATTCAGTATATATTTGAGTTTGTATAAGACTGATAAAAACTCGAATGTAGATAAGATAAATCTTAAATTTTGTGTAGAGAGGATAAGCTTGTCTAATGTGTTTTTTTGAATTTGAAATGCTCAATTTATAGGCTAAAGTGGTGATGTTTAACAAGATTGCGACCCTTGATGAAACACGCACTTATTTTTATTAAATATTGCATTGTTCCGCCTACATCTCTTGCCTAATACTATTTATGGACATGTGCTACTTCTGTTTTGTGAATTTTTCGTGAGAAAACTCCATTTCTCACTTTGAGACGACACCATCTTGAAATTTATATAGGTGAAATTCATATTATATATTTTCTTTCGATTTATTCTTGATGTTGAACTTCATTAAGAGTTTGGAAAACTCAACCCTCAATATACAATAGTCAACATTATTACATAATGTCGCACAAACATCCAAATCAACGGCTTGTTGTTATCCATTGAATCTTAGGTTAAGGTTTTCTTAACTTCAGATTGGGTTGCTACCGTTGTTGGAACTCTTATTCAAGGAGTTTTAATCCCATACCACTACTGTAAAAAACACATTTTACCTCACATGCGAAATGTATTTAACCTCAGCTATAGAAACGAGATAATAAAGGACGTCATGAATTAAATGAGAGTGAAATAGGTAAACACTTCATTTTGATTCTGTTGTTTGAAATTAATTCTTAGCCAATTTCTTTTCATAATATTATGTAAGAGACAAATATTTATTCAAAAGTGAGTGAAGCAATATTCATGTTTGTAAAAAGATGTTTATTGAAATAAATGTTTATATATAAATAGTTTTTATAATAAATGATAAAAATACATTACAATATTTATTTATATGGCTTAATTTGATGTGATCTCAAATATAAATTCATTCATCTTTAAATTTAGCAGTGAATTGACACCATCTTAAAAAAAATGATTTTTTTTATAGAAAAAGTAACATAGTTTTGATTATTTTTTAAAGTGATAAATAACAATTTGTCAATTATTTTTCTTGATATGTTGTTTATATAAACGGGAAAAATAAAACTACTATTTAAAATATTGAATAATAAAAATGTATCAATTAAATATATTCACACAATACCGTGCGAACGTACGAGTAACACATCACTATCCGTGCGAACACACGGGTAACACACGCACAGGTAACACACATATATCGTGTAAACGCACAGATAACCATGCCAGAATTCGTGCAAACCGTCGAGTTATTACATTTTTTGTACGATTAAAGAAAATAAAAGTAAATATATTTAAAATAATGTATGAATTCAATTTATATATGAAAGAAAAGAAAGCAATTTATTATCTCTTATAAATATAATAAACTATTTTAGTTAGGCAATTTTTTTTTCTATTTTTCACAATTGTTTTTTTTACAAATTATGTATTAATAGTTTTTCTTAACAATAGAAGTTTTTAAAACTTATACAATTATCTTGCAGTCTATTTTTTTTTAATTTTTTTTAATTTGTTTGAATTCGCATGACAAATTGGTGACGTATACGCGGTATATGCAAGAACCCGTGCGGACGCACGAGTTTCCCACTAGTTTTTCTAACCTTCTTTAACTTGAAGCAAAAATTTCATTATCTTGAGCAAATGCTTTCATAAGAAAGAGAACAAAATATATATCCTGAGAGTTGTTCCTGAGTGTTGTTCCTTTTTGAATGTAGGTTAGAGATCCGTTGTTGTACCTATGTAACAAGACCCTTAGTTTTGCTATAAAACCGAGGAAAAAGTATTTTATTTTGTAATTAAAAAATAAAAATAAAATAAGGAAACCCCTCGCTTTTAGTAAAAAATTAATGTAATAAGTTTAAAAAATGGTGAATGATAAATAATTAAAAGTAACATATCATGTTTCGATTTTAATTTCTTACTAGTCACCATTTTTTGTGTGCAGTTTACACCATGTTTAGGAATAAATTTCTCAATGTTGTCAACCGAGGAAAATAATGTTGTTTTCTTTGATTGACAACATAGGAAGGTTATTCCAAAAATAGAACAACAACATTAACACCATTATGTGAGATAGATTGCAATGACAGAAAAATGTTTTGTTCAAGATAGAAGAATACAAAGCATTGAAGAATTTTTCGGCCTTATAATCCATCCCAAAGAATGATGCATACGGGTTTGGGATGGCTACATATAAGTTAGGATTATGATAAAATTTGTTTAACTAGTGTTTTATAGTAAAATCTGATTATTCTATCCCTCAATTATTACAAAAACTGAAGGGATAGATCATTTAATTTACACTTATAAAGAAATAAAACATAAACTCCAATAGCTAGGATTCCAAGTATGTCCTGAATTGGTTTTCCCCTTGGTTAAAAACTGAGTAAATATGTGATCTTAATTTTTTAAAAATAAAATAAAACATGGCGCGCCTTGGTATTATACCTCAGTTTTTTGTTGGGTGAGGTGAAAGTTTTGTCATGAAATGTATTATTTGTAGTAGCGTACCTCTCGAGGTAGTCTTCATTAAATCTCTGACCTATGATTTAGTAAATAAAACAACCACATTATAGCTCGAAGGTATATATGAGAGTGAAATGATTCCGTCCTTAATAAAATTTCTCATGAAAGAATGTCTAAGTCCTATATTCCTAGACTTTCCATTATACACTTTACTGAATGCTCTAGCTAAATTGGCTTGACTATTATAGTGTATCAGCACCTTTAAAACACTGTCTTTTGCCAATGAAACTTCCAATAGAACTTCCAATAGAAGGTTCCTGAACCATTTAGCTTCTCGACCTACAGAAATGAGAGCCAAAAACTCAATTTCCATGGTCGAAAGAGTAATAAATGTTTATTTTTTACTCTTATAAGAAATTTCACCTTCAGCTAGTGTAAATATTCACTCAGTTGTAAATTTATGATCTTCAACACTCGATATCCAACGCACATATGTATATCCTTCTAATATGGAAGGAAACATACCATATTGGAGGTCAAGGTTTGGGTTTTCAAAATATAATAAAAAAATATCTGTGATGGCCTTCCAATGCTCACCATTTGGATTTCTAGTAAATCTACTCATTTTACTAACTGCAATTGTTATGTCGGGTCTAGTACATTGCATCAAATACTCTAGACAAGTAATTGCACTTGCATATTTCAATTGAGACACGACTCTTCCATAATTTTTTGAATTTTGACCTAGGATCAAATGGAGTACTTCCTTCCTTGAAACTTAAGTGTTTAAACTTATGAAATACTTTCTCAACATAATGTGTTTGACTAAATTCATAACCCTCACTGTCTCACTTTACTTTGATCCCAAAAGGAGTGACAACTAGTCCAAGATCTTTTATCTTGAATGTGGAAGTTAAAAACCGCTTTACTTCTAAAATTCCATTCATCTTGTTGTTAATGACTAATCATGAAATCAACATGGAGGCAGAGGAATATCACAATGTTCTCACACAACTTTGTGTAAAAAATCTTGCCACAAGAATTATATGAAGAAAGTTTTTATATGATCATAAATGATGAAGCAAGATGGTTTTTAGATGAAGTAAGAGATGGAATTCTAAGCAATTTAAAGTAGTATAGTATGAATTTCAATGAGCACCTTAGTATGTTCACTTATCTCAAATCTTCACTTGAATTTCTATGTTCAACCTTCTTGATCAATTTCATTATTGATGTGAATGACACTTTTAATCCTTTTTCTTCTTTGATAGATTTTATCTTTATCAAAACTAAACTAGATATAAGATGTATTTTCCACAATCTCCTACTTTTGATGATGACAAACTCTTTAAATTCATGTTTTGTTAATGATTGAGAAGTTTCCCCTTAACTTGTGTGTCTCCCCCTTAATTGGCGAATCTTGCAATGACAAAGTCAAACTTTTAGTGTCATTGTTTCGGAAACACATCTTTTGTTCATTACCAGGAAGCACACAATCTTCTGGTTTCTCCATGTAAATATCCTCGCTGAGATCTCTATTTAGGAATTTTTTTGACATCCATTTGATGAACTATAAGGTCATGCAAGGAAGCTACTACAAACGAAACTCTAATTTTTGTTGTGCTTGATACTAGTGCACATGTGTTGAAATAATCAACACCTTTCTTTATAATGTTCCACTTAAATAATAATAGGAACCTTATGGAAAAAATCTCATTATTTCCTTCTACTATTTATAAGAAATAAATTTATTATCGATTTTGTTCGGCCTTAGATCCTTAGCCTTTCGAAATCTCTTGCTTATTCTAAGTTTGAGTTGTTTTTCAACAATCAGTGATGAGCTTTCAGTTTGTGTTTCAATAATCCGTGGAGAACCCTTTACGTGAGGTTTTTCATTTGTGAGAATCTCGAATTTCTTATCATCCATAATAAGATTCTCAAATTTCACATCTAAAAAATAATAGTTACATAAACTCCAAATTCAAAAGTCTATATGCATTAATGTTAGGTGCATAACCTACAAAACATATTTGATCCCTCAAGGACCCAACTTGTTTCTTTTTGGGTCCATGCTCTTATAATAAGCTACAGACCTCCACACTCTAAAATAACCGATACTTTCATACTTCATATATGGAGAAATATTGGTTATTATTCAAATGAATTCTATTCATTATATGCTATAACGACTTTAAATCATCAATAAAATAAAATTGATGTCACTTTTGTCATTTAATTATACTGTATCACATACACCAACCAATTTTATGTCATTCTTCCATTGCCAATAAAATATTTAATAATCATTTTGCTTTGAAGTTACACTTTCACTTAAATATATCTAAATGCATTAAATATTCATAGCAATCGATAACCATGATTACAACTTTTATTTTATAAAGAGGTTTAAACATAAAAGTCATATATATATATATATATATATATATATATATATCATATTAACTAACACTCATTTATTTATATTTTTTTTAAAATGAATTTTTATTGCATGAATGACATATGCATCATGAATTATATTTCTTAACTTCATGTTTAACAATGTTCTATGTTATATCCAAATAATAATCACATTAAAAAATAAACGAACCAAAATCATTAATATTTTGTGGAGGTTTTTATCCTCAGAAAACTAAACCCTTTCAGTTTAAACATAATACTATTTTTTGAATACATATGCTGACTTAATTAACTTTGTTGTCATGCCACATATTCAAAGTTAATATTTTTTTCACAAAATTTAATAGAAAAGATCAACTAGACTAATGTAACACCTTTTAAGGGACTAATATATAAAATTTACTAGATAAAGGACTAAAATAAAACGTGAAATTAAATTAAAGGACTTCGTCAACCTTCATTAAGTAACTTATATAAATATTTATACAGTAGTTCCTCCATTCTTTTATCAACATTTTTTTATTTAAAGTTAAAATAATATAATAATCTTTTCATACAAATTTTAGAGGTGCTGAGTAGATTTCTGGTCATTGATCCACATTAGTATTGAATGAGACAGAACCAACGCCTGCTAATGGCATATGAGTGCCATCAGCAGTCATAACCGACATAGATGGTGCAACATTCAAAGACACAAATGATTTAGAATCATATGACATATGGTGTGATGCTCCAGAGTCTAGAATCCAAATGGAAGGAGATATACCTGAAAAACTAGAAGAGTTCATACCTTTAGTAGAGGAGGCAGACATGGCACGTGACTGAGTGGCAAGAAGCCTTTGAAGCTGCTCTGTAATATCAAATATTTGAGAAGTAGTCTCAGATGGATATGCATGATCAGAACCAAAACTAACGGTAGTAGGAGCAACAACAACAACATTTGATGATGGACTCTTAAAAAATTTCTTATTTGCTTTCAACAATTTGGGACATTGTGCTTTCCGATGACCTTTCTCCTTGCAAAAAGCACATTCATCAATTCCAAGCCCAACCCTACCTTGAGGTTTTCCTTTGTGAAATTGAGCAGCAAACACAGACGGAGGAGTGGATAGAACTCCTTTATCTGGAATCAAATTTGAGTGGGACTTGAGTCTAATTTCTTCTGCCAACAA
Organism: Vicia villosa; assembly: GCF_029867415.1. NCBI lineage: Eukaryota > Viridiplantae > Streptophyta > Magnoliopsida > Fabales > Fabaceae > Vicia > Vicia villosa. The sequence goes on along the minus strand of NW_026704977.1, from coordinate 255,849 downwards.
TTTGTTAAAAATTGAATCAACACTAGGAAGAGGATTACGATGCAGAATACCCCCACGAAGTCCCTCAAAATCATCCCTAAGTGCCATCAAAAATTGAACCCAACGTTGCTCTTCTCTTTGATCAGTGTACGCTTTAACAACTTTCAATTCAGCCGATTCCATAAGAGCCAATTGATCCCACAAATTAGTCATTGCTGAATAGAATTCTTGAATGGTCATCTTATTCTGTTTGAGAGCTCTAATATCACTTTCCAACTGATATCATTTTGCAAAATTAGATTGAGCATACAAACGTTTCAAATGGTCCCAAACCTCCTTAGCAGTATCATATTTCGCTAGTTGCACACCTATTGACTGAGAAACCGAATTATTTATCCAAGTAAGAATTTTCGAATTACTAACATCCCATGCATGTTTCCAACTCTTGTGCATATTTTAATTTACTTCATCCTTTTTATCTGTAGGTTTAACCGAGGTTCCATCAACATAACTCCACATCCTTTTTCCTTTCAAATTTTTTTTCATTACGTAACTCCAATAGGAATAATTGTCTCCAATGAGTTGGACACTAGCTGACTGAAGAGAGTCATCTTTTTCATTATTCATTGTGATCAACTATGAAATAACCAAAGCACCACAATTAAGCAAAATACCAAGTGAAATTGATCCCAAAAAAAAAATCGGTCACTGTATCAAAATATAATGTATCTCCCAATTCTCTTTTTTTTAACCGTAAAAATAACAAGGAATAGCAAAGTAGCAAAACTAGCCAATGAAACAAATCAAAGAACAGCAACGTGTTGAATTCTTTGCCACAAGAATGATTATCCCAAAAATATTTTAAGAGAACAATAAAGAAAGGCAAGCAAATATCTAATAAACATTACCAAACCACCAAGTCACGCAGTCAGCTTCCAATGAACCAATGCCATAAAATTTCAATGAAACAGCACCGTAAACCAAACACTTCACCGAATAAACATCTTAAAAAAATATATGGACCACTTTACGACAGATCTGAAATCAAACCGAACTCTTTGATACCATGTTAACAATTGTAAATATAAATCAACATAGAGAAGGAGAAACACCCTTTGAATTAGAGTTTCAATAGAATGAACAAAAACATAAAAGAGTAAGGGTTACACCAAAGTATAAATACAAAATATTGAGAAAGACTTAACTACCCTTACAAATATATAATTAATCTATATAATAATATTATTATTATTAATAATAATAACTAACAGAAACCAACACAACGTTACATTATATTTGAATGAGTGTTAAGGTCAGATGAATAAGAAATATGATCTAAGGTGAAAGAGAAAAACAATATAAAAGGTTGAAATCGTATAAATATACATGTCAAATTGTCATAATTATTTTCAAATGATGATTTATAATTAGATTCTAATTTAAAACGGTTTTAATATAACTCTATCAAACCCTTTACATATATTATCTTTAGTAATCTTTTTACATTTTTTTGTACATATGTCTAATTATATACCACCTTTATGATTGACTCATAAGGTAGAAGAATCATTTGGTCATAAACTGAAACCTACAATATAGTAAATCTATAGTAACCAATTCATATGCAGTTACCTTTTCTTGCAACAGAAAATAAATTTGTTACACACAAAAATTAGAAAGTTGAATTTTTAACTTATGTTTGTTCTCTAGTATCATATACACTAAGCAAAACTGTACTTTATCTGTCAAAGTCTAATTATAAATTTTCCAAATAATGCGTGTCTAAAATATAGGACCTAAAATAGACCAAAGAAATTAACAAAAAAAGAATTGGATATTAATGATACAAAGGTAAACAACATCCCTATAAACTAGGAAAGATTAACAAACTAAACAACTTTTAATTTGCAATATAAAAACAATGTTACATCTAAATTCAAAATCCTATAATTCACTTACCTATATCAGCAACATACATGAATCTTTGAATTAGTGTTTCCACAAGCAACAAATTATATTGATAGCTAGCTATAAATATGATTTCTTCGAAAAACGAGGTGAATACAAATACAAAATAGTTTCAGTTTTTTTTATCTAAAAAAAATTAAATTATTAAATATTAAAATTGTTTTTTTTTTTATATTCTCTGACAAACCGGTCTGATTGAACTATATGTTTTTTTTTAATGATAGAGCATTGATGAGATCAAGAACCAACTTCTAAGCACGAGGCTTGAACTGATATCATCAAAAATGGAAGCAAATGCTGAGATAAAGAAATACGAAGAAACTGTTAAACAATTATACAAATTATTGAAGAGTGTTTGTCAAGAAAGAGATGAAGCAAGAAATCAAGTTCAATTGCTAATAAGAAAATTCCAACCATCTGTGCAAATTGATCATCCAATGGAACCTTCGTGTGATTTATCCTTGTCTAGTCCTCAATCAAATGAGAAGAAAATTTCTTCAATAGGTTCATCAAATACAAGGATAGTTGAATCACGCATAAATCATCAAAAGAATCACACAACTCTTTGTAACAATAGTTATGATACGGAAAGTGTTAATCCAAATGAGTTTGTTCTAACTTCTTTGAGTTTAGCATTTCCTGGAAATTCTAATGGACCTTCTAAGATGTCTCGTGGTTCTGGTTCAAGTTCGGGTCCGGGTTCTGGCTTTTTAGTGAAGAATGAACCAATGTTATATATGGATTCAAATGGGATGCAGAATCATACAATATCAAGAAAAAAGAGAAAGTTTCTATGAGGCTGCATTATGTATTATAAAATTCTTATCAGGGTTTATTTTTTTATTTTATTTGAAAAAGAATGTGATACCAAGATAATAGTTAACTATGTGTAGAATCTAACATTGCTAGGTTGCAATTGCGCTGCCTTGTTAAACTTTGGCAGATAAATGATAAATAGAAGTGAGAACGGTGGGAAGTAAATTATGCATCCATTTAGATTTTTCTTATTTTGATCTTATGATACTTAAAATATTTGAATTGAATGGTAAATTTGAGATACAAAAGAAGCTAAGATGTTCGATTATCTTCTTTTATTTTCAAATTTAATTTTTTTATCAATAAACTTGTATATTGAAGGAGTACAAAGGATATTCAACCCTAATACACAAACGCCATCAATCAGTTAGGAAATTCAAAGGATTCTTCCACCAATTATAAAAAGTTTGATAGCTATTCTTCTTACTCCCTAAGACATACTACACTCAAGTTGTAATCTTTACATTTGTTACACTATCGTTTACATTACATATGTCATTGTTAAATAGGATGTTGTTTCTTTTGATCCACAGGTTTCAACAAGTTGCTATCCATAACATAGTTGCTTACCTCGCTGCAATTTTGCCACTACATTACTCAGAGAATTCCTCAAAATGCTCCGCTCCCTCCAAACCGACTGCTACTTGCAATGACAACCAATCTTGTATTCTACTCCACACCACACCACTTTTAAGCACTTGCAGAATAGAGAAGATGTTGTAATTTTTCTTCAGCTAAAAAACATAAAGTACGCACCATTTCATGTTCATTTAAAGACAATTCTCTCCTCTTAAGCTTCTGTTTTGTTGGAAGTATATCCAGCATCATTCTCCATCCAAATGCCTTTGCCTTTTAGGAGAGTTTTGTCTTCAAAATGTTCAGCATAATTTCCAACCACGCTTCTCATGCTGTCTCAATCCTGCACAATTCAAAATCAAAGACATTAAAAAATTGTTATTAGCCACAATTCACAGACATTATAAAAAAATTGTCAGTTGCCACGTAAAATTCATGCCACAAAGTTGTCACATGATTTTTACATCGCAACACTTTGCCACGTGATTTTCATGACACAACATTCTACATTAAATGCAGGTTTGGTATGATATGTGTTAGAAATTTACCACGTGAAAATCACGCCACAAACTTGATACGTGAAAATCATGCCACAAATGTCTACATAGATTTAATATTATAAAAAAATTTATATTATATATTTTGTTTTAATATATAAAAAATAATAATTTTGGATTTTAAATTAATATAAATAAATAGTATACATTATTTATTCTCGGTTCTTGAGCTCAATGTTGTTGTAAACGATGTTTCCTCCGTTGTCAAATGAAGGTGAACGATACTCGAGCTTCACAACCTTCCGTTTGTCACCGTAAGGTAGGCGGTAGTGAATTTCGTCAATGAAAGCGTCGAGCGAGGTGTACTCGTTGAGTTTGAAGTCCCCCCGAGTGTTCTACCATCGGAGTAGGCGACAGTTGTGACATACCAACCGACGTTGTACTCATATTGATGCTTATTGTCACCAATGCAATGGACAAAGATGATTATTTACTTGAAATCCAGTCTTCTTTTGCTCCCTTTGATTTGTTGCACTAAAAAATTGGAGTTTTAGAGTGATAAATAATATTGATGATGTAGGGTTTTTTGGTTGTGGAGAGGTGAGTGTTGAAGAGGAAATGTAACAAAATAGGAGAGTGATCATGTTGGTCCAAAATATATCAGATACTTCCGTAGGTACATCTACGAAACATTCTGATGCTAAGCTATTTCGTAAATATACCCAAGCATATTCTCTAACATGAAGAAGGGGGCATATTTGAAATTTTGCCAGATGCATAAGAAACTCAAAGGGTGTAATGATATATATATATATATATATATATATATATATATATATATATATATATATATATATATATATATATATATATATATATATATAGGGAGCATATCAAGTGAGAACATTTTTAAATGAGAGATGAGAGGAAGAAATATCAACCATTGGATTCATCAAGAGAGAGAAATTAATAGCCTCATTAATGTAGTAACATTCTCTCTCTTGATGAATCCAATGGTTGATATTTCTTCCTCTCATCTCTCATTTAAAAATGCACTCACTTGATAGGTTCCCTATATATATATATATATATATATATATATATATATATATATATATATATATATATATATATATATATATATATATATATATATATATATATATATATATATATATATATATATATATGGAGCATATCAAGTGAAGGCATTTTTAAATGAGAGATGAGAGGAAGAAATATCAACCATTAGATTCATCAAGAGAGAGAATGTTACTACATTAATGAGACTATTAATTTCACTCTCTTGATAAATCCAATGGTTGATATTTCTTTCTCTCATCTCTCATTTAAAAATGCTCTCACTTGATATATATATATATATATATATATATATATATATATATATATATATATATATATATATATATATATATATATATATATATATATATATATATATATATATATATATATATATATATATATATATCACCAAATCATTTGAATCATGGTGTGCTTTAGCTGTGCCCCTAATAAATTATTAATTAGTCTTTTGCCTTTTTTTTTTCTTCTTTCTTTAATTAATTTAATATAAAATTTCATTAAAGTAATAATATTCCAATTATTTTAAGTTCTTCGATGTTGGACTTTGACTCATTACTATCTAAAAAGGTCTGCATTATTGTCATTTTCACTTTAAATGTATTATATATTATCTCAAACACTGACCTTAGATTAGGGTTGATTATGTTTGTATTACTAATCATACATTCCGCCTTTAGCCTTTAACATTTAATAATTTAATTTTTTTTTTATATTTAAAATACATTGTAAAGATTATATAGGACAATGCTATTATAATTAAATTAATTTTTAAAAAATTATAATTCATTGTCTTATGAAACATAATTTTGTTATGCATAAGTAGGTGAGAATAGGTCAGACAGACTTATTGGGACCTATAATCTAGCCTACTTAAGGTCAGACCAGATCAGGCCTATTTAATAAAGAGGTTAGGCTTAAGCTTTTTTAAAAGTCTATTTTATTAAATAGGTTAGACTTAGACTATTAAAAAAAACCTATGAAATCTTATAGACCGGCCTATATTTTTATATATATATATATATATATATATATATATATATATATATATATATTTTTATTAGAAATATGCTAAATAGTTTGGCCCACGTATGAATATATATTAGAAAAACGCTAATTAGGCTAGCCTATGTATGCATATATATGAGAACAAAGGCTAAATAGGTCGTCTTATATGTGCATATATAGGCCGATCTATAAGGCTTCTTAAGTAATATGGATTAATTGAAAATTTTAATGAAATATAGACTTTTAAATAGGCTTTCAGGCCAGACCAGACTTTTAAAAAGGTCAAGGCAGGCCAAAAAACTGAGCCTATGATAGACCATAGGCCAGACTTAGGCCTTTTAAGTTTTTCGTAGGCCAAGCTCAGACCTTCTAAAGCCTAGCCTAACCTAGCCTATTTCCACTCCTATGCATAAGCCTCTATACTCTATAAAAAAATTCACAGTTTTTAATGTTAGAAAACCAAAATTTTCCAAAGTAAAAGGTATGAAAGTACACTACTATGGAAACACATATGATAACGGTTGTGATATACATACAATGACGGTTGTACGAATATTGTTAGGTAACGTGTAATTGTATGTATGTTGGTTTCCACCAAGGACGTGTGAGAGTGGTGATAAACTAGGTAACACGTTACCTATCACAACGATTATCATAAACAACTGATGTGATATATATTTAGGTCACGGATTTGAAACCCAACAACAACAATTTATTTAGAATGAAATTAACATTTCACCATGGTTACAATAGATAACTATTGTGGTATGTGTACCAGATTTTATTATAAAATATGTGGATCGCTTGTTTTTCCTACACCTCACTAAACATATACAACCATTAAAATTGATGTAGAAGATAAAAATCTGAAAAATTAAATTATTCTTGAAAACAAACTTAAACGAACCACTGTTTTTTGAACTACATGCATCTCGCATATAACTTAAAATAGATGAATTACGAGATGAAGGCAATTTGAAAAATATTGATTGATCTAAGTTGGTTTTCAAATATAACTTAATTTTCAGATTATTAGTTTCTAAATCAATTTAAATGAATGCATGTTCAGTGAAGAGTTAGTGAAACAAGCAATATGCAAACAATAAAATAAACTCAACTAGATTTTTTGAGAAACATTTATCAAAACAACAACATACAACAACATTTATCAACATTTATCAACAAAACAAAAATAATATACAACTGTGGAACCTTGTTTTGCAGGTGATATGTTTTTGTTTTGATGATGACAATTGTAAAGATATTCAGTATGATAAAGAAGCAACATGATGAAAATTGTAAAAGATCAGAAAAGAAAGATATCATTCAATATAATAAAGATGCAACAATTAAGAAAGTCAACCAATGCACTTATGCGGTTAAAGATGAAAGCCATGAGTTTGATAAAGATTGAAATTTTTTTAGACATAGATAAAGCTTCAAACATCTAACGTAGTTGCAGACAAAGGAAAACAAACAGATTACATCAAAATCCTCAAAAGAAATCTCAAAGCAAGTGTCAACACAGAAGAATATATCAAGAAAGGCTTAAAGGAGTTAATCTCCCAATTTAGTAACTGAGTGAAACTTTTGTAAAGGCAAAAGTTCTTTCTTTATAGAAGTAAATGACTATAAGCGCGCGCACACACACACACGCTTAAAAACTTTTTATAAAATTATTTGAAAAGAATAAACCTTGAGAAGTATATATAGAAGTTGCATAGAAAATGACGGGAGCATTCAAAAAGCCATAAAATATTTTTTGACAGAATCTAATCGATTATGTCAATCAGTTAGATTAGCGCGCTTTTGAGGAACAAGGCAATTTGAACTCACTCAATATATTATCAACAACTATATATCATTTATTTCCTATTTCAGAACTCATAGTTGTTATATTTAAATGAACTAATTGATTGACTTAATTGATTAGTAACGATCATTTTGGATTTAATGTTATTTCCTCTTTTGGAGGATTTCAAGCCTATAAATAGAGGTCTCATTCTTTGTTTCATTTCATCAATAAATCGAATAGTTTTCTTTACCTACTAAAAACTTTCAAGTATATAATGGAAACTCTCAAGATCAGTACTTAGGGAGAGGAATAGGTCTTTTATTTTTTTTACCAAACCTCTATAACTCTTGGTGTTTTTCTTCTTCCCTTAACTCTTTTACTTTACGCACTTTATTTTTATATTTTGCTGCTTCAAAATAGAAAAGTACTGTATTTCAAATTTTCATTTTAATCTCAAAAAGTTTTGAAAACCATGTGTTTCCAAACAACACAATTCACTCCCCCCCACTTGTGTGTGAAGTTTCAAGTTCAACAAGTGGCATTAGAGTCTAACTCTTATTTAAGGACTAATAGTCTCAGGAGGAAGATGACTTCCGACACAAGATTCTTTTTCAAAATTCACCACCACCTTTTGAAAATTTATTTTCTTTTATATACATGTGTTTTCTTTATAAACCTATTCAATGGTCTGATTTACCCTACTCATCAAATAAATGAAGAAGAAATGGAAAAAATCTCTTTAACCAAAGATAAATTATAAATTTTGTTTTGTAAAACCCCAAGGAAATGTACGATACTTTGGAAAAGATATATAAAGTTTCTCTAAGTATCAAGCCGGGGAATATGAACACATGCAGCGAAGATATTCTTTTCTTCAAAGTTTTAATTGTTACTAACATTTATCTTGAGAATTAAGAATTTAATTTTTTCCAACTCCTAAATCTATAAGCTATAAACCTTCATGAATTTCAGGAAAAGATATATGATACTTTGGAAAAGATATATGAAGTTTCTCTAAGTATCAAGTCGGAGGATATGAACACATGAGGCGAAGAAATTCTTTTCTTCAAAGTTTTAATTGTTACTAACATTTATCTTGAGAATTAAGAATTGAATTTTTTCCAACTCTTAAATCTATAAGATATAAACCTTCATGAATTTCAAGAAAAATCAAGAGAGTGTTTACACCTATTTTTGGTAATATAAACAATCATTATCCATCAACACTTTAGGACTGGATAAAAGTCCGTTTACAATATTCGTTCATGTCTTGCGATTTATGATATCACTTCATGCATTCTTTAAGAACAAAATCATGCTCTTATTAGTGTTAGAATTGATTCCAACAACTTTTATAAAACAAGTTGTCTCACGAGAACTTAAAAGAAATAACACTTAAATGACCATTCAAAAGAAAGAAAAATAAAGGAAATGAAAATAAATGTAGAATTGCAAGAGAAAAAGGAAAATAAACAAAATAATCTTAAATTGGTTGGAAATGTAAAGGATGGGCGGAATCCATCTCTGTTAACCCCTGAACCCGTTTGCCCCCGCGGCGTGGGTTTTACAAGGTTTTCAGAAAATAGGATCCAACCCATAATATATGGTAATTAAAACTATTTATAGAAAAAAATAACTTCCTATATCTAATATTTTGACAAGTGGCTTATTTAATAACTTCATTAATCTAATATTGACACATGTCCCTTTGGATAACTACTTTTAATAACTTCTGATAACTTCTTTGTAGGAGTTGTTTGCTTGATCGACGCAATGTGTCAATATTTGACTCTTTGAATGACTTCTTCGAATGTCTTTTTTCGAATGCCTTTTTGAATATATTATAACATATGCCATTTATTGTTGAAATTGAAGTCTTCAAAAGCATCCTACTATCTATAACACCAACTCAAATTCCTTCGACATCCATCAATCTGCTGCATATAATTTGGTTGACAATCGGAATACAAAGACTTTAATTTTATATATTAACAAAGATAAGGAAATCATAGAAGTCATTGTAATTAAAAGATTAAACTGGAAGATCATCACTCATATCATATCATGTTCCAATTCAACCAACATCCTCATGTTTAAATAACAATAAAGAATACGAAGAAGGTTCTTCAACAAGTTGAATAAAGAAGAGGAATGATTTCAACCTTGGGGAGAAATAGAGAATGGTCTTCCAATGAAGAAGATAACACATGCTCAAAGGCACCATACATGGAAGATAGGAGATAAAAAGAAAAATTAAAATAACATATTTACTTGTTTTGCAGGCAATGCGGTCTAGAACTCTAGAGAAAGATCATTTTAAGAAGAAAGCAAAAGTATACTCTAAAAGTATACATTTTAAGTCTTTGATCCTTGAAGATGAACGATGATGACATATGTCAACAAACTATGACCAAAGCAACACTATTTGAGAGTTTCTCTATATAATGATCTATGATGATGAATAAAGTAAATAATTATGTGATGAACTTATTTATCTGTTTATTTGCCAACTCTCGCATCCAACAATGTGATAAGAAGGATACACCATGAGAAGTTAATCCCACATGGGAAATATTTACCAATAATTATTTCTTGAAGACAAGTGAAATTATTTTAATATTGACATAATCAGTTAATCTTATTAACCCCTTCAAATAATTATTCTTAACTCTTTAACATATTAAATATTTCTTTATTTAATTATTTATAACCTATAAAAATAAGTGTGTTAAACTGTATTTAAGTTTAGGGGTATCAAAAATATGAATTGGAAGTATTAAGAAAGCAGCAAGGCCCAACAAACAAACCAGTGCACCAAGGAAGCCCAAATGAAGAAAATTAATTGATTGCCTTAATCGATTAGAATATTTAAAACAGTGAAAATTCGACGTTGAACAACTACCCAACGAATAGTTGAAGGAGTTAATGTTGTAACGGATAGTTGCAACAGAAAATTCTCAAAAACTACCATTACTAATCGATTGGCCAATCAATTAAATGATGGCTATATAAAGAGTTATCTTCCATCTTTCTTCACTACATCATTTCTAACTTTTTGCTTGCATAAAAATACTTTTTCCGTTCATAACTCATCATCACCATTATCATTATAAAAAATGGCCACAAAAAAGAACTCGTTCTTCCCAACCATCACCATCCTACTTTTCTGAGGATTTCTTAAGCTTAACTCAAGAAACCAACTTCAACCTTTACTACTCCGATAGAGAACTGTTCACCATTCACTACTTAGATGAAGAACTCTTCAAACATTACTCCTTGATGGAAGCATTCAACTTTGCAGGGTTGAAAAACTTTGTCGTAGAAAAACCAACAGAAAGGTATCTCGATCTTGTAAGAAATTTATATGCACACCTCACTTATACAAATGGGATCATCCAATCTAAAATCAAAAAATATCTCATCACCCTCTCTCTTGAGGAGTTTGCAAACATCTGCAACCTACCTTACTTTAAGGAAGAATTTGATCAAAACTACGAAGATAATGAACTTGATCTTGATACTCTTGCTCACTCCTTCCTCGCCGATTCTACCTACTTCGTCCCTTCTCCATTCATTGTAGGAGTCATTCAACTAAACATTAGGTTATTTCACTGCACCTCAGGGCGGATATTGTTTCCAAGAAAAGGCTACTATAACACAATTTCAAGATCAGACATACTTGTTGTCTGGTTCCTTCATAATCTAAATTCCTAAAAATTGGGCAGATGCAGTTCTTGCTCATAGGCTCGAGAGCAAAAGAAAGAACGCCATCTTGCCCTATTCTGAAGAAAGAACCTATCTCTTGAGAATCTTCATCTTCAATCTTTAGCTAGAAATACCATTGTTGTGGTTACTCAACTCTAATGCGGGTGTGAGTGATAGTTGTGAGGTCGATGTTCTAATGTTTTGGTGAAGATTGTTTTGTTTTTCATATTGAAGAATCAAATTGTGGTTCTAAATTCTAAATTCTAGAGATTGACATTTAGTGAAGGAAAAAAAATATTCTTCGAAAATTTTTAGTAGAATCGAGTGAAGATCGTTGAGGATGAAATCGTGGAGTTAATAGATCCTTCAATCGTTTAAAGACTAGAACAAGGGAATTTAATTACAATCGAGTGAATATCGTTGTGTGTGAAATTTTAAAGTATTTTGATTATGATAATGTGGTTGGTTCAAGAATGAGTAAAGATCCTTAAGAGGACTTTGCAACAACAAATCATGGTCTACGTTCATATTCAATCAAACATGATTTGTTGCTAATATGAAGACGGTTCTCCAATTTTGACTATATAGTTCTTAAAATTAGAGTTCATAACAAGAGAGCATAAACATATTTTGGTTTTCTAAAAGTTGCTATTTTATTTGTTTCAAAAGTTATTTTGTAATATTAATTTATTTGTTCAAGTTTAATTATAATTTCTATTTTTAATAAGTGGTATGGACTTATTTACTTAGTTGAAGCTACATGAGATTTGTCATGTCAAGTCACATATTAAATGAATATGACACATCTAGGGACCAAAAAAATCTCAAAACAGGTTAACTAGAAAATTCAAAATCTTAATTTTAAAATAAATGGACTAAATTTTTTTATCAAAATAAAATACCAAAAAGATATTTAAAACCTTTATTTATTTTTTAAAACAAAATAAATCAAAGATTATAATATATTGGTTAATGCGTCTAATAATTTATATTGACGACTCTTGTGCCTGATTTATTAATTGACTCCTTTTCTTTTAGTGGAACCACTTCTCAATTTAAATTTATTCACTCCTTTTCTTTTAGTGGAGTGACTTCTAAATTTAAATTTATTATTTTAAAAGAAAAAGGATGATGAAGTTTACGCTGTCAACCAAATTAAACTATTTTTTTATTTTAAAAAAATTTAATGACATGGTATATTTATGATTTTCTATTGGATGACAGTGTAAAACTATTAATTCTTATTTTACTTGTTCCAACTATTACACAATATTAGATCAATTTAATTATTTCAGAATAATTCATTTTACAAAATTATTTTTATCAAATAAGAAATGAATGATAGTGATTTTGAGGTAATGCAGGCATTATTATTATTTAGATAATTAAAAATAATAATTAATATTACATTGAAAATTAAATAATCATTAATTTTTCTTTTAAATATGTGAGTTATTGCAGAAATGAAAGAGTAAAAAGTATTACTATGTGTGTTACTATGGGATAGGTCTTATAATTCACATTGAAGTGATATTTGGTCAACGACACTCCTTTAGGGTGCACATAGAAATAAAATAGTATTGAAGAAAGAGAGCCTTAAATTATTCCATGTTCAATTTCAAAGTTAGCACAAACCATTTCATCATTAAATATTGAAATTCGAATACTAGCCAGCCAAATTCAACTAACTTCTAGATTGAGCACCACATTCAATGAGATAGCCCTTCTATAAATGGGGTTACACATTACATCTTACATGCATATTCTTTTCTTTTATTTACATTATTACATTAGGACATCTGATTCTTGACTTCATGTATACAACCTCATCACATTCAATTGGTATTGTTTTCCTTGGCTTTTTTTTCTCTCCTTGTAAGTGTATTAAGAGTTTCTTTGCAAAAGAAAAACAGACAAGTTTGCTTTCTTGGGAAAAAAATGAACGAACACATTGCTGTCATGACATGAAATATTCTCCACTATAATCCAAATATAAAAAAGTTACTAGTCCCTCCGTTCATCTTAAGTGTTATTTTTTTTTTTTAACATACTAAGAAATTAATAACTTTTATTACTTTTTAAATATTAATGTTTTTTTATCTAATACTTTTAACTATAATATTTTGAACTTTTTAAAAATATTTATTTTTGTTGTTAATTAATACTTATTTCACAAATCATCATTTTTTATGTGACCTATTATTTCAATTTTAATAATATGATATGTGATTAATTACTCACAATTAAATTTAACAATTAATTGTATTAATCTTTTATGATAGATAATTTTTTAAATATTTTTAATATTAATAGCTTAGTTTTATGTATCAGAAATAAATTTAAAACTGACGAACACAAAAAGATATTATACATGTTTTAATATAAGTACAAGTATTGGTGTTTTATATTTTTATACATAAATAAATAAAGTTTGTATTTGACAATTTTTTAATAAATATAGTTGTATGTTTTGTTAAGTCAATTTAATTAATAATTGTATAGAGACATAATTTTGATTTTTTAGTAAGTGATATTCTAACCATTAATCTATCAGATAAAAAATTAATCAATTAAATATTGAAAATAAATCACAAGAAGAAGAAAATAAGATGTGAATATCTACTTTGACGGAGAAAATAACTTTTTGATTTGTTATAATTCAAAAATTGTTATAAAATATTATAAGATGAGATAAAAAAATAGTTTTTAAATTTATTTAAACATCTCATATTTTCTAACCAAATATTTTTTAATTTCTTTTCAAATTGGAAAAATTGATATAATGTATCACACCAATAATGTTGACGTGTGAGACAATAAAATAAACAGCGAGAATCAAAATAAATAATCTCAATTAAAATTAATCAAAATTAATTAGTTAAGTAATGACAACAAACCAAAAACGAAAAAGAAAATAAAATGTGAATACACACAAAATTTGTTTACCTAGTTAGATAAAACTGATATACTCTAAGGGAGGTTGCAATTTTTCAAATCATTATAGTTAAAAAGTTGTTATATGATATTATAAAATCAATTATAAGAAAATTAAAAATTTCAAGTTATTAAAAAAATATTGTTCATTTTTTTTCCGCAACTCAAAATATTGCCTCCGAAAAATTCTTAATATTTCATTTGAAACACAGTCACTTGTTAACTTAACACGTTATTTTATTTTCGATATACATTATTTTAAACAAATAAAATGTTAAATTTATAAAAAAAAATTTTTTTTAAAGATTTTGAGTGGAGATATACGCATCTCCTAAAGTTTGCAGAAATATAGTGAATAATTTTTTTTAAAGTCTTGTAAAAAAAATTAGTCCATATTCAAATTCAATTTTAAAATTTGAATATTATTTTCAATTAAAATTTAAATCTTTTTCATTATTATAGTAGTTTTTTATTTTTATACTAGTAAATCACCCGTGCTGTCGCACGGATATATTTATTTGATATTATATATATAATTTATTTAGATATTTATAATACTAAATGGTAAATATAATTGTATAAAGAATAATGATATTCATGCATTTGCATAGGTTAGAATAATTTTGTATGGTGGTTTTATACTCAAATGCATGTTGAAAGCAATATATATCAAAAAAATTGCGTGAATTTAACTAATTGTGTCCCGTTTCAAATTTATTTATTATGATATAAATTGTATTTAAATAAAAATGTAGATATTTTATTGATAGTGCCCCGTGAGAAAAATAAAAATTTTGACAGAATTTTGTGTCTCAAATAAAAATAATTGCTAAATAAAATATGTATTTTGTTGATAGTTTTAAGTGAGAAAATAGAAATATTGACATTTGAAAATATTTTTTTAATAATTATGAATAATTCTGACATTTGAAAATAATATTTTTAATAATTATGTTAATTCAATTTATTAATCTATTTATGTTTAAAAAAAAAAGAAAAGAGCAAATTGAGAGAGAGAAAATTAAGATGAAAGTGAAAATATTGGAGAGAGAAAAGGAAAATGATAATTTAAAAAGTGAAAGATTGGGGGACATGTGTTGCATTTTGGTTTGTTTGGATGTTGAATAAAATGGTTGGATTATGAAAAGACAATTTAGTCCTTTTTACTTTGTAAATTGTTGAAACAAAAGGGTAATTTGGGTAGAATGGTGGACTTCTTTTTTAATAGGTTGATAGTAGATAGTAGATTTACTATACAATGACTCTCAAATATATTGATTGCATAATATTTCAATTAATATATCAATAATTCATATTTTTGTCAAATATGCCTAAAGGTATTAATTTTTTATTTTATTATTTGAAATTGTTTTAAAAGTTAATTATTCATTTTTATATAGAACATAATTTGTATTTTTGATACAACAATAATTATAAAGAAGAAAATGCATGGTTCTGTAAATCTACAATATAAGAAAGTTAAATGTTCTGGAAAAGACCGAACTGTCCCTTTGCTTTGTTAGTGAACCACGTGGATGCCTTAACCATTTTTCTTTTCTTTTGCTTCTACTTTATGTGCCTAGGGTTGCTTCTATTTTGAAAAACATTCTCTCTCTTTCTCTACCTCTCTCTTCCTCTTCCTCTTCCTCTTTCTTTTGTCTCTCTTTCTCTGATATCGTTCTTCTGATGATTTCCGAGCAGATGAACATGATGTTGATGACGATGATGAACACGTTTGCTGATGATATCATGATGTTGATTTTGAACCGTTGATGGTTGTTGCTAAGGGTTACGGTCGAGAAATTGATGATGATGTTGGTGACGCTCAAAGTCACAGCAAATCGGTGAGATCTTTCTTTGTTTATCGTGTTTTAAGTTCTCTAATCTCTCTTCTTCTCTCAATATTTTCTGAAGGGTTTGTGTAAAAAATGAGGAAGATGATGATAAAATAGGGTTTCATGAATGTTTGTGTTGTATCCTATTTACTGAATATGAACTGAGTTCTTTTTCTTTCTTCTCATTGTTTTTGGAAAATTTATATACATGAGGATGATGATGATGGAATTTTAGGGTTTTGGTTATGTATTCTGCTGCTGTGAAAAAATGTGAATCAGATTCTCTTTACTGTGAACCAAAGTTTATTTGTGATTTATAGTAAAGATTAGGCCCATGATTTGAATCATTCCCCTTAAAAATTCTGATTCCTTTACATAAACCCTAATGATGAATTGTGAATCTTCTATTGTTGTTGTTTGGAACTTAATTGAATTTCATGTTTGTGTTTTTTTTTGCAGAGTGACTGTGGATAATTCTTCAAGTAGAACAACCACTTTGATAAAGCTTTGAAATTTAAACGTTATAAGGTCTTAATCTTTCGTTAATTTCTGAAGGGTCAATTTGGTTTACCGATTAATAAGTTTCACACTGTTCAATATTTTTTTCTATGTAATACTATGGGGTGTTTGTATGATTTGTTCAGGAATACGAAGCTGCAAAAAATACGAAACAAATTGTTTCGGTAGCTTCTGTTAGCTTTTTGAAGGTCTTCACTTCATTTGAAACATAAAGAGATGTGTTGCATTGCAGGTTATAAATAATTTTTTGAAGGTTTACTTTTCATCTTATGTTGGTTGTGAATTATACTAATATAATCAATGTCGAATTCCGTCTTCGACAATTAACTCAATGCCACCCTTTAAGGTAGCAGCACCTTCATTAGGGCTTCAAGCCCACTTCCTATGAAATCAGGTAAGTGTTTCATTCATTTTTACAATGCTGCAAAATTGAATATCAAGGTTTATGGTGTTTAATTATTTTTGACATTATGAATTATTTTTAAACAGATTTTAGATTTTTCAATCAACTTAAGATTGGTGAAAGAAAAGATTAAGATAGTACTACTGTAAGAGAACTCAGCAGAGAGTGGCCTGGAAGTGCATATGATATGTTGTCCAAAATCTGCAACCACTTTTGTGGTGAATTGTGTGAAATGTCTTTCCGATGCTGGTAACTTCATAAACGTTTACAAATTTTATCATATATACCTTATAGGCTTTGATACAATTGAATATTAAAAGCTTACAAGTTGATACACATGTTTTGGAAACTTATGCTGACATTTTGTCGATTTTTCCTACTCTTCACTTTCATGTTTTCCCTACTGGATTTTGAATTTTGCTACTAATCATTTTTAATTTAAATTTAAGTTACTCCTTTTGCTGGCTGTATAATTTATTAATATACGCATTAAGGTGAGTCAAAAATGTATTGTCATGGCAACTAATGTACGCATGACCCGTGAACTAAGTTAGCCTGAGCTGCTTTGTATATTGTCATGGTTTTTTTAACTGTTTGAGTCATGATGTGTCTATTTTTTAACATTGTTTTGTGAACATTCATTGAATTGCCTTGCATTTGGAGCTGAATATTTGGATTTGTTCCATTGTGTGTTTTTTAAGCTTTTAACCACATTACATGACTTTTCCAACTTGACACACTTACCCTGCATAATCTTTGAATTTCATTGATGTGTATTGAAACTTGGTGATTACATGAACAACATGTCTGACCAACACTTTTCTTTGCACCTTGATATTTTGGTTTCAATCTTAGCCCATAGTGTAGACTCATGAAGTTACTTGGATAAGTTTGATATTGGTGCTTGGCTTATTTTTTTAGGAGAGTTTTGTACGCATGATGATGAGGTATTGATCTGGTTGCAATTTGCATTTGTCCTATATAGGTTGGAGATGGTTGTATGCTGATGTGGGACTTCTTGCTTTTGGCATATGAAAATGACATGTGTGGCTGTTGCCTGTTTGTAGGTTGTGAACATTCTTAGTGGTGCATTGAAATTATGAAGGCAACCCAATTATGAATCTAGAATTGGATTTAATATCAACTTGAAATTTAAATTATAAATCTAGAACTAGCTCATGTCTATCAAACAGACTTGTGAAGTGAGGTTGTGAAAAGCAGTTTAGAAATCAACCAAGTTACTATCGCAATGCAGGATCAACTTTGCAGCAATAAGGACATTTGCATGACCTTATATACTGTTAAAATTTGTCAAACAAATCCGGGTAAGCTAGTGAGATTACGCTGGGGTGTTCTACTCTGCCACTGATATACTGTTAAACCATGTTCATGTTGTTTTGATCTAATTTTTTTCTTTTTTAGTTCAGGAGATTTAGAGGTAACTGTACAAATGTGGAAAGTCCATTAAGGAGAGATAGAGGTAGCTATGCAGGTATGTCAAGTAGTGCAATTTTGTTTTGAGCTGCGATACTTTTTTATTGACGAAGATGATCAATCGATGTTTTTTTCATTACTTTATATCATATTTCAATACTTTATATCGTCTAAGAAGCATCAAGATATCAAATACGGTGGCGTTTTCAACGTCTCCGGAGAATTAGCATCACAACCCATCAAACTAAGAGACGCATCTCTCATGCAGGCAACCGAGAATCAAACCTTAGGACAAACCCAGAAAGGAAATCCCGCCTCTGTCATGCAATCAACAGCCGCAGTAAACACAGCTGTCGATCTTCTCAACTACGACGACATCTCAGACATTTCCAGAAACCAAGGTGTGAGCATCTCCGAAACTGAAGTTCGTGGAAACCGTGTGATCACTAAGTCGGTTGGGTCACAAGTTGTATGACAGTTTGTTGAACCTGATGTGCCAATGAACGGTCTTGGTTTCTTGGATTGTGACTATATTCCTACTGGTACATCATGTACTTGAATTGTGGTTTAATCAATTATTTGTTCCTAAAAAAAGGCATTACCTGCCTATTCTAGATAAAATCTTGGAATTATTTGAATTGTGGTTTAATCAATTATTAGATAAAATGAAGTGATAAATAATAACTTCTAATATTATTGATAATAATAACTTGATAAGTTGATACTGACTTGATGTAAAAGACTAAATATTAATCCCTATTTGCAGAGGTACAAGACTTATCCTAAATAAATAGAGATAAATCATGACAATAACTATAAAATTTGAAAATTAATCTTAGAAGATACTCTAACATTAAAAACTGACCATGGAAGATATACCAACATGTTCTAAAATATTATTATGAGATGTTATCTCATATAAATTACTAACAATAATCATGCAAATAAAAAGCTATATAGTTTCATTTAGGTTAGGGGAGCAAGCCATTCCATTCTCTTCCGGCGATCAATTTATTCCAACTGAAAAATGAAATGGCACTAATCACAAAGGCATTGAGAATGAGATATGGAAAAGCATGAGATCTAGATCAATCAATTGTTGCTTTACTTGCATGATTTACAGGACCAAATTTCTCATTGAAAAAGCACATTCACAATAAAAATGATCTTGACTGTGTTAGATAAAGTTTAAGATATCTAACTTAGACTCTCATTTCATCAAATCCACTTTAAAATACAAATTCAACAATATCTCTTACATTTTAATGAAAACATATACATAAAGAATAAACTTGACATTTACTAAACTTATAAGTTTTTACAGCCGAACAAATCCAATAAGCTAATTGATTTTAGGTTAAATATGTTTTTAATTCTTATAAAATTACTAAAAATTACTTTTAGTCCCTATAAAAAAAAGTCTATTTTTGGTTTCTATAAAATTACTTTTGCACTCACTTTTGGTCCCTCTACAGGAACTAAAAGTGAGTACAAAAGTAATTTTATAGGGACGAAAAGTCGACTTTTTTTATAGAGACTAAAAACTAAAATTGAGATATTTATAGGAACCAAAAATTTATTTAACCGTTAATTTTACAAAACAATAGTAAATGGCACATATAAGATCACTTCGAGTTTACTTAAGTATTTTTTAAAAATATGTGGAGAACTATTTTGCTAAAACAATTTGATGAATAGTTGAATTATATATTATTGATGTAAAGTTTGGTAAAACAATTTTATGAAAAGTTAAAATATATATTTATATATTAAGAAAATATTGAAACCAATTTATTATTTCTTTTAAGAATAATAAATTGTTTTTGGGTGGCAATTTTCCTTTTTATTTTATTTTATTTTTTTTAAATTATTTTATTACGTTGAAAAGAAAAGTGTGCGTAACACACCAATACTCGTGTGAACACGCGTGTAATACACAAACACCCGTGCGCCCACACGGGTAACAATAAAATATAAAAAATTAAAATATATATTATTGATATAAAACTATTTAGATAATACAATTATGTTTATTTTTACATACTTTTTTCTTTTAAAATTAAGGGTTAATACCTATTTTGCCCCCTGTCATATAGGGCGCATTTGAAAAATCCCCCTGCAAAAAAAAAAGTTGCAAGAATTCCCCTAACAATTGAAGAATCTCTCGTTTTAAACCCTGTAAAAATTTTCTTTTGAAAATAAACCTTGCCACTTGAAAGACTTTATCATTTTGAACCCTGTAAATTATTATTTTTAGTAAAATCAACCTTTCCTGTCATATTCCAGAGGGTTTAAAATGACATAATCTACAAGATTATAAGGTTTAAAATGAGTGAATCTTCAAATGGCAAGGTTGGTTTTAAAAACAAAAATTTTACAAGGTTTAAAACGAGAGAATCTTCAAATGTTAGGGGAATTCTTGCAACTTTTTTTTTTGCAGGGGGTTTTTCAAATGCGCCCTATATGGCAGGGGGCAGAATAGGTATTAACCCTAAAATTAATTATTTATTTTGGTTTAATAATTTTGTTTTTTATTATCAAAAGCGTGTGTACCATACCAGTACTCTGCACGGGTAAATGTCAGTACTTTGTAAACGCACGGGTAACCAGTTTTGAGAAATACATTTTATTTTTATCTACTTTTCACAATTATTTATTTTCTAAATTGGTGTTTAAACTTTTTTATTAACAAAACTTTGATTTAATTAACTTATAAATTTATCTTTGACTACTTTTTTATTTTTTCTTTTTAATAATTTAACTGTTTTCCATTTTATTTGAATTTCAAAATCAAACTGGTGATAATTCCACGGTCTACACCAGTACATGTTCGAACACACGGGTAATACATCAATACCGTATTAATCAGGTTAAATTTCATGTGAACGCACGGGTACCAGACATTAGTCTTTTATTAATATCTTTTATTTTTCTCAATTCAAATGCGCAAAAACGACGGGTACCCGTGCGAACGCACGGGTACCAGACATTTTTCTAAACATTCAATTATTATTATTTTCACTGATACCGAACATTTTTCTATACATTCAATTATTATTTTTTCACGAGTACTAGATATTTTTCTAAACATTCAATTATTATTTTTTCACGGGTATCGAAATTTTTTCTATAAATTCAATTATTATTTCTTTCAGAGGTACCAGACATTTTTCTATACATTCAATTATTATTTTTTCACGGGTACCAGATATTTTTCTATACATTCAATTCTTATTTTTCACGGGTACCAGACTTTTTTGTATTAAAAAATATACATCTAAAACAAATGCGCGTCCCGTATCAGAACCCGTGCGAACGCACGGGTTTATTACTAGTTCCTCTTTAACATGTAATACAAATTTCTCTGTAACTAATGTATGAGCATGAAAGAGATTTTTTTTTTTAAGATAATAACATAAGATAGAGACTTTCATCCAGAAACAAAGAGATCAGTATTCTTGTATTTTTAAGAGACCAGTATTCTTGTGTGAAATATTTTGATATTTATCTTTCTCAAGTTTGTGTCCAATGGTGAAGGGTGTAATCATGAGTAGGAATATATCAACAATAACACAGAGAAAATTGGTGATTATCACAAAATTTGATATGATGTTTTGCCCCATGGGATTTTGCAATTTTTATTTAAATTATATTTCATATAATTTCAAATACTTAGATGTAATTATACTTCAAAATATATATTACAATCTTTTATTGGTGGGAGCAATAAAAAATAACCATGAGAAGTATATTTCTATTTTAAAGTGTTATTAGAAATATTATATATTGCTCAAGTAAATGCTTTTTTATTTGGTACAATGTCAAACACATTTCTACTTTGTGTTATTAGAAATATAAAAATATATTGCTTGAATATAAATAGTGTACTAATAAATAATATATTTTTCATAATATTTAATGTATTAATTTTATAATATCTAAATAGACCATAAAAAAAAAACTTTACAATAATGAAATAAATATATTATTTTGCTTTTTTTTTTACACCTTCAATTAACATTTACATTATACCACAAATATTATTTAACTATAGATATTTTTTTAAATTCTTTGTGTTTCACTTATTTAAAGTTAACATTAAAACTATTATTTTTTTTTAATTTTATGGTATGAATTCAACTCAAAATATTAAATTATTTTATAATTTCAACACGACTCTTATCTATATTAATGTATAATGGGATTGGAAAAATAAAGCTTCATTTTTTTTATCAGTATCTATCATAAAGATATTTTTCAACACACACAAAACTACAAAATATATATATATATATATATATATATATATATATATATATATATATATATATATATATATATATATATATACTATAATTTTTAAACTGTTTACAAGAATTGACTAATACATCTCTATAAAAAAACATTTTACAGGAGTGCTATTTGACTAATTATTATTTTTATAATAATTAAATAATTTGTGTGTTTTTTTATGCCATATTTATGATATATTGATTAAAATTTATAATTGAATGAGGATGTAATATGAATTTTTAAATTATATAATATATATTCTCGCATAACATGCATGACTCAGAATCATTTTTAATACATGAAAAATTAGAGTTTTATATTTTTACAAAATTAATTAGTGGTGTGGTGTATGTCTCAATTAGTCATATTTAACTCGTGAAAATAAAGGAGATTCCATTTTAGAAGATATATATAATATTTATAATTAGTTATTTAATTTAAACTTATTAATATATTATTTGTGTGTTTATTATTGTTTTTAATTAATATTTGCAATACTTAAATCTCTAAATTAAAATTCTAAAACTAAAATTAAGTTCAAAATTAAACTATCAATCAAAAATATTTTTTAGTTGTACGTTGCTATTAATCTAGTGGACAATCCATAATAAGTTTAACATTTAGAGGGGCGGGAAATGTTCGAGCCCAAAATTTCTTATAAAATATCCTGACGACTAAGCCAATAAAATATTCTCACCAACTAAATTAGAAATATTCAAATTTTACCTCTATCAAGAGGAAACAAACTTATAGAAAGACATCCCTATCCTATATTTAACAAAATCAGCCCTTAAATTAGTAGGGATGAAAGAAAAATAAATAGAATTAGTAATATTCAGCCCAATGTTAAAAGTGTCAGCAGCAATTATTCCTTCCCGGTAAATATGGAAAACTACAAAATTACAATTAACAATTATACTTATACAGATTAGCCATTTATTTCTAATGTACCTAGGCACTGAAAAAGGAGATTTAAAAGCTTTCACCACTGCTGTAGAGTCAGTTTCCAAGCAAATATTGCTCCAATACTTCTCATAATAACCAAATTCAATTGCCTTCATGGTACCCGAAAGTTCGGCCATGAGAGAATTAGTAACACCCAAAAAAGAAGCAAACGCACTCAAAAAATTACCATAATTATTTCTCATAATGCCTCCACAAGTGGACAAACCAAAAGGAGAAATAGAGGTACCATCACAATTGATCTTGATCCAGTTTTTAGGAGGGAGTTTTCATATCACCTCCAAAATATTAGGGGCTTTGGGAGGCCGAATAAGAACATGAAATTTCTTCAGTATTACAAAATCTTGCATATTCAAATAAGATTCAACTGTGGAAGAGTAACCAGCTAAAGAAATGGAGCTTTGGACAGAAGGGGAACATCCTAAAATTTCAGCCTATTTCGATTCAATCAAATAACATTAAGAATAAAGACAATGGCAACAATGGAGAAGAGATCGGACCAATCAAGAATAGGAGAAGAGTAATTTAAAATTTTACATAACTAAGACCAAAGAAGAGAAACAAACTTACAACCAAAAAAATGGGAGCGGTTTCCTTACAACCATAAAATTTTATAATAATAAATGCATCAAAACATATACTCTTGAATCTTGATCAAGGCAAGAAAATGTAACGAGATAGACAAACTTACCTACTACTATTATGCCACATAAGATATACAATAAGCCAATGGGTCCCACGTGTCACGTGAAGAAGGGTTCCATTGCCACGTAAGAAATAAACAATTACGTTTGGTGCTTCTCATATAGAATCTCTCCTAATCTCCTCTCCACCAATCCCCATTTCTCTCCCACGTGCTACATTGGGTCCCACTACATATGCCTCACAATATACTAATATTAATTCATCTGCCACTTTATCTTAAATCTTTTTTTATACAATCTCTCACTGTAACCACTTCTGTTTACCATTTCTTTCATTTATTATATAATCTTACAACAATCTATACCTTATGCCGAACCACCTTCCTTGTAAGTCCCACCATTTCATTTTCTTTTCTTCTTCTGGTTTTCTCTTTTTAGTTCATCTTTTCTTGTCCTTTCTCTCATTTTTTTCTCTATATATCTTCCTCTCTTTCTTTTTTTCTTCATATAGTCAAAGACCATGGAAGACTCTCCTGCTGCTTATATCCACTTGGTGAGTCTTTTTTTTTTTAATTTAATTTTAATTCTTTTTTCTTCAATATTAATCATGATCATAATTAATATTATATGTAATTTTTTAATATGTATATAGGTGCACCGTTTGATAGAAGAGTGTATGTTATTCAACATGAGCCAAGAAGAATGCATGGAAGCTCTTTCCAAGCATGCAAATATCAAACCAGTTATCACCTCCACCGGTAATTAAAAATTACAAACTCTTATATAATTAGTTTATAAAATTAAATTTTTATATATGTCATGATCACTTACCAAATTAACTAATCACCATATAATTAGTACTACACAATAAAAATATTAGGCGGTGTGGTATGTATATATGTTAGCATATACCAACTTCTAATGCTAAAAATGTCCATAATGTCATCAATGTTATGTTCTCTTGTCTTGTTTTACATATAATAATCTAGATAATTGAACATGTAAATTAATGATAAATTAATGTGCATGTAGTTTGGAAAGAGTTAGAGAAAGAGAATAAGGAGTTCTTTGAGGCATATTTGAAGAACAGAGTAGAGAGAGCTTCAGAGACAGAGACGAGGCAAAGGATACAAAACATGGTTTTGGATTCTTCTAAATAACAAGTTTAGATGATTTCATACGCAAATTAATAAGGTTAGTTTAGGCGTTTTCAATTAATTGAAGTTTGAAGAAGCTAGTTGTCTATGTATGATAATAACATAACATGATTAACATCACAATCATGTAATAGTAAAAACCGTGACAGGGACAAAAATGGCTTCATTTGATTTGTCTCAAGGTATACAAAGTTGAAGTCAGTACTCTACAGTGATGGTTATGTGTG
This sequence comes from Vicia villosa, assembly GCF_029867415.1. NCBI lineage: Eukaryota > Viridiplantae > Streptophyta > Magnoliopsida > Fabales > Fabaceae > Vicia > Vicia villosa. The sequence goes on along the minus strand of NW_026704977.1, from coordinate 229,992 downwards.
ACATGGCATACATGTGTTATTGTACTTGATAAAAATTTGAAACATGTGTGTTAGACTATGTGTACATGTAAATAAAATTAAGGTCTTTATCCACCTTCCTATACCCTGCGAATATCCCACCTTATCTCTGTTTCGGAAATGCAATTTCGAAGTTTTTTTTTCTAAATTTTTCCAGACTTCGGAAGTGCATCTCCGAAAACATCAAAATGGGGGAGTTTTCGGAGATGCACTTCCGAAAACACCTTTTTTTTTTTCCAGATTTTAGGGTGTTTCGGAAGTGCATTTCCGAATTATGCAGAAGTCTCTTTTTTTTATGCTTTTTCTAATACTCCCGTACGAAATATATACAAAACTTATAATATATACAAGACAAAAAAGCCGAACAAAACAAACGACATATCAACGTAAAATACTAATATAATAAATAAAACTCAAATAATATATACAGATGGAGTCATAGTGTGCGAAATATATAATCTGAATACGAAAATAATAAACCCGAACCCCTACTGGGTATGCCTAACCCTCTCTCCCTGGGACCTCCTCTGCCCCTGTATGCCGCCGCACGGTCCGCATCACCGACGATCCTCTCCACCACGGCGACTACCTCTGGACCGCCAGATCAATGATACATCGATCCAACGCCTCTCACCCAAGCATCTCTATCCGCTGGCAGATCGGCAGGAGATCAATGGCATGGTCATCCTCAGCCTGCTGGTTCTCCAGGATCTCCTCGTATGCTGGCCTAGGAGCGCCGGGAGCGTCGAATGTCATCAGAGGATATGACACCCGATAGAAACATGTGAGATACCCCTCCATACTGTGCCAGTCCTGGGTGACCTTCATGCGACGATACTCAAATATGCCAGTGAGTTGCCCTCGGGTCACTGTGTCGGGAGCAGCCTCAAAAGGTGACCTGGGTATCATCTGCACAAATCCAAACTGCCGCATGCACCGCTCAGGGAGATACCGCACCATGGTGTTGGTCCCGCATGCCAACCAGCCAGAATATAACGAGATGCTGTCAAAGGCGACAACATCAGTGTAGTCGCTGAATGACCTCCAACTGATGTCATCGTGCATCGTGCGGTCGAGGTACCCACGATATGGTCCCACTGCATTGTTCCCCCTCTGGAGAACGTATCGGGTGGCCCTGGGCATGGCGTTCTCGTACTCAGGATCAACGCGGAAGCCGTGGATGCGGGGGAAGTAGGAGATGATCCCACTCTGAAACACAAACACGATAATGTATTAAAAATAAATACGAAACATAAATAAATGTGAAACAATTAAAATGAAACGTACCGTCAGTAGTGTGCAGGATCTGGTCAACTGCCTGGTCCTCTAGTTGGAGGCCTCATTCAGCTTCTGTAGTGTGCAAAAATTTTGAAGAGAGGAAGTTTGAAGATGATTTAGGGTAAAATGAATGGGGGAGGGGGCTGTTTTGCTTAATCTGCAAAACACACAGTATTTCGAAAATGCATTTCCGAAATGCTGTTTTCGGAAATGCATTTCCGAAATAAGACAAAATTTTGAAAGAAAAAAAAAGGCGTTTCCGGAGATGCATATCCGAAAACAGCATTTTTTTGCATTTCGGAAATGCATTTCCGAAGTAAGGAGTATTTTGGATTTTTCACCAGAGGTGACCAAGAAGACATGGGGGTGGATAAAGTAATTTTCAAAATTAATTGTTAAATTTTCTATCACGAGCACAACTTTAGCAACTTGTTTTATTTCATTTTATGTAACAAAATTGTTTAGCTTATCAATAACAAATAATTAAGGGTTAAATGCAATTCACCCCCCTGCCATTAGGGCGACATTCGGTTTTGCCCCCCTGAAGTTTTTTTTTTTGTAAACCGCCCTATAAATAAGGATTCTGTTTTCAGAACCCCCTATCTCCCCTTATAAAATAAGGATTCTGTTTTCAGAACCCCCTATCTCCCCTTATAAAATAAGGATTCTGTTTTCAGAACCCCCTATCTCTTGTTTGGCTAACTGGACGTGGGGGATTTCTTTGTTTGGCTGACTGGGCGAGGGATAGGTGGCATCCATGTGGAGTTTGTTAAAATTACAAATTGTAGTTTTTCCAAAATTTTGTCAAAGAGAAGAATCAAACCCACAACCTCTTTGTTACACTTATTGCCTGTTTCCACTAGGCTGATTAGTCATTTATGTTTTGTAACGAAACTGAAGTATATAAGTATATACATATGTGTTATGTGTTATAATTAACGTTTTTTGTCTAATAATTAACGTTTTATGTCTAATAATTAACGTTTTATAATTAACGATTTATGTCTAATAATTAACGTTTTATACTATAAGTTTTATATATACTATAAGTTTTATATTAACTAATTAATAATATATACTGTAAGTTTTATATTAACTAATAAATAATATATACTGTAAGTTTTATATTAACTAATAAATAATATATACGGTAAGTTTTATATTAACTAATAAATAATACATTTAAAAAAGTTAATTAAATAATTAAATAAAAAACGTTAATATTTAAAAAATTTGAGATGTTAAAATAATATTTCAAATAATATTGCTCAATTTTTTATAGGAATTGCTCAATTTTTTTAGAAATTTATAAATTTGAGATGTTAATATATTATATAAAAAAATAAAACGTTAATATTTGTTATATATAAAAATACGTTAATTCAGTTATATATAAAAATTAATCGTGCTATACATCATTTTTATGTACATTTTTATAAATCATTCTAATATATATTATATAAAACATACAAAATTATAAATTAATTTGTATATTGTATAAACAAACAAATTTATAAATATGTACAGTTTTTTTTAAAAATTATTCAGTTTATATGTACAGTTTTAACATAAATAATATATACTGTAAGTAATATTAATAATATTTTTAATATTATATACTGTAAATAATTATTACTGTAAATTAATAATTAAAAACGATAAATAAAAACGTTAAATAAAAAATTGTACTAACTTTTAAAGAATTATCAATTTATAAAAATTAAAAACTTTAAAAGTTCAATTAGAAAAAAATACAAATTTATAAAAAAATATATAAATTAACGTTAATATAAAAAAATTTAACATATATATAAAACAAAAAAAATGTTAACAGTGTTAAAAGATTAAAAAATTTAACATATATATAAAAAAAAATAGTAATTAATATGTACAGTTTTTATTCAGTTAAAAGATTAATAAGAAAACTAAATAAAAAACATTTGGTTTCAACATAAACGTGTAGCTTAGTTGTGGGGAGATGTTGGTTTGTAACAATCAAGTACCAGGTCCAAAACCTGGGTTAGACTAATGTTTGAATGGTTTTTGCTTATTAAACATAGTATACAAGTCCAGTCAGCCAAACAAGGAATTCAAATGCCCAGTCAGCCAAATCCCCCACGTCTAGTCAGCCAAACAAGGGATAGGGGGTTCTGAAAACAGAAGCTGTGTTTTATAAGGGGCGGTTTACAAAAAAAAAACTTCAGGGGGGCAAAATCGAAACTCGCCCTAGTGGCAGGGGGGTGAATTGCATTTAACCCAATAATTAAATATTCTTCGCGATCAAGAATCATATGAGATCGACATTTTACAGTATAAACTTTCTATTCTATTCATTAATCTAGCTTCGGGTAGTGGCGGCTATTTGGAAGAAGGTTTTCAAGTGGATAGGTTCCATTGCGGTTTATTTTTGGAGGAGTTTGAGGGTTTCTCTTTTGTATTCAAGAAGGTGAGGAATCTAGCCAAAAGGGATATAGTAGCGGTCATTTGGTTAGTAATGGTGTGGTGTGTTTGGATGCGGCGTAATGCGATCATTTTCAAGAACGAGTCCTTTAGTTTTACGGATTGTATGTCGGAGATCATTTTCAATTCTTGGAAGTGGTTATGTTCTAGTCATAAACTTGTGAGTAATTGTAACTTTTATGTTTGAAATACTCTACCCTTCACTTTTTTTCAGTAGTAGAGATTTTCCGTTTTGTTTTCGAGAAAAATATCCCTTATACTTCCTTCTTAATTTCATTGCCTATTAAAGAAAAAAAACTAATCTAGCTTCGGCGAAATTGGTAACCGTTGCAAACAATTTAGAGACCCTCTTATCATCTTAAAAACTGGTCCCAACATTAATTTAGCTAAGTTTTATTGTATGTTCCACCGTTATTGATTTTTCATTATGTGTTTTTAGTAGAAAATTTTATCAGACATTGTAATAAAAGGTTTCAAAATGTAATCACCAAGCAAATTTGTTTTGAGACACTATGATAAAGGCTTCAAAATTTTATTAGACTTAACATAGTAACATGAAAAAAAGGCAGACTAATAAGAAAAATTATTAAACCTTATAAATATTGTGTTAGGCTGTTTAATGGTAATTTTTTTGTGTTGAAGCAGTAATTTGACAGAGTATTTATTAATTATATTCGACAGAGAATAACATGTAGCTTTTAAAATTTGCAGTTGTTGAAGGAACTAGCTTCGACATAATTAAATTTAGCATTTATTTTGTGTTTTAGCTGAGTTAGTTAATTAGTTAGTTAAAGTTTGCTTGGTGAATAGGAAAAATCAACTATAAATAGGAAGGTACTCTATCATTGTAAAGTGTGAAGAAAATTTAAATAAAATTTTAGTTTGAAGACAGAGAGAAACTATGCAGAATCTTCTTCTTCTTTCCCTTTTCTCTCAAACCCTAATTTATATTTTCTTCATCAATTCATCTTTTCTTTCTTTTTAAATTTCTATGTAGCGGGAATCATCTTACAATCGAGGTGTGGTTGATTCACTCCAGTGAATAGTGAAGAATAAGAGGCGTAATCAATCAGAAGGATTGATTCTTATTCATGAAGATTAATTCGAATTATCTTTAAGATTGCAGTTTAATTCCAACATACACCAGATTAACTCAATAGCGTAAGTTGGAATTACTTAAGATTCATTTAGGGTCCGTTTGGTTGGAAGTAGATGGAGGGGAGGGGAGGGGATCAGGGGATATTTATTAATATATGTGTTTGGTTCATTTTTTATGAGGGGAGGGGAGGGGAGGGGAGCAAATTCCCTCATAGACTCACTTTTTGCTCCCCTCCAAATTGGGGGGATTTGGAGGGGAGGGAAGATTCATTAATCAAAATTTTATTATTTTTCCTATTTGATCCTCAATTATTAATTTTTTATTCCAAGATTGTCCTTATTGAATTATTAAAGACTAGATTTTTCAGTGTTATTTCACGTTTCATTTTTCTTCTATTGTACGGTTGCTATTTGTGTGTTGTTGCTCTCAGGTGAATTTTTCCTTTTTATTTTGTCGAATTTCCCTTTTTGATATTATGTTGGGTTTTTTTATAATAATAATATCCTTATATCAGTTCTTATTTATAATATATGATAGTAATAAGATTTTTTTATTATACTATTAATAATAATAATAATAATAACAATATGCAAATATATTAAGTTTATGTTATAAATAAAGATTTTAAATTTAATATTGTTTGTCCAAGTTTTTTTAACATTCTAACATTATTTTATTTATTTTTAATTATAGAAATTGTTTTATTGGGTTAGATGAATCATCAAGATCAGATAGTGGCTTGATTTGAGTTGAAGATCTATAGTTCAACTAATGTGTGTTGTTGTTTACTGTTATAGTATGATTTATGAACGAACAAGTTTTTATTTGGGGAAATTTACTCAATACTATTGTGATTTATAATTATTTTTACGAAGTACAAATAACAATATCTATAAGGATAAAAAGGTAATTTGATTTTAAAATCCCTCCCCTCCCCTTGTGAACCAAACATACATGTTATTAAAAACCCCTCCCCTCCACTCCCTTCCCCTTCTTTGAACCAAACATATATTTATTTAAATTCCCTCCCCTCTATTAAATTCCCTCCCCTCCTCTCCGTTGAACCAAACAGACCCTTAGAGTTAAATGGGGGATTTGGGGACAAGTGGGTCAAATGGATGGATGCTTGTGTATTTACTAGCTCTATGTCATTTTTGGTGAATGGCGGTGTCCTAAAGGATTTCTCTGTGAAAAAGGGGCTTAGACAGGGAAACCCCTTATCTCTTTTTTTTTGTTCTAGATATGGAGGGTTTAACTAGAATGGTGAAAAGAGCGACGGAGATCGGAGACTACTCAGGGTTCTTTGTCAATGACGATGTAAAAATTGATATCATCCAGTTCACTGACGACACCGTCATTCTAGGGAATGGATATCAATAATCTTTGGAGTTTGAAAGCCATCTTTAGAGGTTTCGAGTTATTGTCGGGGCTGGGAGTCAACTTCCAAAAGAGTAACATCTACGAGGTTAATTTGAGCGAGTGGAGTATGTTATATGCCTCATCTTTTATGTCGTGCAGTATTGATCGATTCCCCTTCAAATTTCTTGGCATAATGATTGGTGATAGCCCTAGGAAGGTTTCAATGTGGAAAGACTTGGCGAAGAACTTGCATAACAAACTGTCTATTTCGAAAAGCAAGCACCTTTCAATAGGAAGTAGAGTGGTGATGATAAATGCGGTGTTGAACGCTTTATTAGTCAACTCGTTGTCATTCTTCAAGGCTCCAGTATAGATTTTGAAAGAGATAAAAAGAATCCAAAGCAACTTTCTATGGAGAAGTAACGCGAACAAGCGCATCATTCATTGGGTCAATTAGGATACCGTTTGTAGTCCGGTGAATAGTGGAGGGCTCGGTATTAAAAGCATTGATTTTTTCAACAAATCCCTTCTGTTGAAATGGAAATGGAGGATCTTATATGATAAAGAAATTGTTTGGAATGGCTTGCTTCGACATAGATACGGTAACCCAGAGGTTAAGTTATTCACTAGCTCTAAGGAAGCGACTAACAATAAAGATTCAATATGGTGGATATATCTCCTTCTGGTGGACAGTCTGAATGTGGGCAATATTAATTCCTTTTCGATTAACATTTTTTGCAGGATCTTCGTTGGAAGAAATACATCCTTTTGGTATAGCCGTTGGTTGGGAGGTCAAACATAAAGGAAGCTTTTCCAAAAATCTTTTCTCTTGCTAGACATCCTCTCGAAAGTGTGGCGGATAACGGTTCGCGCATTGGGCATATTTGGAGTTGGGATGTTCTTAAAGAAGGGGGTGTTATTGGATGATGAGACTCAGCCAATCGTGGAGGAATTTTTTGAATTTGTTAACTCTGGTTTTTCTTTGCAAGATGGTTTTGATGAGTTTACTTGGGAGAACATCGCCGACGCTTAATTATCGGTGAAGTCTTGTTACGATCTTATTTTTAAGGCCGGTTTTCTTCTCTTATGGTCCAACGAAATCAGATCGACACTGGCTTTCTTATAGGAGATCAAGGCTCCTTCAAAAATTCTCATCTTTGGTTGGCATTTGATCATCGACATGCTGCCCACTCGAGACCAACTAGCTAAGAGAGGCATCGTTCAATCGAATTTAGGTAAGTGTTGTGTTTTTTGTTTCACGAAGAAGAATCTGTTCCCACTTATTTGAATCTTGCTCCGTCTCTTCTCACATTTGGAAAGTCGTTGCTAGATGGATTGAAGATAAGGTTCCTCTGAATTAAAACCATCTCCGTAATTTTCTTCTGCATTTTCATACTGTGAAGAATGCAACTTTTCGAACTGCTATTTGTTTGATTTGGTTAGAAAGGGATTGGAATCTTTGGCTATTCAAAAGTGCGTTTTGTTTCAAGGAAGAATGTTTAGTTTTGTGGAATGTTTAAACTCTATCAAGTTTACGTCTTGGAGGTGGTTACACTTATGTAATAATAAACTTAATCGTACTTTTCTTGAATGATTTTCCTCTCCCCTTGACTTTCTATAGGGAGTGATCTTTTGTATTCGGGTTTTAAGTATCCCCAATACCCGTTCTATTGAAATTTTGTTGCCCATTAAAAAAAAGATTAACTCAAGTCAAAGTGTTTTAAAAACTTTTTAATATATTAGTTTTTACAAAGAATAATTAAATTACATAGAATATTCAATTCAAAATTTCTTATGTTACATTGTTTTGGTTGCAATATACAATTACACATTTTTGACAAAACTGATTTTTCGTCATCACTTTGAATAAATCTAAAATTTGTTGCATACACATTGCTTTCAAGTTCAATGCTTTTGTACTCATTCAATTTTTTATATAACATAAAAAATGTTACATACATAACATAAAATTCCAGTAAAAAGATAAGCTATTATGTAAGAACACCAACTTTGGAACAATTTTTTTATGTACTTGCAATCCATCTTAGAGATCTGTTTCCAACCTTGGAACAAATGTTTTCATTGTTTTTATGGCAAGCGAATTCATTATCAATGTTTGAATTTTACAAGATAGTGCCCAAAATATATAGTGGTGGGGTTCGTATCCTTATTGGATGTAGAAAGTTTCTTGTGGATTGATGTGTTGCCAATATCTTGGATGTTGTTACTTTATCAACATAGAGCATACATTGTTTGTTAGTTAACTAAGTAACTCTACCCCCTTGGTTCACTTATAAAATGGAGTGAAAAGCTTATTTCTTTTTTATTTAGAAAATAAAATAGGGACTCTCCCCTCGGTTTAATTAGACTCAGCAAAGCATGACCTGGAAATTCTTCTCTCGATTCTGCAGAGGGTACCTCTCATTTAAGGTGTGCTGGATAAATTCATGTGGTGGTACGACTCCAATGGTTTTTTCTATAAAATCAGCTTTTGCTAGATTGAGTTCTCGAGTTATCGTTGACTTTCAGCCAGGTATTCATTTGACGGCAGTCTTAAAATGCATTTGGAAAACAAACATTCCTAGTAACATCCAAGTGTTTGCTTGGATGCTTATTCTCTATATGCTTTAAACAATAAACGAACTTGCAAAATGTGGAATTATCTCAAGAGTGCATAATCTCGTATGTTTATTATGCTTTTGTCTAGAAGAAACACATAATCACCTATTCCTTGATTGGTCAGTTGTTAAAGAAGTGTGGTATTCTATATTTGATTGAGTTGGGTTGTGATCGTACAACTCCAACTCTAATGATATTGTCGATCATGTGTTGTCATTTGATGCAGACTTGTACAACTCCAACTCTAATGATATTGTCGATCATGTGTTGTCATTTGATGCAGACTTGCGAGAGACAATGAAGAAAAATTGTAAAATTCTTATTTGATTAGTAGTTGTTTGAGCCATTTGGTTGATAAGAATTGATTTTCTTTTTAATGGAGGAATCAAAAGAGGCTATGGAATTGTATTGGTTGCGAAAGTATTAACTTGGGATTGGTTGGGATTGGTTTGGAGATAGATTTAAAGGTCATCTTTCTTATACTAAAATTGATTGAATGTTTAATACTATAAGTTGGTTGAGTTGACTATAGTTTTTTTTTTTATGGTAATTGATTTGAGTTTCCATGTACTCAATTTAATGCTATCAGTTGCTTATAAAAAAGAATATATAGATATTTGATCCGCGAGAGTCTATTGCATTATCTAATTTACATATTAAAGTAGTTATAATTTTTTGGTACATTGATAAACTAGTTATATGTGTTTATCTAATCATGCTAACATGTGCCCTAAGGACACATGTTAAGGATACTATAATTAGAAAAAGTTAAATGTAATTAAATGCAATAAAGTCATATTTAAAATTTCGATACATTAAATGCATGCGTTCCAAGAAAATATTTCTATAAATATCTCTATATCTTGTGCCCTTGGAGATCATGTTAGCTTTTCTGTATAAAAAAAATAAATAGTTGTGTATAAACAAATATATTAAAATTATAACTAACATTATAAACAAATATACTAAAATTAATTAGGCTTTCATATACTAAAATTCTAAAAATATTAGTATAAACATATATTCTAAAAATAATAATAATATAATATATTTAATTTATTAAAATTAATTAGACTTTCATATACTAAAATAAATTAGAGTTCCAATACTATTACTAGTTAGGACAACCATTAGACTAAGAAAGAAAAAATATAAAAAATTATATTCTTTTCTTTTATTACATGAAAAAATTATATTATAAATATTCATATTCATTAATGAATTAAAATACACTTTAAAAAATAAATCAATTTCAATGAATCTTAGCAATTACTGGTTTAGGTCCACTTGGAAAAATTAGAAGAAATAATAATAATAATAATAATAATAATAATAATAATAATAATAATAATAATAATAATAACTATTATTATTATTATTATTAATTATTTTAGAACACAAACTCTCAATTAAAAGAAATTATTTTAGAGTGTGTTTATTTCTAAGATTAAAATTACATTTTCACGAATGTGACACTGAAAATGGAAGAATCTCTCGTTTGTTTAAAGTTTTTTAGATTATTCTTCAATATTTTCTATTTTATGGATTATTTTGTATTCGTGATTTTTCAATCTTATTCTTGTAAGAACAAAATTTGGTTTTGCATATGGTCTTATTTTTTATGATAACATTACATTGATATTTTAGAGAATAATTTAGCACTCTAACGGATTGTGTCTAATGTGTAGTTTTTTCTAACATGTTCTGACTCTAAAGATAAGGCGTGTGACGTCATCAAGTTAAGGACTCAACACATTGTGACTCTGGAAGAAATCAATTGTGTTTACAAAGACTCAGTCAAGTTCAATAATGCTTTCTAATCGCGACTCTTTTGGAAGAAGCTTTTGAAGACAAGGTTTTGTGTGAACAAGTTGTGAAGACTTCTTTAGCTCAATGATTCTAATATACAAGTACGAAGATTCTGAATATAAGGTTCTAGAAGAACAAATTCTGAAGATTCGAAAGATAAAGATTCTGACGACCAAGTTCTGAAGACTTTGAAGATAAGGTTCTGGATGAACAAGTTATGTAGACTCTGATGACTTAGGTTCTGAAGATTCAAGTTTTGGTCCTTTTAAGCATACTTTATCTACAACTATCAGAAGCCTCTGATGATTAGAAGATAAGAAAAAAATTGGGATGCGTAGGAAATATTACGAGGTATATATGTTTCCACTATTCGGGTAAGGTGGCACGAGTACTGTATTATGGTATTATGTTCTCAACAACTCCCTCACTGACGGTTGACAACAAAATATCTGGAATTAAGTATTCTTATTCTACCCTTCAACGATATTCTCTTTTGCTATAAAAGGAAGACTCTTAAGATTGTAGTAGATATCGATCAATCACCAACAACCTTCAATACAAAACTACGTTGAAATGTTGCGCAAATATTTGATACATTCTTTGTATAGTTTTGTAATTTCCAGTGAACTTTTGTTCATTAACTTGCTGCAAGTGAGCTTTGGTTCATATAATTGCTAAACACTTTTGTGTTTTCTGTTTGTATTTCAAACTTGTGTAATCTTCTTTCAAGAAGCAACTATCTAAACATAACCATTGTATTTTAACTTTTAAGTTGATGGTTCCTTGAGAGACTAGGATATTGTCATAATTTCTCGAGAAGACATTGAAGGGTAGTCTTTGTGTTTTGCAACATTAACGAGTAGTCTTTGTTGTGGTTTTGTAATCAATTTGGTGATAGTGGATTAAGTCCTTATTGAGAAGGAAAAATCACCTTGGCGGGTGGATTGGACTAACTTTGTTAAGAGTGATCCATGATAAAAATAAATGTGTCATTTATCTTTTATTTTGTGTTCTTTGTTTTTATCTTGGGAAGAACTTATTTTAAATCTCCAAACCCAATTCAAACCCCTTTTCTTGTGTTTCTCGCACCTTTAATTGGTATCAGAGCTTCAGTTCTAATATTGATTGTTTAATCAAACATTTAATCGTATCAAATAAATATCCAAAACTTTCCGTGAAATACAATGGCCATGCCACTACCACTGCCACTAGTTATAATTGAAAGAGATTACTATAACGACAAACCTCTAATCTTTGATGGAAAAATATTTGTTACTGGAAGGATAGGATTGAAAGTTTCTTTCTTGATCACGATGTTGATCTATGGAATACGGTAGTAGATGGCTATAAACATCCTATGGATATTAGTTGTAACAAGATCAAAAGAAGAAGTATGTACGATCAACAACAAAATAGTATAAGAATCATCACAAATCTAGAACCATGATGTCGAATGTGATTTCTTATACTGAGTATGAAAAGATAGCAAATAGAGACTCTACTAAGTCTATATTAGATTTTTTGAGAATGACTCGTAAGGACGATATTCAAGTTAAAGAGACCAAGTCTATGAAGCCTTTAAGATGGAAGATGATTAGACTATTGAGAATATGTTATCAAGTTTTCAAACTCTTGTTGCAGGACTAAAGATTCTGAACAAAGGGTATTCTACTTCAGATCATGTATGAAGATTATCAGAAGCTTGCCAACAAGATGGAGGCCTATGGTAACTACACTCAAACTTAACAAGGATATGAACAAATCTTCTTTAGAGGAATTGATTAGGTCTCTATGAAGTCATGAAATAGAGTTGGAACAAGATGAACCTCAAAAGAGAGATAAATTAGTTGCTCTAAAGTGTGCCACAAAGTTTGAAAAGATTAAAGCTCTTCAAGATGAAGAGGAGGAAGAATCAGAAGGAGATTCTGATTAAGAAGATGAGTTGCTAATGCTATCTGTAATACGGTGAACTGACTTTATAGAAATGTTGCGGTAAGCAAGAGTCGCCACTGACTTTTATTTTATCCAAATTAATTAGAAAGGCTAAAAGAACAGGAAAAACCTTTTAAATAAAAACAGGGTTCAGGGGGTAATTATGCAAAGGGAAGGTGTAAGGCACCATTTGCATCCATGGTTTTCCATGGGCTCTTAATTGCTTTGCTCTTTTGAAGGAAAAAAGTGTAGAAAAGAAATAAGACTTTAGCTTGTAAATAAGCGTAGCTTTTTGAAGGTTTATGAGAAAGAATATGAAAAGATTTTTAGAGCAAGGCAAAGCAATTAGGGGCAATTACCTTGTAGTTTAAAAAACGTTCTTTTAGCCTTTCAGGGTGAAAGGGTTTATCCATGCCATAAGAGGGCAGGAAGCCTTTCATTTGGAGGTTGAAGGGTCATCGAGAGTTCGTTAGCCATAAGACTGTCCCATGCCATAGAGAGGCAGGTAGTCGGAGGGAAGAACCAGAATAGCCTTTCGTAGGCAGCCAGAGGATACCTCAGCCTTTTCGTAGGCAACTTTCGAGGGTCGAGGTCATATTGGTGTACCGAAGGCAGCATCATTAGGGTCGTATGACCTTTGCATAATCGAGGCAACATGGCTGAGGTACCCTCGTATTCGAGGGACAATGGCTATTCTGCAAAACACAAGGCAATAGGCAACAGGCATCACAGAGGTTACCTCAAAAGTGTGCGTGTGTGCACCAATCACGTGATTTGATTCAAATATTTATCTTATAATTAGTTATTCTAGGTTTATTACAAGCTTGCACTCCCTAGAATTACTAACCACAACAATTAATATTAACAATTAAAATAATAATGGGGAAAGGGAAAATGAAACCAGCGGGGGAAAGGGAAATTGAAACCAGCGGGATAAACAGAGCAATAAGTTTGAAACAAGTAATAATTGAGATCAGGGTTTAGGGTTACCGACTATTCGTAGCTTTGACAATTGGCAAACCCTGAAAAGGTGGGGAAAATAGGAAACAGGATATATATGAGTGCATTATCAGTTCAACCATAAATATGGTTAACCTTAATCAATAAAAGTAAAAATACAAGATAAAAGGGAAAAGAGAACTTAGCTTCGATTGATGAAGGTTTGTAGTCGGAGGCAAAATCCTGTTGCTAACCCTGAAAAAGTTTGACAAAGGCAAAGACAAAAGCAGGAAAAAAGGTGAGTGTAGGAAGAGTCCATTGACTTTTGAGGATGAATAACAATTTTTATAAGGCAAACAAATATTTAAATAATAACATAAAATAAAATAAAGGTCGGGACTTAGCTTGTTGAAGGGGGTGGCGCGTAATCGGAAAGCATCTGAAAATAACCCTGAAAAGGACACAGAAAAAGCAATATTTTAGCGTAGGTGTGATCTTTGTAAACCCTAATTAGGGTATGAATTGAATAACATAACATAAACGATTTAATTAATTATTGATCTTGCGACCTAATTAATTAAATCGGGAAGCGAAAATGAAATCGGGCACACAGGTATTTTTATGAATTTTTTAGAATAAAAATAAGATATAGGTGAATTATTGAAAATTTATGAATAAATAAATGTAACATTAAGAAAATAATATAATTTTAAATAAAATAAATAGAGAAAAATCGAATAATAATATATATGTATATTAAAATAAATAAGAAAAGATAAATATTAATATATAAACAGAGAATAAATAAAATAAAATTATTATTATTATTATTATTAAAAAGGTTTTGGAAAATAATATATAATAGTTATTTATATAATAAAGGAAAAAAACAATTAAAAACAAATATTTATGTATATTAATATATAAATAAAATATATTTATGTAATTAAATATAAAAAAATTTGGAAAACTTAGCTATTAATCCTGTGTGGCAGGCGTGTGATAGTCCATGGTGGACTAGCATGCTCTGGCCCTTTCGATCTAGAGACATACCCATCAACCAATGGAGCGCCGAGGGTGTATTATAGGTATGCTATTACAAACCCAGGTCGAACCCAGGACTTATGGCTCACTAGCGTGTTCCCTCCACCATCTATGCTGCATGTGCACGCTGATAGTAATATGCCTTGAATCAGAATATATAGAAAATTTAAATTGCAGGCAGAATTAAAAAAAAAAGACACGCGCCATAGCTGCTTCTTCTTCTTCGTGGAGTTCAAAGAATATAGAGACTTTCGGCCACGGTTTTTACGTGTGGCCTTAGACCTTCCTCCCCAATACCTGCAAATACTCAGCGATAAACCCAAAACTATGACCTAAATTAACCATAATCGAGCCCCTGAAATCAACGCAAGCATTAGTTTCGGTCAATTCTGTCTGTAACCATAATTCCCAATTTGAAACTCAGAAAACCCTAGCCATGGTACGACCTTCAATCTGCAACTAAATACAAATTAAATGGCACAGGCAGCTTCTAAACATGATCACGATCCAGAATATACATTCATATGTTATTTATGATGATTATATAAGCGTAATCGAGTTCGAGAAACTTGGCACAAACCGTGACTTTGCTGGAGATAATTCTGGATGTTCTGAATGTTGGTAATCGGTCCAATTCACTTCAGAGAGCGTCGAAAGAGCTTTCACGAACACCAGAACGGATTGAATTGATCGATTTCTTGGACTGCAAATAGCACTTGAATTCACGATTTTGGCAACGTGAATAGAGACTCTGTGCAGCCGAAAAAAACCTCTCCCTATCTGTAATTCTTGTGCATATATATATATATATATATATATATATATATATATATATATATATATATATATATATATATATATATATATATATATATATATATATATGAGTGGAATTAGGTCTTGGAAATTAATTCTGATTGAAGATTTAAGGATGATTGAAGATCTTTATTCTTGAAATGATATTATTAGATTGGGATTGAAATTGATCTTGGACATTTTTTGCAATGTAATCTTGGATTCACAGTGTATCTGCAAGTTTTGGGAGTGAAAAGATTTGATGAATATTTTTCTTATAACAACAATAAAACATACCAAAAATTATAAAAAACTTAAAACTTTACTACTTAAAAGAAATCTTTTATATATATATATATATATATATATATATATATATATATATATATATATATATATATATATATATATATATATATTATTTTTTTATAATAATAACACTAGAATCTAAAATTTCTAGAAAAATTAGTTTAAACTAAAAATACTAAGAAACCAACTTTAAAACTAAATGAAGTGACTAAAAAACTAAAATACTAACAACTATAGAAATTTTTTTAAAAAAAAAATAGTAATAACAGCGAGAGAGAAAAAAAATAAAAAGACAAAAATGTCAAAATAAAAGAGGTGTTGGGATTCGAACTCACGCCTCTTCACACATAGGCAACTCCTTATACCCAACTCGTTATCAGCTAGGCCATTGCGCTTGTTTGAAATAACATGACATTGGCAAATATATATGGGAAAATTTTGGGGTATGACACTATCCAAAAGGGTCAACCAACTGTGGAAGAGAAAGAAAGGCAACTTCAAAAGTTATGGAAGATAGAATCAAAGGCTCCTTCAGAAGCTCCATGAATCTATTTCCGAGGAACACAATAAACTTAAGAAAGAATGCTCTGTTTTGAATGAAGAATTTTTTCTTAACTATGAAAATTCTGCTCTCAAAAGTATGAGTTCTAAACTTGAGAAGGAAACTCCTCCAGAAGCTTCTGAAAGTACCGATGATCTTATAAAGAAGTATGACAAGTCTTTCAAGAAATTTCTAACTAAAATCCTAGAAGAATCATTATGGCTTCGATGATCTATGGTGTTAGAGGAAATGAGACTAGAAGAATTGGTTATGATTCAGATGAAGAATCTGATTCTAAAAAAGAAGATAAATCAAATGTGATCCATTCTCATTTTGTTTATTATGCTAAATCCAAGGAAAAACCAGCAGCTACTCCCTGTCGTTTTAATTCTTGCAAATATGTTTATTCTGCTTCTAAACCCAAAGTTGTAAAAATCTTTGGGAACACTCACAAGAAAGGACTCAATAAGCTATGGGTACCTATAAATAAGATAATATATATCATAGATGAAATTTCTGGTATATGCATAACACATGCTAACATAACTGTCTTACATGATGTATTGACACATGTTATTACATCTGGAAATAGACCAGATTCATCAATTTGAATTTGATACTTAATTAAAATTGTAGAATGGTAAATAATACAAAGAGATGATAATCCAGTTCAGTGCAAATAACACCTATTATGGGGGCCACCAAGCCAGGAAGGAAGTTCACTATAAGGAGTATTAGTTCAAAGCTAAACACCCCCGTTTACAACATATCGCCTAATCACTACCTAACACTAATTTTTCCTAGAATTCGAAATCTAGACCTGAGAAATCGTTATCCCACTTCCAATCACCACTGTGATATCTAACAACTCCAATCCCAGCGACTGTAACAAAAACAAACCAATTTAGAAGATCATTATTCCAATACAAGAACTCGAGTATTTTTCTTAAAATCTTTAAGAGTGAGAACAAAGAACTCAACTCATTACCTAAAGACTTATGAGTGAGAACAAACAGCTTGATAATTAGTGAAGCAACATATAGTTTACTACATAGTATCAAAATATACGTTAGAGACGTAAAACATAAGAGACTCTCAAAACCTAAGCTTTCTAACCTTCCCATAAATTTTACAATAGATAAAATTTATTTACATTAGGTCTAAGGAACTCTTTAAATAGTCTTCAACAATCCATGGGCTTCGAGATTCTTTACTTGATCCAAATGCAGAGTGTTTGCCAAAAATATTTAGAGAAATATTTTTTAATCTTGAAAACAAATATTGCTTCAATCTTTTAATTTTAGAAACTTTAATTCTTGTGGAGATTTGATTCCTTTGTTACATATTAAATATTCTTGACCTGCATAAGTCACTAAAATATATCCAAAGGAAATATCATAGAATAAATTTAAAACAAATTAAATGTGTCAGGATTCCAAATAACCTGTGTTGATCTTTTGATACAGGATGTCACGACATCAGCCGGGACATCAATTTTTCATGTAAGCTCACACTCAGTTGAAACAAGAGATTAAGATGTTATGACATCTTGATTAACATCCTTCAAGCACCACGTTTTAGAAAAATCATGCCAACCCCAAAAACAAGGAGCTAATAGTAGATATCATTAGCAGAAAAGTTAAGAAACCAGCCATGGTACCTAGACTCTGGTTGCTCGCGACACATGAGGGAAAGAAGGCATATGTTCCAAAGCCTGGAACTTAAGTCTGGAGGAGTCGTAGGTTTCATAGGTGATCAAAAAGGGAAGATCATAGGCTCGGGAACAATTGGTAATGGTTCTCTCCCTTCTATTACTAATATTTTTCTTGTTGGATGATTAATGCATAATCTATTATCCATAAGTCAAATAAGTGACAATGGTTATGATATTATATTTAATCAAAACTCTTGTAAAGCTATTAGTCAGAAGGATGGCTCTAGCCTTTTTAATGACAAGAGGAAGAACAACATCTATAAGATTAGAATTTATAATCTTAAAGAACAAAACATAAAATGTCTTATACCTGTTAAAAAAAGAACAATGGACGTGGCATAGACAATTGGGCCATGTTAGCATGAGAATTATTTCTCAACTAAATAAGCTTAATTTAGTCAGAGGCCTTCTTAATCAGAAGTTCTCTTTATAAGCTCTTTGTTAAGCATGTTATAAAGGAAAGTTTTCTAAAACCTCTTTTAAGGCTAGAAATGTTGTTTCTACCTTTAGGCTTTTGGAGCTTCTGCATATTAACTTGGTTTGGATGAGTAAAAACTGTTTCTGTCAATGATATGAAGTATGGATTAGTTATTGTTGATGACTACAATAGATGGATCTGGGTTAAATTTCTAAAACACAAGGATGGGTCACATTCTGTGTTCACTACCTTCTGTGCTCAAGAGCAAAATGATAAGAACTCTAAAATTGTCAAAGTCAGAAGTGATCATGGTGGTGAATTCTAAAATAAATAGTTTGAGAAGCTGTTTGATGAGAATGACATTTCTCATGCTCTAGAACTCAATTGAAAAATGGAGTTGTAGAGAGGAATAATACGAATTTGTAAGAGATGGCTAGAACCATGATCAATGAGACTAACATGGCAAAGCCCTTTTGGGTAGATGAAGTTAATACGTCTTGTTATAGTCAAAACGAGTCTCTGTAAGACATATTATGGGTAAGACTCCTTATAAATTGTGCAAGAATAATAAACCCAACATTTCAAATTTTCATCCCTTTGGGTGTAATTGTTTTAATCTAAACACTAAGGAGAAACTTAACAAGTTTGATTCTAAAGCACCGAAATGCATCATGTTAGGTTACTTTGAACGCTCAAAAGGCTATAAAGTATATAACACTAAAACACTTATTGTTTAAGAATCAATTCATGTTAGATTTGATGATAAGCTTAACCCTAAAAAGTCAAAACTAGTTGAAAAGTTTGTAGATCTGGAGATTACCCATTCAGGCTCTGAAGGCAATGGAGTTGCTGCAAAAGAACATGAGATAAAGGAATCTGAAGATGTTAAACCAGGAGATGTTGAAACCCAAACTCCTTTGAGGAAGCATATATCTATATCATCACATTCTGAACAATTGATTCTAGGTAACAAGACTGAACCTGCCAAAACCTGATCCTCCTTTAAACCTTTTGAAGAAACTCTTATGGGTTTGATGTCCCTTTCAGAACCTACATCTATTGATTAAGCGTTTCTAGACATTGAATGGATTCTGGGATTGCAAGTAGAACTCAATCATTTTCAAAAATACTTTGACATATGTATCCATTTACTTTGTTTGCTTATGGAATATGAGGCTTCTGAAGAGTGAAGTTCTCATGTATCAGAAAGGTTCTAGGTCAGAATCTTTTCTTTTGAAAACTTTATGTTCTTAGGAAACTGAAGAGTTGACTTTATTAAATGAGATTCCAGGATAATGAAAGGTCAGTGATTTAAAAAAAAGATAATGATTGAGTTCATCATTGCAAAAAATATTTAAAAACCACTCACTCATGCTTCACACACTTTCGCTACTACTATGCTACACGTTCATCGTCTAGATAAGAACAACCTCAACAAGTGGTAGAAAGACTTCCATTTCTTCAGTGTTCTATTCTTGTTTCTTAGTTGACTGTTATCAAAGAGCTTCGTGTAGATTTCAAGGATGTCAAACATTATTTCAAGGAATAATCTCCAAGAAAATGTGTATGATCTTACAGAAGAAGTATATTTTCAAGGATGTCAAACATTATTTCATCTTCTCAGCGGACCAATTTTTCCTGATTTAGTAAAGAGTTTTGGAGTATGGCTCGGGAAAGAATATGGGAAATCTATGCATCTATGGTTTGTATGAATATATGTGTCACTGAAAAATCTTTTTCTCAAATACTTAATCATGATGGTACAGGAAAGAAGTGTTGTAATCTTGATAATGGCAGTATGAGTAAGAAGAAGATAAAACAAGTTGCATAAAAAATATTTCAGAATAAGAAAAGTTCCAAATATGTTAAAGAACTTCATCTTAGTCTCATTGTATGGTCTAAGATCATTCTGGGTTGCATTCGTCACAAACCTTCGACAAATACTCTTAACTACATAAACAATAATGAGAAGTTCATGTCGTATTATCTTGCTTCTGAAGAAAAGATTAACCTTCTTGCAATACTTTTTAAGTATCTAAGGGATATGGTTAGAAGTTTTAGAATTGGTTCCTTTAATGATAATACTTGGGTACCTTTGGGAAGAATCACCTCACTGTTTCTTATTGAAAGCAAATTGGTGGAATTTATTTCTCACCAGAATCATAATGAGCTTCAGGTCAAATCATTTGGGAGACCTTTTTATGGAATAAATTTGAAGCTTATGACTTTAATCCCTTATGTAAATAATCCTTCAGAAGATCATATTATTCCTCCAGAAGATTGAACATTAGAAGATGATTCTTGTGATATACCGAGACCATAAGAAGGATACTTATTTACAACTTGGGATTTGTTAGAAGGTATTCTCAACTATTTGGAAGAATTCTTACTCAAGAAGGAATCACCAAGTGTATCTCCCCAAGATATTATGGCACTTATTACGAACTTGAAATAATTCCTTAACATATTGTGATAAGTATTTATGATAATGCTGAAACTTATGGATACCTTGATAATCTTCCAGATGAACCAGAGGAACCTCTTATCGGAAAGAATATAAAGGCTTCATGTACTTGTGAAGATGGACCCTCCGGTACTGAAAATCCTCCTTTTGTTACAGATTCTTTGCAAGATATTCAACCATTTATAAGTAAGTCTCTTTTTAGTTCATCTGATCAAAATGATATGGTTTCTCTATCTCTACCCTTACCTACCATCTCAGAATCTCCTTTTCTAATGTTGACCAAATCACTACTTTTCTAAACCATATAGAAACCCATCTATCCTCCAGTGATTCTTCAGGCCTCGTTCTTATCATCTCATCGGACTCTACAAAAAAACCTTCATCTAGCTCCCATTCAATCTTGTTTGATTCTGATGCACCTCTAACTATATCATGTGATTCTAATTTGGATATGGATTATGTCGAATCAATTCCCTCCCCTTCTTCCCATAACTTGTCTTTGTCCAACCTTGGTTATCTCATAGCCTTACCTGATTGAACCTCAAATCCTTACTCCACACCTTCTAATCCTCTCTTCGTTCAAACCGATGTTCGTCCTTCACCTTTAAATGACCTGATATATTGTTTTGAAAATGAAATTTTGGATAGGCTTCGCTTTGTAGTAGATGCTTGCACTGAAGACCTGGGTCCCGAGGAAACCAATAGCATCTGGAATGACTTTAAGAAGTGGATGGATTCCAGTGCTTCTGAAGCTCAGTTCTTTTTCTTCAAGGAGGCTATGAGGAAAAGGAATGTTGTGATTGCTGCACGTCAGCTTACTCCTCTAGTTCTTCTACTTGTGGTACTAGAAGTCCCTATTGTTGACGAAAGTGCTTATGATCATTAGATCTTGCTGAAGCGGTAGAGTGGCAAGCAACAAAAATTTTGGAAATATTTATCCGAGAATTATCGTGTCCACATAGATGGTCGTTAGAATTCCGTTCAACGATTTCTATGTTTTCGAGCTCAAATTAAATGGGTTCTAAAGTAAAGTGCGAAAAAGGTAAATTATAAACAGAAAATAAATGCACTTTCGAGAGGAGAAACTAATCCGGCACGAATGTAAACTACTCGTCACAAACTTAAGCCTATCACTATGTTACACTCAACTTACAATACTCGTCAGAATCACCACATATCCCTCACATCAATGTATATTTCTACAACACCGACGATAGTTCAACCATATTGCTCTTTTGACGATGTCTCAACTGATCGAACAACACAGAGGCATTAAACTCTGATATTATGTGGATGTTAACCCCAGACCTATCTCTAGAATCTAAAGCTAAAAGATATCCCCATAATCAAAACTTGTGATGTCTATTTCTACAACAACACAAATCCAAAGCACTTAAGCAAAAAGATCAAGGAAACACCGACAAAAATTTGTAAAGCAATTTTTCAACTCGATTGATGAGCAATCCGACTCCGGATCATCAAGATGAAAGCTACATTGTTGTTGTTTTCAAGCTCTCCGTACTAAAAAATGGTTGTGATGACTTTGGGAACAAATACCCCAAAGCATAACCATAAAAAATATGATTTTCCCTATTTAATGACTTTCCAAACCGCCCAGACCGCGCTTAGCGCCAACAGAAACTTGAAATCTTATTTTGGCCATAACTTGAGAACCGAAACTCCGATTTACATCCGGTTTGAAGCGTTGGAAAACTTATTCCATGATCTATCTAAAAATGAATAAATATATAAAAAATTTATTATTTTTAATATATTTGTTTTGAGCCTTGTCTGTCGATGAATTGCTCAAAATCACACGTTTGAAGCGGTGTCTTCGACACTTTATTGCTCATGCTCTAAATATGCATCAATACCTATAAAATGATAATGAAACTATCAAACGGTACATAAATGAATCAAAACCTCAAAGAATATGTAATATGTACAAATATAACGAAAATGTACGCGTTCACGCATAAGTTGAGGAAAAAGAGACGATAAGTGTCGTAAAAATATATACTCAAATAACTACAATCTGGCACCCCAACTAAAACTTGTTTGTCCTCACACAAAAATCAATTAACTCAAAGAATCAAAAGTAATCAGCCAAAGAATCATTAATCAACAAGTTTCGAAAAACAAAAACAAATGCATGGTTCAACACAAAAGCGTACAAACAATGTAAATACTTATCACTATACTACAAAGACAACATGAAAACGAAACAAATCCTAAGTACAAAAATCATACCAAACATTCTAAAACAATACAAGCTTAATCATGAATCACACCTAGAAAAAATTCATCAAGGGATGAAAAACACACAAAGGTGAGGATTTTGAACACTTAACCAACAATATTGCAAACAAAAGATTAAATTATGCATTCATCCCAAAATTACATTGAAGATACAAAAGCAAGAATCACAAGGGCTTTCAAGGTTGTAATGTGGCTTGGTTAACAAACAAGGGATAATTCCTAAGGCTAATCGAAACAAAAACTTTCCTAAACAAAAGGGAGTGGACAATTCACAAAGACTCAAACAACACAATTTCAATTAAACTTCTTCCATAATCCAAAGTTGTGCACCAAAACACTACTTATTTGCACAATTATTCCATACTTATCTTTTTCTTTTTCAAAATTTTTCTCTTTTTTTTCTTTCTTTTTCTTTTTCACATTTTTTTCTTTTCTTTTTCTTTTCAACCTCATAACAATAACCAAATAAGTAGCAAACATTTCTCTCCCCAACTTGAATTCAACCAACATAAAAGTGAGAATACTCCATACTTTATAAGGCAAGGTAAAAATTTAAACCAAAAATCATGGTTGAGGGTTCAAGAAAACAAAGAATTAACATCCATGCAAAAATTAGAATCGAACACTCATGGACAAGCATTTCGCAAAAATAACATGGACATTAACAAAAAGCTCAAAGGGGTTAGCAAATGATCACATTCTCACATGGTGAATTGACTATTTGGTTTTGGTGGTTGTGCTCAAAATCAAACAAATGCCTTGATCCTTTTCATGCTTTCATACAATCAACACAAATAAAAGATTAAGCATGACAAAATCCAGTTAAAACAAAGATTGTGGCCTCCATCATATATGAACAATGGAAAGCTTCCTCACATTTATGGTTTAGTGTTACTGCTTTTATTGGCTGATTGGCATCTATGTTTGGCTAAAACATAATAGCATCAAAACATAATTCAATGTGTAATCTTGCAAAATTATAAAAGAACAAAACAGGTACAAGCAAGATGTTTTATGGAATGTCATGACATCACACCTGCAGAACTAGAATGAAGATTCAGTTTGATAATCAACAGATACAAAATGTTTAGTGAATATTATGTAATCCTATGTGGCGCAAATTTAAAGGTCGAAAGAATATTCAAGAATCAAATTAGAAGATTGAAGATTCAGGAAGAATTAGATCAGAAGATTGAAGATTCAGTAGTTTCTAATTTAGGAGATAAATTAGGAAACTCATGATTAAAAGACCTTAATTGTAGCAGAAAATTTATGCAGATTTATAACAATAAGGAGTGTTGCGATTTGTAAGCCCAAGTCCAATTGGGAATATGTTATAAATAGAAACCTTTGTAACCTAGTTTTATATAGAAAACCTTGTTTAGAAAAGATGTAGTCATTAGGGTTTCTATAGGTAGACCACCCAGGTTGTGGGATGGCTGCCATGTCCTTCTCGAAACCTATAGGTAAGAGAAGTGATTATTCTCACTCGAAACCTGTAGGTAAGAGTTGAGTATTATGTTCTTGATTGAAGTTGTGAAGCAAGATCAAGTTATTGTTCATTATTAATTGTGTAAATAGCTGTTGCAGGGTTGTAACAGTTAGGTATCACTAGGGAGTGAGCAAAGGTTCTCTTGTCTTGGATGGATATCTGAGATAAAGGTTGCATTGGGTAGTGACTAGGTAAACCAGAGGTTGTTTATCTGTAAACCAGAGGTTGTTTACATAAAATAGTACTACTGATAGTGAAATCTTCTTCCTGGCTTGGTATCCCCCAGAGTAGGTAGTTTAAACCGAACTGGGTTAACAATTAAATGTGTTATTTATCTTCTGCATTGTGTTGTTTGTTCAGTCGTGGATGTTATGACATCGTGTATAACATCAGGTTCAGAATTGTCAGCTGTTCCTTTACAGAACCATTAAAATTAACAATCTGGTTATGTTGATTGAACATATATGATTCCAGTTCTCATTGACTCCTTCTTAGGGGTAATTAAAAGTTGGGGGATCTTTCTGTTCTGCCTCTGCTACATTAATAACAGACCAGATGTCTTGACATCGTGAATGACATCCTGAGTCTATCATACCAGAATTTCATTTAGGAACTAAAGTGATTCAATCAACAAGCAAGTAATGTAAAAGAATGAATGGCATGGTAATTGTACAAATGAAAAGTTTCTTAAACATGCTATGCTAAAGAAAGTGATAAATGAGTACCTTGAATGATACAACTTCAAAAAACATAATATCCTACCTTACATCCGCAAGTTGAAACACTCAAGTTTTGGATATCGCCTAAAAAATATTCAAATTAATGAACCACAATTCAAGTCCAAACAACCAACAAAAGAATCAGAAAAATAACACTACTATCCACTACTAAGTAGTTTTGGTGACAATGGGAAAAAGGAAAGACAGAGGCCAAGTGAATTAAAAATAACATTGGCACAACCTGTTGAGCGTGCTAAGCGGGCTTAACAAAAAATACAGAAAAACCAGCAGAATACAACAGGTTTTCCAGGCACTCTCCATTTCACCAACACAACTCATTTACAGAAGAAATACACAAAACTTACAACTGTTGTGGTGCATCCCAACAAGCGTTTTTTTACGTCGTTAGCTCGACACCTTTATTGTATGAGTGCCCGGAAAGTAACCTTCTCTCTTAATGTCATGTTGATGTATCACCGCGCAAACCAAAAGAAAGTGTCCTAACCACACACTCAACAAGCGTTACGTGTACAAATATATACAACAATTGCACGAACATAAAAGAAAACATAAATGTACAGGTATGAACACATACAACTATTAACATACAAAAAGAAAAAGTTGGTGAGTGTTGGATACACAAGTTGAAAAGTGAAAATTTTTAATTAAAGATTTAATCCGAGATCAACATGTCTCACCAAACATTCACCAAAAAATATAGACTTATATGTAAACATATACAAGTGAAAATATACAAATAAACATGTACAAGTAAATATATATACAAGTGAAACTATACAATATATACGATATATATACAAAACTCAAAACCATTGAAACTATTACGATGCAATCCTAAATAAGCCATCCTCGGTAACGACGCCATTTTGCTGAAGCGGTAAAGCGGAAAATAACAAAAGTTTTGGAAATATTTATCAGGGAATTATCGTGTCCACAAAGATGGTCGTTAGAATGCCATTCAACGATTTCTATGTTTTCGAGCTCAAATTAAATGGGTTTTAAAGTAAAGTGCGGAAAAGTAAATTTTAGACAGAAAATAAATGCACTTTCGAGAGGATAAACTAATCCAGCATGTTTGTAAACTACTCGTCACAAACTTAAGCCTATCACTACGTTACACTCAACTTACAATACTCGTCAGAATCACCACATATCCCTCACATCAATGTCCATTTCTGCAACACCGGCGAGAGTTCAACCTTATTGCTCTTTTGATGATGTCTCAACTGATCGAACAACACAGAGGCATTAAACTCTGATATTATGTGGATGTTAACCCCAGACCTATCTCTAGAATATAAAACTAACAGATATCCCCGTAATCAAGACTTGTGATGTCTATTTCTGCAATAACACAAATCTAAAGTATTTAAGAAAATACCCCAAAGCATAACCCTAAAAAATATGATTTTCCCAATTTAATGACTTTCCAAACCTCCTAGATCGCGCTTAGCGCCAAAATCTGCGCTTAGCCCGCTTAACAGAAACTTGAAATCTTATTTTGGCCATAACTTGAGAACCGTAACTCCGATTTGCATCCGATTTGAAGCGTTGGAAAGCTTATTTCATGTTATATCTAACAATGACTAAATATCTACAAAATTGATAATTTATATTATATTTGTTTTATGATTTATCCGCCGATGATTTGCTCAAAATCACGCGTTTGAAGCGGTGTCTTCGACACTTTATTGCTCATGCTCCAAATATGCATTAATACCTGCAAAATGAATAGAAAACTATCAAACGGTACATAAGTGAATAAAAAACGCAAAGACTATGTAATATGTATAAATATAGCGAAAATGTACATGTTCACGCATAAATTAAGGAAATAGAGACGATAAGTGTCGTAAAACTATATTCACAAATAACTACAATTTGGCACTTATCAGATCTCACTCTGGATGAGATTCCTTTTGAATAACTACGGGTGGAACTTATGGTATTGAGAAGCAGCCTGCATCTGGTTCTTGAAATGTGTTTGCTCTACTTCAACAAACTCTAGAAGAGTTTAGAACAGAAAAGGCTTTCTTCTGTCAAAGGCTGAAGCTGCAAGATCAATGGTGTTGTAACTCAATTTTGACCACTGAGATCCCACCTGATTTCAAATAGTAGGATCATCATCATCATCATGCATATATCATTTGCTAACCAAAATACCAAAAATATTGTTGCTTATTGCTTGTGTCCGAAAACAGGAGACTGATCAAAAGAAGGTTGAGCAAATTAGGGTTTTGAAACCCACAAAGGAGTTAAAACATTCTCATCAAAATCAGAGCCTAAGGATGGCTCAAATCAAAATCAACAACTTCCAAATTCATTTGGTGCCCAAATTAGGGTTTTGACCTAATTCATCTGAAGAGTTGACTTTTAATCAGGACATAGCTCCATGGCTCAAAATATGATTCAAGGGTATCCAAATCAACATTATAATCCATTCTTATAATCTATTTGAAGATGAGAGCTTGATTCAATTAAAATTCACAAGATTGTAGTTCATTTGGAAAAAGTCAACTGTGTAGGTCAACCTTTGACTTTTGAGAAATTTGGTCAACTATGGACTTTTGAGGATCAAAATCATCAACATATGATTATTAAATTCATTTGATCAAGAAAAATCATGAAAATTAATCAAGAATAAAAAAGTCAACAAAAGTCAAAATTAGGGTTTTAAGTGATTTTGACCTCATTTTGGGAACTTCAAAATTCACCTACAAACTCAAAAATCTCCAAACATGAAAGTTTTAGATTTTGATCAAGCAAACAACTTTGTCACTAATAGCATTTCTTCAAAAAGTGATTAATTTGGAAGATATTAGATCAAGAAGTTTATGTTCAAAAAAAACTTAGAAAATTTTCAAGTGTTTTAAGTTTATTGTCATTTTTCACCTTGATTCAAAATGAGTTTGAAGAAACTATCAATAAGTGGATTGAAGTATTTAGCAAAGGATTTCCAAAGGGACAATTAGAATGGAATTTCATCATTTGAGCTAGGAGATATGATTTTATGATGAAGGCTCCATAACACTTGAATTTCAAGCATGAACATGAAAAACAAAGATCCAAATCCAATTCAAATCTGAAAGAATCTTGTTTACAGCTCCCATAAGTTGGTTGAGACACCATAATCAGATGATTTTGAATGCTTTTAAGCTATGAACCAAGTGCTTTCACCATTGCCCATTGAATTACATCATTTATGGTACAATGTTAACACTTCCATTCTAGTAAAGTGACTTTAATCACAAACACAAGTACTCTTATCTACATTGTTGCTTCTGATCCAAAAGATTCATAAAACCAACAAGCTACTTCTTGAGCTGCAGAAGAGCCTCCCTATGTTATGATAAAAGCATGGCAAGTACCATTGAAACCACAATTTTCACATTACTTCACCAATAAGCAAAGTTGGATAACGTTCACATGTGAACTTCTTTTGATCTGATTCCTTCGCCCACAAACCCTAATTTACGCCTTTAAATAGAGAGAAAGGCTTATGGCATCAAACACACAACAATCCTGAATCTCACCCTCTCACTTGAAATTCCAAATTTGTGTCATTTGCATTTCACTAGTCATTTTGGTTGTAGAAGTTCTGGGTGCAAACCAAGTATCCCAATAGCTTCTAAAAATCATTTGTGAGCTGTTCATCATCTCGACCACCCTCAAGAACCACTCAAACTCAGAATCACCATTTTCACCTCCATTAACATACCTTTGAAGCCTTAACCTTCAAAGTTTCTCCAAAATCACACATTAGCCAAACTAATCATCCAAACACCTTCTATATACCATAGAGAAACTATCCAATCCATCAAAACACTTCTGTAACACCTGGAATCAAGTCCACCATTTCACATTTCTTGTTTTGTAGGTACTATTAGATTAGAAGTTCTAGGCTTGTTCAAGCTCAAGTAAGCTTTCATTTAGCTTCCCTAAGGTACAAGGAAGCTATCCTGATCATCAACACACTTCTGTAACACCTCTAAGCAAGGGTTCAATCTCCATTTTCAGAGGTAAAAACTCAAATTTTGAACTCATAGATAGAGGTATCATTTCAAACAAAACTTGACACCAATCTACTCGGAACAATGTAGGGAATAAAATCCCTAATGTTTTAGGGATTGATTGTGCATATCCATCATTTAATTTTGTTTTGAAAATTTAGGGTTCATACTCTTTTTCCAGAAATTCATGAATTCTAGGTTAAATAAATGAATGAGAGAGTTATATGGTTAGAATCGTGGTACAATTCTGAACATTTTGCATTGTTGTTTCATTGAAATTGATTGAGAAATGATGAGGTTCGAATTTGAGTTCATGGCTGAACCAAGGTTGAAGATGAAGTTGATCTGAAACTTGGAACATGTTTTAAAATATATTTTAATGCGCTTGTGTTAATATGAGCTAGAGCGCGTTGGCTCAGTGGTAAAGTTTTAACTTGGTAACCATTAAGGCGTGGGTTCAAACCTCGCTAGGACCAAAGTTAATTTTTTACCACCTTTTCTATTCTATTTTATTTACAACTTTTTATTTTTATTTAAAATAGTAAAAAAAATTATTTTTTAACCAAATTTTGTACACTACTCATTTATGGTACCTATTTAAATATTATGATTAAAAATCAAAAAATATTTATTATTTTCATCATTTAAAAAATTAAATCAAAACAAGTCCTTTTACGTGTTAAAAAATACAAAAAAAAATCACTTTCCTTTTGATATTTTCTCCAAATAAATTGGTAGTATTTTTATGAGAATATCCCTAGGTTTAGGTCAATGTCCCTTTGATGATACCACGAACCCTTAGACCAACTCTCTTTTAGGGTTTGGTATTTTAAATAAATTAAAATCAATTAGGTTTAAGTGTGATTCTAAAACCCTAATTTTCAAAACCCTAATTTGAAATCCATGATCTTTAACCTCACCTTGTTAATAGGACTTGTTGCTTTGATCATTTCCTATGCTTGTTGATTTTATCCTTGTACACTTGTACTTTTATTCATTGTATTATCATTGTATATATACATTGTTTACTAACCATATGCATGAGATATCCATCCATCCATCACCATGTCATATTCATTCATACATGAAATGATTTCCAAAGGTATAAACATCCTTGTATCCATTATCATTTCAGTTTACATTGATCTCTTTGTTATGCTCACTTGTTTGTCTTTTGTGACACATGTTATTTCACACACACACACACACACACACACACACACACACACACTTGAGGTATCCATTGATTGATTGCTTGAGTTGTTGTTGAAAATAAATAGGAATGGGAATGTTATTGACTAAAATTGTCAAGGTACTCAATCTCTTTTACTTTGTGCTTAGTATTGTTAAAGCCTTGCACCTGTTTTAAAAATGGTTTTGTATTGTTAAAGCTCAACCTTTTTAATTCAATCCTTGGTTTTGTATCGTTAAAGCTCAACCAATCCCCTTTTTTAAAACCTTGGTACTAAGAGGAGAATTATTCTTGGTGAAACTACTCTTAGACCATTGACCTTGTATTGTTAAAGCTTGGTCCCTTTTTATTTAAAACTTGTTAAGTATTGTTAAAGTTTAACATTTTAAAAAACCCGTTGAGTATTGTTAAAGCTTAACACCCAAAAAGATTTTTGCCAATTGGCTCTTTTATTTTTCCTTTTAAGAGGAACTACAAAAGCTCTGACTTCCCTATTGTTAAAGGGGTATGTAGGCCTAAGATACAATATCTTATCAAGCTCACTTTTAAAATCTTCTTTTCTCACCTCCCCACTCTATTTAAACAAAAAATCAAGGCATTTTCAAAATAACAGTAACAATAAACAATATTTTTAAAGAGGTTCCTATGGAGTACCATAGATGTGAGGGGTGCTTAAAACCTTCCCCTTGCATAACAAACCCCCCGTACCTAAATCTCTATTTATTTTATTAATTTTGATTTTAAAAAATTCTTTGGGTTTTATTCTCTCTTTCTCCCATTTCCTTTGGAAACAATAAAGCGCGGTGGTGACTTTGTTTTAAAACATATGAGCTAAGTCAATCCAATGGCTTTAGTCTCACAAATTTCACCGCTACAAATGGCATGAAGAACAACAGGCTATCAATACTGGGATCATGAATCTGCAGAAGGAGATATCCTCAAAGCTTCATGAGAAACCTTAGCCATTTATTTTTCCATTGTCCTTTTAGGACCTTTGGTTCTTTCTGTTTTGAATTTTGTACTTTATCATTTAACCAATAAAGTTTATCTTTTTTGGTTATTTTGTTTAAAGTCTTTTTGATTTCTGACAAAAGGGAAGAAATTAAGATGATTTTGATATATTTTTTCTCTAAGATCATTCGCATACATGTTATAAGAGGTTTGTTAGAACAAGATTTGTTCTGATCAATTATCTTAGTTTTGATGATAACAATAATATGAATTTTGCTTAAGACAATATGGTACTCTAATCAAATGCAATTTCCTTTTCAGGAAATATATAAAGAGTATGCATAATTCAACGCTCAGAAGCTTTGTCTCAAAGGGTTCAGCATGCAACATCAGAACATGGTCTGGCAAGACATCAGAAGATGGTCGAAGCAGAATCAGAACATGGGTCTATGGAAGCATCAGAAGAACATGAGATCAGAAGCACTGAAGTTCTGATGGTATCACGCTCAGAAGCACTTCAAGGTCAGAAGATCAGAAGATGCTTTGCACCAAGCTGTTTGACTCTGATGATATTCAAACGTTGTATTCACAAACATCAGATCAGAAGGAAGTACAAGTGGCAGGCTACGCTGACTGACAAAAGGAACGTTAGAAGCTATTAAAGGCAACGTCAGTAGACACAGCGTGAACAAGGCTCGAGGTAGTTGACAAAAGCGTATAACATTAAATGCGATGCTGTACGGAACACGCAAAGCATTAAATGCACTCAACGGTCATCTTCTCCAACGCCTATATATATGAAGTTCTGATGAGAAGCAAGGTTAACGATTCTGGAACAAAACAACTCATATTAACTTGCTGAAACTCTGTTCTATTCAAAGCTCAGAATCTTCATTTTCATCAAAGCTCACTACATTGCTGTTGTAATATATTAGTGAGATTAAGCTTAAACGATAAGAGAAATATCACAGTTTGTGATTATAGCTTTTAAGAAGCAATTGTAATACTCTTAGAATTGATTACATTAAGTTGTAAGGAACTAGAGTGATCGTGTGGATCAGAATACTCTAGGAAGTCTTAGAGGTTATCTAAGCAGGTTGTAACTAGAGTGATCGTGTGGATCAGAATACTCTAGAAAGTCTTAGAGGGTATCTAAGCAGTTGTTCCTGGAGTGATCATTGTGTGATCAGAAGACTCTGGAAGACTTAGTTGCTGACTAAGTGGAGAACCATTGTAATCCGTGCGATTAGTGGATTAAATCCTCAGTTGAGGTAAATCATCTCTGCGGGGGTGGACTGGAGTAGTTTAGTTAACAACGAACCAGGATAAAAATAACTGTGCCATTTATTTTTATCGGTCAAGTTTTTAAAGCTACACTTATTCAAACCCCCCCTTTCTAAGTGTTTTTCTATCCTTCAATTGGCATCAGAGCGCCGGTTCTAAGGTGCAAGCACTTAACCTTGTTTAGAAAAGACTCAGGAAGAGAAAAACGCTTCAGTAAAAGATGGCTGGTGAATCTCAAGCAAATCCAACTCCATCTACATCTGGCTCTGCTGAGCAATACAATGGTAACAATGGTTATACTAGACCACCAGTATTTGATGGTGAAAACTTTGAATACTGGAAAGATAAACTGGAAAGTTACTTTCTTGGTCTAGATGCTGATCTATGGGATCTTCTGTTGGATGGTTACAAACATCCTGTTAAAGCTACTGGTGTAAGGCTCACGAGAAGCGAAATGAATGATGATCAAAAGAAAGTTTTCAGGAATCATCATAAATGCAGAACTGTTTTGCTGAATGCTATCTCTCATGCTGAGTATGAGAAGATATCTAACAGGGAAACGGCCTATGACATATATGAGTCCTTGAAAATGACTCATGAAGGAAATGCTCAAGTCAAGGAGACTAAAGCTCTTGCTCTAATCCAGAAATATGAAGCCTTCAAGATGGAGGATGATGAAGACATTGAAAAGATGTTTTCAAGATTTCAAACTCTTACTGCTGGATTGAGAGTTCTTGACAAGGGATACACCAAGGCTGATCACGTAAAGAAGATCATCAGAAGCTTACCCAGAAGATGGGGTCCTATGGTGACTGCATTTAAGATTGCGAAGAATCTAAATGAAGTCTCTTTGGAAGAGCTGATAAGTGCCCTGAGGAGTCATGAAATTGAACTGGATGCAAACGAGCCTCAAAAGAAAGGTAAGCCTATTGCATTAAAATCCAATATCAAGAAATGCACTAACGCTTTTCAGGCTAGAGAAGAAGATCCTGAAGAATCAGAATCCGAAGAAGAAGATGAACTGTCCTTGATCTCCAGAAGGCTAAATCAACTCTGGAAGAACAAGCAAAGGAAGTTCAGAGGCGTCAGAAGTTCAAAGAAATTTGAACGTGGAGAATCTTCTGATGACAGAAGATTTGACAAGAAGAAGGCTGTCTGCTATGAGTGCAATGAGCCTGGACATTACAAGAATGAGTGTCCAAAACTTCTGAAAGAAAATCCCAAGAAGAAGTTTCATAAGAAGAAAGGTCTTATGGCAACCTGGGATGAGTCAGAAGATGATTCAGACTCTGAAGATGAGCAGGCTAACTGTGCGCTGATGGCGACAGAAGATGACGGATCAGAATCTACATCAGAATCAGATTCTGAAGAGATATCCTTGGCTGCAAAAAGGACAAAGCACAACATGTCGTGGTACCTGGACTCTGGATGCTCACGACACATGACAGGAAGAAGGTCTATGTTCCAAGACCTGGTGCTTAAGTCTGGAGGAGAAGTCAAGTTTGGAGGAGATCAGAAGGGCAAGATAATTGGCTCTGGAACTATAAAGTCTGGTAACTCTCCTTCCATTTCAAATGTACTTCTTGTAGAAGGATTAACACATAACCTCTTATCTATCAGTCAATTGAGTGACAATGGTTATGATATAATCTTTAATCAAAAGTCTTGCAAGGCTGTAAATCAGAAGGATGGCTCAATCCTATTTACCGGCAAGAGGAAGAACAACATTTATAAGACAGATCTGCAAGATCTTATGAGTCAGAAGGTGACTTGTCTTATGTCTGTTTCTGAAGAGCAGTGGGTCTGGCACAGAAGATTAGGTCATGCTAGTTTGAGAAAGATTTCTCAGATTAACAAACTGGATCTTGTCAGAGGACTCCCTAATCTGAAATTCAAATCAGATGCTCTTTGTGAAGCATGTCAGAAGGGCAAGTTCTCCAAACCTGCATTCAAGTCCAAGAATGTTGTTTCTACCTCAAGGCCATTAGAACTCTTGCACATTGATCTGTTTGGCCCAGTCAAAACAGCATCTGTCAGAGGGAAGAAATATGGATTAGTCATCGTAGATGATTATAGCCGCTGGACATGGGTAAAATTCTTGAAACACAAGGATGAGTCTCATTCAGTGTTCTTTGATTTCTGCATTCAGATTCAATCTGAAAAAGAGTGTAAAATCATAAAGGTTAGAAGTGATCATGGTGGTGAATTTGAGAACAGATTCTTTGAAAAGTTCTTCAAAGAAAATGGTATTGCCCATGATTTCTCTTGTCCTAGAACTCCACAGCAAAATGGAGTTGTAGAACGAAAGAATAGGACTCTGCAAGAAATGGCCAGAACCATGATCAATGAAACCAATATGGCTAAGCATTTCTGGGCAGAAGCAATAAACACTGCATGCTATATTCAGAATAGAATCTCTATCAGACCTATTCTAAATAAGACTCCTTATGAATTGTGGAAGAATATAAAGCCCAACATTTCATATTTCCATCCTTTTGGATGTGTATGCTTTATTCTGAACACTAAAGATCATCTTGGTAAATTTGATTCCAAAGCACAAAAATGTTTCCTTCTTGGATATTCTGAACGCTCAAAAGGCTACAGAGTATACAATACTGAAACATTGATTGTAGAAGAATCAATCAATATCAGGTTTGATGATAAGCTTGATTCTGAAAAACCAAAGCAGTTTGATAATTTTGCAGATTGTGATATTGATGTATCAGAAGTTGTTGAGCCAAGAAGCAACGCATCAGAAGCAGAGCTTCTCAGAAGCAAAGAATCTGAAGATCAAGTATCAGCTTCTCTGGAGAATCTAAGCATTTCTGAAGAACCATCTGTCAGAAGATCATCCAGAGTCATCTCTGGTCATTCAGAAGATGTCATTCTTGGAAAGAAGGATGATCCAATCAGAACAAGAGCATTCCTTAAGAACAATGCAGACTGTCAATTAGGTCTTGTATCTTTGATCGAGCCAACTTCTGTTGATCATGCTCTAGAAGATCCAGACTGGATAATTGCTATGCAAGAAGAACTGAATCAGTTTACAAGGAATGATGTTTGGGATCTTGTTCCTAGACCAGATGGATTCAATATAATCGGTACAAAATGGGTCTTCAGAAACAAGCTCAGTGAGAAAGGTGAAGTGGTAAGGAACAAAGCCAGACTGGTGGCTCAGGGTTACAGTCAGCAAGAAGGGATTGACTATACAGAAACCTTTGCACCAGTGGCCAGGTTAGAATCTATTCGTCTATTAATTTCATTTGCCACTCAACATAACATCACTCTCTATCAGATGAATGTTAAGAGTGCCTTCTTAAATGGTTATATAGATGAAGAAGTTTATGTCCATCAACCTCCTGGTTTTGAAGACTCTATGTCTCCTAATCATGTTTTTAAACTAAAGAAATCGTTGTATGGATTGAAACAAGCTCCCAGAGCTTGGTATGAACGCTTAAGTTCTTTCCTTCTGGATAATGGTTTCACTAGAGGAAAAGTGGACACTACTCTCTTTTGTAAAACCTTTAAAAGGGATATTTTAATTTGTCAAATATATGTAGATGATATTATTTTTGGAACATCTAATGCTACACTTGGAAAGGAGTTTGCTGAGTCTATGCAGGCTGAGTTTGAAATGAGCATGATGGGAGAACTCAAGTATTTCCTTGGAATACAAATAAATCAAACATCAGAAGGAACGTATGTTCACCAAACCAAGTATGTGAAGGAACTTCTGAAGAAGTTTAATCTTCTAGACTGCAAAGAAGCCAAAACTCCTATGCATCCAACATGCATCCTAGGTAAGGATGAGGTAAGTAAGAAGGTAGATCAGAAGTTATACAGAGGTATGATTGGATCTCTTCTATATTTGACTGCTTCTAGACCTGACATTCTGTTCAGTGTTTGTTTGTGTGCTAGATTCCAATCAGACCCTAGAGAATCTCATTTAACTGCTGTTAAGAGAATTCTAAGGTATCTGAAAGGTACTACTAATGCTGGCTTAGTTTACAGAAAATCTAAAGAATACAACTTAGTAGGATTCTGCGATGCTGACTATGCTGGAGACAGAATTGAAAGAAAGAGTACTTCAGGAAGTTGCCAATTTCTTGGAAGTCATTTGATCTCCTGGTATAGCAAGAAGCAAGCAACTATTGCTCTATCAACAACAGAAGCAGAATATGTCGCTGCTGCTGGTTGCAGTACACAGATGCTCTGGATGAAGAGTCAGCTAGAAGATTATCAGATATATGAGAGTAACATTCCTATATTCTGTGATAATACTTCTGCTATATGTTTATCTAAGAATCCTATTCTTCATTCAAAAGCTAAACATATTGAGATTAAACATCATTTCATAAGGGACTATGTTCAGAAGGGTGTTCTATCTTTAAACTTTGTGGATACAGACCATCAATGGGCTGATATCTTTACAAAACCCCTGGCTGAAGATAGGTTTAAGTTCATTCTGAAGAACATCAGTATGGATTTATGCCCAGAATGAGAAGATGAGAAGTTCTTATGTATGAGTATCTTCTGAAATGAAAGTGGATTATCTTTCAATCAGAAGTTCTGATTAAAATCTTTTAGAAATTATGATTCGGTTATTACTAACGTTTCATTGTCTAAGTTGATTCAGAACCTCTTTTAAAGCAAAACAGCTGTAACGTTTTATCTCGGATGGTAAACCTGTCTTTACTGTTCATGGATAAGCGCGCGTGCAGTTGAAGGGACGCCGACCATAGGTAACTGTGCTAGTCACCTCATTTGTCTTTATTATCTCTCCTCATGTCACGTAACATTAAATGCTATCCATCATTTGTTTCATTTTATTTTAAATACTCTTCAAACGCTTCTCCTTCCCTCTTATATTTTCTCTATTACACTCTGTCTTTGTTTTCTTTCTCTATCTCTCTGCATTCATATCAAACCCTAGCTGTTCATTATCTGCAAATCCATCATAAACTCTTCATCAAGCCCAGGAAACCATGAAAATGATCAAAACAAAAAGAGAAAAGCTGTTGAAACATCTTCTTCCAAACCCAAAAAGATAAAGATCACCTATGACCCTCTCAAGGTGAATCCATTCGAAGCAAAGTTGTCTGGAAACTATTCTAGACGTGTGTTTCAACCCCCTGGTGAAAGCCCTCCATCATCTCCATCTTCTTCCTCATCTTTTTACCTTCAAGACTCAACTTCCTCTTCATCTAACCTTTCCTCTCCCTCAACCCATTCCAAAGAAATCTCTTCATTTTCACCTGCTGAGAATGTTGTTTCTGATAGAGATTGTGGAAGATCTGCATCAGAATCAAGTCTCCCTGACCCCTCGCCTGGAAGCCCAAGAAGCAGTCAATGATGCGTTTCACTCCTTCATGGCAAGGAAAACTGCAAATTATGACAGGGTTCAAGACATGCTGGCGCAGATTTTATCTTAGCTAGGGTCTTAGTCTTTGGTCTTAGTAGTTTTCTTTCCTTGTTGCATCTGCTTGTTAAACATCTTCTCATGTAATATCTTTTGATTATCAATGAAAAGTTTCTTTGTTTTTACATTCCAGTGATTTTATTTGTCGTTTTATACATCTGAATCTTTTGGAATATTCTTTTTGATGTTATGACAAAAAGGGGGAGAAGATAAATGATAAATGATTTGATTAATCTATCAGTTGCTGGGTAAAGCTCCCACACATTTACTAACAAGAACTGCAAGTTCTATATGGTTTAAGTGTTTTGCAGGTATAAAGAAGTGAAGAGAATCTTCAAAGCACACAAGAAGCAAAACCATAAGAAGCGTTATTCTGTAAAAAGAATAAGCTTATGGAAACTGAAGCAATCTGAGTGCTGTCAAGCTTCAGAATCAGAAGCACTGATAATAGAATTTGATCCAAAATTTGTCTATTTGCTCTGACAAAATTCTATTTGCTCTGATACATTATTTTAGCCTATATGGCTCTGATACATATCATGTGTTCTAATACACATTTTATGTTCTGACTCGTTCATGCTGACTTTTGTCGTTTAGTTTTTGTTCTGTAACATTTCAGGATGTAGAGATGCTCTGATGATG
This sequence comes from Vicia villosa, assembly GCF_029867415.1. Taxonomy (NCBI): domain Eukaryota; kingdom Viridiplantae; phylum Streptophyta; class Magnoliopsida; order Fabales; family Fabaceae; genus Vicia; species Vicia villosa. The sequence goes on along the minus strand of NW_026704977.1, from coordinate 191,205 downwards.
CTCTGGTACATTCAACAATGTTCTGATACAAATCTAGCATGAAGTGATGTTGGTAGAAATTCAAAGCTCTGAAGCTATCCGAGGGAAGCAGAAATCAGAAGCTGTGAATGTTCTAAAGATCCAGAAAACTCAAGTTCTGAAGCTGTCCTAAATGGAAGCAGAAATCAGAAGCTGTGAATGTTCTGAAGATCAAAGAAATTCAAGTTCTGAAGCTGTCCTAGATGGAAGCAGGAATCAGAAGTTGTGAATGTTCTGAAGATCAAAGAAATTCAAGTTCTGAAGCTGTCCTAAATGGAAGCAGGAATCAGAAGCTATGAGTGTTCTAGGGATCTAAAGAAATTCAAGTTCTGAAGCTGTCCAATGGAAGCAGAAGTCAGAAGCTATGAATTCTCTGAAGACAGAAGCTTATGTGATCGTCTCTACCGAAATAATCAGGGAAGTCTTTTATTAAAGTTCTTCGAGTATTTATTTCAGGGGGAGATTATTTATCTCAGGGGGAGATTGTTAATCTCAGGGGGAGACATATTCACATGCTTATGCTATAGCTGTGTAATTTGTCTTTTGCCGTCTGCTCTTTCTGATCGCAAATTCATATCATTTATATATGTTTTTGTCATCATCAAAAAGGGGGAGATTGTTAGAACAAGATTTGTTCTGATCAATTATCTTAGTTTTGATGATAACAATAATATGAATTTTGCTTAAGACAATATGGTACTCTAATCAAATGCAATTTCCTTTTCATGAAATATATAAAGAGTATGCATAATTCAGCGCTCAGAAGCTTTGTCTCAAAGGGTTCAGCATGCAACATCAGAACATGGTCTGGCAAGACATCAGAAGATGGTCGAAGCAGAATCAGAACATGGGTCTATGGAAGCATCAGAAGAACATGAGATTAGAAGCACTGAAGTTCTGATGGTATCACGCTCAGAAGCACTTCAAGGTCAGAAGATCAGAAGATGCTTTGCACCAAGCTGTTTGACTCTGATGATATTCAAACGTTGTATTCACAAACATCAGATCAGAAGGAAGTACAAGTGGCAGGCTACACTGACTGACAAAAGGAACGTTAGAAGCTATTAAAGGCAACGTCAGTAGACACAGCGTGAACAAGGCTCGAGGTAGTTGACAAAAGCGTATAACATTAAATGCGATGCTGTACGGAACACGCAAAGCATTAAATGCACTCAACGGTCATCTTCTCCAACGCCTATATATATGAAGTTCTGATGAGAAGCAAGGTTAACGATTCTGGAACAAAACAACTCATATTAACTTGCTGAAACTCTGTTCTATTCAAAGCTCAGAATCTTCATCTTCATCAAAGCTCACTACATTGCTGTTGTAATATATTAGTGAGATTAAGCTTAAACGATAAGAGAAATATCACAGTTTGTGATTATAGCTTTTAAGAAGCAATTGTAATACTCTTAGAATTGATTACATTAAGTTGTAAGGAACTAGAGTGATCGTGTGGATCAGAATACTCTAGGAAGTCTTAGAGGTTATCTAAGCAGGTTGTAACTAGAGTGATCGTGTGGATCAGAATACTCTAGAAAGTCTTAGAGGGTATCTAAGCAGTTGTTCCTGGAGTGATCAGTGTGTGATCAGAAGACTCTGGAAGACTTAGTTGCTGACTAAGTGGAGAACCATTGTAATCCGTGCGATTAGTGGATTAAATCCTCAGTTGAGGTAAATCATCTCTGCGGGGGTGGACTGGAGTAGTTTAGTTAACAACGAACCAGGATAAAAATAACTGTGCCATTTATTTTTATCGGTCAAGTTTTTAAAGCTACACTTATTCAAACCCCCCTTTCTAAGTGTTTTTCTATCCTTCAAGGTTTGCTTCTAACAATGTTTGACTCAGGAACTTTACAAAAGTTCACTTAATTTGTATTGACAGACAAAACTATGAAGCATATTCATAAGACCTATAAGAAGCCAGCAAGTTCTGATGTTTTGAACATGATCAAGATCCAAGATAAACCAAGCTCTGATGCTTAGTGTATTCTCACAACTCGATTCTGATACGTCATCACATTCTGATAGCAAGCCAAGGTTTGAGATGAAGAACCAGACATTTCTAGTCAGACTCTAATGATACTGCAAACAAGGAAGTATTCCTTTCCTACCACCTTCTTTATACTTCAAAATTATTTTGTATGTCTTGCTCAATGTTAGCCTCTGAACAAGCTAAAATGAATTTTGGGAGTAGAGATCTTAGGGGGAGCTTTTAGCTAACTTTGAATATGTTTTATGTGATTTAACCTAGTATAAATTGTTTATCAAAATACATGGTTTTGTCATAATCAAAAAGGGGGAGATTGTAAGAACAAGATTTGGTTTTGCATCTAGCCTTATATTTTGATGATAACATTATATGATATCTGTAATACGGTGAACTGACTTTTATTATCGAAATGTCGCGGTTAAGCATGAGTCGCCACCGACTTTTATTTTATCCAATAAGAAAGGCTAAAAGAACAGAAAAAGACCTTTTAAAGATTTTGAGTTTGGGGGGTAATTTATGCAAAGGGAAGGTGTAAGGCACCCTTTGCATCCATGGTTATCCATGGGCTCTTAATTGCTTAGCTCACTTTGTTTGAATTGTTTGAAAAGTAAGATGTGAATAAGAAAAGATTTTTGAAGAAGAACTTTAGCTTGTAAATAAGCGTAGTCTTTTTGAAAAGTATTTGAAAATTAGTGGGAAAAAGAGTTTGAATTTGAAAAAGAGCAAGCAATTAATAGCAACTACCCTAAGTTTAGAAATTTGTTCTTTTAGCTTTTCAGGGCGAAAGGGTCTATCCGTACCATAAAAGGGTAGGAAGCCTTTCAATTAGATGTTAAGGATCATCGAGAAATCGTTCGCCATAAGACTGTCCCTTGCCATAAAGAGGGCAGGTAGTCTAAGGGAAGGACATAATAGTCATTTAATTTTCTTAGGCATCATGCGAGGATACCTTAGCAATAGGGACGAGGCAACATCGAGGGAGTTTCAATAACTTTGAAGGCAACATTGCTTTAGGTATTCTCGGAATCGAGGGACTTGACTATCTTTACGTTTAAAGGCAATAGGCAACAATAAGGCAACACTATAAGGCAACAAGGCAACCAGAGGGATTACACTAAAGGTGAGTGTGTGCACCAATCACGTGGTTGTATTCAGATAATATTTATCTTATAATTAGTTATCTAATTCTGTTAAAGGCTTGCACTCCCTAAGATTACTAACCACGCAGTTAAAATGGCAGAATTTAAAGGTCCTGCGCTATTACAATAAACACCTGCGGGGATGGGGGATTAAAACAGAAAATAAAATAAAATAAATGAATAATTAATTTAATTCATCTTGAGCCTTAACATTCCTCGAACCTCCGATCGACTTTGATTATCTGAGAATTATCTGAGAATTAAACAGAGAAACAATAGGAGTGAGTGTAGGCGGAATTCTTTTACTAATTATAATTTAAGCCAGGCAAAAATTAAAATAAAAGGTAAGAATAATTTAAATAATAAAAAGGAGGGATCAGAACTTAGCTTTTTATGGGCATGGCGCGTAGTCAGAAGATACTGGGGTAACCCTGAAAAGAAATTATATGAAGAATGAAGAAGAGAAGCGTTAGTGTATTACGGTACAAACCCTATTTTTATCCCCAAAAGGCAAACAAAATAAATAAATGGGATTGAGCAAACCCTACAAGGTTAATGAGTTCGATCAAAATGAGCCAAAAAAAAGAATTAATAATTATGAGGTTTATAAAGGGATCAAAATTAACAAACCTAACGAAATTAATTGATTAACAGTAATAATTTTTACGGTTTAAAAATAGTAGTTAAAAAACGAGTCTTCGATTAAATAAATAAAAAATAAGATAAACTAGCTTGTTAAATAAATAAAAAGGAAATTATAAAAGAAAGAAAGGAGATATAGATAAAAAGGTGATTAAAAAAAAAAGGAAAACCGTGAGGTGTGAGACTGAGTTTCTGGAGGCTTCGATCAATGGAAGCGATATGGTTCGTTTCAGAAAGCCACGAGAACAGCGTTTTGGATGCGTGAGAGAGCTTGAATTGGCCTCAAAATTCGTTTGCCACAGCACTTGAATTCACGGTTTGTTTTTTGGAACTCTCCTATCTTTCTTGCCGCGGCCCATCCCCTTCTTCTGTGTGATGCTGCTCTGTATTTATAATGCCAAATTAGGTCTTTCAAATTAATTCCAGATTCAATCTTGTTAAATGCTGATTGAGTGATATTGAGGATGGTTGAGATCTAATGTATCTGAAAGTTTGTAACCGAAACCGTGAATCTTGGATGTCCTCTTTTGCTTTGCTTTAAATCTGGTACTTGTGAGAAATCTCTTGTTGCAGCTTTTGACTAATTCTTTTATAATAGCAACATTAATAATGAAATCTACCTAAAATTAAAGAAATTAAAATTCTATAAAAACTAAAAAGCTTTACTAAAAACGTGACACAAAGAAATTATTATATATATACATATATTTTTTTTTATTTTTATGATGATACTAAATCCTAATATAAAAATAAAGGTAAAATACCCTTTTTGGTCCCTTATGTTAACCTCGGGGTTCATTTTGGTCCCTTAACTTCAAAAAGTGTCATATTGGTCCCTTAACTCTTCAAAAGGTGTCATTTTAGTCCTTTTTGTCATATTAGCGACTGATTTAGCGACCAATTTTTGAATTTTTTCGTCGCTAATGTGACAAAAAGGATTAAAATGACACCTTTTGAAGAGTTAAGGGACCAATATGACACTTTTTAAAGTTAAAGGACCAAAATGAACCCCGAGGTTAACATAAGGGACCAAAAAGAGTATTTTGCCAAAAATAAAACTAGAAAGAAAACATGACTTCTAATAGTAAGTGTTTTATTTTATTTTATTTATTTAACAGTAATAATATTATTATGGTAGTAATAACATAATAAAATTATAATTAAATGCAAAATGACATTAGAGAATAAGTTTAACATATGAAAGGAGGCGAAATTCGAACTCGGGTCTTTTCACCTTTGTACCTTTCACGCTTAAGTTCTTACCAACTGGACCATGTCAATTATCGAAATAAAAATGACATTTGCAAATATATGAGGGCAAATTTTGGTGTATGACAGCTGCCCCTGTTCAATCTTCTTAAACCTGAAGATGTAGAGTGGTTTGTATGTCAGTCGGTATCTGAAGGTGGAAGATGATTGAACACTAGAATACCAAGAAATTTGCCCTAGCTGAAGTAGGGTCTTTTGTCGGAGATGGGCTTGAAGATGCCATCCAGGTGTTCCGAGAAGATGTATGATGGATATGGGCTTGAAGATGCCATCCGACTTGATATACTTGAGAGTCAGAATGTGTCGTACGTTAGACTGTTTCTGAGCCTTAGACTTAGGTTGATTCGTACGTTAGACTGGGTCTAGCTTGCATCCTCAGATGTCTGGAAAACCGTGCGTTAGGTCGAAGAATAAATCGTGCGTTAGACTATTCTCAATTGCATCCTCAGATGTCTGGAAAACCGTGCGTTAGGTCGAAGAATAAATCGTGCGTCAGACTATTCTCAATTGCATCCTCAGATGTCTGGAAAACCGTACGTCAGGTTGATCGATGAGTCGTGCGTTAGACTAATCCAAATTGCATCCGTAGATGTCTGGAAAACCGTGCGTCAGGTTGATGGATGAGTCGTGCGTTAGACTAATCCAAATTGCATCCGTAGATGTCTGGAATGCCGTGCGTTAGGCTGAAATTTTTTGCATTGAGGAATATTTATTGGAGATGGGCTTAAAGATGCCATCCAGATGTCGAGACTGAAGTGTTTGAGGAGTAGTTGTTTGGATGTTGATCGTATAGTAGATGAATTAGATTTTTGGAGAGTTGGTCGTGTCAGCACCGTTCGTAGTAACTGAATTAGACTTTGGAAGATGATCGTGTCTACACCGTTCGTGATGATAGAATTAGATCTTTGAAGGTCGATTGTGTCAGCACCGTTCGTAGTAACTGAATTAGATCTTTTTGTCGTGTTAGTACCGTTCGTAATAACTGAATTAGACTTAGGAAATAGTTGATCGTGTCCACATCGTTCGTGATGATTGAATTAGATCTCTTGTCGTGTCAGCACCGTTCGTAGTAACTGAATTAGACTTTAGAAACAGTTGATCGTGTCCACACCGTTCGTGATGATGGAATTAGATCTCTGAGATTTGATCGTGTCAGTACTGTTCGTAGTACCTGAATTAGATCCTTGAAAATGATCGTGTCACCACCGTTCGTGGTAGATGAATTAGATCTTCGAGCATTGACCGCGTCAGTACCATTCGTAGTAGCTGAATTATATCTTGGAAAGTTAGAGATTTCGTTCATTTTTCGGTACCTGTATCCTGCAATAGGTATAGTTGGTCTTTATGCACTGTCATGATGCATGTATTATGTAACGAGTCCCTCAAAATAAATGAGAAACTTTGTATGTTATGGATGAATTCATTACGAGGTATTGTATGCAATGTATGAATATGTTTATGACATATGATATGTGAATATGATTTATGTTGTCATGATTGAGAAAAATAAATCTATTTGTCCTTGTGATTTTGATGTCTGATCTTATTTGAAGATGCTCAGCTGGGAATTTATGATTCTGGCTTGGGGATGATCAGTAACTTGATGGACCTTGATTGGGGACAAAGGTATTAGTAACCCATGTTGGAGAAGAGCAAAGTGTTGGAGAACCAGCGGTGTTGAAGATGTAAACTCTGTTGGGGAGCCATGTCTTTGTCGAGAGCGTTTGAAGATATCTTCTTAATGATTACTCTGTGGGGAGACATGGGTGAAAGTTGCCCCCAGTTTTATAGTAACTACCATTCCTGGATTTGATTAGGACACACCACTAAGTATTGATCAAGATGTTAAACTGGACTTTCAGAGATTTGCCCTTGCTAGTAGGAACTTGAAGAGATTCACCTCGCGAGGACTTTATGAAGTGTATATTGTAGGCGACATGCCCCTAGTAATCGTAAACTTAGGTTGATGCCCCTGACTGTTTGGATTTTGAGAGATTTTTGGAATCTTGACTTGATTGCCCCGGATTGATCGGGATATAGTTTGAAATCCCCTTGTGATGTATGCCTTTGACTTTTTGGCATTCGAGCGGTTCTTCGAATCTTGACTTGATTGCCCCAGATTGATTGGGCAAACCATGTCATGCCCCTTGTATACGTAAGAGACATTGCTTCTTGGAGTAATATTGTCTGTCGGGATAACTTTCAGTCATTAGCCATACCCTGTGCAAGTTTATTTGATGCTAACATTTTGAAGGGTTAATGAACTTTTTCGTCCCTTTAAATATTTCAAATTTTGTTTTTAGTCCCTCCAAAATTTTCCTTCAAGAAATCGTCCCTTCAAAATTTTTCTTCTGAACTATTGGTCCCTAACGTCAAATTTCGTAGCTAATCGATGGCTAAAGTCGTAGCTAATCTCTAGCAAATTTGACGTTAGGGACCAATAGTTTAGACACAAAATTTTGAAGGGACGATTTCTTAAAGGAAAATTTTAGAGGGACTAAAAAGGAAATCTGCAATATTTAGAGGGACCAAAAAGTTCATTAACCCCATTTTGAAATTATGTAGCAGAATATGTTTAATAAGGAATTCATGAGATGCAACGCATACGTCTGTCTTGAGTTTTTGAAAAACATTAAAACTGGAGATGTAAAATCATGATATTTATAAAAACATGATGTTTGTAAAAAAAACAGGATATCAACTTAACATTTGTAGTAAACCTTAAGGAGTCGGGATACCTTTTTGGTGACAGTATGCTTTCGAACTAACCATGCTTCAATTAGGACTTTCAAGGGTTGTAACGTGGCTTGGTTCACGGTTTAAGAAACAAAGGATAAAGGCACAAAATTTGATTGTACCCACCCCTCTTCGTGATGATCTTCAATCCTAAGCTCAGTTGATTCGACTTATGCATTCAGGTTCCAAGAGACTTTTGGATTTGCACCTTTGATAATGATGATGGTTCACAAGCAGAGAGAACTTTTGAGATGGCAGTCACTTCTTCCTTTTGGTAGTCACAACTTTGAGTTGTTCAAGAATTTATTGACTTCTCTTTTTTTTTCTTCATCTTTTTGATATCCCTAACTTTTGCCTGAACTGTCTATTTTGAGTTTACAGTCAGCGGGATGCCTTGATTTTTTGCCTAAGTCATCTTTTGATTTTTTGACTTAGCAGGCTTTTCTTTGTATATATGTTTTTTTTCTTTTTGAAAGATATTGACTGCCTTGTTTGGATGATTGGTGAACCGTCCTTGTCTTTTGATTGACATCTCCAACACTTCTTTGATGTGTGCGGATGAACGCTTGTGATTGAAACCTTTGTTGAAAGGTGTACTGAATGATTCTCTTAAAATAGAATGCACAACCAAATTAATTGAGAACTACCCTGCCCCAGGTTATGATCAAGGGTTTTAATTAGCACAAGAAAGGAACTTCTACTTCTTAGGCTCAAAGGGGTTGACGAGGGATTAACATCCTTATATCTCCACTGTTTAAGAATTGAAACAATGCCTGTACATCGTCAGCATAGTCCGTTCAAAAGCATACTGTATGAGGTTGCGGTATCGTTTTCGTCATCCTCCCTCAAGAGGCATACGGCTTTAGCAGGAGTCGAGTATCACAAAACATATGCAAAGTAAAGACGCAATTAAAAATGAGTGATAGCGAAATAATTTATTCAAGACAAATATATGCAATGCACTGATGACGATTATTAAAACAGATAATGTCTATCATGAGTCAAATGTTTAAACAAACAGGAAAGAACTTGCAAATGAAAGTATATCTAATGATCCAAAAGTTCGTCCGTCGAGACGTCGATCAATCATGTCATGACTAGGCGTAGGAGCGGTGATCACCACAGGGGTTTCAGGAGGGTTGGATTTGATTTCTCCGTCATTGATCAGGTCTTGAATCTTATTCTTTAATGTCCAGCAATTGTTTGTGTAATGTCCAAGACTGTTGGAATGGTACGCGCACCTCGCATTGGGTTTATAGTAGGTGTTAGAATTCGTTGGCTCGATTGCCCTGAGCGTCTGGATCATATGAGTGAATTGATTGTTGTGACTCAGTTGTCGTGATTCCATCATCGTGACTCAGTTGTCGTGACTTTGTTGTCGTGATTCCATTATCGTGACCCAGTTGTCATGATTCCATTATCGTGACTCAGTTGTCATGATTCCATTATCGTGACTCAGTTGTCGTGATTCCATTATCGTGACTCAGTTGTCGTGACTTTGTTGTCGTGACTCAGTTGTCGTGATTCCATTATCGTGACTCAGTTGTCATGATTCCATTATCGTGACTCAGTTGTCGTGACTTTGTTGTCGTGACTCAGTTGTCGTGATTCCATTATCGTGACTCAGTTGTCGTGACTTTGTTGTCGTGACTCAGTTGTCGTGACTTCATTGTCGTGGTCTTTTCTGATTTGAGTGTCATGATTAAATCTTTAATGGCACGCTTCAACGGTCTACCTTTACACCATAACCAGGATTGTTCGAATAATAAGCGCATCTCGCATTGTAATTGTACCCCAAGAATAAGAGTGCCTTTAATTCTTCTTGCCCCTTGGCCAAGTTAAAGATCATCTCTCGGAATTGGTTGTTCTGAGCCTGAAAAATTTTGACTGATTGCTCGAGATCCATTTGTGCTGAAATAAACAGCGAGGAGGTGAGAAACCTGTGGTGGAAACCTGTGATGCAATGTTATGAATGCAGATGCAATATTTTCAAGGATCTCCGGAAATTTAGTTAGCAACGTAAAAAATGATTTGGTCGCTTCTTCGTTTGAAGAACTCTGATTTTTGGATGTTCTTCTATGGGAATCAAGCTCACCATGTCGAGTGGGTCATCGCCTCTGATTCGAGAACTTCTGAATTTGAAGGTACATGGCTAGAGGAAAATAAATCCTCTTGCCCCTTGATAGGTACAGCGTCTTTGAATTGGAAGGTATGTGGCCAGAGGAAAATAAATCCTCCTGCCCCTTGATTGGGAAATCAACCTTTGATAGAGGTACCTTAAATTGTGCGCCCTAAATCCCTAAGGTCCTTGAAAGGGTTAGTTAAATCATGTTATGCGTATGATGTCATGACGTCATGATGTCATGTGAATGCAATGCATCAGAAAAAACGTAGGGTAATAAGAACGAGTGAGTCCCACAAGAAAAACCTGCAAGAAAACCAAAGGGTTAGTAGCAAGCACAAACAAGTCACACAAGTGTCCTTAGGTTTAAAGGCTTGCGTGAAGTTCGTAGGTAAGTACCCTCCCCACTGAAGTTAAGTTGTTTCAACCTGTCCTAGAATAGTAACCGGGTTCTATGGTGCTCATATCCCTGATCTTTCTCGCAGGCATTGTCTCAACATGGCACTCGATCGGCCAGCCAAAAGCATCCCTAGAGTCCAATCTCAATGAGTGTAGCATCGAGTATCAACCGGCTTCAGTCAGGAATCCAAAGCCAGCTATCTCGCTACTTCCTATAGGCTAAAGTCAAGTTCAACTAAGGTTCTAAGGGCGAATTAGTGCTTGTGACACCACACGGTAGCCAAACGTCTCCTCGATCATATTCATGGGCCATCAGGACAAACCAAAGCGTCGCACTAACGGTGGCCACCAGTTCAACCATAACGATACATGTTGTACAGCCTCCCTGGTCTCATGCCACATACCTCAGGTACACTAGATCCGGGTGTAGGATCTTTCACACAGTAGAATACCCAAAATAGCCTTTAAAGATAAAGCAAACAAGTCAAACAATTAAAGTGATCCTAAACTTTTAGGTAACCCCTCTTTTATTCGAAAGCATCCCCAACAGAGTCGCCAGTTCTGTAATACGGTGAACTGACTTTTATTATCGAAATGTCGCGGTTAAGCATGAGTCGCCACCGACTTTTATTTTATCCAATAAGAAAGGCTAAAAGAACAGAAAAAGACCTTTTAAAGATTTTGAGTTCGGGGGGTAATTTATGCAAAGGGAAGGTGTAAGGCACCCTTTGCATCCATGGGCTCTTAATTGCTTAGCTCACTTTGTTTGAATTGTTTGAAAAGTAAGATGTGAATAAGAAAAGATTTTTGAAGAAGAACTTTAGCTTGTAAATAAGCGTAGTCTTTTTGAAAAGTATTTGAAAATTAGTGGGAAAAAGAGTTTGAATTTGAAAAAGAGCAAGCAATTAATAGCAACTACCCTAAGTTTAGAAATTCGTTCTTTTAGCTTTTCAGGGCGAAAGGGTCTATCCGTACCATAAAAGGGTAGGAAGCCTTTCAATTGGATGTTAAGGGTCATCGAGAAATCGTTCGCCATAAGACTGTCCCTTGCCATAAAGAGGGCAGGTAGTCTAAGGGAAGGACATAATAGTCATTTAATTTTCTTAGGCATCATGCGAGGATACCTTAGCAATAAGACGAGGCCACATCGAGGGAGTTTCAATAACTTTGAAGGCAACATTGCTTTAGGTATCCTCGGAATCGAGGGACTTGACTATCTTTACGTTTAAAGGCAACAGGCAACAGTATAAGGCAACAAGGCAACTAGAGGGATTACACTAAAGGTGAGTGTGTGCACCAATCACGTGGTTGTATTCAGATAATATTTATCTTATAATTAGTTATCTAATTCTGTTAAAGGCTTGCACTCCCTAAGATTACTAACCACGCAGTTAAAATGGCAGAATTTAAAGGTCCTACGTTATTACAATAAACACCTGCGGGGATGGGGGATTAAAACAGAAAATAAAATAAAATAAATGAATAATTAATTTAATTCATCTTGAGCCTTAACATTCCTCGAACCTCCGATCGACTTTGATTATCTGAGAATTATCTGAGAATTAAACAGAGAAACAATAGGAGTGAGTGTAGGCGGAATTCTTTTACTAATTATAATTTAAGCCAGGCAAAAATTAAAATAAAAGGTAAGAATAATTTAAATAATAAAAAGGAGGGATCAGAACTTAAGCTTTTTATGGGCATGGCGCGTAGTCAGAAGATACTGGGGTAACCCTGAAAAGAAATTATATGAAGAATGAAGAAGAGAAGCGTTAGTGTATTACGGTACAAACCCTATTTTTATCCCAAAAGGTAAACAAAATAAATAAATGGGATTGAGCAAACCCTACAAGGTTAATGAGTTCGATCAAAATGAGCCAAAAAAAAGAATTAATAATTATGAGGTTTATAAAGGGATCAAAATTAACAAACCTAACGAAATTAATTGATTAACAGTAATAATTTTTACGGTTTAAAAATAGTAGTTAAAAAACGAGTCTTCGATTAAATAAATAAAAAATAAGATAAACTAGCTTGTTAAATAAATAAAAAGGAAATTATAAAAGAAAGAAAGGAGATATACATAAAAAGGTGATTAAAAATAAAAAAAATAATAAAAAGAAGAATTGAGAAACTTAGCTCTGCTCTGATCCTGTGTGGTGGAGGTCTGAGGACCCATGGTGGTCCTTCGTATTCAGGTGCGTTGGATCCATTGAGAAGCTGATCGCATGGCTGCTGTAGCGAGGGTCCAATGGTCCATCAGGCACATGCGTGAGCCAACCATACTGAATCTGCGAGCAACAAAGTTCATGAAAAATTAAAGGAAATAAACGCAAGAGACAGGTATCGAACCCTGCCCTTGCGTATGAAGACATAACACGCTGCCAACTGAGCCAGTTACGATTACTGATATTGAATTGGGCTGGGATTAATATAAACAATTAAATGTCGTTAATGAACTAAAAAAAACGCCCAGACTTTGTCTTCCTCGTGAAGACTGGAACTTTCAGCCACGGTTACTTCATGTTGCAGTGGACCTGTGTAAATCAAAAGCAAAACAATACTACAGATAATTTCAAGATAAAACCATGGATCAATGCGAAATCGACCCCTGAATTCAACTGCGCTATTAGTTTCGTCCGATTTTGGCTCTAACCCGATTTCCCCAAAATCACGAACATGAACCATGGCTATGGTGATTCATAGTACCTGCAACTAAACTCCAATTAAACATCACAGATAGTTTGCAAACGTCATTCTAAACGCAATGGTACAATCCAAACATGTTTATGATGCACAAATTCGGCAATTCGATTTAAAAAAAAAAGGAAAACCGTGAGGTGTGAGACTGAGTTTCTAGAGGCTTCGATCAATGGAAGCGATATGGTTCGTTTCAGAAAGCCACGAGAACAGCGTTTTGGATGCGTGAGAGAGCTTGAATTGGCCTCAAAATTCGTTTGCCACAGCACTTGAATTCACGGTTTGTTTTTTGGAACTCTCCTATCTTTCTTGCCGCGGCCCATCCCCTTCTTCTGTGTGATGCTGCTCTGTATTTATAATGCCAAATTAGGTCTTTCAAATTAATTCCGGATTCAATCTTGTTAAATGCTGATTGAGTGATATTGAGGATGGTTGAGATCTAATGTATCTGAAAGTTTGTAACCGAAACCGTGAATCTTGGATGTCCTCTTTTGCTTTGCTTTAAATCTGGTACTTGTGAGAAATCTCTTGTTGCAGCTTTTGACTAATTCTTTTATAATAGCAACATTAATAATGAAATCTACCTAAAATTAAAGAAATTAAAATTCTATAAAAACTAAAAAGCTTTACTAAAAACGTGACACAAAGAAATTATTATATATATACATATATTTTTTTTATTTTTATGATGATACTAAATCCTAATATAAAAATAAAACTAGAAAGAAAACATGACTTCTAATAGTAAGTGTTTTATTTTATTTTATTTATTTAATAGTAATAATATTATTATGGTAGTAATAACATAATAAAATTATAATTAAATGCAAAATGACATTAGAGAATAAGTTTAACATATGAAAGGAGGCGAAATTCGAACTCGGGTCTTTTCACCTTTGTATCTTTCACGCTTAAGTTCTTACCAACTGGACCATGTCAATTATCGAAATAAAAATGACATTTGCAAATATATGAGGGCAAATTTTGGGGTATGACAATATCTTATAGAACAATTTAGTACTCTAATGGTTTCTGTCTAGTGTGTAGCTTTTGCTAACAGGTTCTGACTATGAAGATAAGACGTGTGACGTCATAGGATTCTGGACTCAACACACCATGACTCTGGTAGAAACCACTTGTGTTTACATAAACTCAGTCAAGTTCAAAAATGCTTCTATAACAACGGTTTTGAGGAACGTTAGTGGTATAGCTTCTAATCATGACTCTTTTGGAAGAAGCTTTTGAAGACAAGGATCTCTGTGAACAAGTTTTGAAGACTACTTTAGCTCCGTGATTTTGCTGTACAAGTTCTGAAGATTCTGAAGACAATGTTCTAGAATAACAAGTTCTAGAGATTTTGAAGATAACGATTTTGAAGACCAAGTGCTGAAGACTCTGAAGACAAGGTTCTAGATGAACAAGATCTGAAGAATCTGATGACTTAGGTTCTAAAGATTCAAGTTTTGGTCCTTCTAAGCATGCTTCATCTACAACTATCAGAAGCATCTGAAGATTAGAAGATAAGATCAAAAATGGGTTGCGTGAGAAAATAGTACAAGGTACATATGTTTCCACTTTGCACTACCCGTGTAGGGTGTCGCGAGTACCGTACTATGGTACTATGTTATCAACCACTGCCTCACTGTCTATTGTGAACAAAACATGTGAAATTAAGTATTCCTATTCTACCCTTTAATGAGCTTCTTTTTGGGTATAAAAGGAAGACTCTAAAGACTGTAGAAGTTTTCGATCAATCACCAACAATGTTTAATACAAAACTACGCTGAAACGCTGCTCAAATCTATGATACATTCTTTGTATAATTTTGTAGTTGCAAGTGAACTTTTGTTCGTTAATTTGTTGCAAGTGAGATTTTATTCATATAATAAAAGCGTGTTTTGTTTGACTTTATGAGAAAATATTTTATGGAATCATATTTTTCATAATATATTATTTTTAAGAATAATATTTTTATATTTGTGTTTAACAAAAAAACTAATTTTTTTAGAATGTTTATAAAATTTACTTAATTTAAAAATTATAAAAACAAAAACAAAACAAAATGTGAATAAAAGTGAGAATTTAAAGTTAGTTGAACTTTATTATCATATGAATGTTGTCTCATTCTTTAAATATGAGAATTAAAGGTGCGAGAAACACAGGAAATGAGGGGTTTGAATTGGGTTTGGAGATTTAAAATAAATTATTTCCAAGACAAAAAAAAAAGAACACAAAATAAAAGATAAATGACACAATTATTTTTATCCTATTTCATTGTTAACGAAGTTAGTACAACCTGAAGGATAGAAAAACACTTAGAAAGGGGGGATTGAATAAGTGTGACTTCAAAAACTTGTAAGATAAAAACAATGAACACAATTATTTTTATCCTGGTTCGTTGTTAACGAAACTACTCCAATCCACCCCCTTAGAGTGATTTACCTCAACTGAGGATTTAATCCACTAATCCAACTGATTACAATGGTTATCCACTTAGAAAACTTCTAAGTCTTCTAGAGTATATAGATCACAACTTGATCACTCTAGGAATTCTTCACTTAGAAACCTTCTAAGTCTTCTAGAGTCTACAGATCACAACTTGATCACTCTAGGAACCTTTTACAAACAATGTAAAATAATGTTTACAAGAGTATAGATTGCTTCTAATAAAGCTATAATCACAACAGTGATATTTCTCTTAAGTTCTAAGCTTAACACTCACTAAATATTACAAGAGTTTGTGAGGTTGAACATGAAGTTCGTGAGTTTTGATTTTGACAGCGTTTCAGTATTTTGAACAAGTGTTCTACTTTGCTTCTGATCAGAACTCCTATTTATATGCGCTGAGAGAAAATGACCGTTGAGAGCATATAATGCTTTGCGTGAATAGTACAGCTTTGCATTTAATGTTTCACACTTTTGTCAACTACCTCGAGCCTTGCTTTTCATGCTTTTACTGATGTTGCCTTTTGTAGCTTCTAACGTTCCTTTTGTCAGTCAGAGATTAGACTTAATAGCCTGTCATCTTGTACTATCTTCTGGACTCAGATTTGTTGAATAACAATGTTTGAATTTCATAGTCAACAACTTGGAAGAGCTTGAGCGTGATACCATTCAGAACTTCAGAGCTTCTACTTCTGACTTCATTCTTCTGATGCTTTCAGTTCATGTTCTGATTATGCTTGACCATCTTCTGACGTCTTGCCAGAGCATGTTCTGATGAAGCCATCCAGAACCTTCTGAGTCAGTTGCTTCTGAGCGCTGATTTGTGCATACTCTTTATGTATTTCCTGAAATGGAAAATGCAAAGAATTAGAGTACCACATTGTCTTATACAAAATTCATATATATTGTTATCATCAAAACACAAAATATTGATCAGAACAAATCTTGTTCTAACAATCTCCCCCTTTTTGATGATGACAAAAACATATATAATTGATATGAATTTTTATCCAGAATATCAGATGAACAAAGACAATTACACAGTTATAACATAAGCATATAATCAGAGTGTGTGAATATGTCTCCCCCTGAGATTAACAATCTCCCCCTGAAATTAATACTAGAAGAATTTATAAGTAAAAGACTTCCCTGAGTATTTTTCCATTTCAGTTGAGACTTTCATGTAGCATAGAACTTCAGAACATTCAGAGCTTCTCATCAGAGCTTCCATTGGACAACTGCAGAGCTTTGAATTTTCCCTTTGTAATCAATTGTATCAGAGCATACTTGATTGTATCAGAGCATTCTTAAATGTATCAGAGCATTCATCTTGCTTCTGATCTTGAAGCTTCAGAGCACTAAGCTTTCTTCAATTCTCTAAGAGCATGCTTCTTCTTAGAATTGCTTTTCCCCATGTATTTGATTCTCATTTTGAGCTTTGACTAGAATATCATATTCCTGCAAAACTATTAAAGACAAAGAAAACTTGCAAATAATGTTAGGAAATGTTGAGACTTAATCCCAGCAACTGATATTATAAATTAATTCAATTATCATATTTCTCCCCCTTTTTGTCATAATATCAAAAAGCATAAAGATTCAGACGAACAAAACACACAGAGTGAAGAAAGAACAAATAATTTTTCATAGATTAAAACATCAGAAGATACAAAAACAGATGCAATTCAAGAAGATGCAACCAACAAAGAAAACAAACTAAGACACAAGATAGACTACGACTGGCTGAACCTGGAAGCTAAGACGACCAGAAGGTTCTTAATTTCAGCAGTGTCTTCAACTTGCTTCCTTGTCGCTTCCTTCTGATCCTGCATGAAGGATCTGAACTCAGCATTTGTATCCTCTTGCTTGTCTAGACGAAGAGCCAAGTTTGCTTGATTCTGTTGGAGCTCCTTCATAGTGTTTATCAGCACAGAAGCAGAAGGACCAGCAGAAGTAGCATCAAAGCTGTTGTCCGTAGCAGGAGGATTTGCAGCAGCTTCAACCATAAGAACATCTCCATTATTTTCCTCAATAGGAATTTCTTCAGCAGGATGTTCTAGGCCATCAAGAATTGCAGCTAGATTCTTTGGAGGTGTTGGAGCAGCAGGTTCTAGAGGGTATTCAATTTCTAGATATACCATATTTGGTGCTTTTTCAGAGGGGTGCTCCCTTAGCCAGTTGAATAAGAACTGAAAGTCTCCAGTTAGAACCTTGTAAGGATGTGGCGTCCACACAACCATTGCCAAAGGATTCTCTTCTTCTGCAAGCTCATCTACAAACTCCTTCTCTTCAAGAGGTTTCCAGCTGGTGATGAGATGGTAGTATCTTCCATCATCATACTCCAGAAGGTAACCAGAAGGACCAGGAACTGCAGCTAGCACTCTTTCTGAAGATTCAGAAAGTCAGATTGAATCTCCCTTCTAAAAGCTCTCCAGAGCTTCCCAGCAGCTACATGATCCATCTTGGAGTCATGAGCAACCTTCAGAGCATCTAAAACTGTTCGTACCTTATACTTTAATAATTCAAAACACATATCTACAGAGGTTCAGGAGGGGGCTTCTGAGATGGGTGAATCGAGAGTCTGGGTTAAGAACAAAATAGGGTTCAGGTTCTCTAGATAGTAAAATAGAGGTGGTAGAAGATCATAGAGATGATGAAGAATCTACTGTGGAGGTGGTTGAGGGATCATTTAAAGGTGAGATAGCATAAGGAATGAAGGTGGTTGAGAAAATGTTTTCAAGAGGAATTTGTGGAAAGACAACATTTAGAGGTTGGGGGTCAAGAGTTGGTAGTGGATGGTGTCTTTTAGAAGTGGTGAAAGAGGATGGAAGGTCAGAAGGAGGTGGTCTTTTTTGAGGAGGAAGGTCAGAGGTAGACTGTAAACTAGAGGTGTCTACATTGTCTATATCTTTTATGAGCTTCTGAAGTTGTTCAGAAGTTCTGGGTATTTTCAGGGATTCTGTTGATACTTGTTCAGAATTAGTATTAATAGGTACAGAATCAGAGATAACAATACCTGAAGATTTCTTTTGCTTCTTGACTTTCTTAGCATCAGGTCCGTCTTCTGTGACCTTTCTCTTCAGCTTCTTATGTTTCTTCTTCTTATCCTTTTTCTGTAAATCCTCCAAGGATGGAAGAGTTCTTCCACGAATCAATTCAGGATCAACATCTGATTTTTCTTTAACGCAGAATTCCAGATATAGCTTAACAGATTCTGACAATTCTTCTTTGTATAAACGAGAGAAATCAACAACAGGATTTCTTCTTGTCAGAACATCAGAAGGAGCTTGAGGAGTTGTGTTTACTTTCTCAATAAGCTGCATTCTCCTCAGAGTGTGAGCATTCAGAATGCTTCCACAAACTGCAGTCAGATGTTTAGAGCCAGCTGCTCTCAAAGTCTCAATCAAACCACTCTCAGTCAGAATGTCTGATATTAGTCTGCCCAAAGGAATTGTTTTCTTCTTCAACTTGGGATTCTTCAGACGCTCTTCTTCCCTTGACTCTTCAACATTAGTCTTCATATGTTCATACAGAATATGAGGAAGATTGACTCTCATACCTTTTCCAATGCAGTACAGAATGACATGCTGATCTTGACTAATGTAGGTTACAGAGTTTGTTGATCTTCTATGATACAAAGGTCCCATAATAATCTTAGCCTAAACTCTGTAGGTAGGCTTGAGATCAGTGGTGTGAGGAGAGTTTTTACCAGAAGTAAACAATTCTGGATTAATCTTTTCCCAGTTAGATCTTCCATGGATAGCACCAGTTATACCACTTGTATTATCAAGATTGTATAGCTTCCTTATCAGCTTTTTAGAGACAACCACTTCATGACCTAGCACGAAGGAATGATAGCAGTTGGAGTAACAATAGCATGAATCCAAAATTCCTTAACCAAAGCAGGGTAAACTGGTCCAATTAGACGATCAAAGTAGTTTGCCCATCCTTGAACCATCATGCCTGTTTTGATTTTGATATCATGTGCTTGCAGATTTTCAAAATCAACCATGGATTCAAAGAGAACTTCCAATTCATCTTGAGGAACCAAACACGTCTTCAGAGGAGCAGTTACAGATTTCTTACTCCCTCCGTCCCAAATTATAAGAGAAAAAAACAAAATCACGCTTATTAAGAAAAGTAAAAACACATTTATTTTACTTATAATTTTCTTGAAATAAAGTGCTTTGGAAAATTATAAAAAAATTCTAATTGGTTGTAAGTTATGGAAATGATGAGAGAGAATGTAAGTTAAATGCAATTTGCATTTAATTTTATCTTGAAAGAAATGAAAGATGATTTTTTCTCTTATATTTTAGGACAAGAAAAATGCATTTTTTTCTCTTATATTTTGGGACGGAGGGAGTATGTTGTTCTTGTCTTGAAGATGAAACCTTGCGTTGGACATTTGATGAAGAAGCCATGGATTCACTGCTGAGATCTCTGGGTTTCGTAACTTTAGGGTTTTTGAAGAGAGAGAAAAAGAGGCAAAAATGCATAAACAGTGAACAATATGCGTTTATATACCCACGGATTTGAAATAATATGCAATGAGATTCTGAATGGAGGAGATTACAGAATTTGAATCAAAAGCATTTAATGTGCAATGAGATTCTGAATGGAGGAGATTACAGAATTTGAATCAAAAGCATTTAAAGTTGAGTGACGTTAGGGGAAAACGTGATATTTGAAATGATTTGCACAGTTAGCTAGGGCGGCGTCTCATCAACTGCACGCATGCTTGTCCCTTCAAAATGAACACGTGTTCATCATATGGAATAGCTGGTGACAGTTGTTTTTCTTTAAAAGAAATTATGAATCAACTTAGACATATGAAACGTTAGCAATAACAGAATTAGAATATCTAATTGATAAACAAGTTCAGAATATCTGATAAGAAAATAACTGAGCATTTCAAATCTAATCCATATATCAGAACTTCTCATCCTTTCACTCTGGGCATACATCCATACTGATATTCTTCAGAATGAACTTAAACCTATATTCAGCAAGGGGTTTTGTGAAGATATCAGCCCACTGATGTTCTATATCCACACAGTTTAAAGAAAGAACACCCTTCTGAACATAACCCCTAATGAAGTGATGTTTGATCTCAATATGTTTAGCTTTGGAATGTAAGATAGGATTCTTAGATAAACAAATAGTAGAAGTATTATCACAAAAGATCCAGAGCATCTGTGTACAACATCCAGCAGCAGCAACATATTCTTCTTCTGTTGTAGAGAGGGCAATTGTGGCTTGCTTCTTGCTGTACCAAGAGATCAGATGACTTCCCAGAAACTGACAGCTTCCAGAAGTACTTTTCATTTCAACTCTGTCTCCAGCGTAATCAGCATCACAATATCCTACTAAGTTGTATTCTTAAGATCTTCTGTAGACTAAACCAACATTAGTAGTACCTTTCAGATACCTCAGAATTCTCTTAACAGCAGTTAAGTGAGATTCTCTAGGATCTGATTGGAATCTAGCACACAGGCATGCACTGAATAAAATATCAGGTCTAGAAGCAGTAAGATATAGAAGAGATCCAATCATACCTCTGTAGAACTTCTGATCTACCTTCTTACTTACCTCATCCTTACCTAATACACACGTTGGATGCATAGGAGTCTTTGCTTCTTTGCTTTCTGAAAGATTAAACTTCTTCAGAAGTTCTTTCACGTACTTGGTTTGATGAACATAAGTTCCTTCAGAAGTTTGATTGATCTGGATCCCAAGGAAATACTTGAGTTCTCCCATCATGCTTATTTCAAACTCTGCCTGCATAGACTCAACAAACTCCTTTCCAAGTGTAGCATTAGATGTTCCAAATATGATATCATCAACATAAATTTGGCAAATTAAAATATCCTTTTTAAAGGTTTTACAGAAGAGAGTTGTATCCACTTGTCCTCTAGTGAAACCATTATCCAGAAGGAAAGAACTTAATCTTTCATACCAAGCTCTGAGAGCTTGCTTCATGCCATATAATGATTTCTTTAAGTTGAAAACATGTTCTGGAGACTTAGAGTCTTCAAAAACAGGAGGTTGGTGGACATAAACTTCCTCATCTATATAACCATTTAAGAAGGCACTCTTAACATCCATCTGATACAGAGTGATGTTATGTTGAGTGGCAAATGAAATTAATAAGCGAATAGATTCTAACCTGGCCACTGGTGTAAAGGTTTCTGTATAGTCAATGCATTATTGCTGACTATAGCCCTGAGCAACCAGTCTGGCTTTGTTTCTTACAACTTATCCCTTTTCGCTTAGCTTGTTTCAGAAGACCCACTTAGTTCCAATCATGTTAAATCCTTTTGGTCTTGGAACTAGATCCCAAACATCATTCCTTGTAAACTGATTTAGTTCTTCTTGCATGGCAATTATCCAGTCAGCATCTTCCAGAGCTTGATCAACAAAAGTTGGCTCAATCATAGATACTAGACCAAATTGACATTCTGCATTGTTCTTAAGGAATGCTCTTGTTCTGATAGGATCATCCTTCTTTCCAATGATAACATCTTCTGGATGAGCAGAGTTGAGTCTAGAAGATCTTCTGGGTGTTGGCTCTTCAGATATTCTGAGATTCTCTAAAGAAGCAGCAACTTGATCTTCTGAAACTTTGCTTTAGGGTTCTTCAGGATCTGAGTTAGAGATTTCTATATCTGCAAAATTCTCAAACTGCTTTGGCTTTTCAAGACCAAGCTTATCATCAAATCTGATATTGATTGACTCTTCCACTACAAGAGTTTCAGTATTGTATACTCTGTAGCCTTTTGAGCGTTCAGAATATCCAAGTAGAAAACACTTCTGAGCTTTAGAGTCACACTTATGCAGATGATCTTTAGTGTTCAGAATATAACATACACATCCTAATGGATGGAAATAAGAAATGTTGGGCTTTCTGTTCTTCCACAATTCATAAGGAGTCTTATTTAGAATAGGTCTTCTGGAGATTCTATTCTGAATATAACATGCAGTGTTAATTGCTTCTGCCCAGAAATGCTTAGCCATATTGGTTTCATTGATCATGGTTCTAGCCATTTCTTGTAGAGTCCTATTCTTTCGTTCTACAACTCCATTTTGCTGTGGAGTTCTAGGACAAGAGAAATCATGGGCAATACCATTTTCTGTGAAATAAATCTCAAAGAATCTGTTCTCAAATTCACCACCATGATCACTTTTGACCTTTATGATTTTGCATTCCTTCTCAGATTGAATCTGAGTGCAGAAGTCAAAGAACACAGTATGAGACTCATCCTTGTGTTTCAAGAACTTTACCCATGTCCATCTGCTATAATCGTCTACGATGACTAATCCATATTTCTTCCCTCTGATTGATGCAGTTTTGACTGGACCAAAAAGATCAATGTGCAGAAGTTCTAGCGGTCTAGAGGAAGAGACAACATTTTTAGACTTGAATGCAGGTTTTGAAAACTTCCCTTTCTGACATGCTTTGCAAAGAGCATCTGATTTGTATTTCAGATTAGGGAGACCCCTGACCAGATTAAGTTTGTCAATCTGAGAAATATTTCTCAAACTAGCATGACCGAATCTTCTGTGCCAGACCCACTGCTCTTCACTAACAGACATAAGGCAAGTAACCTTTTGATTCTTAAGATCATGAAGATCAATCTTGTAAATGTTGTTCTTTCTCTTACCTGTAAATAGGATTGAGCCATCCTTCTGACTTATAGCTTTACAAGACTTTTGATTGAAGATAATGTCATAACCATTGTCATTTAATTGACATATGGACAATAAGTTATGAGCTAAATCATCTACTAAAAGAACATTAGTTATAGAGGAAGAGTTACCAATGCATATGGTCCCAGAGCCAATGATCTTGCCCTTCTGGTTCCTTCCAAACTTTACTTCTCCAGCAGATTTAAGCTTCAGGTCTTGGAACATAGACCTTTTTCCCGTCATGTGCCGCGAGCACCCAGAGTCCAGGTACCATGACATATTTTCCTTTGTCTTTTTGGCTGCCAAGGATATCTGCAACAAGAATTATCTTTTCCTTAGGTACCCACATTCTTTTGGGTCCTTTTGGGTTAGTCTTCCTCGGGTTCTGATTGAACTGAGGTTTAGCATGAAAATTAACAGGAGGTACAACATGATATTCCCTATTCTGAATAGCATGATATTTTCTAGGATGTGCAACATTATGCTTCTTTGTGTGTGTTATTTGGAAACTCTTGGCATGTGATGTGTGCCTAATATCATGAGAGTGGCCATACTTGAATTGATCATTCAGAGGTTTGTATGTGATTTTCATCTCATCAACAGGTTCAAGTTTATATGGGGTTTCACCCTCATAGCCTATGTCAACTCTCTTATTTCCACTAACTGCATATATCATAGAGGCTAGCTAACTTCTGCCTATACCTCTAGATAGAAACTTCCTGAAACTCAAGTCATATTCCTTAAGAATATTGTTCACACTTGGAATAGACTTTTCTGAACTAGAAGATGATTCAACATCTTTAGATAGATTTAAATTTTTTTCCTTAAGTTAGCATTTTCTATTTCAAGCTTCTTAGTTTCAGATGCAAATAGTTTTCTCAGCCTTTTGTATTTGATACTAAGTTTAGCCTTGATTTCCAGAAGTTCAGTTAAGCTGGAAACTAACTCATCTCTAGAAAGTTCAGAAAATACCTCTTCACAATCTGAGTCTGATGTAGATTCTGATTCATCATCAACAGTGGCCATCAGCGCTATGTTTGCCTGCTCATCTTCAGAGTCTGACTCTTGATCAAAAGAATCTGAGTCATCCCAAGTAGCCATTAAGCCTTTCTTATTTTCAAACTTTTTCTTGGGCTTTTCCCTCTGAAGCTTTGGACACTCATTCTTGTAATGTCCAGGTTCCTTGCATTCATAGCACGTCACCTTCTTCTTGTCAGATCTTCTGTGTCCAGAAGATTCTTCTCTTTCATGCCTTTTGAAGCTTTTGAAGTTCTTGAACTTTCTTTGCTTACTCTTCCAGAGTTGATTTACTCTTCTTGAAATCATAGAAAGCTCATCTTCTTCTTCTGATTCTGACTCTTCAGAATCTTCTTCTTCAGCCTGAAAAGCGTTAGTGCATTTTTTATTATTAGATTTTAATGCAATTGACTTACCTTTCTTCTGAGGTTCATTTGCATCCAGCTCTATTTCATGACTCCTTAGGGCACTGATCAACTCTTCTAGAGATACTTCATTCAAGTTCTTGGCAATCTTGAATGCAGTCACCATTGGGCCCCATCTTCTGGGAAAGCTTCTGATGATCATCTTGACATGATCAGCTTTGGTGTAGCCTTTATCTAGCACTCTTAATCCAGCAGTCAGAGTCTGGAATCTTGAGAACATTGCTTCAATGTTTTCATCATCCTCCATCTTGAATGCTTCATACTTCTGGATTAAAGCTAAGGCCTTTGTCTCCTTAACTTGAGCATTACCCTCATGAGTCATCTTTAAGGATTCAAAGATATCATGAGCAGTTTCTCTGTTTGTTATCTTCTCATACTCAGCATGAGAGATAGCATTTAGCAATATTGTTCTAGACTTGTGATGATTCTTGAAGTCTTTATTTTGAGCATCACTCATGGCTTCTCTTGACACCTTGACACCTTGAGCATTAACAGGATGTATGTAACCATCCAGCACTAGATCCCATAAGTCACCATCTTGACAAAGAAAGTAATTTTCGAGTCTATCTTTCTAGTACTCAAAGTTTTCACCATAAAAAACTGGTGGTCTATTATAGCCCTTGAAACTATTACTTCCATTACCATTGTTGTTTCGTTCAGGTGTAGGAGTAGCTGAAGTTGTTTCAACCATATTGACTTTGTGTTTTTCTCCCTGAATCTTTTGTCTAACACAGTTAAGTGCTTGCACCTAGAACCGGCGCTCTGATGCCAATTGAAGGATAGAAAAACACTTAGAAAAGGGGGATTGAATAAGTGTGACTTCAAAAACTTGTAAGATAAAAACAATGAACACAATTATTTTTATCCTGGTTCGTTGTTAACGAAACTACTCCAGTCCACCCCCTTAGAGTGATTTACCTCAACTGAGGATTTAATCCACTAATCCAACAGATTACAATGGTTATCCACTAAGAAAACTTCTAAGTCTTCTAGAGTATACAGATCACAACTTGATCACTCTAGGAATTCTTCACTTAGAAACCTTCTAAGTCTTCTAGAGTCTACAGATCTCAACTTGATCACTCTAGGAACCTTTTACAAACAATGTAAAATAATGTTTACAAGAGTATAGATTGCTTCTAATAAAGCTATGATCACAACAGTGATATTTCTCTTAAGTTCTAAGCTTAACACTCACTAAATATTACAAGAGTTTGTGAGGTTGAAGATGAAGTTCGTGAGTTTTGATTTTGACAGCGTTTCAGTATTTTGCACAAGTGTTCTACTTTACTTCTGATCAGAACTTCTATTTATAGGCGCTGAGAGGAAATGACCGTTGGGAGCATTTAATGCTTTGCATGAATAGTACAGCTTTGCATTTAATGTTTCACACTTTTGTCAACTACCTCGAGCCTTGCTTTTTCTGCTTTTATTGACTCTGCCTTTTGTAGCTTCTAACGTTCCTTTTGTTAGTCAGAGATTAGACTTAATAGCCTGTCATCTTGTACTATCTTCTGGACTCAGATTTGTTGAATAACAACGTTTTAATTTCAGAGTCAACAGCTTGGTGCAGAGCATCTTCTTGTCTTCTGACTTTGAAGAGCTTGAGCGTGATACCATTCAGAACTTCAGAGCTTCTGCTTTTGACTTCATTCTTCTGATGCTTTCAGTTCATGTTCTGATTCTGCTTGACCATCTTCTGATGTCTTGCCAGAGCATGTTCTGATGAAGCCATCCAGAACCTTCTGAGTCAGTTGCTTCTGAGCGCTGATTTGTGCATACTCTTTATGTATTTCCTGAAATGAAAAATGCAAAGGATTAGAGTACCACATTATCTTATACAAAATTCATATATAATGTTATCATCAAAACACAGAATATTGATCAGAACAAATCTTGTTCTAATACAACCCACCCGTCAAGGTGATTTTGGACTTAATCAACTATAACCAAATTGATTACAGAACCACAATAAAGACTATCCGTCAATATTGTAAACCATAAAGGCTACCCGTCAATGTCTTCTCGAGAAATTCGGACAATATCCTAGTCTCTTAAGGAACCATCATCTTACAACTTGAAATAAAATGTTTGTGTTCAGAAAGTTGCTTCTTGAAAGCATATTACACAAGTTTGAGATACAAATAGAAAACACAAGTGTTTAGCAAGTATATGAATAAAATCTCACTTGCAGCAAATTAATGAACAAAAATTCGCTTACAATTACAAAACTATACAAAGAATGTATCAGAGATTTGAGCAGCGTTTCAGTGTAGGTTTGTATTAAACGATGTTGGTGATTGATGGACAAGTGAGTTGCTTAACGCGCTAGACATGTGAGTTGCTTAGTTAACATCATACCTTTTGGATTTGTAAATAAACTATTTAAGCTGTATGTGGTTGACTCATTATATAAACATGTCATATAGACATAATTAATTTTTTAAGTGTATTGGAATAACAATATTTATTAGATGAAAATAGTGTGTTATGATGTGTGTCTCATAAATGTATGAGTTTTAGAGCCGAATAATATTTTGTCTAGTACCTATAAATACTAACATGATTTCTGCTCTCTATAGTATAAATTTATTAGTGCTGGGGTAGTGAAATATCTTTTTAGAGTAATCTAATTCTTCTAATTATTAATATATATAGTGACATATACAAAAATTTATATTGGTGGGGATAAAAAATAATGTATACATTTTAACTAAAAATTATTATGAATTTATTTAAAAGATACATAAATGACAAAAAAAATTTTAATACATAAAAGCTTATATATATTTTAGACATATTTAACTTATTTTATCGTCAACACTACTTAATATATTAAAAACATTTTTTTAAGAGTTTAATATTTTAGACATATTTAACTTATTTTACTGTCAACACTACTTAACATATTAAAAACATTTTTTTAACACTTGAGGTTGTCATGAGAAAATTAAAACTAAATTTTAATAATATCATCGGATTGAGTACACAATATATTTTTTCAGTTTTCGTTAGTGTTGTCATTTGTTTAATAAGTTGACCTATCAAAATAAAAAATTTATTTATATATTTTGTCATATTTAATATAAATTTTTTAAATTTTTTACTATTGCACTTCCATTTTAAGAAATTATTTTGTTTACTGTGGTGATACTTGTTAAATTTGTTATTGCAAATTTTCTTTGCTTTGCTATTGTGGTGTTACTCCAAAACAATCTATTTATTTATTGGTGCTCTTACTCAAAATGTTACTTAATAGTATATTAATGGATGATTAGAATATTTTGTTTGTTATATTTTATTTACTATCACATTGTCTTATTTACTATAATATTGTATTTTATTTTTTTATTAGAAGTAGTTGATTCTATTTTTGTCCTACTTTAAATATTTAATTTTATCATCGTAAATGTTTTACTATTTTCTAAGTTCTTTGTATATTTAATATTTTTTTCAATGTTTTTATTATGCAGCAATTATAAATTGTTATGAAACATTAAAGTGTTGTTAATTTTTAATTATAAAAAATATTACATATAAAATGTTTATATTATTTAAAGGGTTAAATAAGTTTTTGGCCCCTATAAATATTATAGTTTTCATTTTTAGTACCTCCATGCCTTTAGGCAACAGTTATATAAAATAAATAGTTGTCAAAACCAGTTAAAACCATTGTCAAAACTTAGAGATTAAAAATGAAACTGCAATATTTTTAGGGATCAAAAACTTATTTAATCCTTATTTAAATATATTTAACAGCTACTTTAAATTAATGATTTTGTTTGCATATATTTTAAATAGAATTTAAACTATGATAAGTATAAATTTATATATACACATTTTTTATTATTTTATTTTTATGCAAAATTGTCTTTTCTATTTTATTACAGTAATGATTAAAATTAATGATTAAAAATATAGATCTACACCAAAAGATAAATCGAATGGCCAAATAAGATCAAATAAACATTAAATTTACATCATAGATAAACTAGAATGTGGCAAAATGAACATAAATCATAGATCTAATAAAAACAACACATAAATCATAGATCTAATAAAAATAACACATCCACCATAGTTATGTTTAGAATTTCTATAACAGAATTTCAGGTTTCTAACTTAAAAAATGTATAAAGAATTTTAAAATATATAAAGAAATTTTTTTCTTATGTTATATGATGCACCTGTTAGAAGATATTTGTTCATTGAAAATAAATTTTCAATATTATAAGAAATAACTAAAGATAAAAAATAAACATTTCATCACCATTAAAATTGCTAATAATACAAAAATGAAAATTGATTTATTTTAAGTAAAACAAATGTTTTGGTTTTTGATCATTAGGATTCATCATTGGTCATAATTGTGGATGCCCTGCATTTGCAATTGGATCAAGGAAAAATGCATACACGTGTTGTTTTTTATTGTCCGATGGAGTTGTTGGGGGCTTATCAATGATTGTAATGTCTTGTAGGGAAATTTGTGGGAATACATAAGACAGTTGCAGGCTACTGCATGTATAAGCTGGAAAAAAACAGAAACGGGGAAATTTGTGGGAATACACAAGACAGTTGCAGGCTACTGCATGTATAAGCTGGCAAAAAAACAGAAACGGATTAGCTTCCGCTGGGATTAGGATTGACTACCTTTGACCATCCTGCTTTTGGTGGCTTTGTGTGTCTGTGTAACAAATATTTCTCACTCATCTACATAATTAATTATATCAATTTATGTCTGGCAAAAAAACAGAAAGGGATTAGGACTGACTACCTTTGACCATCCTGCTTTTGGTGCCTTTGTGTGTCTCTCTAACAAATATTTCTCACTGATCTACATAATAAATATTTCTCACTCATCTACATAATTAATTATATCAATTTATGTATGTCATTTATTGCCTAAAGTTATAAAAACAAAAAAAAAAAATCAAAAGCACCCAATCCACTCCTCTACCGTTAGAGTGGGAAAGGCATTGTGCCTTTCGCTATCAAAAACAAAAAAAATAATCAAAAGCACCCGCTCGTTCTTTACCATCTCATCAATACTAAGTCCAGCGCCAATCACCATTGGACTAACTAACGATTGGTGAACAAAAAATATTTTGATCAGTAACTTCATGTTCCGTTAATAATCAATATTTTGATCAATAACTCCATGTTCTCGTATACAAATATTAGTTTAATCAATAACTTTATGTCCCTATGTAACTTGAAAAATATTTTGATCAGTAACTTCATGTCCCGTTAATAATCAATATTTTGATCAGTAACTTCATGTCCCGTTAACAAATAATATTTTGATCAATAACTTCATGTTCCCGTGTACAAAAAAGGTTTAGTAAAACATAATCTTATTTTTGCATCACATTTTATACACTAAAAGTAACTTAAGAAATATTATTAATTTATTTTAGAAGCATAAATTTTCTTATGTATTATTTTCTTTTTAAAATTCAAAATTGTAAAAAATATTTATTAAAAATGATCTGTTATACAATCATTGGCCTTAAAATCACTTAGACCACCTCCAGCGGTGGATTTTCGCTTTGGTTTGCCAGCATGGACCTTTACTTTTTCACTGTAGCCATTCAAAACCATTGCCAGCGTGGTCATCATGCTATAATATTGCAACGGTTCTTTTAATATTATGATGTTATAATATTAAAAAGAGCCGTTGTTGAACGGTTAATTTTTTTTTTAAGTTATTTTTTTTTGTTATAAATTTAGTTTTTTGAAAAAAATTACTAACACAAATTTTACCAACACTTTTATTTTCTCTTCAATTTCAAATTTCTCTCTCACAATTTCATCATTTTAACTCAAAATTTCATTTTTTTTTACTTCAAATTACAATTGTTTAGGTCAAATGGATCCTAATCATTTTCATTATCAACAAGCTATGTTCAATTTCATGCAAAATTATCAAAATCCTAATCCTCAAAATTCTCAAATTCCACCGATGCCACCATTTTCTACTCAAGTTCCACCATTTTCTACTCAAGTTCCACAATTTTCTACTCAAGTTGGCACTGAAAAAGAATAAAGGGTTGTTGTTAAAAAAAAAAATCTCGAGAGCACTTTACAAGGGATGAGGATATACTACTTATCCAATCATGGCTCAATGTTTCAAAGGATCCAATTGTGGGAGTTGATCAAAAGGCTGAGAGTTTTTGGGTAAGAGTCGCTGTCAATTATAACGAGTATCGTGGGCAATCGCGGGAAAAGTTAAAGGGACAATTAAAGTGTCGATGACATCGAATAAATAGCTTGGTTCAAAAATTTGTTGGGTGTTACAAACAAGCTGTTAATGGAAAGAAAAGTGGGACATCAAAGAACGATATCATGGCCGCTGCAAATGCATTTTTTGCTCAGGATCAAGGTACAACATTCAATCTTGAGTACGCATGGCGATTGTTAAAAGATGAACCTAAATGGATGGGAGAATCGATTGGAAGTTCTTCAAAAATAACAAAGACTTATGTTAGTGAGGCATCATCGGATAACCCAAATACACCTTCAAGTTATGAGTTTACCTCATCATCACCAATGGAGCGTCCAATGGGACAAAAAGCAGCAAAAAGGAAGGGTAAGGCAAAGGAAATTCCAAATGCAACGCAAGATGCAAGGAATAAAAGATTATTGTCAATGGAAAGACTAGCGCAAAGTAAGGAGGACGAGATAGAATTAAAGGTAGTGCAACTAATGATGAAAGACACTTCTACTATGAGCGATAGTCAACGAGATATTCATGAAAAATATTGTAATAAGATGAAAAAAAATATGGAATGTAGTTAGTATCACTTATGTAAAATGGTCATTAGTACCACTTTAATTTATCAACACCTATGTAACATGGTCATTAGTACCACTTTAATTTATCAACACCTATGTAACATGGTCATTAGTACCACTTTAAATTATAATAAATATTATGTCATTCAAACTAGCCATTATTCAAACTAGCCGTTATTCAAACTAGCCGTTATTCAAACTATCCGTTATTCAAACTAGCCGTTATCCAAACTAGCCGTTATTCAAACTAGCCGTTATCCAAACTAGCCGTTATTCAAACCATTATATATACTACCACTTATGTCATTGTTTTCTCATTCTCATCTTATTCTTCTCTCATTATTTACTAAAATGGATTCAGACGATTCAGATAATTACGATCAAGAATTTTGGGAGTTGGTTGAAGAAGAATTTATGGACGACAGTGATGAAGAACAAGAGGTTCAAAATGAACTTCAATCTGGAAGTTCCTCTAGGCCAAAGAGAAGAACAACGATAGATCGAGGTCGTGAAGAAGGGCATAATCGATTGTTCAATGACTACTTCTCAGAAAATCCATTATACACAGATGTTCAATTCCGAAGAAGGTTCAGAATGCATAGGCATGTATTTCTTCGAATTGTAGATGCCCTTGGAAATCATGATGAATATTTCCAAATGAGGGTTGATGCAACTGGTAAAATGGGTCTTTCACCATTGCAGAAATGTACATCTGCTATTCGTATGTTGGCGTATGGGTCTGCTGCTGACATTGTAGACGAATATGTTCGAATCGGTGAAAGCACTTCAATTGAGTGCTTACAAAGATTCATTCAGGGCGTGAATGTTGTATTTGGGGCTGAGTATTTGAGAAAGCCTAACAACACTGATGTTGAACATCTTTTACAAATGGGAGAGTCACGTGGCTTTCCAGGTATGTTGGGTTCCATTGATTGTATGTATTGGGAATGGAAAAATTGTCCTGTTGCATGGAAATGACAGTTTTGTCGAGGTGATCATGGTAAGCCCACAATCATGCTTGAAGCAGTGGCATCACAAGACTTATGGATTTGGCATGCTTTTTTTGGTATTGCAAGTTCAAACAATGACATTAATGTGCTAAACCAATCCAACGTGTTTAATGATATTTTGGAAGGACATGCTCCGAATGTGCAATATACAATCAATGGGACACCATATAACATGGGGTATTATTTAGCAGATGGTATATATCCCGAGTGGGCTACATTTGTCAAGACCATTTCAATGCCACAGGGAGAAAAGAAAAAGTTATTTGCTCAACATCAAGAATCAGCTAGAAAAGATGTGGAGCGGGCATTTGGAGTGCTTCAATCTCGATTTGCAATTATACGTGGCCCAGCACGTGCCTGGCACATGGACACCCTCAAGCATACCATATATGCATGCATAATATTACACAACATGACTGTTGAAGACGAACGACATACATATGGAGGTAATTTTGATTACTCTTATGATAATGTGGATGACAACAACTCAACAACCGAAACATTTAGCGGTCCTCATCCGAATCTTGCAACAAGACTACAAAGAAGAGCAAGTATTCGAGAAAAACAAGTTCATCGTCAACTTCAAGGAGATTTAGTCGAGTATATTTGAGAACGTTTTGGACATTTAGATGATGAAATTTAAGTTTAATTTATTATGTGATGTTATTTATTTTTATTATTTTTAATTATATGTCATGTATTTGAGATTAATATTAATTATCATTTTAAATTATAAGTTTAATTTGAATTTTATTTATTTTATATCAATTTTAATTTAAATAATTAAAATTATTATTTTAATTGCTATAAAATTTAATATGAATAAAATATTAATAAGTAAAGTAAAATCGTGGGACCCAATATGGGTTCTTAAGAGTTGCACCATTGGAGCGAAAAATTAGTTGAGCTGCTTCAAGCTGACGTGGCTTAATAGGTCCCACAAAGAACCCAAAAATGGGTTCACCATTGGAGATGCTCTTACTGCCAAACTCATTAAATGACTATTGTGATAGTGAATGATAAAAAATTTAAAAATAATCATTAATTGTAGAAGGTAAAGTAAACCGTATTGAAAAGGCTGAGTATGAGGTTAGAGAAAGTTGTATTGGAAAGGTAAATGAAAGGTGTAAAAATGTGATATAGGCATACTCCATATAAATGTGATATAGGCTAGCAAAATAGCTCACATCAGCCACTGTATTTTCCTACTTTTATGCTTTTAACAAAAAGTGTTGCAAATGGTACATAACTACTGCAATGGTACATAGCTACGACAATTAACAATTAATATACGAGAGTAGCAATACATACCTATTAAACGATTCAACAAATTTAATCTATAAACAATTTGCATAGGTTTAATGTAGAAATTGAATCATCTCCTATCAAATGAAATCTAACATTTATTATAGATATAAAAAATTATGTGAAATGATATTAAAAGAGAAATTTAAAATATACTAAGTAGATAAATCATATAATTCTAATAAATAGATGTGTTTTAAAATGTGGCATAGTTAAATCTATTTGAAAAGGTTTAAATATAAAAGAAAAAGTTTTGTATAATTATTAAGATTTTAAAAAATTGAAAAAATATAGAATAGTTCATTAATACAGTAGTTAGCATATCGTTTTTAGTTTATTTATGCTAAGTTTTTAAATTTAAATTTTTTTAATAAATAAATAATTTATTTAGTTTTATTTCAGGATTTGAAAATTGTGATCTTAATTTTTATTTTTAGATAAATTGTGATCCATTAATAATTATAAACCTAATTTTTATTTCTAAATTTAAAAATTAATAGAAAAAACATTATTTCATGCTACTTTTTTTTTAATAAAATTAAAAAATAAAAATTAATTTTAATAAAAATCTTAAATTGACAAAAAAATTAATAATAAAAATCTGAAATTTATAAAAAATATTAATTACAATAAAAAAAATTTATATGATTGAGTTTACATTATGTGTCTGACTATCATTTTAAACAAACAATGTGTTAGTGTGTTGGTTGAGTTTACATTATCCACGTGGGATGATGTTGAAAAAGTAAATGTCAGAAAAATTAACCACGTCACATCATCATTTACATGTACAGAACTTCATTAATGTTGGAATAGAAAAACTCTTCTTTCAATGCATTTATAAATACATTAATCACTGTGTTGCACACCTGTCAAAAAGTAATGTTGGAAAAGTTTTACTGATACTACATTAATGATGGAAGTAGTGAACCTCAATTTTCAAAGCATCAAACAAATTTGACATTGATAAAAAATTTGTAGTCACAGCCGCATGCGAGCGAGTATATTAATAAGACAAGTTACGAAATGATATTCATAAGTGACAAAAAAATATTAATAGCATATAAAATCATTTTAAATATCTTTCTCATTCAATATAAAATAAAAATTAATATAGAAAAGAAATGATAAAATATAACAACAATTTTACATAACTTGTTGTATTGCCCAAAATATCTAAAGTTTATCAAATATTGCATCACAATTTAAGAGATTACAAATTGAAAAAAAAACATCAAAAATTACATTATCATCATAAAAACAATACAACTTGATTCTTTTGGATTTTCATCTTCCTCATAACAACTTTCTTTTTCCTCTTTTGATATTCAACTTTCTTCTTGTTCCCTATTGAATTAGAACATTTTAATTGAAATGATTTTTTTTAATTAGTTAATCAATGAAAAATCAAAATAAATATTACATGTAATAAAATTCAAAAATAAATTAAACATTTCACATTTCGAAAATAGGAAAGATTTCTTTTTTTTTCCGTTATCTATTTTTTTCAGATCTGCTTTTGATAAGATTTGTAGAATTTTTTTAAGATTGGGATTTTAAAATTTATGTGAAACACAAAACCAACAAAAATATAGCTTAAACCACCACCATGTAAATGTATACCAGGTCCAAAAAATATAGCTTCTCCGCATAACTGAAAGAAAACAAAACATTTTCATATCCAATAAAATTAAAAGAAAGTATGAATATAAATTATGAATATAAATTAAAATAGAAGTTGTTACCATGTTCGTGCCACCTCCGCCATCGATTTTTCACCAGTTGAGATATTGATTTTAGTTTAGTTGAAAAATGAAAAGACAATCCATTTATGTTTTTCCATAGGAGGAAATGAAAGAGAAAAGAAAGAATAAGATGAAGAAAAATATGATTCTGAAGGTGAGAGAAGAAGGAAGTGAAGAGTGGGATGTGAGAAGTCAGATTAAAGAGAAAGGAGATCTAAAATTTGAATCAAGATCTGATATTGGGAAAAGGAATTTTGCAATGTATTAAATGAAAAGTAGTGTGATGGGAATAAACAATAATAAGCAAAAATTATATTTTATATAAATTATATGATTCATTGGTTGACAAGTAGAATAGTTATATGGCAATAGAAGCAGAAGGAATAGAAGATGCCGAAGCCATCCACGTGGAACAATATTGATGCAGCAGGGCGGAATGGTAATTGATAGAACATTATATGATAGATTAAAGAAAATAAAAACACATAAATCTTGGAAATTTCTTTATCCACCTCCCTATCTTCTTGGTGACCCTCGGCAAACTTTTGTAATTGCCCCTTTACTTCGGAAATGCATTTCTGAAGTTGAAAAAAAGACTGATTTCGGAATTTCCGAAATCACCTTTTTTTACGTAAAAAGCAATATTTCGGAAATACATTTCCGAAATCAACATTTCGGAAATGCACTTCCGAAATACTGCGTGTTCTACAGTTTAAACAAAACAGCCTCCCCTCCCCCCCCCCCCCCCCCCCCCAAAAATCATTTTCCCTAAATCATTCAAAAATCCAAAAATTCATCTCAACCAGTTGCATAACCACCAAAGGCAATTTCAAAGACCATCAAAGGCTCTTAAACTACTTCTAAAGCACCTCCAGCTAGAATTAGACAGGGGAGAGAGACACAGACAGCGTCGGCTAGACGCGAGCGAGCGGCGCAGCTGACATCGACGCGGGGACGGGGTGGAGTACGAGCACCCGTCCAGACAGATGAGTCCGGTTGCTCGTCTGGATCGAGGAGTCGTCTGGCTATGGTATCTTCTTCCCGTCAGGAGGAGGTACGGGAGGAGGAGGAGGAGGTGAGATACCAGGAGGCGGAGGAGGAGATACCTGATGCTGATCCTCCACACGGGGAGGAGGGGGAGGAGAAGGGCTAGCTGGGAGGGCTTAGGGACACGTCCGTGGTGATTTCCTACCACGAGCACGTCGCTCGACGTGTCTGGGAGGGAGAGATATTTTTTATAATTTATCTGACTTTATTATTTAACCGTTTGTTATTTAGCTTTTTATTCCATATTTTCTTAACGGTCTAATTAACAATATTTTTTGTTTTTGTTGTAACAGGAAAGACCGACTTTAAAAATGGTGAACCACGCGCGGGAGATTTTTGGTCTCTTTAAACCAGAGGCGCAGTGGTTTAATAATGCGGTGACTGCTTCCGGGCTAGGTGGATTGTGTATGACCGAGTATACCACCATCAGCCACGGCATGCAGGGGAATTTTGTGGAGCGGTGGCATAGGGAGATGTCTTCTTTCCACTTACCGGTTGGGGAGATGACGATCACCTTGCACGATGTGCATTATCTTTTCCACTTGCCGATTAGGGGGATGCTGCTGAACCATTCCCGGATCCAGAGGGTCGATGCGATCGAGTGGATGGAGATCTATCTGGGTATGGACCCTTATATGGCTGATTATGAGTGCCGGATGACAAATGGGCATCATACTTGGTTCTCCACATTGAGCGTGCAGTATGAGCACCAGTTAGTGGCGGCGGCCGATTCCGAGGAGGCGGGTAACGACCTATTTATGGAGTGTCACCGTGCCTGCGCTCTCCGGTGCTGGTCTATGTTTTTGGTAGGCACTGCACTCTTTCTGGACAAGAGTGCAAGATACGTCGACGTGACCTACTTCCACTACTTCATGGACGTGACTACCATTCACCAGTAGAACTAGGGGTCATCTATTCTGGTATACCTATACCAGAAGCTGAATGAAGCCTCCAACTCGAGGACCAGGCAGATGACCGGATCCGCCACACTCCTGACGGTACGTTTCATTTTAATTGTTTCACATTTATTTATGGTTCATATTTATTTTTAATACATTATCGTGTTTATGTTTCAGGGCTGGATCATCTCCTACTTCCCCGCATCCACGAGTTCCACATTGATCCTGCGTACGAGGACGCCATGCCCAGGGCCGCCCGATACGTTCTCCAGAGGGGGAACAATGCAGTGGGACCATATCGTGGGTACCTTGACCGCACAGCTCACGATGACATTCGTTGGAGGCCATTCAGTGACTATACTGCTGTTGTCACCTTTGACCGCATCGCGTTATATTCTGGCTGGTTGGCATGCGGGACCAACACCATGGTGAGGTATCTCCCTAAGCGGTGCATGCGGCAGTTTGGACATGTGCAGATGATACCGAGGTCACCGTTTGAGGATGCTCCTGACACAGTTACCCGTGTGGAGCTCACTGCCATATTTGAGGACTGAGAGTGTCATTTGGTCCTGGAGGAGTATCGTCGCATGTAGGCCACCCAGGAGTGGCATTGTGTAGAGGGGTACGTCACATGGTTCTATCGGGTGTCACATCCTTTGATGACAGCCGACTCCTAGGCCAGCATACGAGGAGATCCTGGAGAACCAGCAGGCCGAGGATGACCATGCCATTGATCTCCTGCCGATATACCAGCGGATAGCGATGCTTGGGCGGGACGCGTTGGAGCGAGGTATCATTGATCAGGGCGGTCCAGAGGCAGTCGCCGTGGTGGAGAGGATGATCGGTGATGCGGGCGGTGCAGCGGCATATAGGAGGCATAGGAGGTCCCAAGAAGTTAGGGTTAGGCATACACAATAGGGATTCCAAATTATTTTTCTTGGATTTTATTGTATTCGGGTTGTATTTCGCACACTTCATGTAAATTTTCGCACACTATTACTATTTTATTCGGCTTGTATATATTATTCGGCATGTATTTATTATATTAGTATTTTATGTTGATATGTCGTTTATTTTATTCAGCATTTTCGTTTAATTAAAAATACGAGACTGTTAAGAAAAACATAAAAA
Source organism: Vicia villosa (assembly GCF_029867415.1). Lineage (NCBI taxonomy): Eukaryota > Viridiplantae > Streptophyta > Magnoliopsida > Fabales > Fabaceae > Vicia > Vicia villosa. The sequence goes on along the minus strand of NW_026704977.1, from coordinate 152,676 downwards.
AAACACAATTTCTGCATAATTCGAAATTACACTTCCGAAAACCCCCAAAAATGTAAAAAAGGTGTTTTCGGAAATGCATCTCCGAAAACACCCTTGTTTAGCGTCTTCGAAAGTGCATTTCCAAAGTCTGAAAAAATCTATAACAAAAAGTACTTCGGAGATACATCTCCGAAGCAGGGGCAACCTGAGAATTTTGCTTGGATGACCCCATAAGGGAGAGAGTCAATAAAAAAATTCTCTAAATCTTTCTCCGGTGGAACTATCCTTCAACGTAGTCTTGAATGTCACTTCTCAAACTCATTATACCATTTCTTCTCTAAAATTGAATGCCAATTCATTTAAGGATATAAGCTTTTGAAGACAATTTCTGCTTCATAGTCCTCTATTGTTGTTTAAAACGGCTCAATTACATCTTTAATTTAATTTCTTTGAAATTTTTAAGACAGAGGATATGAACAACATCGGAGGAGGCGGATCAACACTGACATATATGACCATCATGTCACCGGTAGAGGTGGAACAACACCGGTGGCCAGTCGACACAAATCACAATAAAAAATATGGAATGGTTTTTTAAGTTTGAAAAATAGATGAGCTTTATGTGATTAACTATCATGGGACACATGTTACAAATTGTGGTGCCTCTGTACCAGGCGCGTGGAACAGTGAGACAACAAGTTTTTAAAGGCATGTTAGATTGAGGTGAGAGGAGGACCCTTTGATCAACATCAAATGGTTGTAATTGATCAGTGATTTCGGGAGCTGTTGGAAAACCCAATATCCGCGAACCGCCCGAATCCAACATTTTTACTTCTTTTTGATTTCATGAATTTTAACAATTTTGAAATATGTTTTCTTTCTCTCTTCATCAGTAAAAAATTTTAGGCATACTTCAATAAATACAAAATTTATAAATAAATTTATGTTCTCCCGTTCAAACGCTCATTAATAATCCAAGTTGCAATGTACAAAACTCAAATTTTAGAGTCTCTATTGGGAGTTATTATAAAGATTCAAGTAAAATAAATGTTAGACTAAGAATAAAAGGATGGAAAAGCTATCAATGTAGGACACTAACCTTGAAAGTAAAAAGTGGTTTACAGTTGATGTAAAGGTTTAAGAGATATGCCACCCCTTCTAATCATGATAGGTATAGTAGAAAAATTACAGTTTTCACGTGTTATGAGAAACAGTCGACTGTTATGCGAATAAGAGATCAAATAAATCAGTCTCACATTTACCATATTGAAACCAAAACAAGTATAAAATTTACGTTGTGTTTGTTTCAAATTAAGAAATAACATTCCTTGCAATCATATTTCCATCATTATTATCATTATTATTATTTGGAATAATATTCATATCCAAGTGTTTGGCAAAAACAAAATTTCTTAAGAATGTTTATAATATTTATTTAATTTAAAAATTATAAAAAATAAAATAAATGTGAGTAGTAATGGGGAGTTGTACTTAGTTGAACTTTATTTTGACAAAAATGTTAAATTTCCACCCTTTAAATTATAAAATAAAAATAGATGAGCCACGTGTAAGAAAAATTCTTGAGAATAAAATATACCTTGGAAATTTTTTAAAAATTTAAATCAAACATGGATATGTTGTATTTCCACATGGCCCGACCAAAGAGTCAAGCCACCTAGATTAGGGTCTTTTGGCCTCAAACTTTTGAACTTAAAAAATGTCTCAAATTTTTTTTATTTTGTTATAATAATAAACCCGACCACTACTGGGTGTGCCTAACCCTCTCACCCTGGGCCCTCCTCTGCCGCCTGTACCCCGCCGCACGGCCCGCATCAGTGACGATCATCTCCATCACGGCGACTGCATCTGGACCGCCCTGATGAACGAGACCTCGATCCAACGCGTCCCGCCCAAGCATCTCTATCCGCTGGCAGATCGGCAGGAGATCAATGGCGTGGTCATCCTCGGCCTGCTGGTTCTCCAGGATCTCCTCATGTGCTGGCCTAGGAGCGCCGGGAACGTCGGGTCTCAGCAGAGGATGGGACACCCGGTAGAACCATGTGACGTACCCCTCCTCACTATGCCAGTCCTGTGTGACCCGAGTGAGACGGTACTCCTGCGGTACCACATGATGCTGCCAGTCCTCCCATATGGCAGTGAGCTGCACTCGGATCATTGTGTCGGGAGCTGCCTCAAAGGGTGACCTGGGTATCCGCTGGAGGGAAGAAGATGCCCGAGCCAGCCGACTCCTAGATCTTGAACCAGATGTACCCTCTCCTACGTCCACGGGAACTCGCACACGGCGTCCCCGGCCCTGCCCCCGTCCCTGGGTCGACGCCAGCTGCGCCGCCGCCCGCTCGCGTCTAGCCGACGCAGTCTGGGACTCTCTCCCCTGTCTGATGCGTGCTGGTTGGTTGCCTGACATGTTCCTGTAAACAATCGAAATCGATTAATATGCGAGACAAATGAAAAAAAAATGAACTTCTGGTACAGTTCGGAAGTTCATTTCCGAAAACTGGGATGGAGGTGTTTTCGGAAATGAACTTCCGAAACACCCCTGCGCAGACCTTCAATACAGCCTCCAATGGCAGACCCAAATAACCTAAACCAAAACTACTTTTATGCCTACTAAACATCCTAATATCAGTACTAACCTATCTTAATGTGATTTTTTCAGTTTCTAAACACCCTATTAGAGTTTATTCAAATAGATCTAAAACTTGAAAAAACAATGTAGAACTTACCAATTAGTGTTTGATGATGAGTTTGGAAGAAGACTTGGGAATGCTCTTTGATCTTACACTTGATTTTGGCAGAAAATTTGAAGAGGGGTTGTGTTTTGATTTGAGTTAGGGTAAATGAATGGGGGAGGGGGAGTGTTTTGTTAAATCTGCAGAACGCGCAGTATTTCGGAAGTGAACTTCCGAAATGCTGTTTTCGGAAATGAACTTCCGAAATAAGACAATTTTTTCAAAAAAAAAGGCGCTTTCAGAGATGCATCTCCAAAAACGTCTTTTTCTTGCATTTCGGAAATTAACTTCCGAAGTCAGAGGTAGTTTGAGTTTTTCACCAGAGGTGACCAAGAAGACATGGGGGTTGATAAAGAAATTTTCTAATAATATATGATGGCACATATAAATTATTATAGTTGAGATGTAAAATTCGGGTCTCTTTTCTTTTTGATCTTGAATTCAACTTTTTGTAAATACAAATTTATTATTTTAAAACACATTTCAAAGACATCACTTAAAATTTTTTTTTGGCCGGCCTCCAAATGGGTTGGGCCGACCGACCATATTTCCAAAAATATCTTTTACAATCAAGAAACAAACACACCCGATTCATAGCAAACAAAATTAATATGATGTGTATTCATTTTGATCCACTCCTCCTTCAAGGAGTCCAATGTTTTTGGTTTATCTTTTGGCATGAAAAATATTCACAATACAATTATTAACATTGATATTCTCAGGGATTGCAATAAAAAAAATACTAGAAAGCATACTTACGATGGAATCAATTTTTTCTTTCTCAAAGTGAATCGTTTAATTAGTGATGTGTTTAAATTCTCTCTCAAAACCATTCACTTTTTTACATTGTAGTATTTTCTTAGTGAAAATGTGTGATCTTTTTTCATAGTGGACACATTTCTTTTTTCATTGGGCGCTAGATGGATATTTATTTTTTTAAGCTCTGATCTTATTCACATCATAAATTGAAAAGACTAGAATACCAAGAAAGAAAGTCATAGCATCACAACTCAAAATACTATAGTAAAAAGGGGACAACTTCTCTATCCATCACAAAAAGTTGGGTAGTGTTTTTTTTTTTAAATCAAGAAATTATATAAAAGCTTCAAAGAGTCGAAATTACACCCAACAAAAAAGCGAGAAAAGAAAATTACAGACCGATTGAAACCTCGCTTAAGTAAAACATTGGGTTATTGCTAAACAAGAAGTTATAATTGGAATGAGTAATTTTCCCGATGAACGACCACCCCCAAACGAGCGCTTTACAACTCCATACGACATCCCGCGAATCACACTGCAACATTTAATTTTATTCTATTTAATTAATTACTAAATAGTATACTTTTAGTTGTTTCCAAAGCATTTTACACTAAGGGTAACTCTATCCAACTTTTTGTGTTGGGTAGATAAGAATTCACCTAATAAAAATATCCGTCTAGGTTGAGTTTGTTTTTACAAATGTGCATGTTTAGATACTCGAAAGCCTTCATATTTTGAGAACATTTTTTATACCCTACACACGTTAGGTATGGCTAGAAACATCAAATAAACGCGTTACTTACTGAATCTATGCCATTGAGTTTGAAATATCCACTTTGCTTGGGCTGAGTTTTTCAGGTAGCAAGAAACGTTGGAAAACTGAGGAGCATATTTAAATTGCTTATCAATTATCCAATGTTGCAGACAAAAACCACTAAATCCATAGAAAATATAACATATGACAAAGGGTAAAAATGAAAAAAAAGGGTCAGCCTGTTGAAGTTGGTATTTGTGAGTTTGTTTGAAGTCCCACATTGCTTAGGTTCCCGGACTGTTGGGTGTATAAATATGTAAGGACAACCTCACCTCTTGAGCTAGCTTTTGAGGTTGAGATCCAAGCATATTTAACATGGTATCAGAGCCGGGTTAAGGACTGCAATGTGGGCGTTTGGCCCATGCCCACGCCAGGCGTGAGGGTGGGTGTTGAAGTTGGTATTTGTGAGTTTGTTTGAAGTCCCACATTGCTTAGGTTCCCGGACTGTTGGGTGTATAAATATGTAAGGACAACTTCACCTCTTGAGCTAGCTTGTGTTGAAGTTGGTATTTGTGAGTTTGTTTGAAGTCCCACATTGCTTAGGTTCCCGGACTGTTGGGTGTATAAATATGTAAGGACAACCTCACCTCTTGAGCTAGCTTTTGAGGTTGAGATCCAAGCATATTTAACAGCCATTTTATCCTATCCTTTATCTGTAGGTATAGATCCTGAATATCTTTGAATGGCAGTGAAGCGACTATTGTATCATCTTATGGCGGGCATAGCGACAGTTGTTGTGGTTGTACATTGTGCTATACAATAAATGATAGTCCATAAAAATAATATAGCACAATGGTATCAAAATGGACACGTAATGTATGTGCAAACATCTCCAAAATGATATATATTAAAGCAGGGTAAATGGAGAAGAACAAAGAATAAGAAACGTGAACACCTGATTTCTTTGTTCCAAACTTTACGAAGCATTAACTTTCTGTCCTAAGATGGTCACTAACAATTAATTCCAGGTTCGCCGTATCTGCAGCGGCGACTTCTTCTTGCTACGTCAAAACGTATCAGTCTCTCTCTTCCCAACACCTGGGGCATGTTATTTATTGAACTTTAGAGCCCCTTCTCCCTTAGAGGAGTAAAATTGGTAAGTGGAGTGTCTCGCCTGGCCTTTCCCTTTGTGGTGACGAAAGAATAATTGTCACTTTGCATGTGATGAATTTGTGAGGAATCTTTAAGATATGGTCATAGGGTAGTGCTTTCTTAGATTTCTCAATTTGCATATGATGTCTCACAATTATTTCCCCTTACTGGTTGTAATGCTTTCTCTAACTTAGGTATGGTTAATTAGTTTCTCAGAATCCCCACAAAATTTTCTTTAAGGTGAACGATATCAGAAATCAAAACCTTAAATTGTAAGTAGTGTCATAGTAATTGCGGATTGAGTGCACACCGGTAATGGTGTCATCATGCAGTATAGAGTTATAACACAAAAGAGAGTCTCTAATCAAAGGTGAAAGTTGCGAGAGCTCCTAACAATCTTCCTTAGGAGAAGGAAAGACACTTACTTTAATCATCGTGGCAGGCGACGATGGAGGGTAATCAAGGGAGTGTGGTTACTTTGGAGGTGTTGAGTTGATGGTCTATGTTTGTTTTATCGAGTCTCACGGTTGGCACCATTATACTTGTCAATAAATAAATAATGCGTGGTACTCCTATGCTGGGGGGGGTGTTTAACAGATGCCTTTGTATTATTTTGGTGGTTTAGGATTTTCCCACAGCGGCGAGAGACCATGTTTGGCGATGTTTGTGGTGATGACAGAATAAGTTCACATGAGGTGAGAAGCTCTACGAATTTTATGGGTGTGTATCGTGTGTGTTTCCGATCTCCTCTCACTACAGAAAAAAAGGCCTCCTACCACGCCCAGAAAACCGAGGCTTTATGCAAAATAACCGTGGCGTAACGCTGAGGCCACGGTTTGGCCACGGAAATCCAACGGTGGAGTATACGGCCGTGGCCAAAAGTAAAGTCCACGGTTTTTTGGTATAGACCACGCCTTTTTTACAACCGTGGCATTTTTAGGCCACAGTTTAGGTAGCTTGATTATGGTCGCGGTTTGTATTTGCCATGACTGCAAAACTGTGGCTATATGGTAAAGCCACAGTTTCAATTTAACGTTTACGATACAGTTTTGGTTCAAGATATAGCCACGGTTTGGTAATGACCACATATTTAAAACTGTTGTTATATGTTATGCATTCTAAACCATTTATCTTGCCACGGTTTATTTCTGTATCGTTACATAAATATGTCATTATATATATATATATAAAATAAACAATAATATTGATCAATATAAAATTAACAATAATGTTGATGATTAAAATCTAATTAAATACAAAAAAATATTCAAGAAACAGAATATTCAAGGGCATAAATATTCTTGTTAACTTAACAGAATCCCCTAAAAAAAATAATTGATGACACTATTAATCCAAACCACCTTAATCCAAATTACAAATTTACAACATTGAAGTACAATGTAAAATTGAACAAATACAACATAGTAACAAAACCACCTTAATCCAAGATTTATCCCAATAATAGTCCCCAACTTGGTAGCTTCCTCTTTTGCATCAGATGATGCAAACAGACATCCTACAACTAAATAATAACATAACGAATACTATGAACCACCAATGATTATATATATATATATATATATATATATATAATATGAATAATTACTTAAATTATAAAAATTAGTAATTAATTAATTACCTGATGGAAGATTATGTGAGTTTGTCCATTTAGTATTACAAATGGCACGTTGAAAGCAGCATTTTGAAGCCAACTCATAGAATAGTGATAGATAATAGTTTATGTAGAAATCATGAGAAATTACAACAAAATAAAATAGTGACAGATAATAGTTTATGTAGAAACAAAATTTGCAATTAAGGATGCAAAATATTATGTTCAAGTAGAAGAGCATATTTGGGAAAACTGACTATGTATCAATGATCCCAAATTTGTAAAGGGCATCTGGTTCAACTTCGGGAGGTGTCATTATTCAAAAATGAAATATATGTTGTTCTTTTAGTTAGACTCCACTGTTCAATTTATTTCACTTTTGACATTTGAAGTAAAAAAACACAAATGATAATTCTACTCTCCTAATTTGAAACAAGTACCTTAAGGCCTTCAACAAGACAATGATGAATGTAACCAGATTTGTATTAGCTGAGAGTGTAATTTGAAACTGCACCTTTTACACTAGTTTGATACTCTTTCTGTGATGTGCAAATATGAGAAATAAACCAACTGAAGCATCCGTCTCTAAATGAACAATCGCAATAGAAAATGAAGAAAGGAATGAATGTATACTGCAAAATTAGAAAAATAAGAAAATTGATTACCCTTTGGGTCGTAACAGCACACTTATCCTTTGTACCCGCAAATCCAAATGATTTCGACTGTAAGATAACTACCAGTCAGTTAAAAACTTAACAAGACTTTCTAGCAATCAACTATAATCTGAGCAGACTGCAGATATTAATTTACTTTTCAAAGGTTGGTTAGGGACAAAGGTGCGGGGAGAACGCAAGACATATAATACAAAGAGAGTTCAGTTTCTATACTGACCAGTCATCACAACAAACATATGATTAAGAATAACCAAAGAAAAGAAACATGAAAGACTTCGTACCAAACAGAGTTCAGTTTCACGTCCCATTTTCAACATGGCGCGATATACTTTCCCGTACGCACCTTCACCAAGGAAAGACTTCGTACCAAAACTATCTGTCACAGACTTCAATTCATTTACTATAATCGAAGGCACAGAAATCGGTTGGAGATTTATAGGCCGAGGAATGGTTACTGCCGTGTGTCTTCCATGATAACTAGAGTTCCCTGCATAGTACGAAAGCAGAATCAAAACAAAACGCAATTGTAGTGCCAACACAAACACAAATATACACAATCAAGACTTACAATTTTCAAAACATCTCAATTTGAACAAAAGCAAGTTCAAAATTATTCAGTACAAGAATTTATAATATTACAGATATAAAAACTATGAAATATGAATACTGTGTTCCTTATCTCGTTGTACCCCTGTCAAGGAAACCACCAGTGTTCAACCAAACATGTGGTGACAATAAACGGTGTAAAACTCAATCACGAATGAAACCATGTACCTTAGAGTTTGTTGATAGTCAAGATCTTTGCAAGTAAATGAGCAGTTCCACTAGAAAAAGAGTAGTCTAAACTCCATAGATTCAAATGTCTCAAAAGTCTCCTTGTCATCTCCTATGAAACCTGCATTGACAACACGGTTCAGGACTAAGGAAATGATAAATTGGCATCAATTGGGATGAACTCACATCTATGTTCTAGTATTCATAAACCTATTGACAAAGTATCAGCCAAAAAGTTACATCATCTCTGTGTGTTATTTCTTGGTTTACCCTGCAACAATGTTGAAATCGTTAGAAGAAGAAACAGATGAAGACGATTTGGATTTGGGCATAAAAAAACGAGTAACATCGTAGAAAGACAAGATTGGAGAAGCATACCTGAAAGGCGGAGCATCTGGTTTTCTTTTTCTCTTCGTCGTTGTCGAAATTGCATTTGTTAATCTCTGATAGGTAATTGCCGAACTCATTCTTTACTTCACCGCTTTGCTTAGTTCTTGTCACTAACACGAAGCTTATGCTATGGTGAATCGAACCCCCAAGGAATTGAGCTCAATTTGTGACGGTGAATGTTCAATTCTGTCCGTAAAGAACCTAGGGTTTTGTGTTAAGAGTCAAAATCGCGGTTGAAATGGAGGAATGATGTACTTCGGATGTGATTAGTGTTCCGAGACCTTTGATTCAAGCGAAGGCGATGATGGTGGTGGTTATCTAGCGGCGCCGGAAGTTACGAAGACGAGAAGAAGACGACGAAGCTGGCTTGTATTCATGGTTGTGAGATTGAATGAAGAAGATGGTTGAATGAGTCTAACCACCGTTCAGAAATGGAGATGTGAGAGAATGAGAGACGAGGGTTGAGTCGATCGAATGAGGAGGCGTGAGAGTTTTGGTGGTTGTTGAGTTTTGGCGGCTGATAGAAAGAAGAAGAAAGGGGTTGATGAGGTTTGGAAAGAAATTAGGTTTAGGAAAAAAATGGTTTGAGCGGCTTATCAAATTTTGTTTTGCGCCAAACATTATTTTATTTTTATTTTAGAGGGAAACTTTTTGGTTTGGGCGGCTTATTTAATTTTTTTTTTAACCGTGGTAGTTGAAGAAAATACCACAGATTCACACTCCAGATTTAATATTTCAAAACATATTTTCACGGTTTAAAAATCCAGGCCAAAGCATATATGTAGCCACATTTTTTGAGCTGTGGAACAATTTGGCGTGGCCGTAGACCATTTTTCTTGTAGTGTCTCCTTAGTCCTCAAGTACTGAGGAATGTATAGAGGCTCTCTTGGGGACGGGTTGCAAAGTTAGTGGGTAGTTACGCCCTAACTTCATGACCAAGAAAGTGGTCAAGGGAAGACTTGTTCTTCATAGACTCATGGAGAAAGTGGTTTCTTCTTTTGACTGACCCTCTTCAGTTAGTCATTATGGGGTCACGTCATCACTCTTGTTTATAAGGCGAGTGAACAGTGGGAGCCCAATTCATGCGGGCCTCGCGGTCCATTTTAGATGACGATATGGCTCTTTTATGTGGCCCCTTCCTTTAAAGGTAGCTCGCCATTGCGCCTAACGTTCCTTCTTTTCCATGGATTATCCCTTCCTATGGGCCTTATAGAATCATATTAGTACACACATATCGATACAAGTCAACACAAAGTTGTCAAGAATATGCTATATCAATACAAGTCAGCACAAAGTTGAAGTATATCAATACAAATTCAATACCCTTTAATACAAATCAGCATAGTTATAACACATTTAGTGTGCATATATCATTATGTAGGGGTGGCAAAACGGGTCGCCCGCTCCGTCCCGCTTTAATTCCGCCCAAAAAAGAGCAGGGCGGACCATCCTGCCAAATTTAAATGGGCATAAAAATCTAACCGGATTCGCCAAGGTGGCAGATTTGCGGGCGGGCTTATCTGCCTATATTTTATTTATTTTTTTTAATTTTTTTTAATAAATTAATAAGTTTTTTTTATATATTTGAATTTTGCGAATGACTTGCTTATTTTTTTGAGGGGAGATTCGGTGTCTATCTCGTTGCTGCTGAAAGCGTTTGCTGAGTAATTACTTATAGAATTTGGTACAACAAAAATCATAGGAACCACCTTGCTACTCTTATTATCTAGGTGTTGTGGTTTTTGTGTGTTGGCCCTTTGGTTCTTTTGTTGTTTTGGGTTGGATCGTTGGCGATCGCCTTGTTTTTCTCTGTTTTTTGAATTAATCAAATTATCATTGGTTCAAAAAAAATGTGGAGGCTAACCACCAAGCTGCAATCCGAAATTTAACTAAGTTTTCTATAGGACCATTTCCTTTTAGATACTTATGTATCCCTTTGAGTAGCAAAACATTGACTATTATTCAATGTAGGGTACTTATGGATAAGATTGTATCTAGGATCAATCACTAGAGCTCGCGATTACTAAGATTTTCTGGCTGGGTTCAGTTAATTAGGAGTGTGCTTTTTTCAATTATCAATTATTGGATGCATTGGATACCTAACCCCAAGAAAATCATCAAAACTGTGGAAGCTACTAGCAGGTTATTCCTTTGGTCTGGAAAAGAGCAAATCACGCGTAAGTCTCCTATAGCTTGGAGCAAAGTTTGTATGCTGAAAAAGCAAAGGGTTGAACATCATTTCCATTTCAGAGTGGAACAAAGCCAATATTTTAAAATTTCTTTGGAACTTATTTGGTAAAACTGACATCTTATTGGTGAAATCGATTCATTGTTACTATACAAAAGGTATGGAAATTCAAGAAGTGCCAATAAGAAGTTCTTGTTCTTGGATTTTAAAAGTGATTATGAAGAAACAGGACCTTATGCAGATCCAGACCTGGGAAAACTTGATGCAACAGGAAAAATTCAAAACTAGAATCATGTATCATTCTCTCAAGGTTCCAGAACCGGTTGTCAATTGGAGGAAAGTATTGATGGGCAATATGGCTCGTCTGAGAGCACTGTTCATTTTGTGGTTGAAATGTCATAGCAGACTTGCTACGAAGGATAGACTCATGAGGTTCGATTTTGTGGATAACGAAAACTATTATTTTACAGGCAAAAGGAATCTATGCAACATCTTTTCTTTGTCTACAATGGAGTGAAAGACATATTTCTCATGTGTTGCAGTGGCTCCAAACTCATCGTACCCCATGAAAATGGAATGAGGAACTCCAATGGTGCATGATGGTGCATTAGGCAAAGCAAAGGGAAAAGTGCTAAAGGTGCTATTTTCAAATATGCTATTGCACAGACGGTTTGAGATATGGAAGTTTAGGAACAATTGTTGTTTTGGGGAGCTTAATAGTAACCATACAATATGACCTAAAATTATTGAAAGTATTGTGTATGAAAGTTGGACAAAGCCTAGGCTTAGGAAATATCTTAGTAGGTTAATGTTGCCTTAAGGGTAGTATGTGGTGTTTGTAAGATGGTTGGATCTTTTATATCGCTAAGCTTGTACTATTTTTTTTGAACTTAATATACTTGATTAACTCAAAAAAAAAATAAGTACAAGCGGCCCTGAGGATCCAACAACCAAAAATCCAAAAGGACTAAGTTTTCTAGAAAACTATCACCCATCTAACATTAGGATAGCTATATATTTTCTAAGTTTCGTGTTACCCCACGTTCTATACACAATGGTATCTATAATCTATTTCCCTATATCCTTATCATGCACCTTATTCCAAAAATAATTCTCATTTCTGATAGTCCATAGCATATAAACTGCCTCAGCAATTGCAGTTTTTAGAATGACCGTTTTGTTACCTTTCCCTTTAGTGTGGTATATTATCCACTGCGGTTCATGTCTCCATTCTCTAGGACAATGCTGAACTTGTATCCAATCCAGAACTTCCTTCCAAACATGTTTCATTAAAGGACACATGAAGAAGAGATGATCAATGGATTCATCCTCCGAATAGAGACAACAAGTTATATTATCAAGCATACCGAGTCTCAATAATCTATCTTTTGTTGGTAGTTTTCCATGGCAAGTCAACCATAGAATGAAACACGCTCGAGGTTGCGCCATATTACCGTACATTAAGTTTTTCCAATCCACTTTTTTTGTCACAGATCAATAAGCTATTATTATACACCTCCTTCATTTTGAATTTTTCCTTCTTACTGATGTCCTCCCAAATTTCCATGTTATGGATATGGTCTCTTTCTTTGAGCACATCTTTTATGATCCAAGTGTGAGAAGGTTTGATTTTAATGTCCATAATGTTCCTATTTTTTAAATAATAGGATTGGATCCATCTAACCCAAAGAGAATCTGCCTTACCGCTTAAATTTCATATGAGCTTTATCATGTTCGCCCTATTCCACACTTTTATATCAATAATGTTAAGTCAGCCAAAACTTTTAGCTTGTACTATTTTTTGAAGTAATAAATTTTTAATTTTTTTCAAAAAAAAATATACATTTTTACGAATGTGACACTGAAAATGAAATTTCTCGTTTGTTTTGAGTTTTTTAATTTATTATCAAATGTTTTTTATTTTCAGGATTATTTTTTAGTCGTGATTCTTTTAAATCTTATTCTCATGTTTAAACGATGAGAATCTAACATTTTTATGAAAATAAAATTCAACTAACATTAGTTAATTTAGTGGTGATTGACGATAAATTTGGTAGAGAGAATCACAGTTCAATTTCACCGGTCCAATAGACTAAATACTAGAGCTAAAAAAATCAACTGACATTAACTTTCCACTTCTATTCATATTTATTTTGTTTTTGTTTTTATAATTTTTAAATTAAATAAATTTTATAAAGATAAAAATATTATTCTTAGAAATAATATTTCAAAGAATATGATTCTATAAAAAATTATCTCATAATTTAAAACAAACACGCGGTTATTACTTGTTTACATCTGCTATCACACAAAGTAAACATTAGATTATTAAACGTTAAATAAGTCAGTTGCTTAGTCAATATGATACTTTTTAGATTTGTAAATAACCGAATAATTTGCATGTTGCATGTTGAATGTTGAATGTGGTTAAGTCATTATATAATAAATATGCCATATAGACATAATTAATTTATAAGTGTATTTGGAATAAAAATACTAAAGGGATGTAAATGTATGAGTTTTAGGGCCGAATAATATTTTGTCTAGTACTATAAATAATAACATGATTTCTCCTCTGCATATGAAAGTATAAGTGTTGGAGTAGAGTAATATCTTTTTAGAGCAATCTAACACTTGTAATTAATAATATATAGTGGTATATCCAAAAATTTATATTGGCGGGGCTAAAAATTAGTGTATATATTTTAACTAAAAAATATTATGAGTTTATTAAAAAATATATAATTGACAAAAAACTTTTAATACATAATAGCTTATATAAAATTACAAACTTTTTCTACACATTTTATATTCTAAAATATTTAACTTATTTTACTGTCATTACTACTAAGTATATTCAAATAAATTCATTGAACACTGTCATGAGAAATATTAAAACTAAATTTTAATAATATCGTTGAATTGAATACACAATATATTTTTTCATTGAGAAAATTGTAAAATATTTAGAAAAGAGATTTATATTTTTTTAATAAACTCATAATATTTTACAATTTAAAAAAAATTGAATACAATTTTAAAAAGAGAAAAGGGGTGATGCACTGACAGTGTAAAATATTTTTACACTGTCAACCAATCACCACCCATATATCCAATTAAACAATTTAAAAAAAAACTTAATGACATGGCACATTTATGATTTTCTATTGGATGATAGTGTAAAATTTTTTTACACTGACAATGCACTACCTTTTAACTCTTTTAAAAAATATTCAAAATTTTTTAAATTGTAAAATATCGTTGAATTGAATACACAATATATTTTTTCATTGAGAAAATTGTAAAATATTCATTGACCAAATTTTAATTTTTTTTAAAATAATAAGAATTAAATATAAATTTTTAAATTTTTTAAAAATAATAATAAAAGTAATGAAAATCTCGAATTAGAAATTAAATTTTGAATTTTTTTAACAAATTTTATAATATCCTAACCATATATGTAAAATAATTATTTAAAAATACACATTAGCCTAATACATAAATCTCAAACCTAGATATTAAAAGAAAAGAGAATCACAGATCTACTAAAACTCTTGACTTTCAAATTCTAAAATTCTAACTAGAAAAATTTATAAATAACTTTAAATTTATAACTAGGAAAATGTATAAATAACTTTAAAATAATATATAGGATATATAGGACAATTGTAGGTGGCTGCGCATGAAAGGCATTGTGTCATTTAATAGTTCTATCTCGTCTAATCAATTGAACTTTTGCAATGAAAGTCACTTCAACAAAATGGTTGATTAGCTTCCATTTTCTTGTTATAATTGTGTGTTCTAGTTAACTCATAGTTGAATGAATTCGTTTTTACTACTATTGAAAATTTCTAGCTAATTCTTATCCATTTTAAAACAAATACAATATATCAAATCTAATAGAGCTTATAAGCTTAAAAGTTGTCTATAAAAGAAGTTTTATAAACTGAGTAAACAAATTGTTGAGATATTTTTTAATTATTTACTTATATCTAATTTTTTTGTTAATACATACTAACAACGTGTTTGAAAGTTAGTTTATTGGCTTAATGGTAATTTTGGTTTCTCTATTATCAATTTTTAGTTTTGATCTCTCTATTTAAAAATCTTGAATTTTAATCCCTTTATTTTAATTTTTTGAGGATTTTGGTCCCCTTGCAAATTCGAAGGCAATTTTTAATGAAATGGAACTCACATTGATGACATGTTCAAAATAAATCTTAAATAAAATTAGTTTTTTTAACATTTCACAGCTGAACTGGCACTGACACATCATCAATATGAGCGTCATTTCATTTAAAATTGTATTCGAATTTGGAGGGGGACTAAAATCCTCAAAAAACTAAAATATAGGGACTAAAATTCCGGGTTTTAAAATAGGAGCACCAAAACTATAAAAAAATGGTAACAAGGGACCAAAATTGCAATTAAGCCTAATTTATTTTAAAATTTTAAGATAAAATATCTCTATTTTAAATTCTAATTCATTACATCTAATAAAAACCATTTTTATTTTAAAATGTAATATTCTCTCTCACACACACAACTTTCGATCCACCATTAGTGCGTCGCGGTGTGCCACCGTTGTGTTTCGATACGCCACCGTTGCGTTTTTGTACGCCACCATTGTGTTTCAATGCGTCTTCATTGCGTCACCGTGGAAATTTGGTTTCAGACAATGTTTCAAAAACTGAACCGGAGAAGGAACCGTTAAAACATGCGGGTCATGGTTCAATCGGTTCAACCGTGTTTGAACCGTATATTAAATTTAAACTAAAAAATATATAAATAAATTATTAAATATCTTACTAAAATTAATTTATATCATAATTTGTAAAATAAAATTCTCAAATAAATACGATACTAATAAACAAGTTTACAAAATAAGAAGAATGTAATGTAAGACCTAAGGACCAATATGTATATATTTGTCCTAATTGTTTAACTCAAAGCCATAAGTTATTCATTAATATAATTTTTCACATCTGTTTACAGACCAACATCGGTTATCCCGTGTTCTCATACATTACATTATTTCTTCTCTTTCTATTACATTTACATTGTCTTGTGTTCTTCAATTTTATTCTTTATTTTCCATCTATACAATTTTAAATGTTTGCTATAATTAATTTTTTAGATTTAAACAAAGAAATAAAATGAAGTAAAAACATAAAAAAAATATCTTTCATTTTTCAAACAGTCTGGTTCACCAAAACCGGTCCCGATTTTACGGTTATTTTGCGCTTGAAGCAATTTTATTCCAATTTTATAGACCTAACCGTTTATTGGTCCAAACCGAACCGAATTAGACAATGGCTCAAGGTTGAACCGGTTCAACCGGCCGGGTCAATCTGGGTTTTAAAAAATTGGTTTCTGATCGTAGCTTAGGGTCTAGTTTAGGGTTCATATTCGATCGATCCCTATTTTTGAGGCACATACACGCAAACTCTTTTGAATATTACAACTTTTTCTCTATTTCAGTTTTCGATCAGTTTATTTTCATCGTCTATGACAACAATCGAGGAGTTATCTGAGCTTGTCGATCCCATGCATCAAGCATCAATAGTACCCGCTGACGAAGATATCAATGAAACAAAAAATTTCTGAAGACTTTCAACTTTCCTAAATGTCGTTGCTCTCGGCAACATCGTATGTCTTATCCGTTTTTTTCTTCATCATCATAGTTTCTAATTTATTATATTTGTGATTTCAATTTTGCAGGGTGTTGGTAAATTAGCGGTTTTGAATAGTTTAATTGGACATCCAATTATGGTAAATTAGGTTTTGAAACTCTATAATGTCAATTCTATAAATGAAGTGAAATTTGATGTGAAAGTGGCGATGAATATTTATTTTCTTTTGCATTGCTATGCAACCAAATACTTCTATGAGCACCAAATCTATTAAATTGTAGATTGACAAAAAATCTCAGCAAGTTAGTTAAATCTTTTTCAATTCACAAAGATCAAAGTAGCTGATCTGTTCATTTTTTCTATTTTTCTGGATTGACTAATTGCATTTGTATTCATATGCTTTGTTTTATTTTCTACAGGTGCTTTAAGATATTCTTTAAAATTTATAGGAGAGACAGATAGTAATAATAATATGGAACCATTATATTCTTTATTGCATAAGGATTGAATATAAGCAAAGTCATCCAATTCCATATCATATACTAACATACTAACATAGAGTTCACAATTTTTGTTGGATTAACTTGACATTTAAGCTAGTTTAGTTTTTCTTTCTGAAATGAACCATGAATAGTCTTAAGTAGAAATAAACATTAATGTTTCACCTGTGGTAATTATAGTGATCTGATTGTAGCATGAGTCCAATTGGGTGAAGAGACTTCACACATGCTACTACTCTAGATACACGAGCGCGTGACATGGAAGTATTGGTACCTTGAGAACATGTTGATGTCCAAAATTTGGACCCCCTAGAACAAGCACCAAAGCTTTCCGCAATTGACCGAACTGATCCATTTTATCTGCAAGCCATAAGTTGCATTGTAAAAAAAAGGAGCCAGATCCCTATCCTAACCATAGAATTTTGGTCTTTTGGAATGAACAGACGCACTAATTATAGTGTAAGTATCTATTCGCCTTTTCTTTTGTTGAAAAGAAAAAAATTCACCAGGGTCAAATTCTTCTTTATATCCAAGCCCTGATACCAGGTGTATAAATCCTCTTTCATCTTCACTTCCTCGGGAAATAGAGGAGTTAGCTCAGAGTGGTAAAAGGAAGTAGTTCGGTGGAAATGAACTTTGGACCAATAATTCTTAAAATCCCCTCTACAAGAGCGGGCACTTCCTACCGGGGCTAGAGATAAGAAGAAA
This sequence comes from Vicia villosa, assembly GCF_029867415.1. Lineage (NCBI taxonomy): Eukaryota > Viridiplantae > Streptophyta > Magnoliopsida > Fabales > Fabaceae > Vicia > Vicia villosa. The sequence goes on along the minus strand of NW_026704977.1, from coordinate 134,800 downwards.
GCTAGATAAACCTCAGAAGTGGTAGGTTTCTCCAGTAAAGGTCGAAGAAGATCCCTACTAAAAGTTCCCAAGACTTGTACTCGATGAAAAACAGGAACATCGTCATGAAAGTCTAAGTGTCAGGATGAAGCTGCGAGGGGGAAACTATTATAAGGTCTATCACGACTACCTAAAAATTAGAGAAAGACAGACGTATGCCTAACCTGGTGAAAATACACTCGTACAAAGGAACCGAACCACCCTCGAAAGATTTGCACACACTTTCATCTAGACCTACTAGTAGAACTGTCCAATCTGGGGGATTGCCAACCGTGATATCGGCTTCGGTCATAACATCAAAGATGTTCAAGATAGAGGGAGTCCAAACTATTTCAGTGGCCACCCAATGATATTTATTTGCATTGGCCAACTCTATTAATCAAAGACCCTTACGGGCCAACATATCATTTTTATGATGGTCATCGAGATTGATCTATGACACGGCATTATACTGCCCCTTGAACTCCATATGACAAGAAATTTCAGCATTACTGAGGTGATGACCAGTTACTTCCCGATATGTTTTGACAAAGCGACATGAATGTTCCCTCCTTTCACAGGTAACCTCTATTTCTGCCCCGGCCAAGACATTAGAAGGCATAGGCCTCTCGACATGGTATACACCTCGCCAGACTTCGTCGAGAACATAATCACTAAAGGACCCCTATAAAGAACTTCATCTGAAAGAGATTCTCCAAATCACTCAGAATGATGATTTATGGTTTATAATCCCCGCTAATAGAAGGGAAGGAATGCGATTCAGACTCCATTCCAATTTTCAAAGACGAAGAAACACTACCCTCCGATTCACTCTCGAGGATAATAGGGTTGTCGTTCCTCCTAATAAAAATGTGATAACTACTTGAGTAAAATCTGAGGTGAATAGAAGGTACCTTGAAATATGAGGGCGAAATCACTTAAGCAAGGAAGATGGTTGAAAAGTCGAAGCTTTAATGCTTTAAAATTATGAACGTGCAACGATAGTTACTCTAGAAGAAAAGTGCTCTCAAATAAAAGTAAAGACTTGAAGAGGCAAGATAAACTCAGTCCACAAGAAAGCTAATAAGTTTCTCCAATATCTCTTTTCCTCTTTATATAGACAAAGGCAATAAAATGAATTGGCTCAAAAGTAGGAAATATGGGTAAATCAACGATTACATTTCATCTGGAGATGACAACCGTACTCAAGTGTACTCGAGTACACGGAAAGCTGCGTCACATCACCCCATACATTTTTAGGTCACAGGTCAAAGGAAAACTGCAAAATGTTTCAATAATGGAATTGCATTTAATGCTCACATCCCCATCACGCTTTAGCAATTCCAAAGCGGTGCATGCCAGTAGACTCCTAGGCAAACATCCTTAGAGGTCGGTCAAAACTACTAGAACACTCCCCCGATATCAAACATGTCTAACGGGTCTTGGGGGCAACTATTTTATGTCGTCCAATGACATAGGACCCACTACTTTGCTTCGTCTAGAGGCCCAATAACACGAGGCTTATTATCCGACCTAAATCGTCAAGCCTAAGGTATAAATACTTTCATAAAGGGTTTCATGAACATAATCTCTTATCTCCACTCTCTCTAGCTTTGTCTTGAACCCTAAATTGACTTGGACGTAGATGTGCTAACCATACAGGTACTCCCCCTAGGTCCATCATATCATAGACAACAAACACCAATTAACGATATCGCAACAAGACTGATACCTCTGGTTCAAGGAACGTCGTGATAATGACCTTCGATCCATGGTGTCGTCTCATCGTAGTGCTCCAGAGACTTCACTTTGCCGTATTCTCCAATCCTCACCATTTCTAAATATATATATATATATATATATATATATATATATATATATATATATAATACTACAGAAATGCTATTCTTACACCAAATCTTACACCTACACCGTATGTACGGACGATACTGTTCATGTACGGACGACATTGTTCATGTACAGACGAATACTATTCATGTACAGACATATACTATTCATGTACGGGCGTTTATTTTTAATACCTGGACGTGCATTAACCAACTTCATTATTGCATTAACCAAGTTTTTACACTGCATTAACCAAGTTTGATGACTGCTAAAAAATATTTTTAATACCTGGATGTTGCATTAACCAACTATATTACTGAATTAACCAAGTTTTTATACTGCATTAACCAAATTTGGTGACTGCTAAAAATTATTTTTAATACCTGGATGTTGCATTAACCAACTTCATTACTGCATTAACCAAGTTTTTACACTGCATTAACCAAATTTAGTGACTACTGTAAAGTACTGTTGGGTGTAAGTATTGGTGTAACAATTGGATGTATGAATAACATTACTCATAATACTATGATGCAGTTTACAATAATACTCATGAAGTCCCCACACCATCGGTACCTACCAATAATAATGTCCACTATGAATCATACTACAAAATACACATAATAATCTCTGTAGCATAAGTCTTACTCAACAAAGTGAAGTCCCCGCTATTTACAGTAATGTCCACTATGAGTGATACTAAAAAATAACCATAATAATCTCACCAACATAAGTCATTCTCAACAAAGTGAATTTCATGTATTTTGAACGTAAATTAATCTTAACAGTAGATTAATTTTGGAACCGTCTTAACATGAAAATGTTCGCCGCCAACAATAGAGGCTCTCTAATGCCTAACATTTGGTGTGTCTGTAAAAATAACATTGATCCTCAAATTCATAGTTTTTCTGACCAATTCATTTCCTTTACTTTCAACTGTAACAACAAAACATGTGGCATCGCTTCCATTTACGCTTCAACTTGTCACATTAAAAGAAGAGTTCTCTGGGAGGACTTAGCCAATGTTAACTCTTCCGATTTCCCTTGGATGTTCGTGGGTGATTACAACGCAATTCTTGGGGCGCATGAACACAGAGGCTCCTGCATTCCCAACAGCATCCCTATTACTGAATTCAAGACTTGGATCGATAATAACAACCTTTTAGAACTTCCTTCCAAAGGAAGTCTTTTTACATGGTTCAATGCGCGTGCCGGCAGAGACTCAATCGAAAGAAAGTTGGATCGTGCTCTATGCAATCAGGATTGGCATAATGTGTGTTTCACTTCCATCTCCTCTGTTCTTCCGAGATACAGATCTGATCATCATCCCTTAATGGTGGAATGTTCTTTCTCTTAGATTAAAATGACATCTCATTTCAAATTTTTGGGCATGTGGACTCTCCACAATTCTTGCCGGGAGTTGGTGGCTGATACTTGGGCATTACCGTGCGTAGGTTGCCCAATGTGGATTCTAACTAAAAAGCTCCAACTGCTCAAGAATAGAATTAAACATTGGAATTGGAATATTTTTGGTAATATTCATCAAAGAGTGCAGGAGCAGAAGAACATTTTACATGGTATTTAGGAGAAAATTTTCAATTTCGGGGGGTCTTCATCACTTCGTGAGCAGGAAAAAGCTGCCCATCTGGTGCTGGAATCCTCTTTTAAGCAAGAAGAGATTTTCTGGGCAGAAAAGGAAAACATGGATTGGCAAAGCGATGGGGATCGTAACACTGCATACTTCCATAGAATCGCAAAGATGAAAAGATCTAATAATGCTATTACTTTGCTTATGGATGGTGATACTGCGATTACGGAAAATGCTGAAATGGCTAAACTGACAGTTTCTTATTTCACTAACCTTTTCTGTTTTGCAGGAACATCTTCTCCCAATAGTCTCGTTGAGGAAGTCATTCCGCAGCTGGTTACAAACGAGATGAACACAATCCTTACCATGATCCCTTCCAAAGAGGAAATTCGAAGTGCTCTTTTCAACCTCAACAAGTTTAGTGCGCCCGGGCCTGATGGTTTCGGAGGCTTATTCTTTCATGCCTACTGGAGCATAATCAAAGATGACGTTTATGCTGCGGTAACCCAATTTTTCCAATCCGGAGGTGTTATCCCCAACTATAATGTTAGGAAAATCTCCCTCATTCCAAAATCTACGGAAGCTCAGTGTTTGAAAGATTTCCGACCGATAGCTCTCTCAAACTTCAAATTCAAGATAATTACAAAAATCATTGCTGTTAGACTCTCATCGATTATGCCTTCCCTCATTTCTAAGGAGCAACGTGGTTTCATCCAGGGCCGTAATATTAAAGATTGCATCTGTCTGGCTTCGGAAGCCATGAATGTCCTGGACAATAAGAGTCCATTTGGTAACATTGCAATGAAAGTTGACTTAACGAAGGCTTTCGACACCATTAGTTGGGATTTCATCTTGCAGGTGCTTCGCGGTTTTTGTTTCGGAGATACCTTCTGTCAGTGGATCATGGCCATTCTTTCTTCTGCTTGCATGTCTATATGTTTCAACGGTGAGCTTCATGGTTATTTCAACTGCAAGAGAGGTGTTCGTCAAGGAGATCCATTATCTCCTCTTCTTTTCATGTTGGCCCAAGACGTTTTGAGCAGGCTTATTAGCAGGGCAGTTTCCAACGGCTCTTTAAACCTCATCAAGGCTTCAAAATCCAACTTGGTCCCTTCCCATATTATGTTTGCGGATGACATTATGATTTTTTGTACCGGAAAGCGAGAAAACCTTCAGCACCTTGAGAATATTTTCTACAAATATGCTTTAGAGTCGGGGCAACAGGTGAATTATTCCAAGTCTTTTGTCTTCATGGGGAAGATGCCTTATCGTTTGAAAATTCGTATTCTCACTGATACGGGGTTCAAGATTGGCGTACTGCCGTTCTGTTACCTTGGAGCTCCTATTTTCAAGGGAAGGGTCAAGCGCTGCTACTTCGCTCTCATTATGAATAAAATTTCGGCTAAACTCGCTGGCTGGAAAGGTTCCTGTTTATCCATGGCAGGAAGAATCATTCTTGTTAAGTCAGTCATTACCAGTATGACAAAGTATAGCATAAATATTTACAGTTGGCCCATTGCTTGTATTAGAGATTTAGAGAAATCTTGTAGGAATTTCATTTGGTCTGGTAGCACTACGAACAGAAAAGGTTGTGTTGTTTCTTGGAGGAAAACCTGCCAGACGGTCTTGAAGGGGGGTTTGGGGCTTCTCTCGATCATATGGTTGAATGAAGCTACGAATATGAAACTGTTTTTTCGTTGCGCAACAGCAAGGAAGATTGGGCAATCCTGTTGAGAAATAGAGTTATTAAATCTTACGGGTTTATCCGCTACCACATTTTCTCTTCCATCTGGACCGGCATCAAGGTAAACATTAACACTGTCGGCAACAATACATACTGGAGTTTGGGCTCGGGCTCTAAAATCCGGTTTTGGACCGACTCTTGGAACGACGACCCCTATATCAACTCTACTTCATTGGAGGAGTTGCAAATGAAAGGTATTAAACCTCACGTTATGATTGCGGACCTTGCTGCTCAGGGCCTTTGGAACATTCCTTAGGATTGGTTTATTTGGTTTCCGTTTTTGGCTTCGCGTATGGCCAACATTTTGGCTCCATCTTCTGAGAGTGATGACACGATGGGCTGGTCTTCTTCTATCACGGGCCAGTTAGAGCTGAAGGATGCTTATAATTTTGTGGCTATTCCGGCTCCGGAGTTCCCTTGGAGTAAAGCTCTATGGCACATTAATATCCCTCCTAGTAGATTTGTGCTGGTGTGGAGAATCCTTCACAAAATAATTCCCACGGATGATTTCATAATGCAGAAAGGTATTCCTTTGGCTTCTCGTTGTCCGATATGTCATGCTAATTCTGAAACCTTATAGCACCTTCTTTATGATTGTAATTTCTCCAAGAGTCTTTGGGCTTGGCTTATGAAAAAACTCAAGCTTGGATCTATCCCTCTTTCAGTTGCTGAATGGCTTGACAGAAGCTTCAGCCTTAACGCGCCGCAAGCTGCTTTGATACACTGTGCAGCAGTGGTAAATTCTCTTTATATTCTTTGGCAGATCCGAAACTCTTCAAAACACGATAACTGCAAGCCTTCTCTCATCTTTGCTACCGATTGGATTATGCGACAGGTTCAAATCTCCGGAAATGCTTGTCGCAAAACTTCGTATATTAGTATACAGGAGTTCTCGTTCATAAAAAACTTCAAAGTTAATATCATCCCTCCTAAGGCTCCCAATATTAGAGAATTTATTTGGAGCCCTCCGTCTTTTGGATGACTTAAATGCAACTGCGACGGTTCTTTTATTCCCGACATCGCCATGGCCGGTGGTGGAGGTATTTTCCGCAATCACAGGGGGGATTTCATTCTTGCCTTTGCTGACCCGATCCATTACACCTCTTCCATTCATGCTGAATTTGGAGCAGTCATTTGTGCCATGGAGATTGCCATTGGCAAAGGTTGGAATAAGCTTTGGGTGGAAACCGATTCTAGCATGGTTGTCAAAGCTTTCTCCAACCATAATCTTGTTCCTTTTGTCTATAGGATTCGTTGGCGCTTTTGCGTTCTTCACTTTAATTTCTCGCACCTTATTTTCACTCACATCTACAGAGAAGGTAATTCTTGTGACGATTTTTTGGCGAACTTCGCGCTCGGCATTGGTTCTACCACCATTTTTGATTCTATCCCATTGGAGATTAGAAATGATTTTGTAAAGAATAAGTTAGGCATACCTTTTTTTAGATTCTCTTAATCTTGGGGGCTAACTTGTTCCCCCGTTAGGCTCTTTTGTATCGGTTTCTTTGATATATATTACTGCATTATTCAAAAAAAAAATAAAAAAATCTTAGAAAAGACTTTGGTTGCTTTAAGTTGATCTACCAATTAATCACTTATTTGAAGAAGTGACCACTTGTTCTTTATAATAATCGTATTAAGTTGGTGGTGATCTGTGCACAATCTCATTTCAGCGTCTTTGTATTTTCTGATTTATTTTTTTTATCAATACTATAATTAATTAAAATTCTAAAAAAATAATTTGTATTTCAATTATTACAAATAATTAATCAAAATATTCATAGTGTAGTATTTCCAAATATTACAGATGTGAATTGAATCAATTAACAGAGAATTACTTTGGTAAAGTGAACTATGAAAGTCAGAGGCCAACTATGATCCATGAGTGAAACTCAAACAAGTTCTTGTAGCATCTATCTAAGGTTAGATTCTTGGAACTACCATAGAGAAAAATAGTTGAAATTTCCATTACCAAATACTAGTAATAAATTAAGTTGCACCAACCAAACCCATTTTACTAAAATACCATGAATCTTCATCCGTTGATCATATTTGACTCTGTGTGAAGCCGTAATCGCCGCCGTTCAAACCCTCTCCGTTTGAAAACAATACCCCAAACTTTTCAGACGCTTCTTTTCTTTTGCCAACAACCAAACCAGTTGGGAACACAGAAAAAATAACAATTCAACTAAATCCAACCAAACAGTTATGTTACACTAACAGCTTTGTTCACTTGTTCGTATCCAATTTTTGTTTCAGTTCAACTTGAAGAAGCAACATAGAAATCTCCAAATAAAGAAACAACATCGAAGTTTCTGTCACACCACTTGCTTCTTTCCTTAACACGGTCCAATTAGCGTAGTGGCTAAGCATCGCCACGTTGACTAAATATTTGAAATACCAAAACTAGACAAACCTAACCAAAATTTTTAACCTACCCATTAAGGGTATTTACGTCATTATACTATTAACTTTCCTATGAATTTCAACGAAAAACAAAGTCAACACACATTCATTCACACGTTTTCTTGACTTGTCTCTAACTCCAACAAAGCCTATAAATAACCAAATCCACACGTTCAGTATTTCCAAACCATTCAATTCAATATCCTCACACAACACAACACAGCATAATCTTTCATCACACTCAAAGTTCCAACAAAAACAACAACAATTTCCTTTTCTGTTATGGCAATGAAGAGACAAAGAAACAACGAAGGAACAACAGACAACACAGATTTAGCAAACTGCTTAATGCTACTGTCTTGTCCGCAACAACAGAAAGCCTTTGAAAACGGAGTTTACGAGTGCAAAACATGCAACAAAAAATTCTCATCTTTTCAAGCACTCGGTGGCCATAGAGCTAGTCACAAGAGAATGAAGCTGGCTGAAGGGGAGGAGCTTAAAGAGCAAGCTAAGTCTCTTAGTTTATGGAACAAACCCAAGATGCACGAGTGTTCTATTTGTGGTATGGGATTTTCTTTGGGTCAAGCATTGGGAGGACACATGAGAAAACATAGAGCTGTTATGAGTGAAGGGTTTTCTTCTATCAATGAGATTATTGCGAAGATTCCAGTTTTGAAGAGATCGAATAGTAAGAGAGTTATGGGATTTGACTTGAATTTGACGCCATTGGAGAATGATGACTTGATGCTTGGAATGAAGTCGCCTTTAACGCCTATTCCACTTTCTTTGTTTTGATCAACTTTTATGTTGTTAATATTTTCTTGACTCTTGTATTCTTTGAATTTTTTGTGCAAAAATTCGTTGATTCTTTTGGTTGTTATAGATATATAGTTTTGTAGTTTGTAATAAACAGATACAGTTATTTTAATGATCAATATTGATATTTTAACACCATCTTATTTGTTGACTATTATCTTTATAATGAATTGTTTGGTGTACCTACAAATTTCATTCTTGTAAGTAAGTTTTGTTATAGAAAATTGAGGTATTTTATGGATGAAGAAAGGAGGAATGTTAGAGTCTAGAGGAAATGATGTGGAAGGGAATTAATTAATTAGAATGAATCTTCATGTATTTATTTATATGATAACAAACTTGGTTAATAGTAGTTCTTAGTAGACTAACTAACATTGAACAAACTTATAACAAACTAAACAAGCATAGTCAAAATGCAGTAACTTATATAACAAGTAAATTATCAAAACATGAATTATTCACACAACACTCTAACCATGATTTTAAATTGCGGGTGTTGCGATTGCAACCAATGTGATTGCTGCGATGCGCATTGCGCCCGTTGTGGCGTGAATTTTAATTGGGAGATATTTGAAAAACACCATTAAAAAACTCTTAAAATTAATATTTTACATTACAAATCACGTGTAAATTTAGTTTTTGGGTCTCAAATGTTCAGTTACAAATTACACCACAATTGCGGCCTGATGGGGATGCGGAGGCTACCGCATCAACAATATTGCTGCTACAATTGTGATTGTAGACCGCAATTTAAAACCATACACTCTACCTAATTCACGTTTTTAAGCTTCTCGTTCCGATAAGCTCATTCAAATCCTAGTTTTCTTCAATGGTGTGGTGAAGATATCAGGAAGTTGTAATTCTAATTTGTAATATTCAAGTTCAAGCCTTTCCATTAGATTCATCAAGAGAGAGAATATTAAGCATTTAATGTGGCTATTAATTTTTCTCTCTTGATGAATCCAATGGTTGGTATTTCTTCCTCTCATCTCTCATTATAAAATGCTCTCACTTGATATGCTATATATATATATATATATATATATATATATATATATATATATATATATATATATATATATATATATATATATATATATATATATATATATATAGGGGACGACTCAAGTGAGAACACTTGGTTATTATGAGAAATGAGAACAATGAATCACGACCATTAAATTTTGATTTTGTTAATTTTAATGGACTGGATTGGTTTCTCTTTATATGTTGATTTAAAATAAATACTAAGGATCATAGAAAGAGAAACCAATCCAGTCCAATAAAATCAACAAAATCAAAATTTAATGGCCGTGATTCATTGTTCTCATTTCTCATAATAACCAAGTGTTCTCACTTGAGTCGTCCCATATATATATATATATATATATATATATATATATATATATATATATATATATATATATATATATATATATATATGCTTACTCTTGACATGACTCATATGATGATTAGTTATATTTATTGATGTTTTTTTGGTTAAACATTGACTTCATCTTCACTGGTTTAGTGACTTCATCTATTGATATTATTATTATTCCCTGCTTCCTTGAACTCTATGAGATTAGAGCACCACCAATCATGAATAGATAGCCCGTAATGCTCTTCTTATCATCTTGATCTCCGTCAAAATCTGAATCAGTGTAAGCAATTACACTTATGCTGTAGTGTTCTTATGACTTGGCATTAGCACACCATGATCAATTATGTGTTTAATGTACCTCAATACTCTCTTAGAAGCTATTAGGTGACATTCTCCAAGTTTCTCCTTAAATCTACTTATGAAGCCAACACTGTGACAAATGTATGGCTTAATATTGCACAAATATCTTAAGGAATCGATGATTTACTTGTACAAGGTTGCTCTACAAGCTCATCGTTTGTAATCTTGCTAAACTTTTCTTCAATTTCCAATGGTGTGATTTTTAAGTTGCAATTGCTCATTTTGAATCTTTTCAAAATGTCTTCTGCATATTTCTTATAATGTAAGAACATTCTTTTGTTTGTATATTTGAACATCATTCCTAGGAAATATTCCTAGGAAATATGACAAATTTCCTAAATCAGACATTTCAAATTCTTGCATCATGCTTGCCTTGAATTTAATGATTTTTTCTTCATTTGAACTTGTGATCACTAGGTCATCTACATGTAAACATAGGATAAAATTTGACCAGGTCTGCTTGAGCCTTTGACCTACACACCATGCTTTGATGTGCATTTTTTCAAGTCATCTTAATTAGAAAACCATTTATCATCTTATTCCAAGCTCTAAGAGCTTGGTTCAATCCATACAAGGCCTTTTGTAATTTGTACACCTTTAGTTCTTGCCCTTTGATCTCAAAACATAGTGGTTGCTTTACATAGACCTGTTCATCTAATGGTCCATTCATAAATATCGAATTTACATCTAACTGATGTATTTTCCACCCATTGTATGTTTTTAAGGCTACAACAATTCTAACAATTTCCATAAGTGGTGCATAAACTTCATTAAAATCAATACCATGTTTGTGCATGAAGCTTCTTTTAACTAATATGGATTTTTAATTAGCAATGTCACCATTTGGTCTTAAATTTAACTTCTATACCTATATTACATCTATATCCTTCTTATTTGATTTGTCTACAAGCTCCCAAATTTTGTTCCTTTCAATTGCTATAATCACTTTTTGGATAGCTGCGAATTTTTTTGAATCCTTCATGAGTTGATTCAAATCAATTGGTAATGACTCATCTATTGTAGCTTATTCTATTAAATCACCTTCTTAATTAATTACTTGATGTGAAAAATATTTCATAATTAGTTAATCTTACTGGTTTAGTTCTTGTTCTAATTGATTTTCTTACATTTTGTTTTGATGCCCCTTCACCTTGATCAAATAGTTCTTCACCTATTTGATTATCTTCAAGCATAATTATTACAATGTTTTTATCATGTTGGATTGACTTCTAGGGGTGTGCAAAATATCCGGTTGTGATGTCCAAATCCATAACCAAATCTAAACCACTTTTAAATATTCGGATATAATTGAATGGTTATTAACCGGTTTAGTTATTAATGGTTTGGTTATCCATTCATATAATCCGGATATAATTAAATGGTTATTAACAGGTTAAATTATTTTGGATTCAGTTATAATTTGGTTATTATCCAAATCCAAAATATTTTAATTGTCAAAATAAATTAATTTTTTTGAAAAAAAAATTCGATTTTTTTTTCAAAACTGGATTTATAAAAAAACGGTTATATAATTATAACCAAATTTATAACCGGTTATATAACCAGTTTTAATTAAAATGTGGTTATGGTTATAAATCCAAACTATTTAAATGGTTTTAAAATGGTTATGGTTTGGTTTTTAAAAATAATCAACCATGCACACCCCTATTGACCTTTGAGTCAAATTCCAACTCATACCTTCATCTACTTGAACATCTCACCTCTTGGTTTAACGTAACCCATGATTTTTCTCCCATTCCCACTAACACCATAGATTATGACACCTTTAGTGCAGTCACTACGTGTCTCATTTCTTTGGAAGACTTTTGATCATTTTCTTAACGTAATTTGAAGTAGTGTAACCTTTATCTAGAACTTTTAGAACAACTACAAGAATTTTAAACCATGATAACATACTCTCAATAGTTTCATCATCTTCCATCTTGAAGGATTTATATTTTTGAATCAATGTCAGAGACTTGGTTTCTTTGACTTGCTCATTTTCTCCATGAGTCATTATAAGAGAATTAATTATAGACTTTGCATAGTCTTTATTTGTTATTTTTCGTACTCAGTGTATGAAATGAAGTTCAACAAAATGGTTCTTAATCTGTGAGGATTTTTGTTGTCCTTTTTCTGTTGGTCATTCATAGCACTCCTTTCAAGTTTGACCATTTAAAGGATGTGTGAAACCATTTGTTACCATATCCCATAGATCAGCATCAAAACCAAGGAAGAAACTTTCAGTTTTATCCTTTCAATAGTCAAAATTTTCATTATCAAAGACTGGTGGTTTAGCAACAAAATGATTTTTTTTTATCATTGTTAGTATTTGCAGGTGGAACTTCTCCCTTTGTGTTTCAATTACTGGGTCTTTATCTGACACAGTTAAGTGTTTTGATGATAATTAATATCAGAATTGGAGCTCTGATGCTAGTTGAAGGTTCAAAGAAACAAAAGAAAGGGGGTTTGAATTGGGTTTTAAGATTTACAATTTTTTCGAACACCCATGTACAAACATCACAATAACAACAAAGATAAAAAAAGCATAAGACTTTATCCTAGTTCACCGTTAACTACACTACCTTTAGTCCACCCCACCCAGGTGATTTCCCTTTTCAACAAGGACTTTATGCACTAATCGATTAACATTTGATTACAACCTCAATGACACACAAGTCAAAGACTTCTCGAGGATTCTGACTAAACCTTTATTCCCTCAAAGAAATTTAACCAACTTGGTTAAGTTTCAAAGTTTTGTGTTTACAAAGTGCTTCTTAAAAATATGATACACACAATTTCAATACAACAAGATTTACAAAGAATGAAAGTTATGAAGCTTTCAAAATAACAACAACTTTCTTCTTTGTGTTGATTCCCGACTTAGTGTTTATCTCTTGTTTCTACTTCTTTGAATATGTATGTTGTTCTTCTATTAGTCGTTTTTTCCATGGCTTCAAACACTCCCTTATGTAGAGGTAAAATAGATTTGTTGGAGGGTGAAGTTGGATTTTCATAACCCATAGCTTGCATGAAGATATTGAGTAGTACAATAGTAGAGTGGCGGTAGAAGCATAGTGGAGTCCAGAGTCCAGAGTTATTATATTTCTTCATATCTAACTATTTGAGTCATAGGCTTCTAATAGGATATGATGAAACTTGATCAGAGTAAGTCTTTGGTGCTTTGAGAAATATTGAGTCTTTAGATTATTGAGTTATCAAAGTCAATCTGGATGAATTACTTTCAATTGTTGACTTGATACTTGTAGAAGAAGATAGGTCGTTGTAAACACTTCTTTTCATTCTTCACCGGTTAAGAGTGCGCTTGATTGCCTAGAGTCTAGAGTTGCTTATTCAGAATCCAAAACTTCACTTGTCTAGAGTCTATAACTTGCAAGCTTAGAGTGTAGAGTCTATGGATAAAATCTGCACACTTACACAAACCGTTAGAGTACAAAATTGTTCTCCATACTAGTGCATCTGTCATCATAAAAATTTCAAAGATTAGTTGACAAACCAGACTTGTTCCAACAATCTCCCACTTTTTGATGATGACAATACCATGTATTTTGATGAATAATTTTTTTGATAAACTCATAATAGTTAAAAATGCCAGGGTTAGGTTAGTAAGCTCCCGCTGAGTTTAAAAATGTTAACTTCAACAAAGTGAGGTTTTCAAGCTCCTCCTGAGAATATTATTGAAAATTTTCATGACTACTTCAGAGTTAGGTTTGCAAGCTACCCCTGAGAGTAAGATTTAGAAAATTTTGATAATCAAGAAAATTTTAATCATGATAAAATTATCGGGTTTTATCAAAATAAAAGTGACGCACAATAGTTTAAAACATCATAGTTAGGTTTGCAAGCTCCCTCTGAGTTTAAACATATTAAGATTTTCAATTTCATTAGATTGAGAAAAAGAAAATCTTAAGAAGAATAATAGTACCATCAATAAGAATAAGCACACAAAATCTCTTCAAATCTCTTCAGAGAAAATATGGATATTACAATCAGATTCAAATTTTCCTCTAAATACAAGTTCCCACAAGATATGTCATATGTTTGGGATTTATTTATGGAAACAAATATATCAAAATCATTACTCTTTTCTCCCTCTTAGTCATCATTAAAAAAAAAGAATGTATAATAAGCACATTGACTGAATGAAAAAAGATCAAATTAATAGATATAAATATGAATATAAGAAACATTCTTCATTAATCATTTATAAAGAGAAGAGTGTAATAACGATAAAACATGATCAAAAAGCTGAACCAAGAGAATAACAAGATAAGGATGATGATAATGATAAACTAATATTGTAAGAACCAATAATTAATCAACCAACTTATCCAAGGTACTCGAACATTTCATATTCTTCCTCAGCTAGGGCATCAACACGCCTTTCCCTTCTCACTTGATTAACTATCCTAACCTTAAGGAAAATCTCATATAGAACTCTTCTATACGGAATGGGGAAAGATATTTTCCTTCGAGAGGAAGTGATTGTCTCCTCGAGATAGTTAAAAATGTTTAAGGGGAGATCAATGTGAACATTGTATAGCAAGAACTGCAGGAAATAATTTTCCCCTAGGTTAGGAGTTCCTCTCCTTACTCTCTAGGAAGTAGGTTGACCATCAGAAGTTGATGCCATACTCTAGGCATCAAACAAAAGGTTAATCGACAGTTGATCGTATCAAGATTGTCGTAGATGTTGAAAATCAGAGATTTAGAAAAGAGGTTGTTGAACAGGTAATGTTCCACAGTTCAACCTTTCTCTTCGCAACCAATTGTAGTAGAAATCCCTTGCCATCTCTCTAACCTTATCTCTTTATATACAATCAATTATTCTCTATTTTATTTCTTTCCGTTGTTTTTCTCTGTGATATTTCAATGCCAACACAAATTGTTGTTTTAAATAAACAATTGTTAAGTTAATCACAAATTTTAAATACCATAATTAACCCCCTTTTCATGTGCTTTGAGATACTTCTTCAACAAAAGGTCCTTAACCATAAGTCATTAGAAATTTGAGGAAGAAAGGTTGATTTTACAAAGAAAAAACATATTTTGATTCGTGATGGAAGTGAAAGTTCATCCTGAAATCAAGCGACCCTTTTATAGAAAAGGGAGGATCAAGTGATATATGATCGCTATTAAAAGAAAATAAGGAAACAAAAACCAATGATTAAATCTTATAGTAGCAATGACACTTGAGTGCGCTCGAGCATCTGTTGAAAGAGTATTGTGGTGTACTTTTCGTTATTATCGTATCCACAGGGATTATTGCGATATCACCGCCGTTCTATAGCCTATTTTGTCTTGAGTTAATGTTACTTTAGTTTTAGGTTTGCAAAAGATCATTCAATTCTTTTAGTAGCAAAGAGTAAATTAATGAAAGTTCTAAGTTAAAGAAAATGTATCAAGATTCGATTTCATCGACCTAAATTTGTATGTCTCCTTATAAATATACGTATATGAACATGGTAACGATCAACATAATTACGTATCGACGCCTATATCATCCGTGTCCGCAATGATATAGTTAGATTTACCGTATTGTTTAACCGACGATTTCTCCATCCTTTAAACAATACAAATAACGTTTTAAAACCGATACTAAGTAAACATCAAACGCTAAATCCATGTCTGCAATTTATAGTTTGATAGATGATAAAGTTAGATCTAGATACAAATATTGATGTCTCAAACACTTATACCAAAGAAAAAGCTTTAATAAACAAACTAAACCATCTATATTGATCATCACTTGTTCATACATAATATATTCACAAGAACACATACAAAAAGCTAGGAAGATTACATCTTATCTTGATACAAAAGAGATTTAGCTATCCATGAGAATGGTAGCTTGCTCAAGAAGTAAAGGATGAAGATCAACAAGCATCAAAGGCGATTAATCGATGATCAAAGCTTCCAATCTTCAACTATTAGTTTGCTACAGTGATTAGGGTTTATGAGCTCTTAAGAATGTAATGTCCTCCTCCAAAAATCAGAATTACTCTTTATATAGTAAAATCATTTTCTGTCCAGGGCGCGTCGCGCCCTCCAGCGCGCTTCGCGCCAATACACTTAAAAATTTAAACCGCCCATGCGCGTGACGCGCGCAACTCTCTGCTTTGAAGCTCCAAAATATCTTGCCCAGGGCGCGACGCGCCCACATCTCCGCGCGACGCGCGCTTACTTCTGCCAGGCACTCTCTTGCAAAGCTCAAAACAAGCTCCAAACTTCCCCAAAATTGGCTAAAACCTACAAAATCATAACTAAAACACATATTAACATAAAATGAAAGCTTAATATTATAAACTATAAATAATTATCTAAAACTTCAGGGAATTGTACGAATATCCGATAAAAACGGTCGAAAGGTGCCATTAATTAAACTAAATATAAACACAATTTGGCACCTAACAACTCTCCCCAACTTAAACTCTTGTTTGTCCTCAAACAAAACAATGATAAATTACCGGGAACACAAAATATCACAAATGAAACAACAAGGTAGAAACAAGAACAATTGAATGGTTCAAATTCCAAAAGTACACAAAGATCAATCCTTACCAGTTTTCATCAAAGTACCATGATAACAATGCTAATCCTATATACAAATTCTATGTCAGAAATTCCACAAAGCAAAAGAAGTTCAAGAATGAATCACACCTACGTATTTCTCTACTGAGAGAACAAAAATGGAGGATCCTAACACTCACCAGACAATGACGCAAACATACCGAATTAATTATAAACTCATCTAAGCATAAGACATATAAAAAAGTGTATAAGCATGAATCACTAAGGACTTCCGGGTTGTAGCTTGGTTTGGTTAACAAGGAAGTGTCTCATATCTCACGACCATTGAATCGAAAATGTCAAAACCTAAGAGAGCATTCAAATTCAATTATCACAACCTAAACAACCAAGTTTACCACATTATTCATTACTTGCTCAAGGGTCACAAAATTTTTTTCTTTCTTTTTTTTTTTTTTCATATATATATATATATATATATATATATATATATATATATATATATATATATATATATATATATATATATTTTTACTCTTTTTCTTTTCTTTATTATAAACATAAATATATATACCCCTTGAGCACTATCTTTTGATATATCCTCACCAATGTACACCTTTATTTCATTCTCCCCAACTTGTATATTACCAAGACATCACTAAGAATGCTCCCTATTCTAAGGCAAAAAGGAATCAATCCTTACCATATCAAATGGCAACAGTTCAAGGTAGAAAGAAAAGAAAGTCATCAAGATTCTATCAAAAATCGGTATAGATCTATATACAACATAAGCTTAACCGATAAGAATCTTGGAAAACGGCTCAAAGTGGTTAGCAAATACTCACACACTCACCGGGTAGGTTACATTTGGATTGGAAGTTTTTCTCATAGTGCAGAACAAAACGCCTTGATCACTTTCATGCTTAACACAATTTAATAATAATGCAAGATTAATCATAATAAAAACGAGTTAAAACGCACATTGCTGGTATCCAGCACAATTTATATATATACACAGTGGAAAGTCTCCTCACAACTACAGCTAGGCTAAAGTGATTCACAATTGAACTAATTTTATCCACAGAAATTAATGACACCTAATTTGTACAATTAAAAGCATCACAATCAAAGGTACTTGATAAATAAAACGATAAAGGATGTACCTTGCGCGTACAGTTTTCAACTTATATCATCACCACTCAAATTGTGTTGCATCATCCGAATTCATCGTGGCAACAAAAATTCGTGTTCCAGCTAATTAATCATCAGGACAACTTATCAAACCATTATTTCTAAAATATAAACACTAAACTAAAATAAACTACTTAAAAATAAATAAATGCAAAAATAAAATAAACTGAACTTATATAAAATAAAAACCACACCAAACGGTGTTAATTATCCAAAGGCGTAAACTTAGCCTTTCAAAGTACCTCATCCACCAGGATGGAACAAAATTAAAAACAAAGACAACTAAAAACTGTTCTAATATAAAACTAAAAACAATAAAACATAAAGCAATAAAAAATAAAGTCTACTCCTCATCGGAAGTCTCCGGATCATCCTACTCCATCCCCTCCTCAGGATCTGGCCTGCCCTCAGGCCATGAAGCATAGGCAGATAAATCATCCCTGGAACCAACAGGCTGCTGCAGAGAAAGCTGCCGGATAGAATCCTGCAAAAACATAAACGCTCTCTGATGCGCCATATGCATCTGATAGTTCCAATCACTTGCATCACCATACTGTGGACCAGCAGGCGGTGCAGCAGCAACCGGAACAGCTTGAGAAGCATCGGGAAGGTCAGATGCACCAGCAGCAACACCAAAAGGACGACCTCCAGGCAAACAGTACCTGTTAGCAAAAATATCATCTATAACACCATCCATGGGAATCCTATCACCAGGTGGAAACCGGACATCAGCCTTCCTGCACAAACCCATTATTAAACCGGGAAAAATCAACCTACATTTCACCCCATCTCCATGAAGAGTCCCATTCAGGGCGACTCTTTTCAGCTCGTTCGCCACAATCCTGGACACATCAATGTTATCACCATTCAAAATACCCTGAACCAAACCTGCCGTATCAATGGTGAGGGAAGAAGTGTGACTCCGTGGCCTAATGTTGTAAAGGACCACCGAAGTCACCAACTGAGCCTCCTCCGTCAACTGACTACGAGTAAAAGTCTTTGGCAGCCCAGCTTTAGTCAGAGTATAGGTGAAACCAGTCCTGCAAATCCTCTCCCTAATACTCTCCACGTCCCAGTTCCCTCTATTCAACCTGGGATGGTACTGGCATTCTTCTACCAAAGCAAGAGGGTTATCCAGAAAATCAAAAATAGCCTCTTTGCTAAAATCAATGGCCTTACCTCTCACCCATGTTTTAAACGGGTAAGCTTCAGTACCTGACCAACCGCTCGGAGGCAAGGCATTTGCGTAGAATTCTCTGACAATCTCCACCTGATAGAATTTTGGTGGAGCGAACAGCTTGTCCCAGAATGTTTCAGATAAAGCAGTCCACGCCCTTTGGAAAAGGCCGTGGTCAATAGGTACCACCGTGCGTTCACTCCACACAACTCGGCTTTCAAGCTCATGGTACCTCGCCTCTTGCTCCGGACCTAGAAACTTCGTCCGATCAAACCTGCCAGCTTGTGAGGAAGATCCCTCACCAGATCCAGTCTTCTTTCTCTTCAAAAAGGGTGCCATTCCTGCACAATTTCAAATCAAACAAAACACACAAAAATTGAAGCAAAGTTAGCATAACCTCTATTTTAATAGCCTACATCAATCCACATTCATCATCAATCACAAAACAGACCCTATACAACTTCACAGAATGCATAAAAAAATTCAAAGTTTAACCCAGGGCGCGACGCGCGCTTAACAGGGCGTGACGCGCGCTCTGCGAAACCCAGAAAATTTCCTTCAAAAACTATAAAACAGAAGAGGAGACAAGCTTCTCCTCCCTTCCAAAGGTCCCAGAAAGCAAAAGATACATTAAACGATTGTCTTCTACCCTAGTTTTTCAAAATTATTCAAAATATTCCTAAATCTAAAAACCTAATAACTAAAACTAATTTAATGGAGAAAGAGAAGAAGATAGAACATACCTTGATGATTGATGATGGTAGAGAGACAAAAATAGTGAGGAAATGCAACAATCTAAATGAACAAGTGTGTGTTGTGTTTTTCTTTTCTTTGAACAAAGAGGAGAAAGGGAAGAATGGAGGCAAAACCTCCAAAAACCCTAAAAACCTCTTCTGCCACGAAACCGGGTCGGGCCCAGCATGGGTAGGCCCAAACCAAAATTATTTTTTTTCAAAAATACGTACAGCGCGCGACGCGAGCAGAATTGGCGCGACGCGCCCTCATCTCTGCCAGGAAGGGGCTCTTGAATTCACCCAGCGCGCGACGCGCGCAGATGGGTGCGGCGCGCGCTACACCAGAAACAGCAGAAAAACTGCATTGTTTCAGCACGCCCAAAAATACCGGTAGATCGTTTCTGGCTCGACGACAACTCAAAAATCCCACCTGCACAAAGAACACAAATACAAGTGAATATATACAACTTGGGGTGCCTCCCAAGAGCGCTTTGTTTAACGTCGGTCAGCTCGACGGTCAAAGGCAATCAAGGATCGCCAAACGATAAAACGCAAGTTTCACGATTAAAATCGCTTCCTCGATAAACCTTCAACCTCTGACCATTTACTACCCACTCTTGGTTTGATTTTTGGTCCTCTATCACAATAGCCCCTTGGCTTCTCACTTCTTTGACCAAAAACGGTCCGGACCATTTAGATTTCAACTTTCCCGGAAAAAGTCTTAACCGGGAATTGAAGAGTAAAACTAATTGCCCTACCTTAAAGTCCTTCATTCTAACCTTACTATCATGATAGAATTTGGTTTTTTCTTTGTAAATTGAATTAGACTTATTGGCATGCAATCTCATCTCTTCCAACTCATTTAATTGGATTTTTCTTCTCTCTCCACACAACTTGTGGTCAAAATTCAAAAGCTTCAAGGCCCAATATGCCTTATGTTCTAGTTCTACGGGAAGGTGGCAACTTTTACCATACACCATTTGGAATGGTGTAAGACCGATCGGTGCTTTGAAAGCGGTCCGATACGCCCACAAGGTTTCATCTAACTTCATTGACCAATCCTTCCTAGAGCTAGACACAGTTTTCTCAAGAATTCTCTTAATCTCTCTATTGGTCCTCTCAACTTGCCCATTAGTTTGTGGATGATATGGAGTAGCTACCTTGTGCTTTACTCCATATTGCTCCAACACTTTTTCAAGCGGAGCATTACAAAAATGAGATCCACCATCACTAATTATCACTCTTGGCGAGCCAAACCGCGAAAATATATTTTTCTTCAAAAACTTTATCACGGTCTTACCATCCGCTTTGGGTGAAGCAATCGCTTCCACCCACTTAGACACGTAATCCACAGCTACCAAGATGTATTCATTTGACATTGAGGAAGGGAATGGTCCAACAAAATCAATGCCCCAACAATCAAATACTTCTACTTCTACAATACTTTGGAGGGGCATTTCCTCTCTTTTCCCTATTCCACCAGTTCGTTGACAACTGTCGCATGAGGCAACATGGTGGTAAGCATCTTTGAACAAAGTAGGCCACCAAAATCCCGATTGAAGGACTTTTGTGGCCGTACGCAAACCATTAAAATGACCACCATAAGGCGAATTGTGGCAATGCCACAAAATGCTTTTTGCCTCCTCATCCGCGACACATCTTCTCAAAAGATTGTCACTACTCAACTTAAACAAGTGAGGATCATCCCAAACATAAAAATTAGCATCGTTTAAAAACTTTTTTCTTTGATTCCAAGTTAGATCCTCCGGTATCCAGCCAGATGCTTTGTGATTAGCCATATCTGCGAACCAGGGTCTAACTTCTTGTACCATGTACAGTTTTTCATCGGGGAATTCTTCCCTCACTTCTTTTTCATTGTTTGTCACCTCGGTATTCACTAACCGAGACAAATGGTCCGCAATCAAATTTTCTGTACCTTTCTTATCTTTCACTTCAAGATCAAATTCTTGAAGCAAAAGAATCCACCGAATAAGCCTCTGTTTTGAATCAGGCTTGGTGAGAATATATTTGATTGCGGCATGATCAGTGTAACACACCACTTTAGAACCAATGAGGTAAGAGCGAAACTTTTCCAATGCAAATACAATTGCGAGCAATTCTTTTTCGGTAGTGGCATAGTTAATCTGTGCCTCATTTAAAACTTTGCTCGCATAATGTATAGCATGGAATTGTTTGTTCTTCCTTTGGCCTAAGACCGCACCAACCGCATAGTCACTCGCATCGCACATGAGTTCAAACTCAAGCGACCAATTAGGAGCGACAATTATGGGTGTGGTGGTCAAATTTGCTTTAAGTTCTAGGAAAGCTTTTAGACATGATTCATCAAAATTAAATTCCATACCTTTGTTGAGCAAATTACTCAAAGGCTTTGCGACCTTGGAGAAATCCTTGATGAATCTTCTATAGAACCCAGCATGTCCCAAGAAGCTCCTTATGCCTTTCACATTCACCGGAGGGGGAAGTTTTTCAATAACTTCAATTTTTGCCGGATCGACCTCAAGCCCCTTTGAAGAAACCTTGTGGCCAAGAACAATCCCATCCGTCACCATGAAAGTGCATTTCTCCCAGTTGAGAACCAAATTTGTTTCAATGCATCTCTCCATTACCACATCAAGGTTCTTTAAGCACAAGTCAAATGACGACCCGTACACAGAAAAATCATCCATGAACACCTCAATGCTTTTCTCGATCAAATCTGAGAAGATAGCTTGCATGCACCTTTGAAATGTTGCAGGAGCATTACATAGTCCAAATCGCATTCTTCGGTACGCGAAAACGCCAAAAGGACATGTAAAAGCAGTTTTCTCGTGGTCCGCCGGATTCACTGATATTTGATTGTATCCCGAATAACCATCCAAGAAACAATAGAAATTTCTTCCGGCTAACCTCTCTAACATTTGATCCATAAAAGGTAATGGAAAGTGATCTTTTCTTGTTGCTTGGTTCAACCTCCTATAATCAATACACATACGCCACCCGGTCACCGCTCTCGAAGGAATCAACTCGTTCTTCTCATTTCTCACAACTGTCAATCCACCCTTCTTAGGAACCACATGCACCGGGCTCACCCATTCGCTATCGGAGATGGGATAAATCATCCCCGCCTCTAATAACTTCACAACCTCTTTTCTAACAACTTCTTTCATGGTTGGATTCAATCGCCTTTGAGGTTGTGCCACGGGACGAAAATCATCTTCTAACATAATCTTATGCATACAATAGGCCGGACTAATACCCTTCAAGTCGGATAAAACCCATCCTATTGCTTCTTGATTCTTTGTCAACACTTCCTTCAATCGATGCTCTTCCTTGTTAGACAAACCACTATTAATGATAACCGGCTTAGTAGAATTGTCTCCGAGAAACACGTATTTCAAGTGAGATGGTAACACATTAAACTCCACCTTTTGCTCTTCAACTTTAGGTTCATCCTTCAACTCTTCAATTTGAGTTTCAAATGGATTCATCTCCTCACAAGCCTCTAAATTTCTCAAGCAATCTTCAATTTCCTTCTCTTGATCTTTGGTGAGAACTTCGAGAGCTTCCATTAAAGTCTTCTCAAGAGGATTTGACAAGTGCATTTGATTCTCCACTTTCATAATATCTCTTTCGGTAGCATCGATTCTAAAACAATCATCCTCATCATTAGGACGCTTGATGGCTTCAAAGAGATCAAGACATAATTCTTCATCTTGGTACCTTAATTTCATTAAGCCATCATCAATATCTATCATCATTCGGGCCGTCTTCATAAAAGGCCTTCCTAAGATCAATGGAATCTCAGGATCTTCTTCCATGTCTATGACAATAAAATCAACAGGATACCAAAATTTGTCAACCTTGACAAGCAAGTCTTCCGCAACTCCATGAGGATGAGCTGTGGATTTATCCGCTAATGATAACGTCATTCTTGCCGGCTTCAAATCATTGATTCCTAATCTTCTCACCATAGACAATGGGATCAAATTAATGCTAGAACCGGTATCTACCAAACCTTTGCCTATGTGAACATTTCCAATAGACACCGGTAAGGTTACCCGCCCAGGATCATTTGATTTTATCGGAGTAGTGCGTTGAATTAACGCATTACAACAAGAGCTCACCGTTACTACCTCCGGATCCAAGAATCTTCTCTTCTTAGTGATGATGTCTTTGATGAATTTTGCATACATCGGCATTTGCTCTAATGCCTCGGAAAAAGGAACATTAATTTGCAACTTGCTAAAAATATCCAAGAACCGAGCATAGTGCTTTGCATCTTCTTTCTTTGACGGACCGGGAGGGTAAGGTAATTTCTTCACTTGTATAGAATCATCCACCTTCTTCTTTCCCTTCTCACTCACACTCAAATTTTTTCTCTCTTTTTCTACAACCTTCTCAAGAGTTTCTTTTTCCACTAATTCTTTCTCTTTCTCATTTTCAACTAAATCACCCTCAACATTTTTTTCTACTTCAATCACCCTATCTTTTTCACTCTCAACAATTTCCTCCTCAACTATCTCTCCTACACCCATATCAATATTTCTACCGCTACGAGTTAAAATTGACTTACAATGCTCACGAGGATTTTCTTGTGTAGTAGCCGGAAAAGGACCTTTGTTTTGATCGGCAAGTTGCTTTGACAATTGCCCGACTTGAGTTTCAAGGTTCTTTATTGCGGCATCCGTACTCTTTTGGCTTGCAATTTGCAATTGCATGAATTGGCTAAGAGTGTCCTCGATTGAAAGCTTTGTTTGTTGAGGTTGTTGATTGTAACCGCCTTGATAAGGATTTTGACGATTCGATGGGCCCGCTTCTGGCCTCCATCCTTGTTGATAACCTTGATTACCTCTTTGTTGGTAACCTTGGTTGTTGTTGTAAGGTTGTTGTTGTTGTTGTCTCCCACCATATCCTTGATTAGGATTAGACACATAATTCACCTCTTCACCCGGTGGAGGACAAAAACCTGTTTGATGGTCACCCCTACACAATTCACAACACATAACATGTTGATTTTTAGAAGGGCTCCCATTTATCTCTTTGATTTGTTGAGGGAGTTTTGACATTTGTTGAGTGAGCAATTCTACTTGTTGTGTCAATAACTTGTTTTGAGCAAGTATTGCATCACTAGTATTCAATTCAAGAACTCCCGGTTTTCTTTGCAATGCACTACGGTTGTGTTGCCCTTGATGATCATTCAAAGCCATTCTATCAATGATAGCAATCGCTTCTGCAGCAGTTTTTGACATCAACGAACCACCCGCGGTAGCATCTAAAAGAGTTTTTGGTTGAGGTTGGAGTCCATTTCTAAAGATATGGATTTGAGACAATTCATCAAACCCATGACCTTTGCACTTTCTAACCATGGACTTGAACCTCTCCCATGCTTCATTGAGAGATTCATTCGAACCTTGAGAGAACACCGCAATAGAAGTTTTCGCTTCCATGAACCTATTGTGAGGAAAGAACCGATCCAAGAACTTCTCTTCTAACTCGTTCCAATTTGTCACGACATTATTTGGTTGATCAAGGTACCATTCCTTAGCTTTTCCAATTAAGGAATGAGGAAAACGTCTCCTGAACACCTGTTCTTCTTGGTCTTCCGGAGCACCAATTGTTCCGGCGATCTCGTAGAACTTTGTTAGATGAGTAAATGGATCCTCGTGATCTGCCCCTGTGAACGGATTTTGGTATAATAATTGAAGTAACCCCGTCTTCATCTCGGAGTTTCTTCCATTGGCTTGATCACGAGCAAATTGTGCATTGAGTCGAGGGCTATTAACACAAGGCCCTCGAGCTGGAACATTAGGGATCTCTCCTGCCATTTCTCCCTCAACTAAGTTTTCAACCGGAGTTGAAGAAGAAGATGCCTCTTGTTGTTGTCTTCTTTCCCTAGCTAGTTGTCTCCTCCTACGAGTTTTGCTATTCTCTCTACGAGCAGTCCTCTCAATCTCAGGATCAAAAAGGAGTTGATCTGCAGGTACACGTCCTCGCATAAACTGTAATCTGAAAAACTAACCAAGCAAATTAACAAACACAAGGAAAATAAATTTGGAAACAAGATATTAATTATAAGACTCAATACAAAACAAACTATTGCAATGCTTGCAATATCTAAACAACAATCCCCGGCAACGGCGCCATTTTGTTGAAAGAGTATTGTGGTGTACTTTTCGTTATTATCGTATCCACAGGGATTATTGCGATATCACCGCCGTTCTATAGCCTATTTTGTCTTGAGTTAATGTTACTTTAGTTTTAGGTTTGCAAAAGATCATTCAATTCTTTTAGTAGCAAAGAGTAAATTAATGAAAGTTCTAAGTTAAAGAAAATGTATCAAGATTCGATTTCATCGACCTAAATTTGTATGTCTCCTTATAAATATACGTATATGAACATGGTAACGATCAACATAATTACGTATCGACGCCTATATCATCCGTGTCCGCAATGATATAGTTAGATTTACCGTATTGTTTAACCGACGATTTCTCCATCCTTTAAACAATACAAATAACGTTTTAAAACCGATACTAAGTAAACATCAAACGCTAAATCCATGTCTGCAATTTATAGTTTGATAGATGATAAAGTTAGATCTAGATACAAATATTGATGTCTCAAACACTTATACCAAAGAAAAAGCTTTAATAAACAAACTAAACCATCTATATTGATCATCACTTGTTCATACATAATATATTCACAAGAACACATACAAAAAGCTAGGAAGATTACATCTTATCTTGATACAAAAGAGATTTAGCTATCCATGAGAATGGTAGCTTGCTCAAGAAGTAAAGGATGAAGATCAACAAGCATCAAAGGCGATTAATCGACGATCAAAGCTTCCAATCTTCAACTATTAGTTTGCTACAGTGATTAGGGTTTATGAGCTCTTAAGAATGTAATGTCCTCCTCCAAAAATCAGAATTACTCTTTATATAGTAAAATCATTTTCTGTCCAGGGCGCGTCGCGCCCTCCAGCGCGCTTCGCGCCAATACACTTAAAAATTTAAACCGCCCATGCGCGTGACGCGCGCAACTCTCTGCTTTGAAGCTCCAAAATATCTTGCCCAGGGCGCGACGCGCCAACATCTCCGCGCGACGCGCGCTTACTTCTGCCAGGCACTCTCTTGCAAAGCTCAAAACAAGCTCCAAACTTCCCCAAAATTGGCTAAAACCTACAAAATCATAACTAAAACACATATTAACATAAAATGAAAGCTTAATATTATAAACTATAAATAATTATCTAAAACTTCAGGGAATTGTACGAATATCCGATAAAAACGGTCGAAAGGTGCCATTAATTAAACTAAATATAAACACAATTTGGCACCTAACAGCATCCTAGAAGGAAGAGTCACACCCTAGCCTACGAGTCTAGAGATACGTGTTTAAAATTCTTGCAAAATGTCCCAATGATAAGAAATGCATTTAATGCGCTTATTCCTCACTCTTCCTGTAACTGACGATCAGACTCCTCCACTCTCATTTACATTTGACTCGACATCATAAAGCCGACACAAATTCTAAAAGACTCTCCGTTCAACACATCACGACAAACCTTGGAGGCAATTGTTTTAGATTGACCAAAAGGCCCACTTATCATTCTAAAGCAAGCTCTTTTTTACTCAAATACCGACTTGAGTGTTAGAGTGCTAATCTTGCAGGTTTATATTTGTGTTCAACAACTCCAAAGACTTGCAACACCATATTAGAAGTCTACAAATATTTCAATTCACTTGTCATTTTAGTTCCGATACAAAACAATAATTAAATTTTAATTTTTAAACATATTTATATTTTCTTTAAGGCATTTATAATTTTTTATAAATATAAATTACTTTTTCTCCATTTTCTCTCCTATCAAACTACTAAATAATATGTCATTATCATTTTTTTCTCTTCTTTTAAATTTCTTTTTCTATTTTTTCATCATCAATCAAACATATTAAAAACAAAATAAATACTTAAATTGTCTTGATTTCTTTTAAAGACTAAAAAACTCTTATTTTTTCAATAACCAAATTAGATCTCACATGTTTTCCATCTCATTGACTAAAATATACATATTCTCTCACAATTTATACCACTCAAACTCCACATGATGTACACAATGACATATAGAATGACCAATAATCAAATGTCTTACACTCTTTCTTTGAACTAAAGTAACTTGTATATACTTTTCTAGCTTCTGCTTTGAACGTGTTACCCATATTCCCTTCTCCCACCGTTGTTGTTTAATTTGTCTTTTCCCATATAAATGCATTAATTGTGTCTGTGTGCCACTCACTACGCGTGAAAATGCATCCTATTATCCATGACTTGATTATTTGTTGCACACCAAATTAGTATATGTCAACGCACGCAGTCCATTTTGAACCTTTTTTAAATTATCAAACTATATTAATACCTGTGTTTATTAAATTAAAGTTACTAGAAAAAGAACAATCAACTTGGTAGTAGCTCAATATTCACGACCGGTTCAGTTGGCAGCTCACCTAAACAACATTAACATAACAAACATGAGTAAGTGTAAACCTCACGTGACTAAACACTTTTCAATAAAATACCCAAAAGAGATACCCCTATTCCCGTATTGAACAAGCATTAACGTTAACATTGAGGGTATTTATGTCATTACAGATTAGCTAGTCTTTCTAGACGACCAGTCAAACTCAAACCTCAAAGCGGAACTCCGAAACTCACTTTTTGTTTTCCGCTGTTTGATGTTGAAAGTTAAAGTTCTATCGTCCATATAAAAATAAAATAATAATAATATTCTAAATAAGAAAAATAAATAGTTGAATTAATAAATCAGTCAAACTCATTGACTTTGTTCTAGCAATGGCTTATAAATATAAACCTCCACATCCAAATATTACTCACCAATTAATCCCAATATCATTCATAAACTCAACTTTTAAATCATCAAATATTGTAAATTTAACGTACGTAGCCATGAAGAGACAAAGAGAAGTTGAAGGGTTAGAAAACATAAATCTAGCAAATTGTCTAATGATGCTTTCTTATCCCCAACAACAACAAAGGAATAGATTACCAGAGCTAAAAAGTTATGGGCCTGTAGAATATGAGTGCAAAACATGCAACAAAAAATTCTCATCCTTTCAAGCACTAGGTGGACACAGTGCTAGCCATAAAAGGTCAAAACTAGAAGGTGGTGAATTCATGAAAACAAATGCTACATCTTTGAGTTTGGGAAATAAACCCAAAATGCATGAATGTTCAATTTGTGGACAAGAGTTTTCTTTGGGGCAAGCACTAGGTGGACACATGAGAAGGCATAAAGCTATGATCAACCAAGAGTTTTCTTCAATGGAAAAAGTTGTTGTGAAATTACCAGTTTTAAAGAGATTGAATAGTGTAAGAGTTATGTGCTTGGACTTGAACTTGACACCGTTGGAGAATGATTTGAAGTTATTGTTTGGAAATATGGCTTCGAATCTTGATGTTTTGGTCTGATTCTTTTTATTTAAATTCTCTTTGTAATGATCTCTGATTTTTTTTATATGATTCTTTTTTGTATTTAATTCGTCCGGCAGTAGCATATATTCTTTCAATTATTAAGAAGAAATTATTTTTTTTAACATACCTGCTGCAATTGTTTTTTATAATGAAAAACAGTATTAAAGGAAATATCTAATTTTTTAATAAGCAAACAATGCTTAATAAAGGACCAGGGGCTACTCGATCTTAATAAAAAGAGAGATCAAGTGTACAAAGTCTGGCAAGCGAATGGATTAATAAACCACTTGTTCCTATCTCATTAAAGAGTTTCATTTGATCTAACCCCTGCCCAATCCCAAGAGAGAGTTTTGGCCAAAACAATAATATCATTTACACCATTATGCTATCCATTAAAGAGAATATCATTTCTTATTAGTCAAAGAGGATTCTATATAATGGAGGAATCTTATTCTCGTGGATAGGTTGATCCACGACGACAAAAATTCTACTAACATTTCTTGCAAGTTGCACAATGATAGGAGCATTTCATTTTGGCATAGCCGATGGTTGGGCAACCAATCTTTGAAGGAAGGCTTTTCGGAAGTTTATGATTATGTAGAAATTAAATCCTCTTTGCACTGTGGCTGAAACCGATTCATGGAACGAGCAGAAATAGATTTGGAGTGTCTTAAGTGACGGGATGAATCATGTTGAAGATGTTCGGTCGTATGTGTCCGAATTTTATGTCTTTGATGCGTTCCACAAGGGCGCGAAATATATCGTAGTAATAAAATATTATCGAACCCACATGGACCAAATATCGCCTACTGTTATCTATTGTCGCTATGTAAATCTAAGGCGATGAAACTAGATGGGAAGAAATTTAATACAAGAATTAAAACAAGTTCATTTTGATAGTTTAATAAAAGCGAGAATCACATCAACCAACAATACTCAAAGCTACATCGGAATAATTAACTAAACCAGGATAATATTTTTCCTTAATTAAAAGAAACTAATTTAAATAAACTGTTCGCTTTCATGAAGTTGGAACCGAGTTTTATCCTAAAATTCATCCTGCCGCTTTAGTGGTCCAGCGTGTTAAAGTGTAAAATTTGTATTTTTGAAAATTAATTATTTTTGATTAATTAAAAAGTTGTTTTAGGTGAAGAATAAGTCTAAACATGTTACCGGCTTTCGCTCACCTAACATATCGAATTCAAGGTCATAAACGTCTGCTTTTGCACGTACGTTTATGCTCTTAAAATCTAATTTTGAAAACTATTATTTTTACAAAATAAAATAAGTTTTGTTGTCGCATTTAACTTAATTCAAAACCCGAATTTTTACCTAAATCAGAAATTAAAAATAAAATTTGAGATATTTATAAGGACTAAAAATATATTTAACTCTATTTTATTTTATTATTTTAAATTATTTAATTATAATATATAAATTTGTAAAATTATTTTTAACTTTTTATTAATAAAATAATAATTGTTATTTATAAAATAGAATAAATATGTTTTCATTTTTGAATTATTATTATTTTATTTTTTGTTAATAGTGATATGATTTTATTTTTATTTTCATGATCTTTTAATCTTTTTTCTGTTGATAGTGATATTGTGAGAATTGGATCGAACTCTATTATGTCGAATGGTAACTTTTGATTCGACAGAGAATATGCAAGAGGTCGAAGCTTGTTCGCATGATGTTGTCGAAGACCTACATACTATCGTCGAAATATGTTCCAGTATGTGGGAGTCGAAATGTTATGGTTCTTAGTATTTTGAATTGGGCATGTTTGGTATGTCCAATTGTTTAAGTTAGCTTGTGCCCTAAGTTAGCTTGTAATAGGTATTTGTGAAAAAAGCCCATTAGTTTAGTATGCTAGGTTTATTATAAATAACATACTAGTCTCTCATCATTGTATATGGCAAATCCTAATTTAGGGTGAGAGGGTTATTTGTTATTCTTGTAACACTTGTAATCTTGATTCAAAGAGAAAGTAAAAAATAGCAATTATAACTAATTCCTTCTTGTTCTTCTTGCTTCCCATTGTGTTCTCTATTATACTCTGTTTTTGGCATCATTTTTACAGCAAATTGGTGCGGTGAGCGTGCAGAAGATGCCTTCAACAAAGTATGAGATTAAAAGTTCATCGGAGTGAACGATTTAGATCGGTGGTGTTTGAAGATGAAATCCCTATTGGTCCAACAGGGTTGTTTGGAAGCATTGAAGGGAACGACGGCTATGGACGTTGCGTGAACGGAATGAGAAAAGACAACCATGATAGAGAAAGCCCATAGCATAATTTTATTGGGCTTTGGTGATAAGGATCTTCAACAGGGATCAAAGGAGACGACGGCATCAAGGTTATGGGTGAACCTGTACAGATTGTTCATGACCAAATAGCTGGTAAATCGACTCTACCTAAAGCAAGCTTTGTATTCATTCAAGAGGATTGAAGACAAAGTGTTGGATGAGTAGTGGGATATGTTTAACAAATTGATTCTTGATCTTGAAAATATTGATGTGAAGATCGATGATGAAGATCAAGCGTTGTTGCTGTTGTTTGCTTTGCCTAGATCACATGCTCACTTCAAATAAACTTTCTTGTATGGAAGGGAGTCCCTGACCTTCGAAGAAGTTTAATCAGCTTTGTATTCTAAGGACTTAAACGAACGAAAGGAGCATAAACCTTCGACGGTTGGTGAAGGTTTGGCCGTTAAGGGAAAATTCTTGCGAAAAGAGGATAAGTTCGACAAGATGAAAGGTAAAAATCAGCATAAGTTTTACTGTGGCGAAACATCTGGTATTCAATATTATCATTGTAAGAAGGAGGGTCACACAAGAAAGGTGTGCCCTGAACGCCTGAAAGATCATGGAGGTAAGGATAATGGCAGCGCAACCATTGTTCAAGATGATTTCGAATCATCTGATGTTCTTGTGGTTTCAAGCACTGATTCGAGTAAGGAGTGGATTATGGATTCATGTTGCACTTGGCACATGACTCCAAAAAAAGACTTGTTCGAGGAATTATGTGATCAAGATGGTGGATATGTATTGTTGGGAAACAACAAAGCTTGCAAGATTGCAGGTGTTGGATCTGTAAGATTCAAGTTCCATGATGATTCAATAAGATTGTTGACTGAAGTCATGTATGTTCCTGATTTGAAGAGAAATTTTATTTCTCTTGGTGAATTGGACAAGAAAGGATATGTTTTCCAAGGAGAGAAAATTATCCTAAGAGTCATGAAAGGGTCGAAGGAAGTCTTGAGAGGTGTGAAGAAATAAGGCTTGTATACTCTTGAAGCTGAAGTTGTAAGTGGTTTGACAAATATTGCATCCACGAAACCCTTGTCGAAGACGGAAATTTGACACATGAGATTGGACCATGCCAGTGAGAGGGGTCTGGTCGAATTAGGGAAACAAAATCTGCTTGGTGGAGACAAAGTCGAAAAGTTGAAGTTATGTGAACCATGTGTACTTGGAAAATCTTGCAGAGTGAAGTTCAACAAAAGAAAACATAGAACACATAAATCCCTTGATTACATCGCTGATCTTTGGGGGCCTGCAAGGTGTCCATCACATTCAGGAGTAAGGTATTTTCTATCCATAGTTGATGATTATTCCAGAAAGTTATAGGTATTCATCTAGAAGACTAAGGATGAAACTTTTGAGAATTTCAAAAGTTGGAAGACTCTGGTCGAAAATCAAACTGACAGAAAGGTCAAGAGGTAGGGAACCGACAATGGCCTTGAATTTTGAAATGAGGCGTTCGACAGTTTTTGTGCTACCTCTGGTATTGCAAGGCATAGAACTGCTGCAAGTACTCCACAGCAAAATGGTTGTGTCTTCTTGCTTCCCATTGTGTTCCCTATTATATTCTGTTTTTGGCATCGTTTTCACACCAGATATATTTTGGCGGGTCGGGGTATCTATGAAGAAAGAGACACATGTGAATTTCTAGACTAACCTAAATAATAGGAGATCAACATTTAGGTCAGCAGGTGTTCTAGTGTAAGGGTGGGTAGGAGTAAAACTTGTTTGTGTGAGTTTGACTGAAGTTTCTCCACTGATGAGATTGAATGATGGAGGCTTTAGTGTGGGACATACATCTCCCAAAGCTACTTTTAAGTAAAATAGTCAAATATGAGAAAGTGTGTTTCGACAATTAACATGCTTTCGTACTATTTTTGTCTTCCACACTTTTGGTGTCTTAACAGAAACAATTGATTTTTTACCGAGAGTTTAAAGACTTATGAGTAACAATGTTGTATCTCCTAAGTCTAGGTTTGTTATTTGTTTGTTTGTTATTTTTATATAAAATTCATTTTATTGAAATATAATTCATAAAAATTAAAAATAAAATTGTTTAGTTAAAAAAAAAAACCAATTTTAATATTTTATTATAATTGTGATGTTTTATTAATACGTATAATTTATCTCTTAATTTTTCTTTTCATTTTTTCAAATATCACGATACTAAATAATCATCTCATTTTTATTGTATATACTATATATACTTTTCTAGCTTGTGCTTTGAACGTGTTACCCACCGTTGTTGTTTAATTTGTCTTTTACCTATAAAGGCATTAATTGTGAAAATGCATACTATTATCCATGACTTGATCATTTGTCAATGCACGCAGTCCATCTTGAACCTTTACATTATTATCAAATTATGCTAAATATTTATGTTTATTAAAGTTACTAGAAAAATAATACCTTTCAAAAAAAAAAGAACAACCAACCTGGTAGTAGCTCGCTATCCACGACCGGTTCTGTTGGCAGCTCATCCAAACAACATTAACATAACAAACGTGAGTAAGTGTAAACCTCACGTGACCTAAACACTTTTCTAAAATACCCAAAAGAGATAACCCTTGTTTCCATATTGAACAAAATTTTGCATTGACAAAGAGGGTATTTATGTCATTACAATTTGTTTTTCTAGACTACTCGTCAAACCTCAAAGCGGAAGTCGAAGCATCACTTATTATTTTCCGCTGTTTGACGTTGAAAGTTAAAGTTCTACCGTCCACACTAAGATAAAATAATAACAATATTCTAGATTTAATAAAAATATTAATATATATTCTAAATATAAAACATAAATAGTTGAATTAATAAAAATGGGTCAAACTCATTGACTTTGTTATAGTAATGGCTTATAAATATAAACCTACACATCCAAATATTACTCACCAAATAATCCCAATATCATTCATAAACTCAACTTTTCAATCATCAAATATTGTAAATTTAACGTACGTAGCCATGAAGAGACAAAGAGAAGTTGAAGGGTTAGAAAACATAAATCTATCAAATTGTCTAATGATGCTTTCTTATCCCCAACAACATCAAAACAAGATTAAGCCACAGCAAAAGAGTTTTGGACCAGCAGAATATGAGTGCAAAACATGCAACAAAAAATTCTCATCCTTTCAAGCACTAGGTGGGCACAGTGCAAGCCATAAAAGATCAAAAGTAGAAGGTGGTGAATTCATGAAAACAAATGCTACGTCTTTGAGTTTGGGGAATAAACCCAAAATGCATGAATGTTCCATTTGTAGACAAGAGTTTTCTTTGGGTCAAGCACTAGGTGGACACATGAGAAGGCATAAAGCTATGATCAACCAAGAGTTTTCTTCAATAGAAAAAGTTGTTGTGAAATTACCAGTTTTAAAGAGATTGAATAGTGCAAGAGTTATGTGCTTGGACTTGAATTTGACACCGTTGGAGAATGATTTGAAGTTATTGTTTGGAAATATGGCTCCAAATCTTGATGTTTTGGCCTGATTCTTTTTATTTTAAGTAAATTCTCTTTATCATCATTTTTTTATATGATTTTTTTTTTTTGTATTTAATTTGTCTGTTCTTTTCATTTACAGTAGCATATATTTTTTAATTTCACTAATTTACTTTTAGTAACATAACGGCTGCAATTGCTTTTTTATAATAAAAAACAGTATTAAATGAAATATGTATTTTAACTCTAAACAAGGAGGGTCAAGACAACAATTAAAAAGACTGAGTTTAAACTTTAAACACAATTTCGGATTATTTCACTAGTCTTAGTACAAGATGTGAATATGACCAACTTTGAATATGACCAAAATCTCTTCACAATCAACTATTGCAACAACTAAGTTGATGTCAACAAAAAAAAAAAAAAAAAAACTCCATTGCCTATATACACAAAAAAAAACTATTGTAACAACTAAGTTGATTTCAACAACATCTACTTTTAATTTATTTTGATGATAGTGAGTGTTCAGACTTAGAACTTTTGACCAACGGTGGTATTTTGTTGAAACTCCCATTTTCAATTTTGATAGAGGAGTTGGAGGTGTACTTGGAAATAATTGAGGCTCAAACTAATATGTGTTTGAGGTGGAGATTATATCTAATATATATTATTGTGAATAACGAGAAAGTTCAATTTCAATGAATACTTTGATACGTCAAACAAAGAACAATAGCAATTAAAATTAATAGTCTTCAGTAATAATAATTAATAATTAAGTAGTAATTGTAACAGAATATAGCGATAAAAGACTAAAAGTTTGTTTACCCAGTTTGATCAAAATATCTACTATGCAGAGATAACTTACTATACTCAAAAAGTTGTTACAAGATACTACAGATGAGTTACAAGAAAATAGTCATTGTCTTTAAAACTCTCAAGACAACCCTAACAAACCCCTATTCTTTACCAAAGTGTTTCCCAACCTCTCAAACTCTCATATAAACCTATAAACCATAAGATTGTCACACTTTCAAACAACAAAGATATATATATATATATATATATATATATATATATATATATATATATATATATATATATATATATATATATATATATATATATATATATGGAGTATGCAGTTCGCAGCATTGTCTGGAAGCAAGTGCTAGTTTTTTGGGATGCAAAATTGACAAAATTCCTTTTAAGTTCTTGGGATTCCTAGTTGGTGGGAACCAAAGATGTGCAGCATTTTGGAAACCGATTATCAAATCACTGGAAGCAAAATTATCTACTTGGAAGTGCAGAATGTTATCCATTGGAGGAAGAGTAACATTAATTAACAGTGTCTTAACCAACATGCCAAGCTATCAATTATCTTTCTACAAAGTACCACTCAATGTCCTAAAGAAGATGGAGGCAATTCAAAGGAACTTTTTGTGGAATGGCAAAGTGGAGAAAAAAGGAATAGCATGGGTCAGTTGGGCAGACATTTGCAAAAGTAGAGATAAAGGTGGACTGGGAGTCAAACATGTTGGCATTTTTAATAAGGCAATGTTATCTAAATGGATCTGGAGGTTTTTGCTAGAAGATAATACAATTTGGAGTGGTATAATGAAAGTGAGATATGGGGATGTAAGGAAGAGACTTTGAGGATGTGAATACAAAAATTCAACACAAAAAGAGTCAACTTGGTGGAGGGATATCATGGTGCTGAGTGAGGATACGAATGGAGTCATTTTTAAAATAAGGGCCAAGCTTGGAGATGGAAAACAGATTATGTTTTGGAAACACTACTGCTGGTTGGGGGGAAGCACATTTGCAACTTTATATCCTAACTTACATGATCAAGTAATCTCTAAAGATTTTGAGGTGAACAAATTAGGGGACTGGATTGAAGGTGAGTGGTGCTGGCTGTTGAGGCAAGGAGAAGAAGTACTTGGAAGGGAGGCGATAGAGGAATACAATGAGTTAATGGCGCTGCTGATAGGTATTAGCCCGACGGTCAATAATCCAGATTTCTTTGTTTGGCCTTATGATAGACCACTACAAGAAAACGTCGTTTTAGCGTCGGCTATAAGCCCTCGCTAAAAGACAAAAAACCGACGCTAATTGGAGTTAGCGTCGGCCTAGCGTCAGTGTCGGGGCAGACGCCTTAGAGCTTGAAGCTAAGCGTAGCTTCGAGCCGACATTAACTTTAGCGTCGGCTTCTAGAAACGCTAATGTGACGCTAATATATGGTTGGCTGGGCAACGCTATTGCAGGAATTAGCGTCGGTCCCTGGCAACGCTAGGTTTTGACACGTGCTTACGTATGGTTGACTTGCTTGCCACAACCGTTTTACACATCATTCTGTAGCGTCGACAAAAAGCGACGCTAATCGTCTTATGTGTTTATTTTAGCGACGGTTTTGGCCGACGCTTTGCTTAATTTTTTTATTAACCATATTTTTAGGACGTACATAACCTGTTTAAAATGAAACTTTTTGACGCACCATAACCTGTTTATGCATATCCAGCTAGTGTTATTTTTGTAAATGCATATAAAAATCCATATCTATCATACACAATAAAGTTGTTTTGAAGAGTGAGAAGCATATCATAATTCATGTAGTTGCTGATAACAACACATTGCTACTGTCAAGTCTCAACAACCACTTAACTAAGTTAAAAGTTGACATTAAGAGAAAAGGTCAACTTTGTAACATAGGTGATCTTTTGCTATTCAATGATCAAATATGCCTAGTTACAGAAATAAGAAAACTCCAATTTATAATTACTAGGCAAAGTACATATAGTATGTCAAAATATAACAAATAAATTACCATGTTGTAAATATAGCTTTATTAAGTGCCAATGTGCCAGGAACCTAAAAAAACTAATGGAGAAGTGACTGATTTAGATGATTAACATGCTTATGCATCCAAATCTTTATGTTGTAAATATGCACCCAACTATTACTGTGATTTTGAATACCGACATATTTACAAAAGTACAAGATACTCCCACATAATCTGTCATTTCAAACAAAAACAAAAACTTATGTTTCCTTTTCTCTTATATTATGACTACATCAAAATCAAAATATTAATGAAGTTGAAAACAAAGTTCAAAATGGGTGAATTGAGATATGTGGCAGGTTAGACATAATGTGCTTGCATCAAACATTATTTGTTCAAAAATCAATTAATTACCGAAATAGGCCAACAATAGCATAACACCTTCCTCTTGATTTTTGCCTTACTAACAAACCAAAAAATCTATATATATATATATATATATATATATATATATATATATATATATATATATATATATATATATATATATATATATATATATATATATATATATATATATATATATATATATATATTACTAACAATACAAATTTGGAACCATCCAAAATGTTCACAACAACATCAAGACCCAAAAAAGGCAGCAAAATAGCATTTTATGGTCATAGAAGCAACTAAAAGGACATAATAACATGTAAGGTAACACTTACTTCTTTTTATCAATGTCTGTAGTGTCACTTTTTCCAGCTTTCTCCATAATCACCTACAAATAAATGCCATATTTTAGCAATAGTGCATTAAAAAATAAACACATATACAATGTATGTATACTGAATAAGTCTTATAGGTACTCTATCGGGATACTTCTCTCTAATGTCAGTCGATTCATCCTTCCTTCTTTCTGACATGTATAAAACATCAAGATGTTATTCATGTACAATAAATACACAAGGGTTTTGAAACTCATAAAAAACTACACATGTTGATTTAGTAAATCCCTTCTTAGAAAAACAACCATGTGAGTGTCCACTCCCCTCACAAAGTCATTGGAATTCATGATAGTTTGAGCTTCTACTTCATAATTATTCCAATATCCCTAAAAAAGATATTTCACATCTCAATCAATTGTTTTTATTATTTATATGTTCTTTTTGATTAAATAGAAGATTATAATTATTAAGATTACACTGTCAATGTAAAAAAGCTATTATATTTACTAAGATTATACTGTCAATATTCAAACTCAGTGGCATACTATTTTGCTTATACCACCTGAGTTACACGGTGAGATCATGCTATGATATAATGAACGCGCAGAGAAGAACGGAAGTGATGGATGCAGGAAGGATAGAGGGCTTGAACAGTATTTGGAGGGCTTATGTACCATCTAAACTGAAGATTTTTGGCTGGAGAATGATTAGGGACAAACTTCCTACTCAGAAGCAATTACTGAAGAGGCATATTATTCAACAATTGAACGAGTCATTGTGTGTATTCTGTCAAGTGCAAGTAGAATATATAAATTATGTGCTATTGCAATGTGTTAAACTTGAATGGCTATGGAGGAAAGTATTTGTTTGGCTGGACATACAAAGACCAAATGATGAGGTCTGCTGGGAACATTTGTTTAGCAGTGAGGAAGCACTCAAAGGAAGGATAGGAAAAAAGAGAGGGGTAGCAATTTGGCTTACAACTTGCTGGTGCATATGGAAGCATAGGAATGACATAATGTTCAATGGGGCTGTCTTGGATATGGAACAAGTATACCATTCAATCTTAAGGTATTCATGGTGGTGGCTAGCCATAGCTTCTAAGAATAGAATCAATTGCAATCTTTATGAATGGATCCAAAATCCTTCTTTGTGTATTTGAAAATATTCTATGAGGCTAGTTTCTTTTTGATCCTTTTGTCATCTTTGTAAGGGTTGGAGTACCCCTAGTACTCCTATTCTTAATATAAGATTTGCTTATGAATATATATATATATATATATATATATATATATATATATATATATATATATATATATATATATATATATATATATATATATATATATATATATATATATATAATCCAAGCCCAAAATACAAAATTCATTAATTATTAGAATAAAATGTTATAAATATTTTATATTAACCTAGAATATTTATAAATTAATATGTATCCAATATTCTAACGTTAAATAACGGATCCGCAAATCGAACCGATCAAACTCGAAATCTGTGAACCGTCTTAACGGGACATTCTTGTTGCTTTTAATTGTTGGCAATCTCGAAATATGTTTTCTTTCTCTTCATCAACAAATGTTTTAAGGCATACTTCAAGAATCTCGACATTGACTTGAAACCCGTTGATGTCAATTTAACCATCAACAACCTTGCTGCACTCTACCATATTGAAACTCTAATCAATAATCTTGACCAAATTCAAACCTCCCTCAAATCTTGATCTCGCCACTTGTATCCAATTATTTTCAATTACCTTTTTCTGCCTAGGAAATTTAACAAGCCTACAAGTAGAATTTTTCAACCATCGTTGACTCCACATGCTTTTAAATTCCTTTCTAAAGGTGCTTCTCTCTGAATTTTGCAAACCCTCCATCCACATTTAAAGCATAACACCCAAGGTTAGCATAACAGCTCCTTTGAGATGCTACAATTCCTCTTCTTAGCTTATCATGAGTCTAATGATAACCAGAGATCTTTGTAACTGTTCCCTCACTACTACTATATCTATAGTAGGAAACTCCACCTCAAACTGAGTTTTCTCCGTTATAGTTTCTAATAGGTTTATCCTTTGATTTTTACTATTCTTCCTCTGAAGAAATTCTCTATCAACCAAGTAAGTTGCTTTGACATCAGCCCTTCCCTAAAAACTCAATAACATCTTTATCCCTTGTTTTCTGCAAATTTCATTATACAGTTCTGAAAACAGCCTCAAGGTATTCATATCGCCTTGACCTCAAATCCTATAGTGCTTTCTTGTCATGAAAGCCTCCACTAGTTAATGATGAATGAATAACAACATTTGAACCTTCTAAAATATACATACCACTCTTTAACAATAATCACTTCATCATCCGAAATTTTCAACACTTCACGCTTAATTCTAGTGCAATAGCCTGATCAACAAACATACTTATAGATAACAAATTTCCACTACAAAAAAAACAGCTATTTGCGACGTGATTATCACATCGCAACAAGCAAAATCATGTCACAACTTGATTTTTGTGACATGACTAATTATGTCGCAGGAGAGTGTGTGGTAACTAGGTTATGACGTGATTTTCATGTCACTAACTAGCTAGTGATGTAAAAATCACATCACAACATTTTGCACAGAAATCCCTAATACATAGCAGGCGTAGCAGAAAATGGGTCAGAACAAAAGGTTTTTTTGCGACGTGATTTCCTTGTCACAAAGTTGTGATGTGAAAATCACTCCACTAATTAATTTGTTTTTGAGTTGAAACGTGGACAACCAGTCGAAGGTTGCGACATGATTTTCATGTCACTAATTAGTGACATGGAAATCACATCACTAATTCCTTTTTTTAAAATATCTTCTGCAACCAAATATTAATTAATAAATTAAATTTATAAATTAAATATTATCAATTAAATTAATAAACTAAATATACTAAAATATATACATTAATAAATATAATGTAATAAAGTTAATAAACTAAAATTATAAACTCATATTACTAAATATAATATAATTATAAATTAATTAATATCTTACACAAATTCAAAATTAAAAATAAAATAAAATAAAATAAAATTAACGGATCGTCTGAGTCGGCGGGATAGTTGCTAATGTCATAATCATTTTCGTTCTCCTCATCCATCGACTCATGACCACCCACGCTTTGATTTCCACCAAACAATTGCATAAATTGCCACATTTACGCCTCCATATCAGATTGCCTCTTTACCATGACCTCCATTTTCTGTTGATGCTCACCCTTGATTGCCTTCATTTGGCCTTCAAAGTCGCCTCCATTTCGATCTTCAAACCCGCCTCGCGTCTTTCCCCATTTAACACCAACTGTCTTACTATTTCTCGTTATTCCGATGTCAAATTTAATTGACGTGACTCTCCTTCCCCGTCCATAACTCTTTGATATAGAGTTTTATACTCACTTCTCAAGGTGTCTGCCAAATTTCCACCACCAAAAAAACACACGTTAGGACACCCTTTGCCTCGTTGACTTGATTCTAAATATAAAAATCCACATCTGGATGAAGCGGCTCTCCCGGTCTCAAAGTATATCGAGGATTATTATTGAGAAATTGTGCAAGCAATGTGTGATAATCATCCTACACATAAAATAAAAAATTAAGTTAAATATAATTTAAATTAAATTATATATGAAATATAGCCACGTGATTTTCACGCCACAACTTATCAGTCGATGCCTAACAGAGATTTTTGGGATATTATTAAATTACCTCAAGGAAAGAAATTTATTGGTTGTAAATTAATATTTAAAACCAAAACGAATTCAAAGGGTAGCATTGAGAGATATAAAGCTCGTCTTGTTACCAAAGGCTTTACTCAAAAGGAAGATATTGATTATAAATAGATTTTCTCTCCAATTTCTTCAAAAGATTCTCTTAGAATTATGATGGCATTAGTAGCTCTTTTTGATTTAGAGTTGCATCAGATGGATGTAAAGACTATGTTTCTAAGTGAAAAATTTGAAGAGACAAATATATATGGTGCAACCAAAAAACTTTGTGTCAGGAGACCCAAAGTCCATGGTTTTCTAACTCAAGAAATCCATACATGGCCTTAAACAGGCTTCCTATCAATGATATTATAAATTTCATTAAATTATATTCTCATTTGGTTTTGATGTTCATCTAGTTGATAATTGTGTGTACCAAAAGATCTATGGGACTAAATTAGTATTTTTGATACTATATGTAAATGATAACCTTATGGCAAGCAACAATATAAGCTTATTGCACGAAACAAAGAGCTTTCTTGCAAATAATTTTGAAATGAAAGATCATGAGGATGCCTAATTTGTCTTAGGAATTCAAATACTTAGAGACCACTCTCGAGGTATTTTAGGAGTGTCACGTATTTCTATAGGAGACAAGTTTAGTCTCAAACAGTACTCCACAATGGATCTTGAAAAAGAATATATACATAAGGTTCCATATGCTTCAGTTGTGGGGAGTCTTATGTATGCTCAAGTTTTCACATGTCCCAACTTATCATTAATAGCAGGAGTTCTTGGCATATATCTAAGTAACTCCAATATGCAGCATTGGATAACAATAAAGCGAGTAATGCGCTACCTAAAGTGAACTAGAGACTTCATGCTCACTTATTAAAAGTCAGATAACTTGGAGATCATTGGGTACTTTGAATTCGACTTTCCAAGATGCGCAAATAGAAGATGTTCCACATCTGATTACATATTTCTCTTAGTTGGAGGTGTCGTCTCCTAGAAGTCTTCCAAACAAACTTTAGTGGCTCCCTCCACCATGGCAGTAGAGTTTATGGCTTTCTTTGAGGCATCAAATCATACAATTTTGCCTTGGAACTTTCTCACAGGCTTACACATCGTTGGGAGTATCAAAAGACCCTTGAAGGTTAATTGTGATAATAATGCAGTTGTGCTCTACTCCAACAACAATATGAATTTTACAAAATCAAAATATATTGATATCAAGTATCTTGTTGCGAAAGAAAGAGATCAAGAGAAGTAAAGTTTGATAGAACATATATGGACAAACTTAATTCTAGTTGATCGACTAACCAAAGATTTGACTCCTAATATTTTTCATGGACAAGTTGCTAATATGGATCTTGGTTTTGAGATTTCCTTAGACTAATGAGAGTCTTTTCCTCATTTTTCTATGTTCTGTACTTTGATTTTATTTTGGTACAAAATTTATGTTATTTGATTTTTTACAAAAATAAAAACTCATGAGATGATACTATTGTTATAACAATACTAAATTCTTTTTTGTTATGTGCAAATATTTTAATTTTGAATTGCACCTAAAGAACTTCAATTTGACCTCACTAAAGACTTAAGTAGGACCAGTTGAAAATATGCATGATTTATATATCATATTACTTGAAATTTCCATGTCACTCATCCATTTCGATATATGTCACCAAGTACATTGATGTGGTGGTCGTCGGGATTGTGTCACGATATACGTCAGTGATGACATCCATGGTGATACAATTATTGATGTAAGAGGTGGATCAGACTGTAAAGTTGAAATCTAAGGATAAATAGCAGTCAAATGCCCAACTAAAGAACTATGATATCATTATTAAGATATACCGATTAAGTGGGAGATTGTTGGAATACTTTTAACACTATTTTAATATTGAAATAATTATTATACGAGCATATATATTTTAATTATATTAGATATTTTATTAAATTAAGATTCTTAAACAATTTAGGGATCAAATAAAGATAACAAAATTATTAAAATTTTATTTAGAAATTAATTAATTAATTGAATATAAACTCAAATATGAGGGGATGTTAAGATGACTTATTTCAGAATAATGAGAACTCTAATCGACCATCATTATATAAATAGGCTATAATCCCCAATATAGCGTACATAAGTAATTTACTCTTTCTTCCCATCTGACGAGTACTCATAGACATGGCAACAAAATTCATACCTGTGAGTAAGGTAACAGGGACCCTAGTACCCAACCCGAACTCGTTCGCGAATCCGCCCCATTGATAATTTGGAATATTGCATTTGATAATTTATTAATTGTTTGTTTAGTTCCTTGATAT
The DNA here is from genome assembly GCF_029867415.1 of Vicia villosa. Classification (NCBI taxonomy): domain Eukaryota; kingdom Viridiplantae; phylum Streptophyta; class Magnoliopsida; order Fabales; family Fabaceae; genus Vicia; species Vicia villosa. The sequence continues at coordinate 90,154 of NW_026704977.1, read as the reverse complement.
TTTGGTTTGTATTTTATTATTTGAAATTTATGCAAGCATATATTCACGATTGTTCAATTTATTATTTCGAATGTTTGTTAGAGTTTGGGACAAACTATGAGTTTGAGTTTGGAGAAATTAATTATTTCAATATTCAAAGTTGATTCCAATGCGTTTATGGGACGGGGTGGAAATACCCGAACCCGTTTAGGATGAGTTTTGGGTTAAATTATTTATCCTCGTTTAGGTTTGAAGGGGGACAAATTTTTAACTAAGATTCCAATTTGAATTTGGAGAAGGGAAAACCCATCCCCGCCTCCGCTCCGTTGACATACCTATATTCAAGACATTAAGAATACCATTTGTGAAAGAATGCACAAGTCTTCGTATATTTGTTGTCGGTCTTCTAACTTTCAGGATTATTGTCAATAGAAACTTTTTCACTAATTTAGATATTTCTAAAATTAATTTATAAGTTATTTACTTTTATATATGCTTTTATAACCATGTGACTTCTCCGCTAAATTATATGTTAATATTTTGTTGAGCATGTATATTTGATTCGTCATTATTAATTTTCTAATTAGACAACCTCAAACAAAAAGACATGAATAGCAAAGAATAAGGCAAACATCCATTCTAAGAATTCTCAACCATAATGAGAGACGACCAATTAAATATTTTCAAATCAACCTGCGAATACTGTGGCGTAATGTGGACAATTTTAATCTTCTCACATGCCTTGCTCACATTTCATTATTGCATGTTTCTAAACACAACTGGTTGTACAGTTGTGTATTCTCAACCTTGCAGATATCGTCCACATAAAAGTGTTTTGTGACTACTTAGACGAAACTGTTTATATAAGGTAGATGTGGTATTAATCACATATCCATTCCAAATTAAATGACAAGGCAACATAACCACGTCAAATCAACTGTAAGTGAAATTGTGCAAGAGACCACATAGAAACGTCAAAACAAATAGTATTTCCTTTGTAAATTTTAATTATTTTTAGTTCTATTTTTATAAATCAAATATTATATTTTATTAATTTCTATTTGTAAAAAATATTTATTTAAATTATATATCTAATTAGTATTTTAAATAATCAATTTGTATTTGCGTTATTACTAATAATTATTTCATATAATTTTTTTATATTTAATAAATAATAATTCTTTATGTAACAAAAGAAACAAAAATAACAAAAAGATCGTCTATTAAATGACTTTTTTTTATGCTAAAGTAGAGTAGATTTAATTTTTTATTTATTTTATAATGATTGAATTTTTTTACAGGATATCATTTTAGATGTTTAATTATTTTTCTATAACTTTTTTAAATATCAAAATTTTAAAATAATTACTTAAATTTGAAGTTACTCTAAATAGCTCTATTTAACATGTATTAAATATATCTTTAATTAAAAAGCTACTCCCTCCGTCTCACAATAGGTGTCCTCTTTCTAATTTTTATTTCTCTCAAATTATTTGTCCATTTAAAATATCAATGTAATATTTATTATTTCTTTCCACTAACTTATCCTTATTTATTGTATTTTAATTCATTTAAGTACTCCACTACCTATTATTAATGAAGTTATTTTAGTAAATGAGACTCATTTTATCATTAAAATCAACATAATTAATTATTTTCTTAAAAAGTGTAAAAATCTCAAAGAGGACACATATTATGAGACGGATGGAGTATATGATTTTGATTGTGTAAAATGTTTAATAGTAAATATTTAAGTTATTGAATGTCTAAATGATTTGTTTTACTTGATATACTAAATTTATTTTTAAATTATCTCTATTATTTTAAATTTTTCATAATAATCATTTTTTTGTAACAAATAATAATAATTTTTAATAATATATAATAAAACAGTTTTTTAAATAAATCTACAAGAAACTGCCTCATAATGAATGTACCAAATTATTCGTGATCCATCATAGCAATATAATGCACAGGTTAGGTTTAGCTTAACTTCGATAAACACTCGCATCCACACATAAGCTAGACAGAAGTTTGCACCAACTTCTGAGAGTTGGCACATGACAGCAAAGGGGTTTAACTATAAAAGCCCTAGACTCATATTACAAGCATATAAAGATTATTCCTAGAACTTCTATTAATATACATATTACGTTATGATAGACGCTACCTAGCTAACTCAATTATATCTGATTGATCATGACAATATTCATACCTAATGTTAATTAGTAGGGTTTTGATTATATATGCAAACACGTTTTTATCCCAGCTGGTTTGAAAGTTCAAATATATATATGTTTCTGGTTGACACAGCTCCAAACGTATTTAATTAGCCTAATGTTATTCTTACACCAATTTTCTATTCCAATACTTACACCCGACACTGTTTACTGTATTTATACAGTAAACAGTGTTTTTTAAATAAATTATATTTTATGAACAGTAAAAATAAAAAGTACATAAACAATAAACAGTGTCAAAGTTGGTTAATGAAATATAAAAAATTGGTTAATGAAGTGATCAAATTGGTTAATAAACGATAATATGTTTAAAATAATTTAGTAGTAAAACAAAGTTGGTTAATGCAAAGTAAAAAGTTGGTTAATAAAGTGATGAAGTTGGTTAATAAACTCTCATATATTAAAAATAATTTTTATTAGTAAAACAAAGTTGATTAATGAAATGTAAAATGTTGGCTAATGAATTTATGAAGTTGGTTAATCAACGTCCAGATATCAAAAATAACTTTTAATAGTAAAATAAAATTGGTTAATAAAATGTAAAATGTTAGTTAATGAAATTATAAAGTTGGTTAATGCCACAATTTTATATGAGAATCTCTTAATCTAAACAAATTAAAAATTATATTAAAAAAAATATTATTATAATAATATTTTACTGTTTATGAGACTGTTCATAAATATTTTTTAATTAAAATAATACTATTTACCGTATAAATATCATCAATAGTGTTGGGTATAAATATTAGTGTGGGAATTAAGTATAAAAATAACATTTCTTTGTTGTAAAATGACATGAATAGAGGACATAATAAAGACGTGTTAATTATCTAACTATAGTAATTTGATTTCGTGCTTGACAACTCAACTTTAACAAGCCTAAAAGATATAAGCATCATTAGATTAATTAAAATGTTTATTCGGTGTCAAATTAAATGATCAAGGTGGTACTATATACGTACTAGTAATAGTTGGTTAAAGCAAATACAATCACGAATTAATATCAACAAAAAATGTGTACCAGGCTGGTACTTACTACCAAGACTCATGTCCCAAATTTATACATTAATAATACATATACTATGCATGAAGTATATAAAACCAAACTTTAAGAAAAGAATTTTGATACATGAGTAGTTATGGACTATATAAATTTTAATACACCACTAATTAAACAGAAGATATTGCACGTATGTATTATAATCAGTGGCAGAGCCACGTTGGAACAGGGGTGGCCATGGCCCTCACTACGAAAAAAATAAATAAAAATAGGTATATTGTCTTATTTTAAATAATTTATTTTATTTTTATATTCAATGAATGCACAACTTAAGAAAATTGAATGAATTTGGTCAAATGGTAATCCTTAAGCATTAGATGTGAGATAGAGTTTTATTGTGCGTTTATACCAACACTAATATTATTTGAAATTTCCAAATCTTACCAACACTACATAATATTGCGAGTTTGAGTCTACGTCATGAAGTTTGATACTTGTGCACAACTATATCACCGGATGAGTAACTGATTTAACATAACTATTTAATAACATATTTATTTAAAATTAAATTTGTTTTTATATTTATAATTTATATAAAATAAAACTTTTGATAATTATGATTTTTTTCTCTTTAAATACAATTTTGCAGGGTTAAGTAGTTTTCTTATGTTTTAGGAGACGCATGTTTAAACTATAATTAAACTTTATACAAAATCACATTTTTTAAGTAGTTGATTGTTCTTATTTAAGTGGAAGACTAATTATTCACTCAATCAAGTATGCATTTAAATAATTAAATACTAGAAATTGATTATAGAGCATGGTCTATTTTTTTTAAAGCTTACGAATAGTAGTATAGTCTATTATTATTAAGCACTAATAAAATTTTGTTCATGAAAAGATTGTAATAATTGTTGACCAATAAAATAATTTGAAAGAGAATGTAATATCAACAAGAAAGAATCTCAAGAAGCTGAAGTAGGAGTTGCTAGACAAAAGTTTGATAATGAGAACACACTCTTGATCATGATCACAAAAGGAAGCAGCGACATGCTGCAAGACAGTAGCAACATCGATTTGAAAAACGTTGGAGAACCAAAGTGTAACGGTTACAGTTTTATGCCAACCGGTTACATGCTGAAGAAAATGCAATGGTGACATTGAAGAAAGTAGTGTAGTGCAACGACCAATGGTATTTGGACTCCGGGTGTTCAATGCAAATGACGGGAAATAAATATTTATTTGTTACAATCAATCGTGCCATGAAGAACAAAGTGAAGTTCATGGATGATACCACTCTAGTAGTGGAAGGGATCAATGATGTATCGATCGAGAGAAGAAATTGTAGACATTATTTGACAAAAGATGTCATGTATATTTCTGGAATCAAGTGTCATATTCTAAGTATTAGCCAATTGCTTGAGAAGTGTTACAAGATTCATATGGAGAACAAGGCCATACGAGTTATGGATGCAAACGGGGTTTTGATCCTAAAAACACTTATGGTTCCTAGTAGAACTTTCAAGGCTGGGTTGAAGGTTATGAAGCATATGTGTCTTGCTACAGTGGCTAGTCGAGAAGAGTGGATATGAAACTATAGGCTTAGGCATCTTAACTTTAGAGATCTCAATGCATTACAAAAGACAGAATGATGACGGAGTTGCCATTGATCAACATACTTGCTGGCATTTTTGCAGAATGTGCGCAAGCAAAGAAACATAAGGGAAAATTTAGCAAGGATGCAGGTCGTGGAACCAAGTGTCACCTTGAGCTGGTGTATTTTGATGTGTGTGGGCCGATGCAAGTTGATTTGATTGGTGGTAATAGATATTTTGCCACAACCATTGATGATCATAGTAGAAAAATATGGGCATACCTAATCAAGAGAAAGGATAAGATATTTGAAGCGTTTAAGAATTTAGAGTCAATGGTTGAAAGTCATAGCGGCTACAAGCTCAAAGTTCACAAATGGATGATGGAGGCGAATGTGTCTCAAATGACTTTGTGAGTTTTTTGTGATCAAAAGGGCATTTTACATGAGATAGTACCACCTCATACGCCGCATAAAAAAGGTGTTGTCAAAAGGAAGACTTGATCGATTATGAACATGTGGAAAAGTATGTTGAAGGGGAAGAATTTTCCAAAAGAATTATGTGGATAAGAGGTGACCACATTTTCATATTTGTTGGATAGGTGTCCAAGAAAGAAGCTTGAGAAGATAATAGTGGAAGAAGCTTGGTCTGGATTAAAAATGAACATGAGTCACTTGGGAGTGTTTTGCTTGGTGGCATATCGATATGTGTCAGATCAACTTAGAAAGAAGCTTGATGACAAGGGAGAGCAGTTGAAACTTGTAGGGTATCACTCTATTTGTGGTTACAAGTTGTATGATTCAGAAAACAGAAGATTCATGATCGGTTGAGATTGTTTTCAACGAAATTAAAGAAGTGCAGCGCCGATTGCACTTATATGTCAACCAGTTACACTAGTAAAAAATTGGTTTATGCGGTGCCGGAATGTGCTGAACCAGTCCTCGTTAAAGTCCGAATGGAAGAAATTGTGAGAATATCAATAAGGCAAAGAGGTTTTCCTACAAGACTCCAAGATTGTGAGATGTTCCGAGACAACAAAGTCAATGAGGATGCTGATTTCGTCCATTTTGCACTTATGGTTGAAGCCGAACTTGTTAAACGGGGGAGGCATTGAGTGATCCAAAATGGATTTGTGCTATGAAGGAGGAGATGAAATGGATTGATAAAACAAGACTTTGCAGTTTATTGATCTAATGGATGGAATGAAGCCAATTGGTGAAAATGGGAGTACAACGTAAAGAAAAATCCCAAATGTGAAATAATCAAGCATAAGGCTCGATTAGTTGCAAATGGAATCTTGAAAAGATAAGACATAGACTTTGAAGAGGTACTTGCACCAATGGATAAAATTGAAACCATTAGTCTAGTTGTTGGTATTGAAAATAACAAAAAAGCCCATGTACCAAATGAATGTCAATTCTGCGTTTTTGTCTGTTTCGCTTAAAGAAGAGGTTTATATAAAAAAACCTGGTTTTGTTGTGGAAAAAAGAGTCAAAGTTCTACAAATTGAAGTAAGTGTTGTACGGTATTAAACAAGCTCAAAGAGCTTGGAACAACAAGATATATGATTTATTAAAAGAGATTGGCTTCAAGAAGTGTGTATGAGAAGAAGGATACAAATGAAGAGGTGATAATCCTTTATCTATATGTAGACAATTTGTTGATTACAAACAACGATGAAGAATGAATTTCTAAGTTCAAGGGTGAGCTTATGGAGGAGTTTCGGATTACCGATAATGGCCATATGACATACTTCCTTGGCATTGATTATTACAAGTCCAGTAAGGGACTGCTCATGCACCAAAGAAGGTATGCGATTGAGATTTTGAAGAAGTTTAAAATGGAGCATTCTAATGAGGTTGTTACTTTGGATAACCAAGGCTGTAGATGTTGAACAATGAAGATGAGCAAGATATTAATCCAACTCAGTATATGAGGCTAATTGGGTGCGTTACTTGAGCAATACACGACTGAATTTGGCATTTAGTGTCGGTATTGTGAGTATATTCATGGATAGATCCAAGGTGTCTCACTTGGCAGCAGGAAGATTCTAAGATGAGTCAAAGGATCTATTTTCTTTGGAATTATCTTTTCTACAATGGATAAAGGCAAAAATGCTATTTACTCTAATTTATCGATTCCAATTGGTGCAAAGATAAGTATCATAGAAAGTCTACAGATGGATACATCTTTATGTTAGGTGAAACACCAATCTCATGGTGTTTGAAGAAGGAATAAGTTGTGACGCTCTCTTCTTGTCAGACCTAGTTCATTGTAGCTTCATTATGTGTGTGCCAAGCCGAGTGATTGATGAATAACATGGAGAATCAGTAGCAAAGAGGGTGATGTTGTACCGCTCATGGTTGATAACGTGTTGTCTATAAAATTTATTAAGAACCCAATTATACATGGAAGGAGGAAGCATATTGAGATGAGATTTCACTACTTGAGAGAACTTGTTAGTGAAGGAAGTTTGAGATTGAGGTATTGTACATGTGAAGAGCAAGTGATTGATTTGCTAATCAAAGGAGTCATAATTGAAGTATTCAAAAGATTGAAGAAGCTAATGGGTATGCAAGGCTTGGAGGAAGTGAATTAAAATGATGTGTTGAGAAAATAATGTAATTCAAGTCAGTGCAACATGTTGACATTCTATGTTAACATATTAAACCCTAGAAATTTTAGTTAAAAATTGAGTTAGTAGCTTAGTGCAACCGGTTGACATAATATATCAAATGGTTACACCTGGGAGTTTTCATTATTTTGTTAGTTAATTATACCTCACCATGTATTGTGTGTATATACCCTTTGGGTAACTTGTGAATGAATAAATCCATATTTTGATCCTCAATTTTACTCTCTCTATTTCTCTCTCACTATGTTCCTCTCCATACTAAACCACTTAATTATTCACCAACCTTGTGGTTCCAAGTTCTAATATTTGGAATCAAGATCCTACTTTAATCCATCAAACACTTAGTGTGCAATCATGACTTATGTCTCCAATGAAAGAATTCCTGCAAATTTACCTATCCTTGATGTGAAGAACTATGACAAATGGTGCAAGAAAATTGTGTTGTTGTCTAACTACCAAGATGTTCTTGATGTGATCAAGCATGGTGTGAATCCTTTTGTTGAAGGTGCTGCTCAAGAGCAAAGAGCATCACATAAGGAAGAAAAGAAAAAAATTTAAAGCGTTGTTTTTAATCCATCAATGTGTTGATTCAGATAATTTCGAGAAAGTGGGTGATTGTGAATCATCGAAGCAAGCGTGGGAAATCATGGTGAACGCATACATAAGGATTGACAAGGTAAAGATTATGAGGTTACAAACTTACGATCTTCAGCTTGAGTTGATTCAAATGGATGAGAATGAGACCATCAACGATTTTACGACTAGAATTACTCGGTTGGTGAACCAAGTAAAAGCATGTGGAGAAATGATCACAAAGTAGTATGTTGTTGCAAAAATCTTACATTCTTTGACAACTTCCTTAATGATTACGGAGAAGTATGTTGTTGTGAGAAGTGTTTAAAGTGTTCAAGATTAATCTAGATTGCTTAAGCTGTATAGAGGTACAGAAGAGACACATGTTGGACACAGTGTCCCAACATGTTGGTACGACATTTGGGCCTTGCACAATAGGTCAATGATGCTGCGTTTTGGAAGAATTTCTAGTCAAAGATTGGGTCAAATTTTATTGTTATCGATATAACAATATAATTATGTGATTTGTTTGACAGTTGGACGAAGATCAAATCATATTTAAATAGAGATTTGAATTTGAATTTCAATTGTAACAAATCATATATTGTTGGAGAGATTTATAGAACAATTAATATCCAACAGATTCTGCATTATCTTGGCCCATGTATCTTTCCTGTCTTGTGCCAACCTCTAACAATAAATAGAGGCTCTCCCTTCACATTTCCAGAAAATGTGAGTTCTCTATTTCACTCCTAACTCTATCTCCAAAAAAAATTTTTTTTTTACTCTCTCTCTCTCTCTCTCTCACTTTGGTTTAGCCATAAGGGAGTGTTTGTTTGGGTTTAAAGTTAAACTCGTTATTTAGTTTTTAAGTCGTCGGTTCCGTTTATATTCTCAACACGTATAAAATCTGACTTCAGTTCGAGATCTACTCGATGTAAAATCTCAACTTGGGTTGTGCTTATGCTGTGTAAAACCCCAGTTTGGTTTGAGATTATCCTGATGTAAAATCTCAACTTGGTTCATGGTCAGCCTGTGTAAAACGCTGGTTTAGTTCAAGATTATCCTGACATAAAATCTCAACTCGGTTCGTGGTCTTCCCATGTAAAACCTCAGTTTGATTCGAGATTAGGCTGGTGTAAAAATCCCAACTCGTTTTGTGGCCAACCTGTATAAAATCTTGGTTCAGTTTGGAGGATAGCCAATTCAAAACTCCATTTTTGGTTCGAGATAAGTCTGTACAAAATCTCAATTTATCTTAGGGACTAATCACTTCAAATTCATGTTTGGAAGGAAGACTATCCGCTTCAGTATGTTGTTCTTCTTTTGATTGAAAGTTAGTATGAAAATTCATTTTTCCAGTATAAGGGGGTTCGCAAGCTCAACCTCTTAAAAATTTATGAGTAAATTACAAGATACTCTCAAGATCAAGTCTTGGGGACATGATTAAGTCTTCTTAATCGAACATGTATAATTCTCTGATGTTATTTCTCTTTCCCTTACTTCTTTACATTTCATATTTTTATCTTTCTACCGCTATTATTCAAACATTATTATCAAAATATTTTTAAACTCTAAAAATTATATCAATATATTTCCAAACTATTCTTTTGTAGTTTGGTCAACATAGATATTATCGCATTGACTATGGCCGCTGCAGTGTGAATTGACCATAACTTTTTTTATCATTAAAACAATAAATAACAATATCGACATCAAAACCTTTCAATACAGTTTTTGTCGCAGTGTTTTTGCGGTAATGAACCGTATTATATAATCTTGGTTAAGAGAGAGATTGAAAGAAAAGTATCAAAGATATTTAAAAAACAAAAGCTATATATGAATTTTCACCGGAATCTGGTTCGCCTGCATCTCTCGGTATGTTTGGCGGAAAAAGTCAGCCAGCCAACTAAACATGAATTTTCACCTGACAATTCACTTGTGTAAAAAGCATAACATATCCAAACTCTTAATAGAATTATTTATTTGAAGAGCATTAACACATCACATTAGATTTCAAATCCTAAAAAGGATTTAATAATAATGAGCCAATTTATTTTATTTTGTCTCATTACTGGCCCGTGAGAATAAGAAATTTAACAAAAGCAATCTATATAGAACCGGCCTGGATATTGCAATATCTTAATGTTCCTTTTGATCTTTTTAGTCAAAAGGGAGATTTCTTTATGCATCTATCTACAAACTTTGCATTAAAATCAGGACTGATTAGTTTACGTGTCCATGGAAATCGAACATGTTTGATTAAGATAAACATGTATTTAAAATAGCACTAGATTGCTTGTTGATCTGAGTGCATGACAGATCGAAGGAATTTATGTTTAAATATATAATTGCTCATCTAGATTGCCTCCTCAAAAAGATAACATGGAGTCAAATAATCAAGGGAATGTTGTTGTCATCAAGAGAGAAAGAAGGTAGCAAGACACGTTGGATTGAAAGAATGTGGTTAAACATGGTAAGAAACGGATATATATATATATATATATATATATATATATATATATATATATATATATATATATATATATATATATATATATATATATATATATATATATATATATATATATATATATATATATATATATATATATATATATATATATATATATATATATATATATATATGATGAGAACTTTAGTTATTATGAGAACTGGGAATTTTTAATAACAACCGTACGATTTAAAATCAATGCTCAGATATTCATTTATGTGATATGTATTTAAATCAGAATCTATCTATTAATTATTGTATTTTAAATTTTGAGTGAAATCTGAGGCATTGATTTTAAATCGTACGGTTGTTATTAAAAGTTCTCAGTTCTCATTTGATACGTCCCCATATATATATATATATATATATGCGCCCCCGTTTAAACCCGCCTCGTAAAAGTTCGAAAAAAACGGAGCGGAGCGGGGCGGGCATAATATGGGCTGTGAGTCTAAAATATTGGTCTGCTCTGCAAAAAAATGATGGTGGGGTGAGAAATGTCCACTGTTTTGAGGTTACTTTATGTAAATGTAAAACTTTATGTAAATGTCTGTGCTCGAAAAAAGATCGTAAAACAACGGAACGGGGCGCGGCAGGCCTATTTGAGGTTACGAGCCTAAAATCTTAATTAGTCTTTTCCACAGAAAAGTGCAAGTAAAACGGATATGTCCAACGGACCGAACCCATTTTTCCACCCCTATATATGGTAAGTTGCAGAAGTAGTTGTTTGAAAGTTCATAACATTTGATAACAAGAAGATATGACGCCCCACTACTTGAGAAAAATAGGGTGACAATGGTAATATTTCATTAATGACTTAATATGAGGTATATATACAACAAGATGCATCAATGTAGCTAACTAACTAAAAAGAAAAACAAACTTTTCAATCCTCTAACCGATTTCACTAAATATGTAACTGATTACATGACTCTATTGTCTCAAAAATATAAAAGTCTAGAGGGTGGTAACCTGTTACATAAAAGTTGTAACCGTTTACAGCTTAATTCTGTTTGATTCTTTTGCTATTGGAAGGTGTGGTAACCGGTTACACCATTGTTGTAACTAGTTACACCAACTTGCATTACACTTTTTTCACAACACACCACTTTAATTCAAGTCCTCTAAGTCTTTTATACTCGTGTGCTTCTTCAACCTCTTGAAACTTCAATTGTTACTTCTTTGGTTAGCAAATCAGTCACTTGATCTTCATTTATGCAATACCTTACCATTTCCCTTCACTCACAAGCTCTCTAAAGCATGTTGTCAAACTCGTGGGTAGACTCGTAAACTCGTACGAGTTTACGAGTCTAGGAAGCATAAACGAGTAGACTCGCGCATAGAATCATTTTTTGATAGACTCAAGTAGATTTGAGTAGATTCGCACAATGTCGTATAGACTCACGAGTCTATCACGAGTTTACAAGTCTATCAATTTTTTATTTTGTTTTATTTTTTAACCAAAAAAGGCCCAAATTCTCCAAAAGATTTTATTTTATTTTTTAAAAAAGAACCTTATTTTGTTTTACTTGTACATGAATTAAAAAGTATCTCTCATAGTCTCTTTTACGGTATTTCTATGGAGATATGACTCCACAATTAAAGAGGTTTGAAATTCGTGTTTCAAGCTTAACTTGTAGCTCATATGGTTTTGAACGAAATTGGAGTTCCTTAGAAATGGTGATGAATTATTATTTGTTTGTTTATAGACTTGATTTTTATTTTTTAGAAACATTGAGTTGAATTGTTATTTGCTTTGCAAGTTCATTCAAAGAAAATAAATATGTTGTATAAAAAAATAAGTTGGTTTATTTCATGTGTAATTTGAGGTTGAAAAGTAGAAAAGAAAAAGCAAAGAGTATTGTTCTTTCATTTGAAGATATTCATTTAGATGTTGAATGGATAACTGAAGATCCTAATGAAGATAATATGCAAATTTAATTTAATGTTCAGCAAGATGATGTTATTGTTAATAATATTGTGGAAACTGATGTTGTTGTTACTAATGTTGTGAAGTGGTGGTGGTGGAAATCTTGAATTAGGTGGAAGTGGAACTTCAAGAAATCTAACATTGACCAATGATTAAGAAGGTATTTCATCTAGGCAGAGTTTGATGATGATACTCAAGATACCGATGAAGAAGATGGTGATGAAATTGGTGGTGATTATTTTACTAGAGCTTTCAATGTTTGAAGCCATTAGCATGTGTGTTTTATGTTTTTTTTTGTTTTATGTAGTAACCAATTAAGAAGATATTAGTACTTTAAGTCTTTAACTACATACTTTTCTATTTTGTTTGTTTTGTTTTTGATTTTTTTCCTAACAAATTTGTTATGAATTATGACATTTAAGTTTTAATGTTAATTGGTGTTCTATTATATATATTTGTGTCATATATGAGTAATGTACAAGTTTAAAAATATAGGAGTATGTCATATATGTGTCACTTACAGGTGTTTGAAAGTAATTTTTACTTTTTCATAGACTCGTACGAGTTTGCGAGTCGAGTCTGCGAGTCGAGTCTACGGATCCTTTACGAGTCTGAGTAGACTCGCAAGTTTGACAACCTTACTCTAAAGTAGTGAAATCTCATCTCTATATATTTACTTCTCCCATACGTAATGAGATTCTTGGCAAGGTTTATAGAATGAATGTTGTCTATCATTAATGTTACTACTTCATACTCCTTACCGCACAACTTCTTTATCAAATTCATCAATCATACAGCTTGACACACACATATATATGTGCAATGTACTCGGCCTTGCAAGATGAAAGTGCCACAGCTGTGGATTTTCTATCATTTTTATCTTCACACTAGTTAGAGTTGGTATAACTAGGAAATTCGCAGCTTCTACCTCTATCCGTTACAGAAAACAGAAATTTGCAGTCAATTAAATATTTGACGTATCTCATAATTCTCTTGACTGTTGCCAAGTCTGATGCCTTTGGCTTTCCCATAAATTTTCTCATTATGCCAACTCTATATGCCATGTTCGGTCTCGTATTACACAAGTACAAAAATTATCCAATCAACCTCCTGTAGTGCATTAGGTTAATATCATGCTCGTCTTCATTCTTTGACAGTTATAACCTTGACTGTGCAGGGGTAATTGCCACATTACAAAGCTCCATTTTGAACTTCTTCAATATCTCAAGAGCATACTTCCTTTGATGCGTGAGCAATCCCTTTTCAAACTTGTAAAACTCAATGCCGAGGAAAGATGTCATGAGACCAAGGTCGGTCATCTCAAATTCCTTCATTCAATCATCCTTGAACTTGGTAATGTAACCTTCATTGCGGCACATAATCACTAAATCATCGACCAAGAAACATAGAATGATCACTCATTTTCTTGTATCCTTCTTCAATGGAGCGCTTTAAAGGCGGAAAGCACAATTCTCTACCTCGGAGTCCGGGTGGAGACCATGGTAGTTATGCTCCTACCCTGAATCATGATAGATATCAACCGATCCTCATGCAGCCTAAGCATCCTTTATGTGTCTAAATCTTGGAAATAAATATCCCTAAATTAATGAAAAAGACTCCCAAGTTGGGATAATGCGAGGGAAAAGGAGATCCCGACGAACACATGTAATGTTTCAATGAATGACTCAACTAATACGGTGTCGACGAAGCATCCAAATGCAAACTATTAGCATTGACGCTAATCTGACCAGCTAGACTATGGTTCAACAGTCTTCCCAAAAACTGCTAGACCTTCGAAAATGACCTTCTTCTTAATCATCCTTTTCGTACTAAGTTGGGAAAGAAAATGGTAATAACTACTCAAGATATGTTAAACTAGCTCAATCATACATCACGTTGGAGAAACTAAACACCCACTTGTTAGAACAAGATTTGTTCTTATCAATTATCTTAGTTTTGATGATAACAATAATATGAATTTTGCTTAAGATAATATGGTACTCTAATCCAATGCAATTTCCCTTTCAGGAAATATATATAAAGAGTACGCATAATTCAGCGCTCAGAAGTTGTGTCTCAAATAGTTCAGCATGCAACATCAGAACATGGTCTGGCAAGACATCAGAAGATGGTCGAAGCAGAATCAGAACATGGGTCTATGGAAGCATCAGAAGAACATGAGATCAGAAGCACTGAAGATCAGAAGATGGTATCACGCAACAGAAGCACTTCAAGATCAGAAGATCAGAAGATGCTATGCACCAAGCTGTTTTGACTCTGATGATATTCAAACGTCGTATTCACAAACATCAGATCAGAAGGAAGTACAGGTGGCAGACTACGCTGACTGACAAAAGGAACGTTAAAGCTACTAAAGGCAACGTCAGTAGACACAGCGTGAACAAGGCTCGAGGTAGTTGACAAAAGCGTATAACATTAAATGCAATGCTGTACGGAACACGCAAAGCATTAAATGCACTCAACGGTCATCTTCTCAACGCCTATAAATATGAAGTTCTGATGAGAAGCAAGGTTAACGATCCTGAACAAAGACAACTCAAATTAACTTGCTGAAACGCTGTTCAAATCAAAACTCAGAATCTTCATCTTCATCAAAGCTCACTACATTGCTGTTGTAATATTTTAGTGAGATTAAGCTTAAACGTTAAGAGAAATATCACAGTTGTGATTATCGCTTTTAAGAAGCATTTGTAAACTCTTGAATAGATTACATTAAGTTGTAAGGAACTAGAGTGATCGTGTTGATCAGAATACTCTAGGAAGTCTTAGCAGTTGGCTGAGCAGTTTGTAACTAGAGTGATCGTGTTGATCAGTAGACTCTAGAGAAAGTCTTAGAGGGTATCTAAGCAGTTGTTCCTGGAGTGATCAGTGTGTGATCAGAAGACTCTGGAAGACTTAGTTGCGGACTAAGTGGAAAACCATTGTAATCCGTGCGATTAGTGGATTAAATCCTCAGTTGAGGTAAATCATCTCTGCGGGGGTGGACTGGAGTAGCTTCGTTTACAGCGAACCAGGATAAAAATAATTGTGCTATTTATTTTTATCGTCCAAGATTTAAAGTCACACTTATTCAATCCCCCCCTTTCTAAGTGTTTTTCTATCCTTCAATTGGCATCAGAGCGCCGGTTCTAAGGTGCAAGCACTTAACCGTGTTTAGAAAAGATTCAGGAAGAGAAAAACGCTTCAGTAAAAGATGGTTGATGAAAGTGAAAAGACTACACCTACACCTGCATCTACATCTGGCTCTGCTGAGCAATACAACGGTAACAATGGTTATACTAGACCGCCGGTATTTGATGGTGAAAACTTTGAATACTGGAAAGATAAACTGGAAAGTTACTTTCTGGGTCTAGATGGTGATCTATGGGATCTTCTGATGGATGGTTACAAACATCCAGTAAATGCCAGTGGCGCAAAGCTGTCAAGGCAAGAAATGAATGATGATCAAAAGAAGCTTTTCAGGAATCATCATAAATGCAGAACTGTTTTGCTGAATGCTATCTCTCATGCTGAGTATGAGAAGATATCTAACAGGGAAACGGCCTATGACATATATGAGTCCTTGAAAATGACTCATGAGGGAAATGCTCAAGTCAAGGAGACTAAAGCTCTAGCCTTAATCCAGAAGTATGAAGCCTTCAAGATGGAGGATGATGAAGACATTGAAAAGATGTTTTCGAGATTTCAAACTCTGACTGCTGGATTGAGAGTTCTTGACAAAGGATACACCAAGGCTGATCATGTGAAGAAGATCATCAGAAGCTTACCCAGAAGATGGGGTCCTATGGTGACTGCATTCAAGATTGCAAAGAATCTGAATGAAGTTTCTCTGGAAGAGCTGATCAGTGCCTTGAGAAGTCATGAAATAGAGCTGGACGCAAATGAGCCTCAAAAGAAAGGTAAGTCTATTGCATTAAAATCTAATATCAAGAAATGCACTAACGCTTTTCAGGCTAGAGAAGAAGATCCTGAAGAATCAGAATCTGAAGAAGAAGATGAACTGTCCCTGATCTCCAGAAGGCTAAATCAACTCTGGAAGACCAAGCAAAGGAAGTTCAGAGGCTTCAGAAGTTCAAGGAAATTTGAACGTGGAGAATCTTCTGATGAAAGAAGATTTGACAAGAAGAAGGTCATGTGCTATGAATGCAATGAGCCTGGACACTACAAGAATGAATGTCCAAATCTTCAGAAGGAAAGTCCCAAGAAAAAGTTTCATAAGAAGAAAGGTCTTATGGCAACCTGGGATGAGTCAGAAGATGATTCAGAAGATGAGCAGGCCAACTGTGCGCTGATGGCGACAGAAGATGACGGATCAGAATCTACATCAGAATCAGATTCTGAAGAGGTATTTTCTGAACTTACTAGAGATGAGTTAGTTTCCGGTCTAACTGAACTTCTGGAACTCAAGTCTCAGATTAGTCTCAAATACAAAAAGCTGAAAAAGCAATTTGAATTTGAAACAAAGAAGCTTGAGTTGGAGAATTCTGAATTAAAAGAAAAACTTGTAAAATTATCCAATAATGTTGGATCTCCTTCTGATTCAGAAAAATCCACTCCCAGTCTAAACCATATTCTGAAAGAATATGATTTAAGTTTCAGGAAGTTCTTATCTAGAAGTATTGGCAGAAGTCAGCTAGCTTCTATGATATATGCCGTATCTGGAAACAAAAGAGTTGGCATTGGTTATGAGGGTGAAACCCCATACAAACTTGAACCTGTTGATGAAATGAAACTTACATACAAGCCATTGTATGATCAGTTCAAGTATGGCCACTCTCATGATATTAGGCACACTTCACATGCACAAAGTTTTCACACAACACACACCAAGAAGCATGTGACACAACCTAGGAAATATCATGAAACTCATATTAAAAATTATCATGCTGCTCCTCCTATTGCTTATAATGTCAAACCCAAGTTCAATCAGAACTTGAGAAAATCTAACAAGAAAGGACCCAAGAAAATGTGGGTACCTAAGGATAAGATTATTCCTATTGCAGATATCCTTGGCTGCAAGAAGGACAAAGCACAACATGTCATGGTACCTGGACTCTGGATGCTCGCGACACATGACAGGAAGAAGGTCTATGTTCCAAGACCTGGTGCTTAAGTCTGGAGGAGAAGTCAAGTTCGGAGGAGATCAGAAGGGCAAGATAATTGGCTCTGGAACTATAAAGTCTGGTAACTCTCCTTCCATTTCTAATGTACTTCTTGTAGAAGGATTAACTCATAACCTCTTATCTATTAGTCAATTAAGTGACAATGGTTATGACATAATCTTCAATCAAAAGTCTTGCAAGGCTGTAAATCAGAAGGATGGCTCAATCCTATTTACAGGCAAGAGGAAGAACAACATTTATAAGACAGATCTGCAAGATCTTATGAGTCAGAAGGTGACTTGTCTTATGTCTGTTTCTGAAGAGCAGTGGGTCTGGCACAGAAGATTAGGTCATGCTAGTTTGAGAAAGATTTCTCAGATTAACAAACTGAATCTGGTCAGAGGACTCCCTAATCTGAAATTCAAATCAGATGCTCTTTGTGAAGCATGTCAGAAGGGCAAGTTCTCCAAACCTGCATTCAAGTCTAAGAATGTTGTTTCTACCTCAAGGCCATTAGAACTCTTGCACATTGATCTGTTTGGACCAGTCAAAACAGCATCTGTCAGAGGAAAGAAATATGGATTAGTCATCGTAGATGATTATAGTCGCTGGACATGGGTAAAATTCTTGAAACACAAGGATGAGACTCATTCAGTGTTCTTTGATTTCTGCATTCAGATTCAATCTGAAAAAGAGTGTAAAATCATAAAGGTCAGAAGTGATCATGGTGGTGAATTTGAGAACAAATCCTTTGAAGAATTCTTCAAAGAAAATGGTATTGCCCATGATTTCTCTTGTCCTAGAACTCCACAGCAAAATGGGGTTGTAGAACGAAAGAATAGGACTCTGCAAGAAATGGCCAGAACCATGATCAATGAAACCAATATGGCTAAGCATTTCTGGGCAGAAGCAATAAACACTGCATGCTATATTCAGAATAGAATCTCTATCAGACCTATTCTAAATAAGACTCCCTATGAATTGTGGAAGAATAGAAAGCCCAACATTTCATATTTCCATCCTTTTGGATGTGTATGCTTCATTCTGAACACTAAAGATCATCTTGGTAAGTTTGATTCCAAAGCACAAAAATGTTTCCTTCTTGGATATTCTGAACGCTCAAAAGGCTACAGAGTATACAATACTGAAACATTGGTTGTAGAAGAATCAATCAATATCAGGTTTGATGATAAGCTTGGTTCTGAAAAACCAAAGCAGTTTGATAATTTTGCAGATTGTGATATTGACATATCAGAAGTTGTTGAGCCAAGAAGCAACGCATCAGAAGCAGAGCTTCTCAGAAGCAAAGAATCTGAAGATCAAGTATCAGCTTCTCTGGAGGATCTAAGCATATCTGAAGAACCATCTGTCAGAAGATCATCCAGACTCATCTCTGGTCATTCAGAAGACGTCATTCTTGGAAAGAAGGATGATCCAATCAGAACAAGAGCATTCCTTAAGAACAATGCAGACTGTCAATTAGGTCTTGTTTCTTTGATCGAGCCAACTTCTGTTGATCATGCTCTAGAAGATCCAGACTGGATAATTGCTATGCAAGAAGAACTAAATCAGTTTACAAGGAATGATGTTTGGGATCTTGTTCCTAGACCAGATGGATTCAATATAATTGGTACAAAATGGGTCTTCAGAAACAAGCTCAGTGAGAAAGGTGAAGTGGTAAGGAACAAAGCCAGATTGGTGGCTCAGGGTTATAGTCAGCAAGAAGGGATTGACTATACAGAAACCTTTGCACCAGTGGCCAGGTTAGAGTCTATTCGTCTATTAATTTCTTTTTCCACTCAACATAACATCACTCTCTATCAGATGGATGTTAAGAGTGCCTTCTTAAATGGTTATATAGATGAAGAAGTTTATGTCCATCAACCTCCTGGTTTTGAAGACTCTATGTCTCCTAATCATGTTTTTAAACTTAAGAAATCATTGTATGGATTGAAACAGGCTCCCAGAGCTTGGTATGAACGCTTAAGTTCTTTCCTTCTGGATAATGGTTTCACTAGAGGAAAAGTGGACACTACTCTCTTTTGTAAAACCTTTAAAAGGGATATTTTAATTTGTCAAATATATGTGGATGATATTATTTTTGGAACATCTAATGCTACACTTGGAAAGGAGTTTGCTGAGTCTATGCAGGCTGAGTTTGAAATGAGCATGATGGGAGAACTCAAGTACTTCCTTGGAATACAAATAAATCAAACATCAGAAGAAACGTATGTTCACCAAACCAAGTATGTGAAGGAACTTCTGAAGAAGTTTAATCTTCTGGACTGCAAAGAAGCCAAAACTCCTATGCATCCAACATGCATCCTAGGTAAGGATGAGGTAAGTAAGAAGGTAGATCAGAAGTTATACAGAGGTATGATTGGATCTCTTCTATATTTGACTGCTTCTAGACCTGACATTCTGTTCAGTGTTTGTTTGTGTGCTAGATTCCAATCAGATCCTAGAGAATCTCATTTAACTGCTGTTAAGAGAATTCTAAGGTATCTGAAAGGTACTACTAATGTTGGCTTAGTTTACAGAGAATCTAAAGAATACAACTTAGTAGGATTCTGCGATGCTGATTATGCTGGAGACAGAATTGAAAGAAAAAGTACTTCAGGAAGTTGCCAATTTCTTGGAAGTCATTTGATCTCCTGGTACAGCAAGAAGCAAGCAACTATTGCTCTATCAACGACAGAAGCAGAATATGTCGCTGCTGCTGGCTGTAGTACACAGATGCTCTGGATGAAGAGTCAGTTGGAAGATTATCAGATATTTGAGAGTAACATTCCTATATTCTGTGATAATACTTCTGCTATATGTTTATCTAAGAATCCTATTCTTCATTCAAAAGCTAAACATATTGAGATAAAACATCATTTCATAAGGGACTATGTTCAGAAGGGTGTTATATCTTTAAACTTTGTTGATACAGACCATCAATGGGCTGATATCTTTACAAAACCCCTGGCTGAAGATAGGTTTAAGTTCATTCTGAAGAACATCAGTATGGATTTATGCCCAGAATGAGAAGATGAGAAGTTCTCATGTATGAATATCTTCTGAAATGAATGTGGAACATTTTTTTTTAATCAGAAGTTCTGATTGAATTCTTTTAGAAATTATGATTCGGTTATTACTAACGTTTCATTGTCTAAGTTGATTCAGAACCTCTTTTAAAGCAAAACAGCTGTTACGTTTTATCTCGGGATGGTAAACCTGTCGTTACTATTCATGGATAAGCGCGCGTGCAGTTGAAGGGACGCCGACCATAGGTAACTGTGCTAGTCACCTCATTTGTCTTTATTATCTCTCCTCACGTCACGTAACATTAAATGCTAGTCATCATTCGTTTCATTTTATTTTCTTTTAAATTCTCTTCAAAATGGTTTTTGGTTTTCTATCTCCTTGCATTCCTCATAAAGTTTGTCTCTCCCTCTCTTCCATATCAAACCCTACCTGTTCATTTTTCTGCAAACCCATCATGAACTCTTCATCAAGCCCAGGAAATAATGAAAATGATAAAAACAATAAACGAAAAGCTGTTGAAACATCACCTTCCAAACCCAAAAAGATCAAAATCACCTATGATCCTCTCAAGGTGAATCCTTTCGAAGCAATGTTGTCTGGAAACTATTCTAGACGTGTGTTTCATCCTCCTGGTGAAAGCCCTCCATCATCTCCATCTTCTTCCTCATCTTTCGACCTTCAAGACTCAGCTTCCTCTAATCTTTCCTCTCCCTTAATCTCTTCTGAAGACATCTCTTCATCTTCACCCGCTGAGGATGTTGTCTCTGGTAAAGGTGGTGGAAGATCTGCTTCTGGACCAAGTCTCCCTGATCCCTCGCCTGAAAGCCCTAGAAGCAGTCAATGAGGCGTTTCACTCCTTCATGGCATGCTGGCACAGACGTTGTCTTAGCTAGGGTCCTAGGATTTGGTCTTAGTAGTTTTATTTTTCTTTGTTGCACATCTTCTTGTAATATCCTTTGATTATCAATGAAAAGTTTCTTTGTGTTTTACATTCCAGTAAATGTTTTCTTTTGTCGTTTTATGCATCTGAATCTTTTGAAATATTCTTTTTGATGTTATGACAAAAAGGGGGAGAAGATAAATGATAAATGATTTGATTAAATCTATCAGTTGCTGGGCAAAGGCTCCCACACATTCACTAACAAGAACTGCAAGTTCTATATGGTTTAAGTGTTTTGCAGGTACAGAGAAGTGAAGTGAATCTTCAGAAGCAAACACTAGAAGCAAAACCATAAGATGCGTTATTCTGTAAAAGGAATAAGCTCTTGGAAACTGAAGCAAGCTGAGTGCTGTCAAGCTTCAGAGATCAGAAGCAAGAAAGAAGAATGAATCAGAAGCACAGATAATAGAATTTGAATATCATTGTCTATCCTGTTCTGACAAAATTCTATTTGCTCTGATACATATAATGTTATGGCTCTGATACATTATTTGCTCTGATACATTATTTCAGCCTATATGGCTCTGATACATATAATGTGTTCAAACATACATTTTATGTTCTAACTCGTTCATGCTGACTTTTGTCGTTTAGTTTTTTTTGTTCTGTAACATTTCAGGATGTAGAGATGCTCTGATGATGCTCTGGTACATTCAACAATGTTCTGATACAAATCTAGCATGAAGTGATGTTGGTAGACATTCAAAGTTCTGAAGCTATCCGAGGGAAGCAGAAATCAGAAGATGTGAATGTTCTAAAAGATCAAGAAACTCAAGTTCTGAAGCTGTCCTGAATGGAAGCAGAAATCAGAAGCTGTGAATGTTCTGAAGATCAAAGAAATTCAAGTTCTGAAGCTGTCCTGAATGGAAGCAGAAGTCAGAAGCTGTGAATGTTCTGAAGATCAAAGAAATTCAAGTTCTGAAGCTGTCCACGATGGAAGCAGGAATCAGAAGCTGTGAGTGTTCTAAGGATCTAAAGAAATTCAAGTTCTGAAGCTGTCCAATGGAAGCAGAAGTCAGAAGCTATGAATTCTCTGAAGGCAGAAGCTTATATGATCGTCTCTACCGAAATAATCAGGGAAGTCTTTTATCAAAGTTCTTCGAGTATTTATTTCAGGGGGAGATTATTTATCTCAGGGGGAGATTGTTAATCTCAGGGGGAGACATATTCATATGCTTATGCTATAGCTGTGTAATTTGTCTTTTGCCGTCTACTCTTTCTGATCGCAAATTCATATCATTTATATATGTTTTTGTCATCATCAAAAAGGGGGAGATTGTTAGAACAAGATTTGTTCTTATCAATTATCTTAGTTTTGATGATAACAATAATATGAATTTTGCTTAAGATAATATGGTACTCTAATCCAATGCAATTTCCCTTTCAGGAAATATATATAAAGAGTACGCATAATTCAGCGCTCAGAAGTTGTGTCTCAAATAGTTCAGCATGCAACATCAGAACATGGTCTGGCAAGACATCAGAAGATGGTCGAAGCAGAATCAGAACATGGGTCTATGGAAGCATCAGAAGAACATGAGATCAGAAGCACTGAAGATCAGAAGATGGTATCACGCAACAGAAGCACTTCAAGATCAGAAGATCAGAAGATGCTATGCACCAAGCTGTTTTGACTCTGATGATATTCAAACGTCGTATTCACAAACATCAGATCAGAAGGAAGTACAGGTGGCAGACTACGCTGACTGACAAAAGGAACGTTAAAGCTACTAAAGGCAACGTCAGTAGACACAGCGTGAACAAGGCTCGAGGTAGTTGACAAAAGCGTATAACATTAAATGCAATGCTGTACGGAACACGCAAAGCATTAAATGCACTCAACGATCATCTTCTCAACGCCTATAAATATGAAGTTCTGATGAGAAGCAAGGTTAACGATCCTGAACAAAGACAACTCAAATTAACTTGCTGAAACGCTGTTCAAATCAAAACTCAGAATCTTCATCTTCATCAAAGCTCACTACATTGCTGTTGTAATATTTTAGTGAGATTAAGCTTAAACGCTAAGAGAAATATCACAGTTGTGATTATCGCTTTTAAGAAGCATTTGTAAACTCTTGAATAGATTACATTAAGTTGTAAGGAACTAGAGTGATCGTGTTGATCAGAATACTCTAGGAAGTCTTAGCAGTTGGCTGAGCAGTTTGTAACTAGAGTGATCGTGTTGATCAGTAGACTCTAGAGAAAGTCTTAGAGGGTATCTAAGCAGTTGTTCCTGGAGTGATCAGTGTGTGATCAGAAGACTCTGGAAGACTTAGTTGCGGACTAAGTGGAAAACCATTGTAATCCGTGCGATTAGTGGATTAAATCCTCAGTTGAGGTAAATCATCTCTGCGGGGGTGGACTGGAGTAGCTTCGTTTACAGCGAACCAGGATAAAAATAATTGTGCTATTTATTTTTATCGTCCAAGATTTAAAGTCACACTTATTCAATCCCCCCCTTTCTAAGTGTTTTTCTATCCTTCACCACTTTGACAATCCAACCTCTGATGCCAATGAAAAATCTAAACGACCATCAGGGAAGGAATCTCGTTGGCAAAGGGAAGATGGTGATAAGAGGGCGTATGGACAGTATGATAAGTACACAGCTCTGAACACTTCCCTAGTAAAAATCTACCAAGAATGTGCCAGTAGAAAATCCAAGGGTAAGAGTGGTGGAGCATGGAGACATCCAAAGAGCTTCCTAGCAGTAAGATCCTGCTAAGGTTAAGATGGCAAAAGTATGCCTAGTAAATCAAGCCAGAGTGATAAATTTCTCTCTTAAGGCCTTCCTAGAAAGATTAACAAAGAATTCCCAATCATCGTCACAAAATGGATCACAACGATCACGAAAAGGACTAAGATGGTGGTCGGGAACCTCGTGCGAGCCCGAAGTAGCATCCAAGAGAGAAACATTTGGAAGAGGTCCTAAGGGAATAATAACACCCATAACAATGTCAGGTGATAGTATTCCCTGCTTTAGGACCCGAACCCTTACCTTGTCATCCATTACATCTTCAGAAAAATCAATTGTTACCTCGATGCAAACATAAAGATGGGTTTAAATCAACAATAGAGAACAAATAAAATTTTGAGTTTACCAAAGACGGCATGGAAAACTTCACGAGAATAAGACCTCACGAACAGGAAGACGTCTATTAGGTATTTTTGATGATTTTTCTTGACTTCGTCTAAAATGACTACCCCCTCCCCCGATATAACCCAAGTGATCAATAAAGTTAAACAACTTTTTCTTCTGAAAAGATTCCTCTACAAGGACTGAGTACCCTGGTTGCAACAAAAACGATGAAAGAACATAATGAAAAAGGGATCCCCCTTTAAATATTTTACACCAGTATTTGTAAAATTTAATGTACGTCCAATTCTTTGGACGAAGTTGTGATGGGGCCACCATAAAGATAGAAACATTCGAAGAATATATGAAACCTTTCCACAGAGACAATGGATTAAGTAGTTCCCTTTTTACGTTCTTCTGTATTTTTTGCCCATATTGCATCAAAAATATCAAGTTCCGAAAGGGAAATTTTAGAGAAGAAAAAGGGAACCGCTCAAGAATAAAGAAAAAAGGAAGCCTTAAAGAGAAGTGACTTTAGTTCTCCCTATATTTACGTACTAGCCATATGAAAAGAAAGGTGTCATATCAAGAGTCACTTATCTTGCTCATAATACTTAAGTATTTCGGCTCCCTAGAAAGATCATAATCACTTTCCCAAATAAACATTTTATGCAGTGAACAAAAGGATTGCATAAGGGATGATCGGAAACTGGGTACCAAATTCATTCAAACCATCTAACTAATGACCAGGAGTGAGTTCTTAAGGGCAACTGTCATGGGCCTAACATATCTACCTTAATCTTGACACATTTCATTTGGCCCACTCACCTTAAGACAAAGCACCACGGGGTCGAACACGCTAACCAATCGCTCAATCAAATTCTAGAATATTCTCCTAACAACTAGAATATCATGTACTTAGATACAGGAGATCCATGCCCTAAGCGTATCCAATGGTCTTTTTCTTTTCGCGTTTGAAAGATATCGAGGAAACTATTCTTCTTCTTTATATAAATGAGGTGGCACCATTTCAAGTAAAATGTTTCAAATACAATTATAATACTCTCTCATTATTCACATACTGGTTTGAGTGTCAGAGTGCTAACCTTGTAGGTACACCCCCGCTCAGTCGTACCGGAAGCTCTCTTCCACCACAAATCTTCATATTTCTGGTTCTAAAATGAAATAGTACATATTGCCTCCAATTGAGTCAATTTCATAGCTCCACAAACATCGGAATACACCCCCTTAATATAACACTTGGTTTTTTATCCTGCATCTTAACTAAAGCTATCTCGATGTTGCGTGGCTTGCAAACACTCTTCATATACTTCAGTTGGCATGTTGATCAATGGAAGCCCCGTAACCACATTGATTTTCTGCATAATATTGAGATTTTTGAAGTTCAAATTTTTAAACCCTACAACTCCATACCCATTCTTCTCTACAAGCGGCCGTTGCAAGACACCTATTCTCCATTACTTTCAATTCAACTTTGAAAGTTATGTTTTGAGCCATTGGGACCTTTAGGATTAAACTCTCATTTGCATCCATAAATTTCAGCACTTTGTTTCCCAAGTGAATCTTGTATTTCCTTTCAAGAAATTGACCAATGTCTAAAATTTTACGTTTAATTCCTAGAATATACAACACATCTTTAATCAAGAAATGCTCACCGTCATTCCTCTTTGGGATATCACCAACCCTTTCTGATGCTAGTTTGCTATCATTTACAAATTTCACCGTGTTTTTTCAATGCTATTTTGAACACCTAAAGTCTGGATATCATTGATTGCTGCATTATGCATCTTCTCGCATAGTCACCTTCAAATTTTCAATTGATTGTAATTGGTTAGACTTGCGTTTTCTTGTTCTATTTTCTGCTTCTGCAATCACTATTAACAATTTGATCTCATCATCTTCTAGCCTTGAAAACTTTGCTAGATTCTTGTGGATCATTCTTAGCATTACATTCACGAGTAAAATGTTCAAGCTTTTTACAATTATAGCACTGGATATTGCTCTTGTCATTTTTCCATCTTCGCCGTCCTCCTTTATAGTTGCCACCTTTGTAATTGTTTGATCAACCATATCTATTTCAGCTGCTTTCACCCTTTTGAAATATTGAATTGTGGAATTTTTGGAGTCCATTCCATCAAAGCAACTTTAGACTTTGGTTTGTCAACATTTCTCTTCTTAATTCTCTGCTCAGAGCCTCAAGAGAATTTTGTAACTCTTCCTTTCTCAGGGTTTCAATATCCATGGACTCTTCAATAGAAAACCACTATATTATTGAATCTTGACGACAATGATCTCCAAATTTAACCAACCATATACTGCTCTAGAATTTTCTCTTCATATGATTTCACCTTATTCACCAATCTTATGGTTCTTGTAGTAAATTCACTAATTATCTCCTTCTTCTCCATTTGAATTCATTTCATCTAACTTTTGTGAGTTTGTAACGTCACCATGTTTTCCTTATCAACTCATGCATAGATTTTTTCCAATATTTCCCTAACTTGCATTGGGGATGTGCACTCGCCAACCTTCTCAAAGTTATCAGCATCAACACGTTGATAAATGAGATACAAAGTTTTGAAATCTTTCATCTTCTCTTCCTTGTGCACAGTTCTTTGTCCAGCCGTTGTACCTTCTACAACAACATTCTTGATCACTTCAAGAATTAGTGATAATATAATATTTCATTCATCTGTTTGCACCACTTGTCATTATTCTTTTCATCAAGAATTCAGAGATTTAAGGGAATACGTTCATTGGAAATGGAAAGCATTTTTGCACACTAACCGTCTGATCAAAGAACCAGACTCTGATACAAAATGTTGGGAAAATCCAATCATAAAATGAAAATGATGAACAAATGAGAGATTGAATGAATAGAAAAATTAGAGATAAATAGAGTGGGAGTAGTGGTATTTCCTTAATGACCTTACATGGGATATGTATACAACAATACACATTGATGTAGTTAACCCATTAAAATTTAAAATAAACTTTTTAACCCTATTACCAATTACACCAAATCTTTAATAGGTTACGTACACTATGCTATTGTATCAAAAATATAAAAGTCTGGAGGGTGGTAACTGATTACACTAAAACTGTAATCAGTTACAACTTGATTCAATTTGATTCTTTTGCTGCTAATTGGAGGGAGGGAGAGAGTGGGAGAGAGGGAGGGAGAGAGAGAGAGAGAGAGAGAGAGAGAGAGAGAGAGAGATATTTTGTACTATCTAAATTAATTTATTAATTAGTTTGTATTACTTTAAAAATTTATAAATTTAAAATTAGTAGATTTATTATATTAAATTAATGTAATTAGTTTGTATTACTTTAAAAATTTATAAATTTAAAATTAGTAGATTTATTATATTAAATTAATGTAATTAGTTAACTTTTAATATAAATTATGTATAGAATATTTTATATTTTTTTGCCTACCCATAATTACATTCATATTTTTCTTTCATACCAAACAGTACTTTAAATTTATATTATTGTTTCTCTCTATTTATAATCTCTCTTACTTATTTATTTGTTCACACTTTTTCTCCAGGACTGATCACACTTTCAATAATTAATGTATTTGGTCTATTTATAGACTACACACATTGATCATTAAATTAACTTTAAAAAAGTAAATTGTCTCTTATAAAAAGGAAGGAGATAGTATTATGATAAGTAAAGTAAATTGTCTCTTATAAAAAAAAAATTCATAAGTAAAATCTAGCTAATCGAAATGTATCATAAATTGGAGTTTTAATCTTGATTTCTTATAAAACAAAATTAATAAACACCTTAATTATGCGATGAAAAGTCACTTAAGTTAGGCACTTATAACTCTCCCAATTTAAAACTCTGTTTATTTTTATAAAAAAAAAAAATCTTTAAACAAGCATTGTTTTACATTCGGAGTTTGCAAGCAATCAAGACTTCAGACTTAGAACATTTCAAATTTATGAGATTCATCTAACGCAAGTTCAAGATATAACTTAAATCATTGTTTGAATCGAAGTATAAATATAGGAAATTTCTTTGGCTACCTCACAACCTTTTAGTCCACCTCTAGTGAAAAACCCAAACTATCCCTGACTTCGAAAATACATTTTCGAAATGCAAGAAAAAGGTGTTTTCGGAGATGCATCTCCGAAAGCGCATTTTTTTTGAAAAAATTGTCTTATTTCGGAAGTTCATTTCCAAAAACAGCATTTCGAAAGTTCATTTTCGAAATACTGCCCGTTTTGCAGATTAAGCAAAATAGCCCCCTCCCCCAATTCATTTACCCTAATCTTCTTCCAAACTCAACCCCAAAGAGAGTTTTCTGCAAACCACTTCCAAGCTACATCAAAGGCTCCATCTACTTGCTCTACTACATTCAAAAGTCCTCCAATCTATTCAATCGGTAAGCATTTTGATTTTAAGATCTATGATTAAAATTTATATTAGGGTGTTTACAAATAGCAAAAAATGTATTAGGTTAGGTTTGTACTGATATTTAGGATGTTTAGAATGTGTAGACATAGGTTTGATTTAGGATTTTGGGGTCTGCCATTGGAGGTTGCAGATAACTTCTGCGCAGGGGTGTTTCAGAAGTTCATTTCCGAAAACACCTCCATTCTCAGTTTCGGAAATGAACTTCCGAATTGTATCAGAAGTGCAGTTTTTTTAGTTTTTTCTGTTGTCTCGCATATTAATCGATTTCAATTGTTTACAGGGAACATGTCAGGCAACCAACCAGCACGCATCAGACAGGATAGAGAGACCCAGACTGCGTCGGCTAGACGCGAGCGGGCGGCGGCGCAGCTGGCGTCGACACAGAGACGGGGGCAGGGCCGGGGACGACGTGTGCGAGTTCCCTTGGAGATGGGCGAGGGTACCTCTACATATGGATCTAGGAGTAGGCTGGCTCGGGTATCTTCTTCCCGCCAGCGAGAGGGGGAGAAGGAGGTGGCAGTGCCATACCACGAGGCGGAGGGGGTACCGGATGTTGACCCTCCACCCGGGGAGGAGGATGAGCAGGAGGACAGCTACCCGGGAGGGCCCATTGACACTTCCGTGTTGATATCCTACCGCGACCACGTCGCTCGGCGGATCTGGCAGGGAGAGGTATTTTTTATAATTTGTCCGAAAGATTTTCAGTCTGTTTAAACCGACTGCCGAGTGGTTTAACGACGCTGTGAGAGGTTCAGGGCTCAGTGGGCTCTGCATGACAAGGTACACCACCATCAGCCACGGCATGCAGGGGGCTTTTGTGGAGCGGTGGCACAAGGAGACGTCTTTTTTCCACTTGCCGGTTGGGGAGATGACGATCACCTTGCATGATGTGCAGTGTCTTCTCCACCTGCCGATTAGGGGGCCACTATTGACCCACTCCCGGATCCAGAGGGTCGAAGCCACTGAGTGGATGGCGCTCTATTTGGGTATGGAGCCCGAAGTTGCTGACTTTGAGTGCGCTACGACATCTGGGCCTCATATCCGGTTCACCACACTGAGCCGCTATTTCGAGCACCACCTGGACGCGGCGGCCGATGCCGAGGAGGCGGGTGACGAGCTATTTACATAGTATCATCGTGGCTCTGCTCTCTGGTGCTGGTACATGCATGTGGTAGGCGCTGCAGTCTTTGTGGACAAGAGTGCAAGGTACGTCGATGTGACCTACCTTCGCTACTTCATGATCCTGACTACCGTTCACCAGTGGAACTGGGGGGCAGCTACTCTGGCATATCTATACCAGAAGCTGAATGAGGCTTCCAACTGGAGGACGAGGCAGTTGACCGGATCCTGCACACTACTTACGGCACGTTTCATTTTAATTGTTTCGTATTTATTTATGTTTCGTATTTACTTATGTTTCGTATTTATTTATGTTTCGTATTTACTTACGGTACGTTACATTATCGTGTTTGTGTTTCAGAGCTGGATCATCTCCTACTTCTCCCGCATCCACGGCTTCCGCATCGATCCTGCGTACGTTGACGTCATGCCCAGGGCCGCCAGATACGTTCTCCAGATGGGGAACAATGCGGTGGGACCATACCGTGGGTACTTGGACCGCACGATGCACGATGACGTCACCTGGAGGCCGTTCAGCGACTACACTCAGATTGTCCCCTTTGACGGCATATCTCTATATTCTGGCTGGTTGGCATGCGGGACTACCATCATGGTCTGGTATCTCCCTGAGCGGTGCATGCGGCAGTTCGGATTTGTGCAGATGATACCCAGGTCACCCTTTGAGGCTGCTCCCGACACTGTGACCAGAGTGCAGCTCACTGCCATGTTTGAGGATTGGGAGCATCATGTGGTACCGGAGGAGTACCATCGCATGCGGGTCACCCAGGACTGGCACAATGTGGAGGGGTACGTCACATGGTTCTATCGGGTGTCCCATCCTCTGCTGACACCCGACGCTCCCGGCGCTCCTAGGCCAGCACACGAGGAGATCCTGGAGAACCAGCAGGCCGAGGATGACCACGCCATTGATCTCCTGCCGATCTGCCAGCGGATAGAGATGCTTGGGCGGGACGCATTGGATCGAGGTGTCGTTCATCAGGGCGGTCCAGAGGCAGTCGCCGTGATGGAGATGATCGTCACTGATGCGGGCCGTGCGGCGGCATACAAGCGGCAGAGGAGGGCCCAGGGTGAGAGGGTTAGGCATACCCAGTAGTGGTCGGGTTTATTTTTTTTGTTTTCGAATCGTATCTTTCGTACACTATTATTATTTGGATTTGGATCGGATCGATTTGTATATATCACTATTCTTATCATATTAGTATATTAGTATTTTCTGTTTATATATCGCTTATTTTATTTGCCGTCTTTCTTTAATTAAAAATACGAGGCTGTTTCCAAAATCATAAAAAAAAAAACACAGTTTCTGCATAATTCGGAAGTTCATTTCCGAAACCCCCCAAAATCTTAAAAAAGGTGTTTTCGGAAGTTCATCTCCGAAAACACCCCCCATTTGGTGTTTTCGGAGATGAACTTCCGAAGTCTGGGAAAATTTTAAAAAAAAAATACTTAGGAAGTTCATTTCCGAAGCAGGGGTAAACTGGGGTTTTCGCTGGGGGTGAACCCCATAGGTAGGTGGGTAAAGAAAAAACCTAAATATATATATAAAAAAAAAGGCTGAAGCAAAATGGAATTCTAAGCAATTCTATAAGCATTAAACTCAACCATGAATCACAATCCTCGTAAAGTGTATTCTTTAAATAAGGTAGGTGTTTTTCTCCAATCGTATATAACAAGTAGATTTAATATACATTGTAAGCATAATCATAAGTAATATTCAACCACAAGTCACTAAGAATTTTCTTTTAGATTGTAATCGTGCTAGACTACAAGAAACATTGTTTTGTATATAATTCAAAAGATCCTATTAGATTACGATGCATCTATATATACATTCTCCCTTTTACTATATGCAAGAAACTTTTGATGATGTGCATTTTTTTATTGTTTTTATTTTTTTTTTATTTTGATCATAGTTAAATATGTTTGTGGTATTCTAAAATATTTTATATTTTATTTTTAGTCTCTTAAAAAAATTAGCTACATTTATTATTGAACGATTGAATTAATGACGATTTTTGCAGGAGGGATAAAAAATATGAATGAAAAATTTTAAAATTATTGTAAGAATTTTTTTTATAAAAAATTAAAAATAAAATATAAAATATTTAAGAGGACAATAAACAATATTCAATAGTTTTATATTTAATAGTTTTGATTATTAAGAAAAAAAGGTTTCATTACCAACAAAACAATAACTATTTTTCTCAATAGTGTAAAAAACTTTACACCTATTTTTTCTCATGGTTCCCTAAAATAAAATTGGGTTAATAGTAGTTTACCCCCCTTAATATGAGCGTGTTTTGATTTATCCCCCTACCGTTGCCAAAGGCAGGTTTTGGCAACGGTTTTTTTGAAAAACCGTTGTGAAATGGTAGGATGGGGGCAAAAACAAAATTCGCTAACATTACAAGGGGGTGAATTACTATTAATCCAATAAAATTTGTATGTGAAAAGTCATAACTTTTCGTATTGTTTAATGATTATGTAGTCTATTGTCACTTAGATGGATTAGGTTATAGAGTTGATATGTAGAATCCCAGGTAACTATTGAGAGCTTGACACTGGGACAGTAAACTACATCTTGAACTTGACACTTTGTCTCATATATTAATTTTTGTTTTATAATGACACTTTGTTTTACATATTTATTTTTAATGACACTTTGTCTTAATAACACGAAATCTTAACTTTGTTCTACAAAGGGGCGCATGCTTAGGGTAATGATATGGCTAATTAATTAATAAGTTTATATATAAATAGAGTTTCTTTGTATTATAATTTCAGCTAATCTTTGACTAAGTAAACAAGCAAAATGGTTGGCACGTGTTAAACCCATATTTTTTTTAATGAAATTCTACGTGAGTGAGATCATCACTAATTTTACCATACAAATTCTACTTTCTTTTCTTTTTCTCTTTTACCAATTTTTGGCTACCGTGAATAAGCTTCTCTTCTAACCATTATTTAAGGTCACCCACCTCCTTATGAGGGTCACCCCCAGCGAAAATCCAAAATTGCCCCTGTTTCGGAGATGCATCTCCGAAGTTATTTTTTTTTTTGAATTTTTTTGACTTCGGAAATTCATCTCCGAAAACACCAAAAAAGTGGTGTTTTCGGAGATGCATTTCCGAAGTCAAAAAAATTCAAAAACCGTGCATATTTTCGGAAGTTCATTTCCAAAAATATTGCTGCATATACAAATTTCCCTCCTTCACTATTTCATCATTTTTCTCCAAAACTTCCCCAAACCCTCTCTAAAACCCAATCAATCTCCATCCATTTTTCGTTCTAAAATCAAGTTTCAAACCGTTGATCACGTTAAAGGGAGCATAGAAAGCTACAATTTCAGGTAAACATCTCTCATTTCATCCCCTATTTCACTACATTGATTCAACAAATTTATGCTGAAATTGATATGGTTCGGAAGTTCATTTCCGAAATATATTACCTAACAAATTTCGGAAATGAACTTCCGAAATATGCCCTGGCAGTTAAAAAAAACTGTTTTGGCCAACTTCTGCTAATTTTTTCATTTGTTAGGTATGGTGCATTCGGACAACAATGTGCAAGACAATGACGCAGTAGTTCCGGCAATTGTCAACGTTAATAACGATCCGGTTATCGACGTTAATCCTATGATCAATGCGGTTGATGTTCGGCAAGAATTTACAAATGATCGGAGCTTCGGTAGTCGCGAACAATTGATTGAGTGGGTTCGAAACGAAGCTAGTAAATTTGGATTTGGAATTATTATTTTAAGGTCGGACAACGGAAATAGTAGGCGGAAAGCTTTCGTTGTTTTGAATTGCGAACGAGGTGGAAGTTATGTACAATCAAACCGGGTGCTAAAACACGACGACACGGGATCGAGAAAGTGCGGGTGTCCTTTTAAGTTGCGTGCTACTCGGAGGGTTGATGATTTATGGCGGTTAACCGTAATTTGTGAAATTCATAATCATGCCTTGGATGTCAAGTTACACGGACATCCAATGGCGTGTCGTTTGTCCCGCGAAGAGAGAAATGTGATATCGGACTTAACGATAGTCAAAGTGGCGCCTCGCAACATACTTGCCGATTTGAAGCGTAAGAAACCGGATAGCGTTTCAAGGTTTACAATGAACGACACAATCTCAAGGTTTTGAATATGGGCCCTCGGTCGGAAATGCAACAACTTTTGAAACTACTAGGCGATAACAATTATGTTTCAAACTTCCGAACCTCCGAGGACAAAGTTACCGTGCGTGATATTTTTTGGACTCATCCCGAAAGTATCAAATTGTTCAACACATTTCCAACCGTTCTAGTCATGGATTCGACGTACAAGACAAACAAATATAGGCTTCCTCTTCTAGAGATAGTCGGTGTGACCTCGACGGACAAGACTTATTCGGTCGGGTTTGCTTTTTTGGAGTGTGAAAAAGAAGAAAACTTTACACGGGCCTTGGGAATTTGCAAGTCTTTGTTAGTTGATCAAGAGGGTATGCCAAACGTCATTGTCACCGACCGGGATAATGCTTTGATGAATGCGGTTGATACCGTCTTCCCGATATTGACCGCGTTACTTTGTCGGTATCACATAACTTGCAACGTGAGAAGTAAGTTGAAACCCGCGGTTGGGACAAAAGATAGGCTGGATGAAAACGGTAAAGTTATCAAAGCCGGTGTTGTGGTTGAAAGGATAATGTCGGCATGGAGGGAAATTTTGGATGCACACTCCGAAGAGGTGTATACCGAAAAATTGGTACACTTTAGGTCTTTGTGTGGTTCCATTAAGACATTTTGTCATTACGTCGAATCCACCATTCTTGACAAAGTTAGAGAAAAGTCGCGTGCGCTTGGACAAATCGAGTTAGACATCTTGGTTGCACCACGACTAACCGAGTTGAATCCGCACATGCGGTCTTCAAGAGGTGGTTGGGTGATAGAAAGGGAGATTTGTGTCGCGGATGGGACACCGTCAACCAAATGCTCCAAAATCAACACAATGAAATTCAAACATTGTTCGGTCGGAGCAAGACGGTTATGGAACACCGGTATAAGGGCTAAATTCTATTCTCCCATTTGATTTACAACATATCCCGGACGGGTTTGAATTTTTTGTTTCATGAAGCGAAGTGGTCGGAGACCACGGGGCCGGATAGTTCTTTATGTGGGTGTACCTGTTGAAAGAGTATTGTGGTGTACTTTTCGTTTATATCGTATCCACAGGGATTATTGCGATATCACCGCCGTTCTATAGCCTATTTTGTCTTGAGTTAATGTTACTTTAGTTTTAGGTTTGCAAAAGATCATTCAATTCTTTTAGTAGCAAAGAGTAAATTAATGAAAGTTCTAAGTTAAAGAAAATGTATCAAGATTCGATTTCATCGACCTAAATTTGTATGTTTCCTTATAAATAGATGCTTATGAACTTGCTAACGATCAATATAATTACATATCGACACCTATATCGTCCGTGTCCGCAACGATATAGTTAGATTTACCGTATTGTTTAACCGACGATTTCTCCACCGTTCAAACAATACAAATAACGTTTTAAGAACCGATACTTAGTAAACATCAAACTCTAAATCCATGTCTGCAACTTATAGTTTGAAAGATGATTAGTTAGGTCTAGATACAAACATTGATGTCTCAAACATTTATACCAAAGGAAAAGCTTTAATAAACAAACTAAACCATCTATATTGATCATCACTTGTTCATACACATATATTCACAAGAAAAACATACAAAAGGCTAGGAAGATTACATCTTATCTTGATACAAAAGGGGTTTAGCTATCCATGAGAATGGTAGCTTGCACAAGAAGGTAAGGATGAAGATCAACAAGCATCAAATGGCGATTAATCGACGATCAAGGCTTTCAATCTTCAACTCTTGGTTTGCTACAGTGTATATTGCTCTTGTTTCTCTCTAAAATATCTCCCACACACTTAAAAAGTGATCTGGCCCATAAACAAATAAACAAAGTTTCGCAGACCGCGCTTAGCGCGGTGCAGCCCGCTAAGCGCGCTATCAATAATTGCTCAAACCGCCCAATCGCGCTAAGCGGGCTCCAGACCTCGCTTAGCGCGGAACTCTCTGCCAGAACTTCCTTCTTTTCTTCAAAAGCGCGCTTAGCGGGCTCAACCTCGCTTAGCGCGCTACCTCTTTTCAGCAATCCTTGGCTTTGGTCTTGGAACATCTTCAAAGTGCTTTTTCCATGGTCCAAGCTTCCAATTATCTATAAAAACTACAAAATCCAACATAGATTGCAAAGATGAGAACTATTCAACAATAATATAAATATAAGAATAAATATATACCAAATGACAATAAAATACTACTTATTAACCACAAAAAGACTTGAGAGTTACCAAAAATTACCTAAGATATTTACACAAATTGGTAACTAACAACTCTCCCCAACTAAACCTTTGTTTGTCCTCAAACAAAAACAAACACAAAAACAATCAACAAGCAAAACCAAGAGAGCACAAGCTAAGACAAGAACAAATGGGTGGTTCAAATTCCATAAGCACACAAGCAACATCTCACCCTTGCTCAAATAATACCATGCTTGAGATACTAATACTAAATACACAATTGATGTAAACAGCTCCTAAAACAAAATAAGTTCAAAATTGAATCACAACCTACACACTTCTCTAGTAAGAGACAAAATTGAGGACCTAACACTCACACAACAATGTCGCCAACATCCAGAATTAATTATGCAATCATCTACACAACATTTATATAAAAAGCGTAAAAGCAAGAATCACAAAGACTTAGGGTTGAAACTTGGGTTGGTTAACAAGGAAGTGTCATTTCTCAAGGCCATTGAAACAAAAGGGGTCAATTCCTAAGAGAGCATTCAAATCATGATTATATCCACACATCCTTATCAACCGATCACACAATTTTATTGCTCAAGAGTTCATCTTTTTATTTTGTTGGAACTAGCTATATACAAAGCTTTTCTCTTTTTCTTTTTCTTTTTCTTTTTCTTTCTTGAGCAATTATTTATTTTCTTCTACACACCAATACAACCAAGATCAAAATTTTATTCTCCCCAACTTGAATATTACCACCACATAATCACGAATGCTCCCTATTCTAAGGCGAAAAGGAATCAATCCTAACCATATTTCATGGTACTTTTCAAGGTTCAAAGAAAGTCATCAAGATTCGAATCAAAAATCGGCAATTATAAGGCATGACATGATACCGATTGAATCTTGGCAAAATGGCTCAACGTGGTTAGCAAATACTCACACACTCACCGGGTAGGTTATATTTGGAAGAGAAGTTATACTCGTAATGCGAAACAAAATGCTTTGATCACTTTCATGCTTTACACAATTAAAATAAAAAACGCAAGATTAAACATAATAAACACGAGTTAAACGCACATTGTTGGTAACCACAAAATAATATATATATGTACAATGGAAAGGTTCCTCACACTAGTTTTAGAACTAAAATGATTCATTATTGAACTATATTTGTTAAGGAAAATATGACATCTCAATTGTACAGTTACAAGCATTTCATTCATGGTATATTTAAAGGAACGGTAGAAATGTACCTTGCACGTGCTAATTTCACACTATATCATCACCGCCCCAATTGGTTGTAAAAGCTTGCTTCATCAAAGGAAGCACTTTCACAAGAACAACAACAAAAATTTAAAAACACAATTGCATATGTATATAGAAATAAAAGCAATTAAACTAAAAACTTAATAAATTAAAAACAAACACCAACAGGTGTCAAAATATCCAAAAAGGCATAGCAATGCCTAAGGTTCAAAATACCTCATCCTATAAAAGGACGGAACAAAAACTACAAAGCTTAAGTCAAAAATAAAAAAAAACTAGCACTAAACATACTAACTAAACATACTAAGTATCAACTAAAAAGAACTACTCATCCTCATCATCATCTTCCACATTCTCATTCTCGCCACCATCTCCCTCCTCCTCAGGAAATGGACTGACCTCAGGCCAATTAGCATAATCCACCAAATCTTGGCGAGAACTCCACGGATGAGCCACATGGGGCTCCATCATCTGCAACCTCAGCTGAGACATAGCGTCATGCATAAACATGAATGCTCTCTGATGTGCCATATGAAATGCCAAGTTCTCCTCTCTATCAGGATCACTACGGCGGCGAGCAGGGCGAGCAGCAGCAACAGGAACAGCAGTTAACCTGGATAAACAATAACGCTCAATAAAAGTATCATCAATAAAAGTGTCAATGGACATAAGCCCCTCAGAAGGAATCTGCACTCTAGCTTTCCTGCACAGATTCATGATCAAACCCGGGAATATCAACTTGCAGGGAGCACGATCACCATGGCGAGTTCCACTCAAAGCAACCCTCTTCAGCTCATTCGCAATAATGCGAGTAATATCAATCGGCTCATGCTCAATCATACGAGCAACCAAAGCAGCAGACTCAGCAGGTAAAGAAGAAGTGTGACTCCTAGGCCTCAAATTATGAAGGACCACAGACATGAGAATCTGAGCATTAGTAGACAACGACTTCCTAGAGAATTTCTGGGGCTGTTGTGAAGGATTAAGATCATAAGACTGCCCAACCGAACACAAGACCTCCTTCAGATGCTCCCAATCGAAATTACCCCTTGCTAATTGCACATGATACCCACACAGCTCACCATCCTCAAAGGGTAATTGAGTTCCAAGAAACTCACGGATAGCCTGACGAGAAAAATCAATTTCCTTACCACGCACCCAAGTTTTGAACTCAAAGGGAACACCTTCAACCGGAAATTCTTCATTTGGAACGGCATTAGCATAGAACTCTCTTACAATCTCCAAATGAAACTTAGGTGCAGGCTCACAAAGTCTAAGCCAACCATACTCCTCAATGGTGCGATGACACCACCCATAGGTTCCCTCAGGATTGATCCTCACAATTCGCTCTGGCCACCATGTCCTAACCTCTAACTTCTTATACCTCTCCTCCTGAACATGACTCTTAAAACGGTTTTGATTAAACGGAATAGCCCTAGGTGCTTGAGAAGAACTGCCACCTTCGGTTCCGGTCTTTCTTTTCTTAGAGCCCAGGAATTTCGGTCCCATCTGAAATAATTAGGAACACGGCACCACAAACCAACATGTTAACACATTATATAACACAAAAAAAAAATAATAAACAGCCCAAGAAAAAAAAAACAAAGACAATTCCACTCCTCCCTGCATCAAACAAAAACAGGCAGAAGAGGGGATTTTTCTGAAATCCCCAGACCGCGCTAAGCGCGCCTACCGCGCTAAGCGGGCTCTGCGATTTGCAGAAAAAATCCCCTGCGAACCAGGGTTTCATCCACAAACTTCCAGCACCCAAATTCAATTAAACACAATAAAATGCACAGGAAACATGTTCTATCCTATGTTTTCAACACATAAAACCCTAACCACATGGATTTATTCCTAAATTAAATTTGAAAACTATATAATAGGAAGATAAGGTAAGAATGGAGAAGATGAAGATGCTTACCTTGAACAATAGAAGGAGATAACCTTGAGTGAAACCAAAAACAATAGCAAACAACAAGCAAAGGAAAAGAGGAGAATGATTTGAGAAGAAAGTGGTCAAAATGAGGCAAAGGCACTCATAACCCTAACTAAATCTCCTCACTCTCGTTCTGGGCCGGGTCTAACACAAAAGAGGCCCACGAAAAATTATTATATTATTTTTTTTTTTCTGAAAACTGACCCGCGCTAAGCGGGCTCCTCTCTGGAACTAAGGGTTCAAAAATCTTCAAAGCGCGCTAAGCGGGCTAGAGCGCGCTAAGCGGGCTTGACAGAACACAGAAAAATTTTTCTTCTACCAGCAAGTGTAACTTTACCGGTAGACTGATTTTGGCTCGACCAGAACGCAAAAAACAAAAACGGTAAAAAACACATAAAACAAGCTGAATATTTACAAATTGGGGTGCCTCCCAATAAGCGCTTTGTTTAACGTCGGTCAGCTCGACGGTCAAAGGCAATCAAGGATCACCAAACGATAAAACACAAGTTTCACGATTAAAATCGCATCCTCGATAAACCTTCAACCTCTGACCATTAACTACCCATTCTTGCTTTGATTTTTGGTCCTCTATCACAATAGCCCCATGGCTTCTAACCTCTTTGACCAAAAACGGTCCGGACCATTTAGACTTCAACTTTCCCGGAAAAAGTCTTAACCGGGAATTGAAAAGTAAAACTAATTGCCCTACCTTAAAGTCCTTCATTCTAACCTTACTATCATGATAGAATTTGGTCTTTTCCTTGTAAATCGAATTAGACTTATAGGCATGCAATCTCATCTCTTCCAACTCATTAAGTTGGATTTTTCTTCTCTCTCCACACAACTTGTGGTCAAAATTCAAAAGCTTCAAGGCCCAATATGCCTTATGTTCTAGTTCTACGGGAAGGTGACAACTTTTACCATACACCATTTGGAATGGTGTAAGACCGATCGGTGCTTTGAAAGCGGTCCGATAAGCCCACAAGGTTTCATCAAGCTTTATTGACCAATCCTTCCTAGAACTAGACACAGTTTTCTCAAGAATTCTCTTAATCTCTCGATTGGTCCTCTCAACTTGCCCATTAGTTTGTGGATGATATGGAGTAGCCACCTTGTGCTTTACTCCATATTGCTCCAACACTTTCTCAAGCGGGGCATTACAAAAATGAGATCCACCATCACTAATTAATACTCTTGGCGAGCCAAACCGCGAAAATATATTTTTCTTCAAAAACTTTATCACGGTCTTACCATCCGCTTTGGGTGAAGCAATCGCTTCCACCCACTTAGACACGTAATCCACAGCTACCAAGATGTATTCATTTGACATTGAGGAAGGGAATGGTCCAACAAAGTCAATACCCCAACAATCAAATACCTCAACTTCTACAATACTTTGGAGGGGCATTTCCTCTCTTTTCCCTATTCCACCAGTTCTTTGACAACTGTCGCATGAGGCAACATGGTGGTAAGCATCTTTGAACAAAGTAGGCCACCAAAATCCCGATTGAAGGACTTTTGTGGCCGTACGCAAACCATTAAAATGACCACCATAAGGCGAATTGTGGCAATGCCACAAAATGCTTTTTGTCTCCTCATCTGCGACACATCTTCTCAAAAGATTGTCACTACTCAACTTAAACAAGTGAGGATCGTCCCAAACATAAAAATTAGCATCGTTTAAAAACTTTTTTCTTTGATTCCAAGTTAGATCCTCCGGTATCCAGCCAGATGCTTTGTGATTAGCCATATCTGCTAACCAGGGTCTAACTTCTTGTACCATGTACAGTTTTTCATCGGGGAATTCTTCCCTCACCTCTTTTTCATTGTTTGTCACCTCGGTATTCACTAACCGAGACAAATGATCCGCAATCAAATTTTCTGTACCTTTCTTATCTTTCACTTCAAGATCGAATTCTTGAAGCAAAAGAATCCACCGAATAAGCCTCTGTTTTGAATCAGGCTTGGTGAGAAGATATTTGATTGCGGCATGATCAGTATAACACACAACTTTAGAACCAATGAGGTAAGGACGAAACTTTTCCAATGCAAATACAATTGCGAGCAATTCTTTTTCTGTGGTGGCATAGTTAACCTGTGCCTCATTTAAAACTTTGCTCGCATAATGTATAGCATGGAATTGTTTGTTCTTCCTTTGGCCTAAGACCGCACCAACCGCATAGTCACTCGCATCGCACATGAGTTCAAACTCAAGCGACCAATTAGGAGCGACAATTATGGGTGTGGTGGTCAAATTTGCTTTAAGTTCTAGGAAAGCTTTTAGACATGATTCATCAAAGTTAAATTCCATACCTTTGTTGAGCAAATTACTCAAAGGCTTTGCAACCTTGGAGAAATCCTTGATGAATCTTCTATAGAACCCAGCATGTCCCAAGAAGCTCCTTATGCCTTTCACATTCACCGGAGGGGGAAGCTTTTCAATAACTTCAATTTTTGCCGGATCGACCTCAAGCCCCTTTGAAGAAACCTTGTGGCCAAGAACAATCCCATCCGTCACCATGAAAGTGCATTTCTCCCAGTTGAGAACCAAATTTGTTTCAATGCATCTCTCCATCACCACATCAAGGTTCTTCAAGCACAAGTCAAATGATGACCCGTACACAGAAAAATCATCCATGAACACCTCAATGCTTTTTTCGATCAAATCTGAGAAGATAGCTTGCATGCACCTTTGAAATGTTGCAGGAGCATTACATAGTCCAAATGGCATTCTTCGGTATGCAAAAACGCCAAAAGGACATGTAAAAGCAGTTTTCTCGTGGTCCGCCGGATTCACTGATATTTGATTGTATCCCGAATAACCATCCAAGAAACAATAGAAATTTCTTCCGGCTAACCTCTCTAACATTTGATCCATAAAAGGTAATGGAAAGTGATCTTTTCTTGTTGCTTGGTTCAACCTCCTATAATCAATACACATTCGCCACCCGGTCACCGCTCTCGAAGGAATCAACTCGTTTTTCTCATTTCTCACAACTGTCAATCCACCCTTCTTAGGAACCACATGCACCGGGCTCACCCATTCGCTATCGGAGATGGGATAAATCATACCCGCCTCTAATAACTTCACAACCTCTTTTCTAACAACTTCTTTCATGGTTGGATTCAATCGCCTTTGAGGTTGTGCCACGGGCCGAAAATCATCTTCTAACATAATCTTATGCATACAATAGGCCGGACTAATACCCTTCAAGTCGGATAAAACCCATCCTATTGCTTCTTGATTCTTCGTCAACACTTCCTTCAATCGATGCTCTTCCTTGTTAGACAAACCACTATTAATGATAACCGGCTTAGTAGAATTGTCACCGAGAAACACGTATTTCAAGTGAGACGGTAACACGTTCAACTCAACCTTTTGCTCTTCAAATTTAGGTTCATCCTTCAACTCTTCAATTTGAGTTTCAAATGGATTCATCTCCTCACAAGCCTCTAAATTTCTCAAGCAATCTTCGATTTCCTTCTCTTGATCTTTGGTGAGAACTTCGAGAGCTTCCATTAAAGTCTTCTCAAGAGGATTTGACAAGTGCATTTGATTCTCCACTTTCATAATAGCTCTTTCGGTAGCATCGATTCTAAAACAATCATCCTCATCATTAGGATGCTTGATGGCTTCAAAGAGATCAAGACATAATTCTTCATCTTGGTACCTTAATTTCATTAAGCCATCATCAATATCTATCATCATTCGGGCCGTCTTCATAAAAGGCCTTCCTAAGATCAATGGAATCTCAGGATCTTCTTCCATGTCTATGACGATAAAATCAACAGGATACCAAAATTTGTCAACCTTGACAAGCAAGTCTTCCGCAACTCCATGAGGATGAGCTGT
This sequence comes from Vicia villosa, assembly GCF_029867415.1. NCBI lineage: Eukaryota > Viridiplantae > Streptophyta > Magnoliopsida > Fabales > Fabaceae > Vicia > Vicia villosa. Next base: position 46,551 of record NW_026704977.1, on the reverse strand, counting down.
GGATTTATCTGCTAATGATAACGTCATTCTTGTCGGTTTCAAATCATTGATTCCTAATCTTCTCACCATTGACAAAGGGATCAAATTAATGCTAGAACCGGTATCTACCAAACCTTTGCCTATGTGGACATTTCCAATAGACACCGGTAAGGTTACCCGCCCAGGATCATTTGATTTTATCGGAGTAGTGCGTTGAATTAACGCATTACAACAAGAGCTCACCGTTACTACCTCCGGATCCAAGAATCTTCTCTTCTTAGTGATGATGTCTTTGATGAATTTCGCATACATCGGCATTTGCTCTAATGCTTCGGAAAAAGGGACATTGATTTGCAACTTGCTAAAAATGTCCAAGAACCGAGCATAGTGCTTTGCATCTTCTTTCTTTGACGGACCGGGAGGGTAAGGTAATTTCTTCACTTGTATAGAATCATCCACCTTCTTCTTTCCCTTTTCACTCACACTCAATTTTTTTCTCTCTTTTTCTACAACTTTCTCAAGAGTTTCTTTTTCCACTAATTCTTTCTCTTTCTCATTTTCAACTAAATCACCCTGAACATTTTTTTCTACTTCAATCACCCTATCTTTTTCTTTCTCAACAATTTCCTCCTCAACTATTTCTCCTACACCCATATCAATTTTTCTACCGCTACGAGTTAGAATTGACTTACAATGCTCACGAGGATTTTCTTGTGTAGTAGCCGGAAAAGGACCTTTGTTTTGATCGGCAAGTTGCTTTGACAATTGCCCGACTTGAGTTTCAAGGTTCTTAATTGCGGCATCCGTACTCTTTTGGCTTGCAATTTGCAATTGCATGAATTGGCTAAGAGTGTCCTCGATAGAAAGCTTTGTTTGTTGAGGTTGTTGATTGTAACCGCCTTGATAAGGATTTTGACGATTCGATGGGCCCGCTTCCGGCCTCCATCCTTGTTGATAACCTTGATTACCTCTTTGTTGGTAACCTTGGTTATTGTTGTAAGGTTGTTGTTGTTGTCTTCCACCATATCCTTGATTAGGATTAGACACATAATTCACCTCTTCACCCGGTGGAGGACAAAAACCAGTTTGATGGTCACCCCTACACAATTCACAACACATCACATGTTGATTTTTAGAAGGGCTCCCATTTATCTCTTTGATTTGTTGAGGGAGTTTTGACATTTGTTGAGTGAGCAATTCTACTTGTTGTGTCAATAACTTGTTTTGAGCAAGTATTGCATCACTAGTATTCAATTCAAGAACTCCCGGTTTTCTTTGCAATGCACTACGGTTGTGTTGCCCTTGATGATCGTTCAAAGCCATTCTATCAATGATAGCAATCGCTTCTGCAGCAGTTTTTGACATCAACGAACCACCCGCGGTAGCATCTAAAAGAGTTTTTGGTTGAGGTTGGAGTCCATTTCTAAAGATATGGATTTGAGACAATTCATCAAACCCATGACCTTTGCACTTTCTAACCATGGACTTGAACCTCTCCCATGCTTCATTGAGAGATTCATTCGAACCTTGAGAGAACACCGCAAGAGAAGTTTTCGCTTCCATGAACCTATTGTGAGGAAAGAACCGATCCAAGAACTTCTCTTCTAACTCGTTCCAATTTGTCATGACATTATTAGGTTGATCAAGGTACCATTCCTTAGCTTTTCCAATTAAGGAATGAGGAAAAAGTCTCCTGAACACCTGCTCTTCTTGGTCTTCCGGAGCACCAATTGTTCCGGCGATCTCGTAGAACTTTGTTAGATGAGTAAATGGATCCTCGTGATCTGCCCCTGTGAACGGATTTTGGTATAATAATTGAAGTAACCCCGTCTTCATTTCGGAGTTTCTTCCATTGGCCTGATCACGAGCAAATTGTGCATTGAGACGAGGGCTGTTAACACATGGCCCTCGAGCTGGAGGATCCGCAGCCATTTCTTCCTCAACCAAGTTTTCAACAGGAGTTGAAGAAGAAGATGCCTCTTGTTGCTGTCTTCTTTCCCTAGCTAGTTGTCTCCTCCTACGAGTTTTGCTATTCTCTCTACGAGCAGTCCTCTCAATCTCAGGATCAAAAAGGAGTTGATCTGCAGGTACACGTCCTCGCATAAACTGTAATCTGAAAAACTAACCAAGCAAATTAACAAACACAAGGAAAATAAATTTAGAAACAAGATATTAATTATAAGACTCAATACAAAACAAACTATTGCAATGCTTGCAATATCTAAACAACAATCCCCGGCAACGGCGCCATTTTGTTGAAAGAGTATTGTGGTGTACTTTTCGTTTATATCGTATCCACAGGGATTATTGCGATATCACCGCCGTTCTATAGCCTATTTTGTCTTGAGTTAATGTTACTTTAGTTTTAGGTTTGCAAAAGATCATTCAATTCTTTTAGTAGCAAAGAGTAAATTAATGAAAGTTCTAAGTTAAAGAAAATGTATCAAGATTCGATTTCATCGACCTAAATTTGTATGTTTCCTTATAAATAGATGCTTATGAACTTGCTAACGATCAATATAATTACATATCGACACCTATATCGTCCGTGTCCGCAACGATATAGTTAGATTTACCGTATTGTTTAACCGACGATTTCTCCACCGTTCAAACAATACAAATAACGTTTTAAGAACCGATACTTAGTAAACATCAAACTCTAAATCCATGTCTGCAACTTATAGTTTGAAAGATGATTAGTTAGGTCTAGATACAAACATTGATGTCTCAAACATTTATACCAAAGGAAAAGCTTTAATAAACAAACTAAACCATCTATATTGATCATCACTTGTTCATACACATATATTCACAAGAAAAACATACAAAAGGCTAGGAAGATTACATCTTATCTTGATACAAAAGGGGTTTAGCTATCCATGAGAATGGTAGCTTGCACAAGAAGGTAAGGATGAAGATCAACAAGCATCAAATGGCGATTAATCGACGATCAAGGCTTTCAATCTTCAACTCTTGGTTTGCTACAGTGTATATTGCTCTTGTTTCTCTCTAAAATATCTCCCACACACTTAAAAAGTGATCTGGCCCATAAACAAATAAACAAAGTTTCGCAGACCGCGCTTAGCGCGGTGCAGCCCGCTAAGCGCGCTATCAATAATTGCTCAAACCGCCCAATCGCGCTAAGCGGGCTCCAGACCTCGCTTAGCGCGGAACTCTCTGCCAGAACTTCCTTCTTTTCTTCAAAAGCGCGCTTAGCGGGCTCAACCTCGCTTAGCGCGCTACCTCTTTTCAGCAATCCTTGGCTTTGGTCTTGGAACATCTTCAAAGTGCTTTTTCCATGGTCCAAGCTTCCAATTATCTATAAAAACTACAAAATCCAACATAGATTGCAAAGATAAGAACTATTCAACAATAATATAAATATAAGAATAAATATATACCAAATGACAATAAAATACTACTTATTAACCACAAAAAGACTTGAGAGTTACCAAAAATTACCTAAGATATTTACACAAATTGGTAACTAACAGTACCATTAGAACTACATACGGCCTTCCGTGTGCTTGTATAATTTCAAAAAAGAAGAAGTTGAATTCACCAATACGCATGGATGAGGTAGCCGACCATTGGAAGAAACTTCGTTTTGATGATTTTGCCCCGCCGAAGGAAAATGACTCCAAAATCACCATCTCCGACGAGTTGGAAGTGATAATGGAGAAGTTTGCTAAAGCGGATGACACCACCAAAATGCACATAAAAGAGCAATTGCGAAAAATCGCATTTCCGGAGACCACCGACTTGAAACTGCCATCTCAACCGGTTAAGACGAAAGGTGCACCGAAAAAGTCCAAAATTACACAAGATGACACGTCAACAAAACGATCTCCTTCCTATTTTGAACATGTTGATGCATCGTTCCCGGATTCACCGACACCGAAGTCCAAGTGTAGTGGTAACAAAGGAGCCCGTATTTCGAAGCCACCTCGCACACCGCCGATCAAAAAATCACCAATTGTCTACATTGATGAGATGCCACTTTTATGCACAAATATATCGATAACATCGTTGATGTTGGAGGCGACGACAATTGTGGATATCGGGCCGTTGCAGGTTTGCTCGGTAAAGGGGAAAATAATCACACTTTAGTCCGACGGGAACTCATTGCGGAGTTGACTTCTTATCGGGACATCTACGGTCGACTATATGAAAATCAAGAAAAGTTTGCGAAAATTCATGATGCACTTGTTCCATCACTTACCGGTATCGCTCCGGTTTCGAAGTGGATGTCATTCCCCGAGATGGGTCATCTAATAGCAAGTGCATATGATATGGTGTGCGTCGATTTGACGAGGTTTGGACTAAGTGAGACTTTCTTTCCACTTCATAGTCGACCGCCGTTGGACACGTCGGGCCGCATCATATGCATCGGGTATCTACGATCGCGACACTTTGTTCAAGTGTTTTTGAAACCGGGTTGTCCTATACCGGCTACTTCTTGTCAATGGATGGCACATCGTTCAAATGAGGCGGAGACTTGGCCGGATCCGTTCGTTTCGAGAATGGCGGAGTTTGAAGAAATGATGAGCAAAGAGCGCGAGCAAAATAGAGAGCGGTCGAAGAACGAACCTATTTTGGACTTAGGATCCACCGATTGGTTCGGTGAATTTTAGTTTGTTCCGGATCGTTTTTGTTTGTAATGATCATTTTTGTATGTATTGTTGTTTATCATGTAAAATCGGACTGATTCAATACATATATAATATAAGTATGTTTTATGTCATCATGGTGTAATTTAAGTCTATTTTGAATTCCATTTGTCCAATTTACACAACACATTAAGCAATCAACAAAATGCAAAATTTATGTCTGTTTCTGCATAATTCGGAAATGAACTTCCGAAATATGCTTGTCTGCCTCCTATTTTCGGAAGTTCATTTCCGAAATGTCTCCTGAGGCAGGATAAGGTTTGTTGGGCCATCATTGCTCCAATAAGTCTATAAATACAACACACTCTTCTTCATCCTCTTCACACCTAGAAACACAAATGACACAAACCTACCCAGACCTAGCATTCGTCTACTTCACCACCGGCTACCCGATGTCGTTCCAATTTCGCTTCTCGCGCGACACGCCGTTTGCGGAGTTGATAACGTCGCTCAACACGCTTTTGCGCTATCCCGAGAATCGAAAGGTTGTCAAGCTCGAGTACCGCTCGCCATCGCTTAACGACGAGGGAGCCATTGAATTCACACCTTTTGAGATCAAGAACGACGAAGATTTAGCGGTTATGTGGACATCGTTCGACCGATTTTCTTCGAAGGGCCCGATCGAGTTGGACGCGAAACTTCAAAGATCGGCGGACGACGTTATCAAAATGTTGACTCATCCCCACCTACCCGTCTTTAACAATATGTAACTTTAATCTTATGTAATGTGATCGATGTAATCTTCACCCGATTAAATAAAGCGAATCGTTCTTGTTTTTCATCTTTCTTGTTTTTCATCTTTCTTCTGTCCAGACAATATTTCGGAAGTACATTTCCGAATTCCTCCAAGGGGGTGAATTCGGAGATGAACTTCCGAAAACACCACATTTTCTGAAAAATAACTTTATTTCGGAGATGCATCTCCGAAGTCAATATTTTATATTAAAAAAAACACTTTTTCGGAGATACATTTCCGAAAACACTTTTTTATTTAAAAAAAGTACGTTTTCGGAAATGAACTTCCGAAACTAGGGGTATTATGATAAATTCACCAGAGGTGGCCAAGAAGGTTAGGAGGTGGGTGAAGAAATTTCCTTATTTAAAAGGATTTTTTCCATGTTAAATTATATGTGTATCATTTCTTTCCTAAGGTGTGTCCAAGAATACTATTGTACTTTTGCAGCCACTGCAACAACAAAAAATCACTTAATTTAAAGTTGTTACTTTAATGACGTATTTCCTCCAAGATATTAATCACAAACTCAAATGGCTAAACATTTCATTCCTAAAATATTTTTTTATAAAATATTAAAAAAATTCACATGTTACCGTTATATTCCCAAATGAAAACACATTAACAACATCATTCTCTGTGGCACCTTACATCTTAATGAATCTTTATATCTCAAACCCGTTTTGTCTTTACCTGAATTTCATTTTAGCCTAATTTTCATATCTAAACTAACTCAATTATTATAATGTCAATTGATTTTCTCACCCAATTTATGTATGATTCGGGATATGAATTCAAACAAGATGATTGGACATGTAGAGCTCAAGAATAGCCTCTACATCATTAATAATCTAACATGTTATAAGCATAATTGTATTGTTAACAATTATTTTAATAACTGTTTTTAGACATAAACATGTGAATGTTGCCCTTACTTTGGATCTTTTGCACTTCAGATCACTAGGTCACCCATCACACAATGTTTCTCATACTATCTATAAATATTTCTCGTATATTACTGTGAATAAAGACTTGATATATGACTCTTGTCATTTAACTAAACAATGTATACTTTCTTTTTCCTCAAGTATTATTCAATCTTTAATATTTTTGATTTGATCTATTAAAACTAATTCTCTATATGGTAATTCTAATTTTTCTTTTAAATGTGGTTGATTTTAATAGATACAATTGAGCCTATTTAATGAAATCGAAATCTTGACCTAAATTACTCATGAAAACTTTGTTTCTTATTTTTTCATACAATTTTCTACAAAAAAATAAAAACAATTAAGGGCAATGCTAACCAGTGCCCCGGAGGCATTGGTTAAGGATCATTAATTGCGTGATAGATTCATTAATATTCTTAAAAAGAGAGTTTATTAATAGTGTTATTTAAGATAAAAAATTGAAAATTTTAAAACTACGTTACATATTTTTAATTACTTTCCATTTTTATTTACTATTTATTATTGTTTTTGCCTATTTCATTTTCAAAAATGACAACTACTTTTTAATTTAATGTTTTTTTCTTAACTTTATCGAAACATTTAAATATTTAAATTGAATATAATTTTTTTATTAAAAAAATTCAATATTTTACAGTTAATTTTTAAAGAATTTTAATTTTTTTTAGTTCATTTTGTTTATAATATATCATGTTCTTATATTAAAATTATAATAATATTGAAATGAAGTTATGAAATTCAAATCCCGAATTTTATTTTGTTTCAAGCATATAAATTATGTATTAAATGAAAGAGAGAGAATAAGTTAATTTAAGTCAATTTAATAATTAAATATATGTGATTTTCATTTATTATAAAAGAATAAAACTTGATTAATAGTTATTTATTACTCCTTATCCAGTGCTCCCGGGGCGCTGGTTAGTAGGACCCAACAATTAAAAGTGATAATGATCTAGAATTTCACATGACCAATATTTACTCTTTCTTAGCTAATTTATATCAAACATCTTGAGTTTGAACAAAATCCCAAAGTTGAAAGAACACACATACATCTACTCAATCTTATTAGGTCCTTCTTTTTTTCTTCAAGCAAAATTACATAAGCCTTTTTGGTCATATGTTTTGCATCATGCTTCATTTCTCATTAATAGAATTACTACTCATCCTTTGAAATTTAAAATACCTTTGAATTATTATATGCTAAACCACTTAATTTTTATTATTTGAAAGTTTTGGATGTCTATCTTATGCTTTAATATTAATCTAATCTATAGCTAATTTTGACCTAGGGCTAGAAAATGTGTTGTTCTAGGGTATGAGTCTAGAACTAATTGCAATTTTTTAGGATGTAAATCTGGAACTATAAGTAATTATGTTTCTAGGGATATTTTTTTCGTTGAATCACAATTTACTTATATCAATGTCTTTATTCCTTATGATCATGCCCTTGTTCATGATGTTTCATTTGTTTTATTTTCAAATTAATTTAATTTCAAATTAATTTAAGTTTGCATTTCACCATATTTATAAAAAAAATTCATAATAACATAGAAAAACAAAATTCAAAACCCAAATTTGTTACATCAAACAAAATCATTTTTTTCAATGGGGAAACAATCCCCACCATTTTCAAAAAAAGTCAAAGCCCAACTACGGGCTTCCATCATTCTCAATCAATTGTGGGACTTCTCTATTGTAGCGGCGACCATGGTGTCTCATATTCAGTCTTTCACCACCGTGTGACATGGTTTCATTCTACATAACACCACTAAGGATCTAGCATCTCCTCAATTATATGTCCCCGCGTAATACGTAGCTTGAAGACTTTGAAGATACGGGGAATTCATAACTACTACTAGCGTAGATCCATTACCAGAGCACCTTCTCCAAGTAATAAAGGATATTTGAACGATGAAATGAGAGTGCTTAGGTCAAATCTTATAGTTTGTGATGAAGCTCGTATTACGACTAAATCTATTTAGTCATAGCAATGTGAAACAAACTTCCAACGCAAAATCATCTACAATTGAAGCAGTGATCACCCCGAATGATGCTACGTACCTCCATGACGCAAAGTATTAAGCCTTCAGACTTTTCTACACCTTCTCCTCATCACATATATATGGACCACAATTTATTTTAGCAAAGATCTCCTGGTAAGATTCCTCTTCCATATGGTTGTTGAGCACAAAATCAAGAAAATAAGATGTATGGGCGCAAATACGTTCAAAGAACGAGAACTTTGAGAAAACTACATCTTCGAGCTTCCCGACTATCACAATATTTTCCACCAATGTAGGAGTCTATATGAGATAACTCATAAGCAACATCCTCTAAGCATCAATTACCGGTCCGACCTGACCAAACTACCAAATCTCCATGATCGAGCCTACAGGATAACAGAAATTCATGGAATATGCATAGAGAAGAAACACCCGAAACCCTAGTAGTAGGGAAGAAGATCTCATCAAAGACACTTCTGGCCGACATTTATATTTAATTCCTTACCTGACATTGTTAATCCGTAAGGAGATTATCAAATGAAGCGAGTGAGGACCTTACCACCCTGCTTGACAGAAAGCATCACATCAAGCCACTAGAAAATACATTTTCGTGGCTTCAAAATATATTCAGCAGTTAACAAGCTACGTCCTTAACGAAGCTGACCATCCAGTGGTGCCTGTTAATTACAAAGACCTAGAAGCCCCAAAATTGGACCATCGCCCCATCAGGCACACAAAGATAAGGACGACTACTCCGTCGCCCTAACCAATTGAAGAAAATATGATATACAAGAAGACATCATATCCTTACCTTTGCTTATATTAATTAAATATTTTGCTAAGTTGTCGGAGTTTAAAGTTGTTGCTTAGTTTCGATGATTGATATTCTAACTATTAAGTGGTGCAATCACAAAGAATATTACGTGTTCCGTGCAAGATGGTGGGAGTCCGTCTTTTAAGGCAAGCTTCACATCCAAGGAGAAGTCTTATCAATATAGCTAACGCATCCCCCACCAGATCTATCTAATCCAATAGCGTTATGTAGTATAGTCCAGAGACGTGCACCTTGACCCGAGTCATACCTTAGGGGTAGGGACAAGGTTGCTACTTGTGTCTGGGGAACGGTCCTCTATAACACAAAGCACAACAAAAAGATGCAACCATGTCTCACTAGGTTCATATCCCCCTGTGTGGAAAATAAATACACATTGAATTAGTGAATGTTAACTACATCAAATAAATACACAATGATTTAGTAAATTCTAAATACAACAAATTATTACACATTGAACTAGTGGACACTAATTACAACAAACAAACACAACAAACAAACATAGTAGCAAACAACGTTTAAGGCACTAAACCATGAATTACAAGAGACAATTGTAAAGAAAGTTCAAAGATCCCATCAAGTACTTTGATGTAACAAGGCACCCCTGTTCCTCTTGAAGGCAAGTCATAAGTGTTCTCACACACAAAGAAGACGACACTTTGCATCTACAAAGGCGCTGACTCGCGTCCCACCGGTGAGAAAGTACATTGATACTCGGTCCGTTGTAGAAGCAACCACAAATCAAGAGAGAAATGATCTTTTTGGTTTGAGGAGGGGACATTTTTTAAGTTTTTCTTCATTGTCTTCTTAGTATTTTTTCAATACTTTTATTTATCTTGTAGATACTATGGGGCTGGTCCGTGATACTTTCTAGAGGAAGAAAAACTATGTGGAGAAGGATACATCTTCGTCTCCTTCTCAAAATTCCAGTTCGACCCCGGTAGAAAAAAATGGGGGAAGTTCAGGGGGGAATGCCCCACTTGCTGAGTAGGCATAAACATATGTGCATCCTTCTTCTTAAAGTCGGGGCAAGAAGTCCCATGATTGAACCTATCTTCTGTGGACGACATCACTAAAAGGGATTATGGCAAAAATTAGGCTCTAGAGAGAAACCTTGCCAAAAAGTCCAAGTCATCGAAACCCGCCCTGGGAGAAACTACTCCGAGGGAAGCTTGGATATTTATCCCACATTCAAGCATTTCAAATTCTTTATGATTCAAGGGTCCCCGTTCCTCTAGGGAAGTTCAGTCACGTCTCCTGGAAAGGGATTGCGATTATATTTAGAATCCATCAAATATAAATAAGCTGAAATTGATGGTAGAGACAAACTTCCAAATTCAACGAGGTGCAACCTTGATTTCCATGGCTGGTGCTAATCGAGGTAAGGTGTTGGCATCCAAAAAACCTTCCAAGGTAAAAGAGGTTTTGAAGGGTCAATACGTCGATGTCCTCTATGAACTGAATCAACTTCGAGAACCGTCAACTGGTCTTCAGAAATACATAGAGATACATGGCGTTTCTTTCGAACTTTGCACAAAATTCCCTTTCCTATAGGGATCAGTGGCAGAGAAAGGGGAAAAGTTGGTAAAAGCTCGAGAAGTGATGAATTCTTCATCTTCTAAAATTTAAGATCTTGAGGTTGTCATTCATTAAGAGAAAATGGTTGTTCCTTGGAGGCAAAGGTTTATGAGAACTGTCTAGAGAAGACAAAGAAGGATCTTGACGGCTCTCTCAAAGACAACATAAATGCCATGCAGGCCTGCTTTTGGAATTCCTTAAGTCAAGTGGAATTGTTCTGTCCTAGAATAGAGATTCCTCACGGACAATTGAATTTAGAGAAAAAGGTCATGGAGGGGAAATTAGATTGTGAGAAGGAATAAGCCTTATTTGTTATGGATGATTGATAGTTGTAATTTGTAGGTGGTTTCAGTGATTGTAACAATATTTCCTTGAGATCATGTGACTTAAATTTATTATTACTATATTTTTTTTGCCATATGGCTTTGATGAACTTTCTTCATCGTTTTCTTTTAGCTTTGATCATTACCTGACTTTGCATGATTTTCTTGTACCGCATAGTCTTTTACACGTTCATACAATCTTCGACGATTTTATTTCATCGTATCTTTTATGATTTTATTTCATTCTATAGTCTTTCATAATTAGTTTAATCATATAGTCTTTTATCATTTTACTTCATCATATAGTCTTTCACGATTTTGTTTCATCGTATGATCGTTAACGATTTTAATTCATCGTATTAATGACGTGGACGAGTTAGGTGTCCTCTCTGCTTTTGCGTCTCTAGGGATTGTGCCAAGTCAAAGGTCGGTTCCCTTTCCCTGCCCCCAGGTGACAACGTAGTTTGGAGTTTACATTTCCTAGGTTCCATCTCTTGCGTTATGGAGTGTCTAGCTACCAAGATGGGGTCGTATCAACAGTGTCTTCATTCACCTTATTAATCATATTTCATGTTCTTCACTCTTGGAAAGGACAATCATATAATTCAACAAAATTCATTATCTTGTTTTTATCAAAGTATTACACCAGACAATCGTTTAAGGTTCATGTCGGTAAAACCTGAGGACATAGCCAAATTATCATTTGAGCTCGGTAATTCAACAAAATTCCTTGAATTAACTCTTCGTGCAAGGTCTCTAGGGTGTACGTTCTGTTTCATGTGATCATGTTGTCAAGATATGAAACATATAAAGCTTAGATGGGGGCGTTGTCAACATCCTCATGCTTATGGCATTAGCTTCTTGGACTATGGATGACCAATAATATCCGACTTTAAGGATCCTTTTGGTTAGGGTCCGACCTCCCAAGTGTTGTCCATCGATCCCTTCATGCACTTAAGTTAAAGTGTACACTGTTTCATCTCCTTCGAGACACTTTAGTAAAGAGGTTGATAAGTCTCTTTTATACAATACTCCTCAGGAGTATAAACTAGCTCTTTTATCACAAATTCGTAGCAAATGTGTCATATATATTCAATGACTTAGAATATATATATATATATATATATATATATATATATATATATATATATAAAGTAAATTACCATATTTTTCAATATCCTCTAAATATTTATTTATATATATATATGTATTAAATAATAGAATTGATAGATTTACATTATTTCCCCTCTCATTTATTTAAGTCTTGAAATCTCTCCTTCTGCCTGCCCCTTAAGTTTGGGTAAACCAAAAAACTTGTATAGGGTGCCAACTAGCCTTCCAAGAAAGGTGTACGGCCAAGATTTGTTCTTACTATTTTCTACCCAAAACTGCCAGAACACCACTAATAAAGTGGTCTTACCCCTCCAAAGTGGTCTCCCCCCTCCAAAAATTAATATTTTAATCAATTAGAGATCTTATTACAAAGTTACACTAACTTTTTAAAAATATTTAATTTCTTACGTACATAGTACACTCCTATACTCCTATATAAAAGAAAACTAGGTCACAAACACACACCATCCCATATTCTCTCAAATCTCACAACTCATACACAACCTTTTTTCTTTTCCAAGAAACACCTGAAAACTCAAAACCTCTTTTTCTTTCACAAACACTATACCCTTAATTCCTTCATCTATGTTCCCTTCTTCCATTTCAAAAACTCATCAAACCTTCACTAAAAAACTAGCCTTATCGTTTTCACCATCATTCTCTCATTAATCTCAAACCCTCCGTTACGTCCCCGTTCTTGGTCAAATTTTGTAAGTGCTTTTTTCCACCACTTATTCACTTTTTTCATTATCTTTTTAACAACACACTTTGATAGTATTAGTATTAGTATTAGTATTTTCCTTCTCAAAACCTGCACGCATCACTCTATTTTAGCAATGCCATTGACCCAAGTTTTCATAACATCCCATCTGCCTTTCATTCTCTTCTATAATAATTACTACCCTCATATTTTTCCTTTCATACTGCCTTTCAAGAAACTCAAACCTATATATACAGTTTTTTTCAATATGTAAAGCACAAAACATTGAACAAAATGGTGAAGTTTCTATATATGTAGTATTATATCTTAAATATTATAGTATGTATGCATTTTTTTATACTCAAAACATGCATGTCCCCGTTCTTCCTACAACTAGTTTTTTTATACTACCGTTGAAAATCTCTTATGATATTATATTTCATATACTATATTTTTCTATATATGACTTAATTCCATTAATGAATTTTTTCCAAATGGAGTTATTTAATTTATTTATTTATTTTTCCTATTGGATAATATTGTGTTCATTGTATTAATATCTTATTTATATTCCTCAGTTTTAAGTGATCTAGAAGGTGAAATTGCAATGAAAATAGAATCGAAAAAAACCAAGGTAGAGTTTCATTCATCACTCGCTCTTATTATCTTAACCTTTATGGCTATGCCAATAATAATATACTATATTTTTCCCATATTCTCATTGATACAGAAACTTTTTTTTTTTCATTTTCTTTTTGGTGTTGCAGTCATGGTCGAAACTAGCGATTAGGAACTGGCTTAGTGCAAAGAACAGTTCTGAAAAGTTTTCTTCAGACTACACTGATAAAGGTGAAACTCTATTCTTTTGTTAGAGTTTACTAGTTTCATTAATTTCACGTTTTTTACGTTTTGAAAGTGAATAATTTTTTTTTTTTAATCATTGTGGGACTCACTCAGAACAAGATAGTTACATCCTCGTACCAGATAATTTCTCTGGTAACTTGCCAACACTTTTTTTGATTTGAAATATTTTTTATTTTTTTAATACCTAAATAGTTTCTCATAGGTTTGGATCTAGCGTTTTGGAATAGATTTTGGAATGATATTTGTGAAGTTAAAACTTTATACTATTTCCTTGAGATTCAAACTCGAGACTCCATATTTATGTTCATTAATCACACTCTCATCACACGGTTGTTGATTGTTGATCATCATCTCGTACTATAATATTCTTGATTTCTAAGAGGATATATAAAGTCTAGATGATCAACGAACGTGCGATCAGAGCGTGATTAACTGTTGAGATGATGTATCAACCGCAGTTATTATTATTTTGTCAATTTTTTTTTCAATTATTTTGGATTATTGAGTAATTAATATTTGGCCTTATTTTCAAGGGTGGTTGAAGCAATCCCCAACTGGCGTAAAATGTTCGGTCTTTGAAGAGAAAAAACCTTCTATCAACACCAATCCTCTAAACCTTAGGTAAATGCTACCATCATACCCATATCTCAAACAACCATGTGGCTATACTATAACTTTAGCTTAAAATATATGTGCTTAGCTTAATTAAGCAAAACATATCTTATGTATTATTACTATTGACTTTCGACAAATTTGAATAAATTATTATGTAGGATGTTTGTTGGGACGTGGAATGTTGGGGGGAAGTCACCAAATGAAGATTTGGACTTAAGGAATTGGCTTACGTCTACTTCGCCAGCTCACATATATGTTATTGGGTATATTTATTATTTTTTCCATATTTTTATATTTAATCTTATCAACTATGTTCCCCTATTTGGCTATCTACCACTTAACAATTATTACAATTTTTTTATTTTGATTTTATTTTTAGTTAGATTCTATTCAATCCACCTGTTTGATTTTGTGCATGAATTAATTAAATTAAACATGTTTAAATAATCTAGGAGTACTAGTTTTATCAACATCTGTCTTATGGATCGTCTATGGCGGCTGTACTGTTACAACTATGGTAGAGTGTTTGGATTTAAATATTGAGTGCAGTTAGATTTTGCACCATGATTAAATTATTCTTTAATATTTTAAAATATTTAATTTTAATTTTTTAAATTACTCTGACAATTAATATTAAATGAATACTACTTTTGATATGTTGACGGTTAACTTAGCTCAGTTGATAGTTAAACAGTAATATTCGCTGAGGTGCAGACAAATTTTGTCTAAATTTTGTTGTATTGGTTTTTCTTTTTAATAGGTTTCAAGAAATAGTACCTTTAAATGCTGGGAATGTTCTTGGGTCAGAGGATAGTGGCCCAGCAACAAAATGGTTGGGCCTTATTCATGAAGCCCTAAACACAACCAACTATGAAAGCCCAAATGAGAAGCAATGTTTTAGCCTAGTAGCCAGCAAGCAAATGGTTGGTATTTTTTTGTGCGTGTGGGTGCGCGCTGATTATCGCAATCATGTTAGTAATTTGAAAGTGTCTCGAGTTGGCACGGGCATCATGGGCTATCTCGGAAATAAGGTTCGTTATTGACTTATAAAATGAATAATATATTTGATCTATATATTATTTAACCGTAGGCGCGATTTTAAGATTAATTATAATTGATGTTAATTTATTTTAATTATTTTATTTTATTTTTTTAGGGTTCAATATCAATTAGCATGAGATTGTTTCAAACTACATTCTGCTTTGTTTGTACTCATTTGGCCTCTGGAGAGAAATATGGTGACGAGTTGCGAAGAAATTTGAACATATCGGAAATCATTAAGAGAACTAAGTTTTCTCACTCACTTGGCATATTAGAACATGAGTAAGTCACATGAATAATGATGATTCTAATTATTTACATTCTCTTTATCAATTAGTTGTTAATTAATTTTGTATATTTGTGTAGTAACATTATTTGGTTGGGGGATTTGAATTATCGACTTGCCGCGGGTTTCGACGACATACACGAGCTACTAAAGAAGAAGAATTTGAAGGCATTACTAGAAAAAGATCAGCTTAGAATGGAGCAAAAAGCTGGAAGAATATTTGAAGGTTGGAATGAAGGATCCATATATTTTGCTCCTACTTACAAATACTTAACAAACTCAGATCAATACGTTGCACAAACATGTAAATCCAAGGAAAAACCACGTACTCCTGCATGGTAACATTTTTTTATGTTTCCTAGGTTTGTTAAATTTAATGATTCATGTCTTTTGTTAAAAATAAAAATTTGGTTGAAAAATTTGAAACAGGTGTGATAGAATTCTATGGAAAGGAGAAGGATTGAATCAGAAAATGTATGTTAGAGGAGAGTCAAAATTCTCTGATCATAGACCAGTGTATTCATTATTCACGGCACAAGTGAACATGAACATGGAAAACAAGAATCTTACTCGTTCTGTTTCTACTACTGTCTCAAGATCTTGTTCCTTAAAACCATTTACAGATTCTGCTGTGTTATCTTCTACTTGTTGTTGTGCTGCTGCTAAAGTACAAGCTGAAGAGCAGATTATGTTGCTAGCAACTAGGGCACAGAGTTGCATAGACTCTGTTACAAGGTTCTTGTAGTGATTGGATGGTTACAGAATTGGAGATAGGGGTTTTATGTGGAATAGTGATTTGTTATGCAGCTTTTTGGAGCATAATGGATTTGGTTTTTTTGAGGTTGATTGATGATCAATGTTGGAATGGGAGGGACAGAATCTATCTGCAGCTCTGGCAATTTTTGAGCTGTCAATATGTCATAGGGCATAATAGGTTTGGAGAAATATAGTTTTTGTTAAATTTGAAATAGTTACTTCAAGGATTATGGTACATTAGTATGGATATATGTTTATTACTATACTATTATCCAACTTGTATTGGTGTTAACTTGTATAGATATATGGTTATTAGTATTATCCAACTTGTATTGATATTTACTTGTATTAGCATTGTGTGGAGGTTGTAATAGTATAACAATGTGTTGAGAAAAGGGTTAAATTTATGCCCAATCAACTTATTTTGTACTTGGTAGATTGTTGTGAAAAATCTAAAGCTCAAATATTCAAACAAACTAAAATTAACCAACAATTACACAAGAACAATTAATCTTACTAAGTGTTTCGCATTCTCAACACTAAAATTTGTTGGTGCACAAAGAATAAAGATGATGACAAAGAGAATAACGGCGCAAGATTAATGAGAGAGAATAAAATTATATTCTACTACTTGTGTTGTTGATAAATGATAGTTACTACAAGGCTATTTATACAAAAGAAAAATTGCCACCTAAGCCCTAACAGATTAAACTTAGTGAACAAGTTTAAGGTACAAACAGTATAGTACTACAAAATACTAAAATACCCTTACTAACTAAATAGCTAAACTATCAGGACCCAGAAGGTAGAACTTCTGGTCAACACTATCTTCTGAGTAACCATCAGAAGATCAGCCCACATCAGAACTTCTGATGCTCATATTCTGAATATTGAATTACTCTTCAATAAAATTAACCAACAATTACACAAAAACTAATTTTAAGTGAATGTGAAATTTATAAAAAAAAGTAAATGAAAGTTAGAGAATGAGTAATTTCCAGATTCACTTTGTGTCTTTTAACTGAATATACGTCCTTTTTATATAGTAAATATTTGACAACGAATAGAAACAATTTTTGGGCCATATCCACATCATAATTTATTAGGCTACAACCGTAATTGATTATAATTTAGTAAAATATAAACTTTTTTACTACATCAGAGGTGTAATCAATTAGAAGGTTTCTTAATCGATTATACACTACTACAAAAAACACATGACACCTTGGACACGAAATGCATTTAATCTCGGCTAAAGAAACGAGGTAACAAAGGGAAACATGAAAAGTAACGACTTAACATCTCGGTGATAAAAACCGACAGGTATAGTTATATGCACATGAGTTCGAACTCCAGCTGCAACACTTTTATTATTTTCAAAATTAATGTATCTTATATCTCGGTATAACTAGAAAATCAATGGGTAAGATTTTTTTTTTTTTTAAATTGTTACATTATTTATCTAGAATATTACATTGTTCACACAAAATATTAAAAAAAAATTAAAATTAAAATCAAATTTTCATAAGATCTATATAAAAATAAAATTCCTTGAAGATCTAGATTTTAGATATTTGAATTATTGAATTTTAGGGAAGATAAAATGTTGGGTGCAAGATTTTTCTATACAGATCTTGCATGAATTTGTTTCTGCTGAAAAAAAATATAAGATAATTAATATCAATATTCAAATATATGATTTTCGACTTAAATAAATATTTAAGAAAAAAAACTTGAACACAGATAATTTTCTGCTCCTGCAATACATCATAGAGAACTTTTTCAAGCATCTTTGGGTTTCAAGCGCTTCATGTTTCATCTAAATTAGAAATGTTAATATTCAGCATGCTTTAATAATGGATGTCTCTTAGGTTTCATACGGATCACTAATGAAGGTGTTTTAAGTGTTGATACTCATGAAATGGACGACACAAATTTGTTTTAGGATGGTGATCATTATTCTAAATAATCACGCCAAACTTATTCCCTCGGTTTATGACAAAAACCGAGGTAAAATGTGTATAAGATTTTTTTTTAATATTACACTATTTACACAAAAAAGTTAAATTACATTATTTTAATATTCCATACTTTTCAAGACTCAAAATGGATGTCATTGCTGCAATTCCATATTTTTTTAAAAATAAACTAGAAAAGAAGAGGAAATTAAATTTTGTGCGAAAGACTCAAAAGACATCCATTCATCAACATTATTTTGAAGAATTTGAGATTGAATCAAATTCAATGGGTTAATGAGGAAATTATGAATTACAATATGCATACAATTCGAAAAATATTCTATCGTTTAAGTTATTTTTCAAGAATAATTTAATTTTTCAGATTATTATCTTAAAAATCTATTTGAATTGTTGTATATGATTAATGAGGGGCAAGGAAAAATAAGCAATCCCATATTTTATAATAAACTCTTATATATACCACAACGACTCTGATATTTACCCGTAGTCTAATGTAATTCTTTTAAGCGTTTTGATTTTGGTTGCACCTGGGTATCTAGCCCATGACCCTATATTTATGACAACGGTTGTTTAAGCTAATCGTTGTGATAGGTATAGCGCTACCTAGTTTATCACAACGGCCACGCAACTGTAATGAAAAGCATCATACATACAATCACACCTTACCTCACAATGGTTGGTCTACCATTGTGGTAAAACTTCTCCAACCGTTATGGTATCACTTTTCCGTAATTGTGAGAGGTAGACCCGACCCTGTGCAGGAGCAGCAGGCAGGGTCCCAAATTTTGGAGGGCCCCAAAATCTTAAAAAGTTCATATGTTTTTACTTTAATATTAATAAATATAAAAAATATTATATAAAATTCAATAAATAACAATAATTATATGATAAAAATTCAATAATGAGATTGATTAAAGTCAAAATAATTATAGTTAAATGTTTTTTTAATAATATATAATTATGTTTTTGATATGTTATTTTTAATCATTATCACTATAATTTTTTTAAAAAAATTTTGGGGCTATTTTTTAAATTAGAACAGGGCCTCCAGTTTAATTGGGCCGGCCCTGGTGAGAGAAATTGTGAAAGCTTGTCGAATTTGTGTCGTGTGATGAGTGTTTGTAAAAGTATTAGACTAACTCTCAAATTTACTAATGAAAATTACACATACACTTTCAACCCTTTGAATAGCCTCTATTCTTTCATGAAAATTACCATAAAAAACATGTTTTTTTGCCTAGATAATTGGCTAAGAACTCAAAAAGTTCTTTATGAAAACCTTTTACAATGTATAATCGATTGTTCTTTAGGCATAATTGATTATCACCTTTTGCAACGCGTCATATTCAACTATTAAGGTTAGTAGTTGATTATGCAATGGATCTTTTGAAAACCTTCTATTTTTAGACTTCTCAATCAACTATGATATCGATAATAAATTATCAGCCTTTAAAAGTCCATGGATATTTTCATATTTGTAACACCTTTTTTTTTAAAAATGTAGGGTTCATTTCTCATTTCTAACACACTAAAAACGCATTTGAGATACCTCTCTCTCTCTCTCTCTCTCTCTCTCTCTCTCTCTCTCTCTCTCTCTCTCTCTCTCTCTCTCTCTCTCTCTCTCTCTCTCTCTCTCTCTCTCTCTCTCTCTCTCTCTCTCTCTCTCTCTCTCTCTCTCTCTCTCTCTCTCTCTCTCTCTCTCTCTCTCTCTCTCTCTCTCTCTCTCTCTCTCTCTCTCTCTCTCTCTCTCTCTCTCTCTCTCTCTGAGTTGTCGTAATTTCTAATTGGAAATAAATTTTATTTTGGTTGTGAGTTATACCAAATTAAAAGCTTTTGTTGGTTGTTGAGGTAAACTAAATAAAATCTTTGTTTGGTGGGAGAGATCTCTATAGTTAAAACTCTCAGTCGGTTCGTGAGCTTAGTTTGCTGTTAAAAGCTCTCAATTATTTGATGAGGTCTATACAGTTAAAACTTCATTGTTAGTTAGGAAGTTAGCCATTTTAAAACTCTAATCTTTATATAATATAATGAGGTTCTAGGAAAAAGTCTATCAAAAGCTCCCATCATAGTGAAAACTTAAAAAAAAAATGTTTTTGGAGAGAGGAATAGGTCACTTCATTAGACCGAACCTCTATAAATCTATGGTGTTTTTCTCTTAATCCCTTAACTCTTTACTTTCCAGTTATTTATTTGTGATGCTTTTCCATTATTCTATTTCTGTTGCTTTTACTCTGTTTTTGCAAAGCTAATGATTTTGAAATGCGAGATATTTTAATCAATGGTTTGTTTATAAATAATGATTTAGTAAATAAACTTGATGTAGATTGGACCAAACAAGATATGAGAAAAATCAAACTTAATTTTAAAGACAAACATCTTTTGATAAGTAGCCCGTCCCATTTTTTTATGCGGTTTTTGATGAACGGGTTTTAACAGAACAGACATGTCTATTTATCACTCTTATGCTTCACAAGCCCTACGGAACATTGAGCGGATGAGACAATATAAAATAAAAAAATTGATATTTGAGCTTTCATATAGATATTTGTTAAAACCATTCAGAATTGAGTCCCATCATATATGTGTTTCTTTAAACAAATGAGATTAAAGTAAGCATTATTGAGGAGTTTTGTTTAATAGCAAGAATATGAAAGATTAGTGAATACTATTAATCAATGTTGTGATGCAACAATAGTGTAAGACACAAAGCGACAGGAAAATGAAGACATCTTGAATATGATAGTGACAAAAAATGAGATACTGCTGAATCACTATTTTAGTTACTATTCTGTTTTGGCAAATTTGTCTCTGTTTGCACAAGTTCTCAATACTAGTTAAATATAGACAATATTCTTTTGGTCATGTATCTTAATATCAAGTTGATTTTAATCTTTTAATTTAAAAATGTTGGTATTGATTTTTTAACTTTTCAAAATATATCATATTAATATTTTTAACTAACGACGAAAAAAAATAATTCCAAAACTTATCGTTAATTTGATAAAAAGAACAAACATAATACATAATATATTTTGAAGAGGTAAAGATTAATATGGATAATTTTTAATTTAAAAAATAAAAATAACCCCAAATTTGATAAAGGAGATAAAAAGATGGCTTAAATATAATTTTGGTCTCCCAAGTCTTTTAATTGTTTAATTTTGATCCTCCAAGTTTTTCAATTGCTTAATTTTGCCCCTCCAAGTTTTAAGTGTTTGATTTTGACACCTGAAGTTTGTCAATTACTTGATTTAGGCTCCTCAAATTTATCCCCTTTTATATTTGATAGTCTTTACTGAAATGTAAACTAAACTTTTTTTTTATTACTTTATCTCTTTTTTAACTTCTTTTTTTCTAATTTTCTTTTCACGGGTTCTATTTTTCTTCTCTTTTAATAATAAAGCTTTCAACGGAATATCTTGAAAATCTTAATTATTTCATTTTACATATATTTAATGACAAATTATTTTGACAATAAAAAAGATAGATCAGTAACAAAAAAATAGATCACTAGCTAATGAAAATAGCTAATTAAAATAACAGACTCTTTAGCCAATAATATGTGTGAACCTTTTAACAAACTTATTTTATTATATGGAAAAATGTACAATATCTTCTATAAAAATATAGAAATTCAATATGACCCAATAGAATTGTTAGACTTCGGATCTTTATGCTTAAATATGAAGGAGTTATTGGCCAAAGAATTTATTATTTTAATTAGTTAGTGGTCTATTATTTTTTTGTAAAAAATAATTTCCTATATATTAAACATATGTTGAATAGAATATTTAAGATTTTCAAGATATTACATTCAAAACTTAACTATTTAAATAAGAAAAAGAGAATTGCCGAGAAGAAAAACTTTTCTAAAAAAAAAAGAGAAAATGTAAAAAAATAAATAATAATAATAAAAGAGAAGTTTAATCTAAATGTCATTAGAGGACTATCAAATGTAAAAAAGGACAAATTTGAGAGGTCAAAATCAAACAATTGAAATTTAGGGGGTCGAAATTAAATAATTAAAAAATTTGGGGGACCAAAAGCAAATAATTGAAATTTTGAGGAACAAAATCAAACAATTAAAAAATTTGGATAATCAAAACTGCATTTAATCCTATAAAAAAAAAAAAAGGGGGGGATAAAAAAATATTAAACCTTAAATATATTATTTGATAGACCTGTGAATTTGATGGTATCATTTAAAATTAATACCCTGCATCAAAGTTTCCACATAATGGTGTTTTTTTTTTTGTCTAATAATACAAATCATAAAGTTACATCAGAAACCTCAACTACAAATCATACATAGTTGATGCTGTTAAATTACCAAAGTGAGAAGTTTTTTGATTTCTTCACACTTGTTCATCTTGATCTTTTATTGCAGCAAAATTACTGCTAGTGATGACTTCATGATTAGGATTAGGATTCTCCACTTTCTCATTGCTCACTGTACTTTCCTTAACTGGTAATGCTTCATCTTTAATAATTGAATTTGGTGTGTCATAATCTTTGCTTTTACCCCACACCACTAAATACAATCCTAAAATAATCACAACCGCGCCGATCACCCTAAAAAGTTTATCAGAATATTAATAACTAGCTTACGTATTTAACTCATACATAAATCATCATTGTCAGTGTAAAGAGTGTAAAGATATTTTATACTGTCAGAAATAGTTACCTTCCGAGGAATATTTTCTCGGCCAAAAAGATAGAGCTCATGATAGCTACAATGACCATACAGAGAGGATTGAAAGTTGTTACAAAAACTGGTCCTCTATATCTCATAACAGCTCCTTGGATGTAATAGGCCATTCCTGAACAAACTATACCCTGCATGTGAATAATATATTTAAAATTTAGAATAAATAATACTAGTAATAATTATAATATGAATTGCTTCTATCAATGTTTTAATCACATTATGTTGCAATTACTGTTTGGTTTATTAATGACAATATTGTTTCAAGTAACACTCAGCTCTCATTTGTGGATTGACACAAGACAGAACAGCCATGACTCAATCAACTTTTTCATTTTGTTTATATTTAACTTTTTGCAAAGATAGCTTTATATGGAATAATTGGTCCATTTCATATCTAAATTATCAATATTTCATCTATTTAGTTTTTAAAATACTAAGATTAATAAAAGTACTTAAACTATTATCTTATCCAATAATTTAGTTAATCCCTTAGCACTCATGTTAAATTAATAGTTAGAAGATGCTAAACTATAAAATATATCATTAATTTAAGGATCATGCTAACTTGTATATTAAGATATCAATTAAAAGATTTATAAATTGAAAGTATGTGTTAGCATTATCCTTAATTTAATCTCTAAACTATAGTGCCTTAATTTAGCGTTAACATTACCCTTAATTTAATCTCTAAATATAGTTAAAAACAACTAATATATGTTATTTTTATGTTTATCCATAATTAATATTCATTGATTAAACTTGAATATGATGTCAGACATGATTTATTCTTGTACTTCATCAATTTTCCATAAAATATTTCACTGTACAAAGTTTATTAAGTGGTTGAAAACTCGCAATGTCTATCTTAGGAACACAAAGAATCGCTTTTTTTGTTTGTTTTGTGATTTCATCGGATAGAAGAGAGATCCACAAGGGCCTCCGTGTTATTTGATTGACAAGTGTTTGGATTTTATGAAAAGAGCAAAATACGAGATTATTTAATCAGAAAGAATAGTTTAATATGAGAGTTAACCAGAAACTAAATAGTTGAATGAGAAAATAGTTTCTTCGGTCCGCCCAATTAAACAATTGGGTCGGGATCAAAATTGACAATTATGGTCACAACACAAACAAAATTAGTCTCACCATATTTTAAACATGAAGGTGCTTCCATTACCATTAGTGCATAGTGATTGTGTTTGCATTTTTCTATTATATATGTAGCCTTTAAACCTTGCTTATACTAGCCTTTGGATGTTAGTGTAGGCTTCAACTTTTAATCACTTTTTTAAATACTCTTGTTAAACTTTATCAAAAGTGATGTTCATTTTTCTAATGAAATGATCAAAAGGTAGCGATAATTATGTTCACTAATAGTTAAAAAACTTACACTATAAACCGCAGCCAAAAGTTTTGTATCCCAATTCAAAGACCAAACAGAATAATCACCCCTTTCCATAATCAAAGCCACTATGCCACCTTCAACTGTTCCCAATAAACATATCCATGCTGTAAGTGACAACTCAGCCGGATATGTTTCAAGTGTTATTGTCTACAAAAATTAATTAAACTTTATTAGTAAATAGTTCTGTAGCACTGACACCTCGAAAGTGCGTCTGTGTGATATTAATGTGTCAGTATTGGTATTGTGTTGTGTGTGTCCGAACTCATAAAATAGGGATGAAGAAGAAAACATATAAATATCATTTGATTTGTTTCGATGAAAACTCACTTGTAGAATCATGAAACAAGCACAACTAAAACAACCAATTGTGATCATAATAGATCCCTTTATTGCATGTTGAAGATTTGCTCCACTATTATGTTGGATTTGATCACTGTTTCCATGTGTCCCAAAAATATTAAGTATTGGACCTCTTAACAATGTCATAACCATAGCACCTGCAACTGTTGCTAATGTTCCAACCACCTTTGCTTGACTATGTACACTTTTCATTTTTATCTTCTCAAGTCTAGATAAAATAATAAACCAAATTAATTAAAAAAATAGTAAAGAAATTTAAATTATCAACAGAAATCTAGAGACAGACGAAATTCGATTACCAACAGATATTATGTCTGTCTCTAATATCTGTTGGTAATTGAATTTTTTTTTCCGCTATGAGTAAAGATGAAAATTTTACTTGAAAATACAAGCCATGACGAAAGTTATGGCAGGGAGGACATTGAACATAGCGACCGCAAAAGTAGCCGTTGTATACTTCATTCCCAAGAAATATAAATTCTGATCGATTACCGGCCTGATATTAGAAATTCAAAACATCAGAATCAAAAAAAGTTTTTTTTCCATGAAAAAAAGTGATTAGCCATGCAGAAAATTACTCTAGTGTACTGAGAGCCACTAGCTTCATAAAGATTGAAAATGTCATCTTTGGCCTAACTTTCCTGTAAAAAAAATGTACTAACATTAACATTCATGTTAATTTTTTTTTTTTTTATATAAACACATAAAGAGATTAAACTTACTTTTCTAAGATCAGTGCAAAAGGAGCAATCACGACGAAGGCGACGGCGTGACGATAAACAACGAGTACATAATTGCTCATTCCTTTGTTCAGTGCAGCTTTGGATAAAACATCCATACCAGCATATCCAATTTGCAAGAACACAACAGCTATGATTGGTTTCATTCTATCAAACTTTTTTTGGCTACAACATTCCATTTTGTTTTTTCACTTCAAAATTTTCTTAAACTCTTGCTTGAGCCACAAGAATGAAATGGAGCAATGAAGGTATATGTGTTTATATACTAAGTTAATGGTTGGAAAAAATGAAAGAATTATATATACTATATATATACATATATGGTAGCTAGCTAGCTCTACTGGTTCACGTAACCAAGTGGGGTGTCATATAAAATCAATAGACACCTTCCTCAA
The DNA here is from genome assembly GCF_029867415.1 of Vicia villosa. Taxonomy (NCBI): domain Eukaryota; kingdom Viridiplantae; phylum Streptophyta; class Magnoliopsida; order Fabales; family Fabaceae; genus Vicia; species Vicia villosa. The sequence goes on along the minus strand of NW_026704977.1, from coordinate 20,503 downwards.
AAAAATTAAAAAGTCAGTGTCACGCTTTAAATTATTACTATCTTTTGGTTGTAGTTGAGTGTTACTCATCATGGAGTAGCTTTTATCATTTTGTTCACTTGTTTTCTTATTTGTTGTATTTTGACAAAAAATTTGCGTATGGTGTGTGTGGAGATTTTATATGGAAAAGTTAGTTGTCTGTACTTTCTCGTCAAAGATGAGATAAAGCAATGCTACAATATACGATTTCAATTGAAGTGCAAGATTCTAATTATTATGAAATGCGGTTTCATGATTATTTGTTTTTTTTAAGACTAGTGTACAGTGTAGTGCATGCACTAGAACAAATGTATTAAGGAAGAAAAACAAAAACTAGGACTGATTCGGTTGGTGTGTTTCAAGAGTTCGAGGAGGGATCAAAAGGGTTTGAAGTGTCTCATCTTCAGTATGTTGATGATACGGTGTTGGTGAGGGTGTTTGGATCCCCATTGGAAGGTAGGAATTGTGGTCTTAGAAAACTTTCTCATTGGTGGAAAGGTGTTTCTCTTATCTAGGCTCCTCTAAATTAGATGTCTGAGTGGTTTGCCTCCTCTTGCGTGACGAGGGTTGGGATTGGCCGAAAACTAGGTTATCCCATGATGTTTGGGTAGGTATTACCCTCTGTGTGTTTCTTTCGAGAGGTTATTTCTCATCTCAGATTAGAAGTCATAGGTGGTGAATTTTATGGGTGCTAGGGAAATAGATGTCTGAGTTTGAAACTTTAGATTGAGACATACTTTTTGAATCTAAGAGGAAGGGCTCCTAATGACTTTGATAGACCTTATTTCGGGTATTGTTAGGCGAGGCTAGGAAGATGTTTGGATTTGGAAGCCAATTTGGTCAGGGTTTTTTGGTCACTTTTGCTTATGACACTTTGGTGGCTTCATTTAAAGTCAAGGGATGGTAGGTCAGAGATGGTTTTGAAAGGGCTCTCTAAGATTTGGATGAGTTAAGAGCCTTTTAAAGTTGTTGTGTTCTCTTGACAGTTGCTTAAGGATAGGTTGTCAACTAGGCGAAATCTACTAAGGCATAAAATTATGTCAGAGTCTAGTTTTGGGGCGTGTTTAGTGTATCGCGGGTAGGTGAAGCAGATCATCTCTTTGTCTTGTGCGAAGTGGCTTCGGACAATCTCTTTGTCTTATAGCTGGATTAGGTTGTCGGGGCCTGTGCTTCACTCGTTCTTATGGGTTTTTGAGTTGGCTTAGGATTTTGTTTTGCAAAACATGTGTCTTTAGATTTGGTCTTGATCTGACATTCTATGATATGGATTAATTGGAAAATGGAGAATAAAGTTAGTTTTTTCCTAGGGATGCTTGACGGCTAATAACAGGATATTTTTATTTTTAGCTTGGCTTGGAAGTGAGTTCAAGCTCATTGTTCGGGGCTTTTCATTTCTCTAGTTGACTGGGAGTGCTACCCGCTTAAATGGTTGCGCAGCTATTGGTGTGTTAGGCGGCCAGTTGTCCTCCTTTAGATTAGTGTGAGTGTTTGAGGCTATCTTTCTCTAGATTTCTCTCTCCAAAAGTCTATCTTGTCAGAGGTCTCATGTGTAGCTTGGTTGTTTGGTTGTCTTTTGTTTATTTGTTTGTTTCCCTCTGATTGTGGTTATTTCTTTAGCTTTTTTTTTTTTTTTGTTTCTTTCTTAGCTTGTTTCCAATATTTTAGTCCTTACGCACTTCAGATGCTCTTGGCTATTTCTATACTTTGTGTTACTATTTTTTTTCTTTTTTTGTTTAATAAATGATTTCTGCTTTGTTATTCAGAATATATAAAATATGATGGATTAGGTTAAAACCCCAAAAGAAAAGTTACAAACAAAAAGGAAATATAAAGGACTACGTGTTTCTCAAAAACTCTATAGAAATAATAGCAGAAATAAGATTCCACTAATGAGATCCAAGATAAATAAGACTTAAAATTGTTAATTTATCCATAAATATATTCTTTTCACAAACATGTGTGAAATTCTAAAATTAAAATTCAAACGGGAGAAATAAAAAAGACGCTAAAAAATCTATTTGTTCTTAATAGGCTAAGAAAATTGAGTGTTAGAATGAAAAATATTCACCACTAACTATGAGTCACACCTAAGCCTAACAATATTCACCACCAAGTGTGAGTCACACCCAAGCCCAACAACATTCACTACCATTTGAGAAATTATGTGCAGAGCCATAAGTTAACCACAGTTTAATTGTGGGGCAAAGAGTAGAAATTTTGTATCTAATCAGGATTTAACTGTCGCAAAGTCAATCATATACATCTCATTTTATACATGTTCAATAGTTAGCCACTACCACAAAAACACTTTTAACCTCAATTAGAACAGAGGGTTAACCTCAGTTATTTATGCGAGATAACAAACGGCGTCATGAAAAGTGCGTCATTTTTCTCCTTGGTTGAACTTACACCAAGGAGAAACACTTATTGGTCATGAGTTCGATCTCTAGCAAATAGTTTTTTTTTCAAAAGTGGATGGCGCGTCCCACTTTTTCCCTCAGTTATATGAAACATCGAGGTAATAGATTATGTCTTACTACCTCGGTTTATTAAAATAACCGAGGAAAAATCATTGTTATTAATTTTTTTCTATATTTTAGTTTTAACATGTATTACAAAACCTATACACATTTCTGAAACATAAATATTATACCTTTTGTCCATTTCCAAAACAGAAACATTGTACCAAAAATACTCATTGTTTACACTAATTGCAAAGCCAAAATGACATACATATTATCTTTTTACAACAAAACAAAGCAAATAACTAACCAACCAAAACCAAAACCAAAATACACATTCTTGATTGGTCGTCCAAAAGTTTTCTTCTATGAATTATGCAACCAGTCGTTAAGCCCCTATCACTACAAAAAAAAAGCCTCAGTAGTGACGTGAATATCACGCCACTAATCAAAAAATCACATCACAAACTAATATTTGCGAAGTGAAAATTCACGTCGCAGGAGGCAAGGTGGCAACTGTTAGTGACGTGATTTTCACTTCACTATTTAGTGAAGTGAAAATCACGTCGCAAAATTTGGGTCAGAGATTAATGCATTTTCAGTCAGAGCAGGCGTAGCAGCGTTTGGGTCAGAAAAGCAACTTTAGTTGCGACGTGATTTACATGTCACTATTTAGTGACATGGCAATCACGTCACTAAATTTGCCTAGGAGTCAACTGAAATGCGCATTTAATGTCTAATGTTGCGACGTGATTTTCATGTCACTACTTAGTGACATGGAAATCACGTCACTAATATTTATTTTTTAAAAAAAACCAAATATATATATATATATATATATATATATAATTAAATTAATAAACTAAATATATTAAAATTTATAAATTAATTCAATAAACTAAATATAAATCTAATATTAAAATTAAGAAAGTAAAATTATAAATCTAATATTACTAAATAATGTAATTATAATTTAATTAATAGTTTACACAAATTCAAAATTAAAAGTTATAACAACAAAATAAAAACTAAACTAAATCAACAATCAATCCGGGTCGGGAAACTCATCCTCATTTAGATTTTCCTGATCAGTCGGCGCAGAACTCCCCATATTTTGGTTTCCACCAAAGGATTGCATAAATTGTCGCATTTGTGCCTCCATATCCGATTGTCTTTTCGCCATGACCTCCATTTCCCGCTGATGCTCACTCCGCATTGCCCTCATTTGGGCCTCCATTTGGGCTTTCAGTGCCGCTTCACGTTCCGCCGCCTCACGCCTCACCTCATTTATCGCCAATTGTCTTACAGTGTCTCTCTGTTCATCTGTTAAAGTTACAGGACGTGAACCTCCTTCCCCGTCGAGAACTCTTTGATATAGTACTCAACTTTAACCAAATAATACTCAACTTAACTTTAACCAAATAATACCGATAGCTTAACCAAATATAATACGGATAGCTTAACCAAATATAATACTCAACTTAACCAAATAATACCGATAGCTTAACCAAATATAATACCGATAACTTAACCAAATATAATACCCAACTTAACCAAATAATACCGATAACTTAACCAAATATAATACCGATAGCTTAACCAAATAATACAGATAGCTTAAAATAATAATATCGATAGCTTAAATAACTTACCATAGCTTTTTGTGTACGACTGTCAACAAAAGCTCCTGTTTTCTTTTTCCGAGTCCTCGCAACCAGCTCGGTCATAAGTGGAGGTCTATTTAATTCCTTAGTCTAAATAACAAAATAAACTATAATTAATAATATCAATTATTAATTGAAATTATAACTTTGAGAAGTGGTAATAATAATTACCATGCGACGAACATGCTCAGCAGTGCTTATACTTCCAACAGCATTAAGGCAACCACCCTTTTCAGATGCTCTCATCTTCTTTGCATTTTCAGATTTGGCCGCAAACTCATCACTCTCCCAATATTTAAGAAGTTCCCGAAAGATTTCTTCTCCTATCCAACTAGGACGGATGCCATGAAGTTCCCAACGCTTTCTAACACGTCGTAGCATGTCAGAAAGTCGTCTTGCAGTTCTGCCATAATAATTTTTTTTAATCTGTCTCTCTTTCATTGGTTCCCACACACATTTTTCCTGCATTAAAAGTAGATAAAATAAAAGTTAGATAATTGTAGTGAAAAAGTTATTTAAATAACAATAACTTAAACAATAAATTAAGTATACCTGAAATTTCGCAAACCAATGATCTCTATCATCGCCCTTAACATCTTTAAAAGTCTTTATAAGCTTTTTATAATTCTGCTGAATTATATAACTTATAACTTTGGCAGCAGTCCGACTTGGCGTGAATCTAAACAACATTAATTGAATTAACATTAATTATAAAGTTATAAAAAATGGAAATGTATACTTAAATAAAAATTGATAAATAAGAAACTTACGAGCTTCCTTCGGGCCTAATAAAAAATCTCCCGTCAATGATATGAATCTGACTCGGATCATCATCCCCTCGAAGATCACTCCCATCCAACTGATCATCCGCAGTCTCATCCTCCGCAGTCTCATCCTCCGCCTGATCATCATCCTGTGGGGGCACATGTGGGGTGGGACCAGTCTGTGTGGGAGGTGGAAAACTAGATCCTCCAGTCTGCTGGAAAGATGAGGGACCAGTCTGTGTGGGAGGTGGAAAACTAGATCCTCCGGTCTGCCAGAAGGATGGGGGCACATGTGTCTGCTGGAAGGATGGGGGCACATGTGTCTGCTGGAAGGATGGGGGCATCTGTGTCTCCTGGAAGGATGGGGGCATCTGTGTCTGCTGGAAGGATGGGGGCATCTGTGTCTGCTGGAAGGATGGGTAACCAGGTGGTGGTGGGGTAATAAAAGACGGACTGTCATATGGATACTGAGAGGAGATTAGTGGCAGAAAACCCTGAGTACTGGCCATGGACATACGATTAACCTGACTCTGCGGGGGAGGACACGTGGCCAACTGAGGTGACTGACATACTACTAATCGTGGGCATTGGTGCTTCTTCTTACCACTATCATCAGCTACACCCTTACCTTTATCAAGTCGGGGTGGCATTTTACCTATTTATAGAGATTACACAATTAATATAAATATATTCAGCAAATGGTTCACTAAGTAAAATTATAAAAATATAATCTCAACAACTGGTTGTCATTAACACATTCAATACATAGTTCATTAAGTGAAATTATAAAAATACATTTTCAACAACACATATTCATTATTCTAAATCTTCGTGCTCGTCATCCACATCATTCTCATCATTTGATGTGATATTGTCCTCAGATGCAATATCTTCATGCTCTTCATCCAATATAGACGAATCAACTAGATGCCCCTCAACCATTGTATCAGACAAACTTGTAGTTTGTTCATCTGCAACCACATCATTAATTTGTTCCACTTCATCAACTTGGAAAGCAAGATCTTCTTCCACTAGATCGTCAGATTCAATATGACCCATTGGTTTTGTTTTTATGACAACACACCACCCTCGTTTACGTGGCACAAATGAAGGATAAGGAACATAGTAAACTTGCCTAACAATATGTGACATTATGAAAGGGTCATACTCTTTGTACCTCCGGTCCATTTGAATCTCAACAGTACCATATGTCCTATCTATTTTTGTGCCTCTAGTTGGATCATACCATTCACAATAAAACAAGACAACTTTATTTTCCGAGTCCAAGTAAGTGTACACCAACTCATAGATATGTTTGACAAAACCATAGATGTCATCTTCACCACCATCTGTAACTCCTTTCACAAAAACACCACTTTTTATGGTCTTTTTCCCTTCAGTCCATGTATGAGTGTGAAATTTATATCCATTCACGAAGTATGTGTGCCATTCATTTGCGCTTTGAATAGGGCCTTGAGACAAGTTTCTCAAATGGAGTATTTCGGGAGTCGGTGCAACAATGCTATACATTCTCTCCTTAAACCATGCTGGGAATTGAGCATGGATGACACCAGATGTTGATTGTACACCGGTAGTATGAAAATAGGTGTTGTTGAATTCCCTAAAAAGAAACACATTATAAGTTTCAGAGTAATGAGTTTTATGATTGTAAAGAAAATTAAAAGTTAGGGGTATGTATACTTACTCAAGAAATGGTTTAACTTCAACGCAGTTGATCAAGACATGAACATGGGCAGATTGCATTTCTTGTTGGGTCAACCAATGCACACCCTTTTTTCCAGATGGACGGCCTGGAAGCCCGAAGACTGATAAAGTGAATTGACTCCTTTCACTAACATTGACAGGATTTCGAATGATTCTTGGAGTTAACATCAAATGCTTGAAATAGTGACTGCAAAAATGTGATGTTTCTCGATGCAAGTAATGTGCACATATCGATCCTTCAACTCTAGCCTTATTTTTCACTGATCGTTTTGAATCACCCATGAACCTTTCAAACGGATACATCCACCTATATTGAACAGGTCCTCCAAGATAAGCTTCATAGGCGAGATGCACAGGTAAATGTTCCATGGAGTCAAAAAAACCAGGCGGAAATACTTGTTCCAACTTGCATAGAATGACTGGAATATTTCGATCCAACTTAATGACGTCATCTACTTTTAAAGCTGAAGCAAAAATGTCTCTGAAAAATTGACTAATTTCAGTCAGTGGATTAAGCACATGTTTAGGTAGAGAACCAAATGCAATTGGTAGCAATTGTTCCATAAAAACATGGCAATCATGACTTTTCATACCATGCAACCTCCCAGTGTTGGCGTCAGCACACCTTGCTAAATTTGAAGAATAGCCGTCGGGCATTCTCAATTCTTTTAACCATCGACAAACCGCTTTACCTTCTTGGGAGGTCAGACTGAAACAAGCCTTCGGTTTCAATAATTTCCCATTTGGTTGAGGCTTCAACTCCAACTCTTTTCGATTGCACCATTTTTCCATGTCATGTCTAGCCTTCTCATTATCTTTCGTCTTGTCTTTAACATCCATCACAGTGTTAAATACATTATCAAAAAAATTCTTCTCAATATGCATAACATCTAGATTATGGCGCAACAAATTATCTTTCCAATATGGAAGATCCCAAAATATACTTCTCTTTGTCCAATTGTGATCGACCCCATATCCTTCAATCCTACATGCCTTTCCAGTATCTGTAATTTTTGGTAGCCCACAAACTTTGTCCCATACAGCACCTGGTGACAATCGGGGCGGAGGCATATCTGTTACCTGTTTGTCTTTTATGAAATTTGTCTTGTTCTTTCTATACGGATGATTTTTTGGTAGAAATCTGCGGTGACAGTCAAACCACGAGCTTTTCCCCCCTTTATCCAACGTAAACGCCTTCGTCTCTTTCATACAATGCGGGCAACCCATTCTGCCATGTGTACCCCAACCAGACAACATGCCATATGCTGGAAAGTCGTTGATGGTCCACATCAAGGCAGCTCGCATAGTAAAATTTTGTTTACGTGATATATCATAAGTCCATTCTCCACCAATCCACAACCTCTTCAAATCATCAATTAAAGGTTGTAAATACACATCAATTCCGGCTTTTGGACTCGAAGGTCCTGGAATGACGCACGTCAAAAACATATATGGTTTTGTCATGCACATCTCGGGAGGAAGGTTGTAAGGGGTTACAATAACTGGCCAACAAGAATACGCACTTCCCGACGCTTGAACATAAGGAGCAAAACCATCTGAGCATAATCCAAGCCTGACATTTCTAGGTTCTGCGGCAAAATCAGGATGTATTCGATCAAAGTGTTTCCATGCCTCGCCATCAGATGGATGCCGCATAGTGTCTGGACTTGTTTTGTTTGTATGATGCCATGTCATCTGACTTGCACTGTGCATTGAAGCAAACATTCTTTTTAACCTTGGAATTATCGGAAGATAAAACATGGACTTTTCTGCTACACGGTCTTGATTAGTGTTAATGGCTCTACTGCGAACTTTATATCTTGGACTCATACAAAATTTGCATTCCTCCAACAATCCATCTTGAGTACCAAACTCATTGTCATAAAACAACATACAACCATTAATGCAACAATCAATCTTTCTTACTCTTAAGCCCAACTTCGACACCAACTTCTTTGCTTCATAAAATGTTGTAGGTAAGTTGTCTTTCATTTCAGTTGAGTCCAACATCATTTTTACAAAGAATTCCAAACACTGATCAGGAACATTCCAATTTGACTTGGCGGCCAATAATCTCACACACATTGATAACTTGGAGTCAGACGAACCGTCAAACAACGGCGTATTCATCTCATTCAACAATTGATAAAATCTCTGCGCTTCTTCGTTCGGCATCTCTTCCCCATCACAATCTTCAGGTTGATCATAGGTCACATTCACACCAAAAGCATCCTCAACCATGTCACCGATCTGATTAAAGTTTTCCTCATATTCAATAGGCGGTCTTTCCTCATATTCCATTGACGGACGACTACTTGAAGCATGCGTACTGCTAGTGTCTGGTACGTTACTCGGCAATTTTTCACCATTATACGTCCAGACCCAATAATTTTCCATGAAACCCCTTCTATACAAATGCCTGACCACTTCATCTGGGTCACTAATTATAGGTCTACATTCACATTTAAGACAGGGACACCTAACTCCTCCTTCGTTTCGACAACATTCTTGAGCAAACGCCCACGTGATAAACCCGTTAACTCCTTCTATAAAATTGGGTTTAAGTGCACGTCTTCCTGGTTCCACTCTATCGTACATCCAACTACGATAATACAAATAATATTCCATACTGCACATATATCCAATCATTCTCTTTTTTAGTAACAATAATTAAACATTTACTTATATCAACTATAAGTAAATAATTAAACACTTACCAACTATAAGTAAATAATTAAACATTTACTTATATCAACTATAAACAAAATATTATTATATATATTATTTTTTAAAACAAAATAATATACTTCACACTATAATAAACATTTTTAAAACAAAATAATATATTATTTTTTAATAACTATGTAGTAACCTTCTTTTAAAATGTTGTTTAAAAAATACTAATTCACACTATTTTGTTTTTAACAAACTTATTATTCCTTTTAAGAAATATAAAATATAATTTTACTCCATTGTATTTTATTTTAAATATATACCTAATATATTTCATTTCTAATAACATTTCATTTCTATTTTGTTCATCAATTTTAATGATCTATAATCATCAAAATTCAATTATACCAAATATACAAATTTATTATACCTAATATATTTTATCAATTTTTCATCATTTCTAATCATCAAATTAAATTCAATATTCAATCTATTTTGACAATCTACTTTCAACTCTAATCATCAATTTTTTTACTCTAACTTACAATCTAATTTCCAACTCTAATTTTTTACAAACCTAATTTACTACAAAACTAACATTCATCAATTTTAAACTTCAATCTAATTTTCTACAAACCTAATTTTCTACAATCTAATTCATCAATAAAAAAAACCTAAAAAAAATAAAATGTCAAATATTACACCTAAAAAAAATTATAACACAAACAAATCATTTATAACACAAAACTAACATTTACAAAACTAACATTTATAAAATGTCAAATATTACACCTAAATAAAATGTCAAATATTACCTCAATCTTCAAATGTCTTCTTGAAATGCTCCTCCAATCACAAATATTACACCTAAAAAAAATTATAACACAAACAAATCATTTATACAAATTAAAACGAAAATAATAAATAAAATACAGAAGAGTAAAAATAAATTGATACATGCCTTGAATATTTTGCAATTGAAATGAAATTTGAGAGAATGTGTGAAGAAAAATTTGGGAGAAAATGGGGAAGAAGAGAGGAAGAAGAAATGGGGAAAGAAGAAGAAAGGGGGAAAGAAGAAGAAAATAGGGTTCTGGAACGAAGGGAGAGGGAGAAGCGTTTTGGGAAAAGGTATTAAGAGTTTAGCGACGTGATTTTCACATCGCCACGTTGCAAAATGAAAATCACGTCGCAACAAATGAAGATTCCCAACCCACGTGCTCCTTGTCAGTCAACTCTGGCATTAAAGTTTTTTGGTTTTTGTAAAAATTAGTTGCGACGTGATTTACACGTCACAACTGAATTTTGAAAAATTCAAACTTCCCCCCTGTGCATTTCTGACTCCAATTGTTTTTTTATTTTTATTTTTTTAGTTGCGACGTGATTTACACGTCACAACATTTTTTTTTTAATTTTTCTGACTCCCCCCCTTGATTAACGTTACTTTTTATTTTTAAATTATATAAACATGTTGCGACGTGATTTTCACGTCACAACTGCTTTATTTTACACACGTGAAAATCACGTCACTATTTCACGTGGCTAGGAGGCAATTTTCTTGTAGTGTATAAATTGAACCACATTTAAAACCAATTAGGATAATCAACAACAATAACATTAAATTGTAAAATCATTAATCACAATAACAATAATAACAACAACAACATTCAAACTTCAATATTAACAACAACAACAACAACATTCAAACTTCAATATTAACAACAACAACATTCAAACTTCAATATCAACAACATGCATCAATAACTACAACTAACATATATAATTTATAAGCATGTATGAATGTCACAAAGAATAACACTTACTCTTGGTATTTTTAACTTCTGAGTTTTACTTCTAAGATCTTGCAACATATGTTATCCTTTATGATATCTACATTTTAGAAGGAAAAAAATATTAGTAAAAAGTTTATAAATACAAAATGAATAAATATATATTACTAAGTCATATAAATTTTTACTTACTATTTTTTCCATATTCCATCTTGATTATCATAACGAATAGCATACACATCTTCTGAATACTTTTCTTCAGATGAGAGACGCTCATCAGTTGCGAAAGAAGGAGTCTCAAAATTTAAATCTTGATTTTCATCCCTATCATGAATATTTTTTTATTGTAGAAAAGTTAACCATTTACTATTAGAAGGATCAATGACATAAAAAAAACTTTTTTTCTTAGGATGCTATGATGAATGGTTGGTCCATAATAGCTTCCTTTCAAAAACCAACACGTGTGAATCCTAATTCATCGGTTTCTGCACCAGTGTTACTATCAATTTACTTGCACTTTAATAAAAGAACTTTAAAAACAACATAATCAATCTTCAAAATTTACTCAATAACCTCAAAGTACGCTCTAGACGCCGATGCAAGATTGTTATATTTGTAACTACAGAAATACATGGATTCAACTTCAACCATAACCCCACTATTTTGCATGGTATTGCGATCATCATTTGATTTTGTATAGAATGAAAATTTAATAATGTTGTATAAAATCTAAGTTATTACATTAAACTTAAGCATATATGACAACAATTTAATTGTCTCGGATGCACTACTATATGTAGAAACTCTTTCATTAAACCAATTTATAAAAGTTTTGTTATGCTCAATCAACATCAGTTTTTCACTCATTTGTGGAAATTTTTCCTTGATACTACTTTTGTGAGCATACAGGTAAGGTTGAACTTCATTAATACTATTTAATATATACAAATGTTCTTGAAGAACTACATCTCGGTCCATTATCTTAACATTTGAACCTTGAGTACCTCTACCTCCATATCTTCCATCATGACGAGACTCTGGAATTTATAGAGTTTTCTTTTAACGAATAGTCTGTACAAAACTCAATAGCTTCTTATGTGATGTATCATTCAATGTTCGAAGCTTCCGTACGGTGATAATTCTTTGTATACCCTTTAAAGATCTTCATGTATTGCTCTACAGCAGGGGTGGCCCTGAGCACGGGCTCGCGGGGCGGGAGCCCAATGCCCCATAATTTTAGGGGCACCAAAAAACTTTTTTTTACCCTTATATATATTAAAAGAAATTTTTCTAATATAAAAATACTTGTTAGAATTTTATTTTTGAAAAATACTGACTAACAAAATTATAGAGGCACTACAAAGTCAAAATTAAGAAAGTAATGTAATTTCCCATAAATAAAATATAGAATAGAATAAAATCAATTAATTCTCCTAAAATAAAATCAATTAATATTATTAATGTTATATCTATAATTTTAGCAACTAAAGAGTTTAATTGAGACACTAAAATTAAAATAATGATATAGAGAATATTTTATTTTATTGATAATGTTATTTGATACGTTAGAAATCTTCTAACCATCCCGATTTTGGATTAAAGCTGTATTAATAAATTTTGGAAACTTTTATTAAATACTTTTTTAGGGCAATTAAGTGAGATAAGTGAGATAAGTAGTATATGCAACGTATTAATTCAAACTGCTAACATATTTATACTATATTTTTTTAGTGTTACAATGTATTTATACTGTATTTTCTCATTCGACAAAATGTTGGAAAATTCTTAGAGACAATGTGAAAGGTTTAACTATTAAACCGTTGTCACAAATACGTTGGGAAAGTCGTGTGAATAGTGTATATGCAATTAAATCTCAAACTTCATATGTAAGAAAAGCACTACTTAAAATAGTTGAACAAGATAATAATCCCAAAATTAAGAGTGAAGATGAATTTTTAGCAACTCATGAAATTGGAAACTTTGAATTTTTAGTAGTTATGATTATTTAGTTTGAATTGTTAATGACTGTTAATGAAATTAGCAAAAGTTTGCAAAAAAAAAAAAAATACATGTGTATTGATGTGGCTATAAAACTAGTAAAAGGTTTGATCAAGTATTTGAAAAAATATAGAGAATATGGATTTGTAAATACTAAGGCTAGTGCTAAAAAGATTGAGAATGAAATGGAAATTGAATGTGATTTTATTCAAAAACGTAAAATTCGTAGAAAACAACACTATGATGAAAATCCATCAAAATCCACACAATTGAATCTTGAGTCTGCTGCAGAGTCTTTCCAAAATCACTATTTCTTATATATTGTATATCAAACAATTGGCTCACTTGATAGAAGATTTGAGCAGTATAGGACATATGAAAATATTTTTTTTGGGATTCGTGTTTAATTTTAAAAGACTTAAATCATTATTTGATAGGGACTTGAAAGCATGTTGTAAACATCTTGAAACTTGTTTAAACCATGACGATTCTCTTGATTTTGATGGTGAAATTTTATTTGAAGAATTGAAAGTTATTAGAGAAGTCTTAACAATTGAATCAAAATCTAGCTATATGATATTGAGTTCTTTAAATACTTTTAATTGTTTTCCTAATGCACGCATAGTTTGTAGAATAATATTGACTATTCTTATTAGCATTGCATCTGCTGAAAGAATTCTTTCTAAATTAAAATTATTAAAATCTTATTTGAGATATACTATGTCACAAGATAGATTAAATAGTCTTGCGTTGATTTCAATTGAAAATAATTTTTTGAAGAACCTTGATTATGAACAAATTATTAATGATTTTGCAACAAAAAATGCTAAGAGGATGATATTTAAATAATTTTAAAGGTTTGGTCAATTTTTTATAGAAAAAAATATCGGATCAATAAGAAGAAGAAAAAGAAGAATAAGTCTCTTTATAGTGATTTATGTTTAGATGTAGTATAAACATTGATCCAAAGATCCATACTTGTATTCTTTTTACACAATGTCAAATGAAAATGTGTTTTTATCCAATTATTTCTTTTATCCATATGCATTTATTGTTAAAAAGACTTGGGGCATCATTCTTTTGATTCGCCCAGGGCACCCAAATTCAAAGGACCGGCCCTGCTCTACAGGATACATCCACCTTAAATAAATTGGACCAAAAAATATAATCTCCCTTACTAGATGAACAATTAAGTGAACCATAATGTTAAAAAATAATGGAGCCTCATGTTTCAACTCATCTAAATTTCTAGGATCAATGATTTTACTACATATAGCATTAAAGAATAAGCACGATCTAGTTATAGTTATACCCTTACACTTTTTAGTAAAATGTCACATATAGCCACTGGTAGAAGTTGTTGCATCAAGACATGAAAATCATAAAATTTTAAGCCAACTCATTTGAGATCTTTCATTGACACAAGTTTCTTCACATTTGATAAGTACCCATGGAGAAATTTGATATCCTGCAAACAATCGGAAAAAAAATTATTTATTTTTTAGACAGAGCGTGACATGTCGAGGAAAAATATGTTATATTTCCTATTTATTATGGGGCTAAATTTTTTCATATACTCATCACCACCATATCTAGACGAGAATTTTTACTATCTTTCGACCTGCCTTTGATGTTAACAGGTGTTCCAATCAAATTATCACATATATTTTTTCCACATGCATCACATCAAGACAATATCTTACATCGAGGCTAGAACAATATGGAAGATCAAAGAACACCGAGCTATTTTTTCAAATATTTTTCTCCACGGACCTTTCTGTTTCTTTCCAAAGACAACATTAATGTGTTGTTGTCTTTTATAAACTTCCTCCCTCTTTAAGGGCTTTGGAAAGATATCAAACTTCTGATCTCTATTAAAAGTCTTCTGTAATCTATGGTATGGTTGATGAGTGCTAAATTGTTGTAAATTTGAGTGTGAATAATAAGCACTCATCGGCTTAATTCATTTGTTTTACATCAATAAACCTCAACTTTAGTCAATATTTGGTATAGTTTACGTTATAGTGTATATATTGCGTTATCGTGTAAATATCATTGAGTTTAATTGTTTTCATCTCATTTTTGTAGGTATTCAAGCATTGATATTTATTCATAGTTAGATAGAGCATTGAATAAGTTTTCCAACGCTTCGAACCGGGCGCAAATCGGAGTTACGGTTCTCAAGTTATGGCCGAAACAGTGCAGAATTTTTGTTGTTTCTGGTGTGTTCCGCCGGGCGAATTTTGGGCTCGCCGGGCGAGCTTGACTTACCAAAAAATGTGAAAAGTTGTTGTGTTGAGCCGCCGAGCGAAGCCATTTTGCCGCCGGGCGAAGCGGTGCTGACAGAAACACGTTTTAAGGGCCAAAAACACAATTTTTAGGTGATGTTTTGGGTATTTTTGAACCCCAACCCATCAACCTTCCATTTTTGGTAGATTTAGCTTGGAAACAACATTTGGGACTTGCAAATGGATGATTCATGAGTTGATTTCTCATCAATCGGCGATGATAAACCGTGAGATGTTTGGTTTTCTTCTTTTCTTTTCTTTGTATTTCTCTTTTGTTGAGTTTGTATGTAAATTACTCTAAACACATGGATGTTTGTTACTCTTTCTATTAGTTGTATAAAGTTTGCTTTATAAATCTTAATCGGTGTTTTTATGATCTTTTTGCTTAATCGCTTCGGATTTATGCTGTAATAGAAATATGCTTTGTGAATCTTGATTAAGAGAATACTTGTTAGTTCTAGATTCTAGACATAGGGTTTGGGGTTAACATCCACATAATATCAGAGTTTAATGCTTCTGTGTTGTTCGATCGGTTGAGACATCGTCGAAAGAGCAATATAGTTGAACTCTCGTCGGTGTTGCAGAAATGAACATTGATGTGAGAGGTGTGTGGTGATTCTAATGAGTATTGTAAATTGAGTTCAACGGAGTGATAAATCTAAATTTGTGAGGATTAGTTTAGATTCAAACCAGATAAGCTATTATCTATCAAGAATGTATTTATTTTATGTTCATATGTTATATTTTCCATTTTTACTTAAAACCCATTTAATCTAAACTCATAACTGCGGAAACTGTTGAATGGCAGTTTGATATCACTAATCTCTGTGGACACGATAAATTCCCGGATAAATATTTCCAAAACTTTTATTGCTTGCCGCTTTACCGCTCCAACAATGGTTGATAGGGTCTTAAAAAATTTTGATGCCCAAGGTAAAACAGTCTTTCTTCCTTAACGTTTTACCCAGACAAATCACCGTATGTAAGAAAGTCATTGATTGTGCAAAACAACATGGCACACATACTAAAGTTATCACACGTATACACGTCATCAACATCAGTGTCTTCCTCCCATAAAAATATTAAATCTTCAATCAATAGAGTTAAATAAACATTTATGTTATTCCATAGTTGTTTTGGGCTTGAAATCATCATTGATAACGTCATATATTTGTGCATCATGCACAACCAGGGAGATAGGTTATAAATCATGAGAAAAACATGCCATGAAGTATGGTTAATACTTATATTACCAAATCGGATCATTCCGTCGGTGACAAGTCCAAGCCTGGGGCTCCTTGGCTCAAGGGCAAAATCTAAAAACAATGAATCAATTTTCTTCCATTACAATGAATCAACTATATGAAAAAAATATCCATCACATACCATTTCATTTTGCATGCCTTCTAGTATTATTTGAGTCATTTACATTAGCAATCTGTCTCTTGAATCTTTGAATTATTAGTAAGTATCACATAACCTTGACAGGAACACCCTTTCTAGTTACACCATAATCATATTCAGCACAATTGTCCTTCATCTTATAGTGTGGCTCCCCACACCTCGGGCACTCCTTAAAATTTTCATGCTCTTTTCTGTATAATATGCAATCATTACGACATGCATGTATTTTAACATAGTCGAAACCAATTGAACACAATATATTCTTGGTCTCATTGATACGGTCCGACAACGTGTTACCTTCTAAAAGCATTTCTTGCAATAATTCAAACAATTCAGTAAAAACCTTTATCCGTATACTCACATTTGGCATTAAAATTAAATAGTATTAACACAACCGACAATCTTGTAAAAAATTTGCATCTCGAAAATAAAGACTCCCACATGTCACTTTATAAAGTATCATCCACATGAGCTTTATTAAAACAATTTACTCCAATACCACGGATTATATCTTCTAGGTTATCATTCATATATTCATCAACTTTAACTTTATGTGACGTGAGTCTTTTTTTTTTGTCACTTCATCAAGTCATACCCATTTAGTGTAATTTTGAATAATTTCATCACAACCTAAATGATTGGATGTATATTATTTTGATGCTTTTGCGTATTTCAACATATTTACAAGGACAATAAAAAAATATAATTACTGTCATGATGATTTTTTTCCTACAATTCAAGAAATTGAATCACTCCATTCTCATATTCTTTACTTAACCTATTGATTTCATCCAACTACGATCCATAATCACATAAAGTTTATGTAAATAAAATAAAATTCTTACACAACCAATTGGAATGAATATTTCATCTTAATAAAACAACAATAATACTAAACATTCAATCTTAACACAACAACTACAAAAACAACACAACATTATACCTTAAGTCTCAAAAACAACAACAACAATGACAATAACAACAATACTGATACAATTATGGAGAAAGTTTTACATACCAGAAACATGATGAGAAAGTGAAAGAAATGTGTTGGTTTGAGGTTCGAGTTTCCTTATTTGAGCTTCCTTCCTCCTTTGTTTACTTCGTTCGACTAGGAGAAGATGAAGAATGGTGTTTCATTCGTTAGGTGGAGAAGATGAAGAATGATGTTTTATTCGTTAGGTGAAGAAGATGAAAAATTGTATTGCGTTCGTTAGATGGAGAAAATGATTAATGGTGTTTCGTTCGTTTGCTAGGGCGCAAAAAGTTTATGAAAAATGCAACAGTTAATGAGAGTTAACAGTTTGGTATTGGAATAAAATATTGTTTGAAGTTTATATCTCGGTTGATAGGAAACATTGAGGTAAAAGTTGAGTTCTATTTTAATTAAGTAAAATAATGAGCAACACTTTATGTCGGTTGATTAAACCACCGAGGGATAGAGTAATTATATTGTAATTAAAAATAAAATAAAATAGGCCTCATTTTGGTTCTAAATAAATTACGAAATTGCAAGAGCTGAGAATCGAAAATCAAAGAATAAAATTTAATTTAAAAAAATAAAAAATCATATTCCATATCATTTGACATCAATTTTTAATCAACTGAAATAAAAATAGTCATAAAATATATTATTTATAACAGTCGACTTTCAATCAGTGTTTTAAAAACCGGACCGAACATCAAACCGGTGAGGGTACTGTGTCACTGGTTTATTGGTCGAACCACTAGGTCACTAGTCGAACCGCATGACTAAATCGGGTTAAACCGGATAACTCGGTTGAATAAATCGGTCGTTATAACAAAATTATATAGGTATAAAATCTGTCGAACCGGATGATTCAATCCCTATAAAATATAACTAGTACTTAATTTTTTTTAAAACATCATATTATAAAAAAATTCACAAGTTCATAATTTAAATTCAAATTTTACACATAGGTATCACACACAATCAAATAGTACATAATTATAAAATATAAATAAAAGTTTAATCGCAACATAATTTAATTAATTGAATAATTTATAACAAAATAATTCCATTGTTTACTAAATTTAATTTCAATAAAAGAAAAATTATTTCAATATTGGGATCTCCTTCTTCAATATCAAAATCATCTGTAACAAAATCAACCGCATCTACAACCATTTTTTATTTTTTTTATTTTTTAATTTTATTTATTTTATTTTTTATTTTAATTTTTAATTAAAATAGTCAAAATGACATTGTTTTAATTTTTTAAAATAAAAAAAATTAAAAAATGCATTTAAACCACTGGTTCACAAAAACCGCCGGTTTTCCCCGATTTTAGCGGTTCACACCGCTTCAATGACATTCCCGATCCAGCTATTGAACCAGACCGGTTACCTGACCGGTTCCCGATTCAACCGGTCCGACCGGCCGGTTCGGTCCGGTTTTTAAAACACTGCTTTCAATTTAACCTACATTATGAATTGTAACACACGCTAAAGCAATCAAGAGTTGCAATTCCACGATTGATTCTTAACCATGTCACAATATCAAATTGTGTAAAATTAACATATTAGAATTGCAAATATCCTTTGATTATTGTGTAAAAAGTTGGACATTTCTATAAATATATATTCTTTAATCAATTCCATAGAGGCTATAGAGGATGAAACATTCACAAAAAGATACATGTGGATAAAAAGTGGTGCGAATTATTTAGGTGCATTATTGAATTCAATCTAATGAGTCAATATTCGAGGGTGACATATGAAAGATGATTAGCACAAGCATAAAAATCGTATCCCCTAGCTTATTAGTTTTGTTTTCCACATTTTTCTCCCAACCCCACTTTAATTATGTTTTTTTCTCTCTTTCAAATGAACATTGCCAAAAATCAAATTCAGATTCTTTTCTTATACAAGAGTTGTGTTACCGACTCTAACAAAAACCATGTCGATGTTTTGCTTTGTATTATTAAAATTTGTTAAAAGGTTTGGTCCGAGGTCAATACTAGAATTAAAGTGTGTTAGGCACTTAGGTCCATTTCGAAATGCTTTGTTTCTTTGTGCTTTTCATATGTGCAACCACTAACACACCAATTGGATTCTCCACCTTCACACTTGGTTTCTTTCCTTAGCCCCCACTTGTTCTGTAGAAATAAATTACTCTCAACATAATACGTTGCATACCACAATTATTGTGAACATAACAATATTATAAGGTTTATATTTTACTTCTAAAATCATTCACTTATGAATAAGAGTGGAGATAAACTAGGTCAGGTCTGTCTTTACAAATTAAATAAAAATTCAAAATGTTAAATATCTATTAGTTTTTTACACAATTACTTGGGTTAATGTGAAACAACGGTGCATTTCTACCGATCTGTATGCTCTTAGGTATTTTAGTCTATGTTTTTGTTGATTCATGAATTTACCTTAATATTTTTATTACTAAATCTGAAAATATAGTCTTATTTTGAAAATTGTAGCCTAGTTAATTAATTGGTTAATTAATTATGAGAAATAAAGAATAAATTTGAATAAATTAAACCGTTTTAGTCTTTTTCACGTTTAGTATTACTGCTGGAAACTTTTCTTGTGGCATGAAAACACCAATGAACTTGTTAGTTAAAAAAGCATTGTTTCATCGTCATGTTTGTTGCATATATATATATATATATATATATATATATATATATATATATATATATATATATATATATATATATATATATATATATATAT